>NC_064041.1:10832466-11432466 GCF_932526225.1 Nematostella vectensis | reverse complement strand
TCCTGATTGGAGTAGATTCCAGCGAATAGAACGAAGGTCTTTTACAAAATCGAATAGGCACAGGTTTTCACGCGATCTGCCAAAGTCGTCTCGATTAGAAGGAGTTAGCCACCGTCATAAATTATCCATCACGCAAATGAAGTCAATTTTAAAAAGAAATAATGTTCCTAATAAAAGCACGTTAAAAATAATTGAGAAGCTTTACGAATCTCTAACACAACATTGGCACCTAACAACAGAGCCCTAAACAAAGATCGAATGACGTCCGTATTTAGTCGATATTTAGTCGATATTTTTTCGTATACACGATAGTTGCCAATGCGATTGAATATCGACTTGAGTTCATGATCCGAGATTATATCGGTTTGTGTTATTTTCCTTATTTGGAAATTCTCGCCGGCAAGTCGTAAAGCCTGGATCATCTACTCTGCTTTGCGTGAAAGTTCATCAACATTCTTTAACAAACTCTCACGTGAGAGAAATGGAGCTTTGTCAAACATTGAATATTCAGCAATCATTGGAATGCGAACTGCCGTAGATCAAAGTCCATGGGTTTTGCGTAAGGTCTCAACCCCGTCTCGTATCATCCGCCGGCTCCGAGAAATGAAGAAAACCAGTGTTTGGCTTTGTATCTGTGTAGCAATCGCTTGGCTAATCTATGCCTTGCAGATTTCATGGCTATTTTTTCCCGCCATATTTATGGCAGTGTTTCTGTGCTCGGGCGGGCGTAACTTCCCGAGAGTGTTCTTCAAAACAATCCTACGTGACCTGAAGTAAGTTCGTAATAATCAGGAGTGAGCTTTTAATAACAGTGTTATGATACACTAGTCATAGGAAACCCATACCCCCATTGTCCCGGTGAAGTGTGAGTTAACCTGGGGGTTTAGAGCACTTTTGAACGAGAGTATATAACCGAGGGGGTGGGGGAATTGATTGTTTCCGACTCTAAGAATTGTCCACATCCTGGGGGTTTTGGGACAAATGAATAACATCACAAATGTACTTTGCAAAAGTCATGTCAGTTTTTGGTTTGAAACTGTTTTTTTTTTTCTGTAGCAAGCAATTCCATGTATCATGTTGCAAGCTGCACAGCAAAATGTGCAAAAACGAATATGGATGATAACTAATGCCAGATAAAGATGATTTATTTTTTTCATTTTTGTAGCTACTGCGCATGTGCGAGTAGCCTGTTTTAGCTACTGCACATGTGTAAGTAGCACGTTGAAAAAAAAACAGTAAGAGTGAATTTACCCTCAAGGACTGCTGGGAACTTTGGCCTTCGGGAGAGAATCAGACACCATTTATTTTTGTAGCTACTGCGCATGTGCGAGTAGCTACTATGTCATCATGCAGAAAAAGTGTGTAAGAGTGACCACAATGAGTGACCGCTTTCGCGAGGTTTGCTTGGATATAATCCGGGCTTTGCTCGTTATGAAGCGTTAGTTAAGAATCACTTATAAATGAGAAAATATCTAAATAATCAAAAGATTTTGGGATTTGTTAAACAAAAAATAAACTCAATGAAACGTTACGTTAGTGATTTATAAAAGTGTTTACAATTCGTGCGGAAACGCACGAGTCGCGTATTTTTGCCCGTATCTGATTTCTTTTAATAAAGAGCTTTATTGAGGTTCTCTGTAGGGTCAAACATATTTAAAGTATTTATTATTTTGTCATGCTCGACATAACTTTCCGAAGGACAAAGGGTTCAATACAAAGCAGTAATAAAAATAATTTTAGTACCTCGGTCTTCTGCTGAGAGCCACGTGGCCAAGGGGTTAGCTCATCGGACTCGTGTGTGAGAGAGAGGTCAAGAGTTCGAATACCTCTCGAAAGAGTTTTTTTTTCTCTTTTTTTTAAATGTTTTTAAATTCTTATCACTCTTATACCGTTTATTAACAGTTTTCATAGTACGATGATACTAAAATACCCTATAGATGTATGATAAGCATTACACAGTTGCCGTAAATAATTGTTGCAGTGTTACATGCATGTTTACGGGCCTATTTTTTAAACTAGCTTAGAATGGCTTCTAAAAAGGATCCTATTAAAATTTTATGAAGATTTCGAGATTTTGTTAAAACTATTCCTACATAATTCTCTGCTGAAACAAATTGCATAATTATAACTCAAGATCGCCGAGAGGGGGGGGGGGGTGAGGAAGGTGGTGGGGAGGGGAGTTAACTGTTTGTTTTCATGTAGCTTTTTGCAAGTTGCAATTCTGTTCTTGAATCTATATTGGAGACACCAACGGTCTGGTGTAAGGTGTTTTTTTTTTTGCTACTTTGAAGCTCAGAGATTTATGTTCAAATTCCAGGAAATCTAGTGCATTTTCATCCTTTCATTTCAACCCACTCCTCCCCTGTTTTTATGCTCTGTTTTTTTTTTTTTTGCTATTGTGATGTTTGTGATAAGTACATAGTGTGGAGAAATCCCTAAATTCCAGTAATAATGCAAGGCAGATAGAAACTGTAAGAAGAGTTGTTGCAGCTTATTGCAAAGCTGGGACAGCTGTGTCACAAAGCCGAGTATTTACATAGTCTCCTCGTGAGCCACTGTGGGACCTAGTATTTTGAGGTAGAAATTCAGGGTTGTTTTATTTTGGGGCTGTAATATTTTATCCTTGGTATTTGTTCTGGAAAGCATGAAAGTTTAGATTTACTTGAACTTCATATGCTTGTTTATAAATCATGCACATTTGGCATGCCTGCTTTTGGAAGACAGATCTGTGTTAATTCGTGATTGGTTCATCATATTTTAAATTGTCTCTGTTGCCTGAAACAATGCAGTCAAATAACTGACCCATTTTACATCTAAAACTTGAGTATTTTCTCTTAAAATTTTGTTGCAGGGCCATTATTGCCTTTACCATTGTTCAGCTCAAATGTCGATACTACAACTACAAAAACGTCATAATGGCTGACTTGTTTGAATCGACTGCTGCCAGCCTTCCAAACAAACCTGCATTTGTCTTTGAGGGAAAGAGCTGGACTTTCAAAGAAGCTGACGAATTTGCCAATCGGATAGCAAACTATTTCAAGTCCCAAGGATATGCCAAAGGAGATGTTATTGCTCTTATCTTGGAAAACAGACCTGAGTTTATACTAATATGGCTTGGGTTATCAAAGATTGGGGTTATATCAGCCCTTATCAACACCAATCTTCACCAGGATTCCCTGTTGCATTGTATATCTGCGGCTAATTCTAAGGCCATTATATTTGGAAGTAATTTTGCAGGTTTGTGTGATGGAGTGAGCTAAGATAGCCCAAAGTTGTATTAATTATAAGGAAAGGGGGTGACAGCTCCACCCTTGAATCCTTCAAGAAAAATGAAAATACATCTCTTGGCAATTTTAACTCTTATGGATTTTTAACATATTTTTGCCTACACAAAACACATGAACATTTTCAACATTAAACTCAATGCATTGATTGTTTTTCCCTTTTTTTTGTATTTTAGCCAGTTTCACTTTCCTTCTCTTGACAAAAATGAGAGCAAGTCTTATTAAATTTATTCCTCTTCTTTTTTTATATACTAACCACATCAGCCACTACCAGCTTTTCATCTTTATTTACTTTTATTTGACTGTCTAACATTGCTTTGCTGTTCTAGATTCTGTTGTAGAAATTCAAGACAAGCTTCCAGAGAATATGCTCTTTTACTGCCATGGCAACAATGGTAACAGTGCGATTCCAGCAGTGAGCTTAGATCAGACACTACGTGACAGCTCTCCTAAGAAAGCAGTTCACAGCCATCAGAAGAGTCATCTTGATGTCTTGATGTACATTTATACATCAGGGACAACTGGTCTGCCAAAGGCTGCTCT
Source organism: Nematostella vectensis (assembly GCF_932526225.1). NCBI lineage: Eukaryota > Metazoa > Cnidaria > Anthozoa > Actiniaria > Edwardsiidae > Nematostella > Nematostella vectensis. Next base: position 11,428,639 of record NC_064041.1, on the reverse strand, counting down.
TATAAGAAATTCCAGGTAACCTTGATTTGATCTATATGGAAGGAACGACTAGTCTGGCAAAAGCTGCTCTTATAAGAAATTCCAGGTAACCTTGATTTGATCTATATGGAAGGAACGACTAGTCTGGCAAAAGCTGCTCTTATAAGAAATTCCAGGTAACCTTGATTTGATCTATATGGAAGGAATGACTTGTCTGCTAAAAGCTGCTCTTATAAGAAATTCCAGGTAACCTTGATTTGATCTATATGGAAGGAATGACTTGTCTGCTAAAAGCTGCTTTTATAAGAAATTCCAGGTAACCTTGATTTGATCTATATGGAAGGAATGACTTGTCTGCTAAAAGCTGCTTTTATAAGAAATTCCAGGTAACCTTGATTTGATCTATTTGGAAGGAACGACTAGTCTGCCAAAAGCTCTCATTAGAGATTACATGTAATAGAACAAAGAAAATAGTGAGAGTTTTATTGCACACTTTTCCACTGTGCAATGAAACTTATTGTACTAAAAAATACATCTTGTAACAGCTACAGCAAGTCACAGACGCATGTCGAGGATTTGCATTTAGAGCATGTGCATTCTGTATTTGAATAAGCACCCAGGTGCTTATTAAATTTTTGACTCTCAGACAGGGCGCTTATTGGCGGAGGCGCTTATTTGGGGGAGGCGCTTATTGAAAAGGGCAAATTTTGAACAAAAGGCCGAAGTGTTTGATTCATTTAATATCAGTTTTATACTGCATCAGTTTCTTTTTTCTATATCATTATTACAACGTGAGGCAGCTATTTTCAATGAACTTTCATCCATTAAATATTTGTCTCTTAGAACTACATTATGATAGTCATTTTATTCAGTTACATAAAACCTGGAGAGGGGAGGGGGGTGCTTATTCGGAGGAGGTGCTTATTAATAGTTTTGGTTCAAAGGGGGGCGCTTATTCGGGGGAGGCGCTTATTAATAGTTTTGGTTCAAAGGGGGAGCGCTTATTTGGGGGAGGAGCTTATTCGTTTAAATACAGTACAAAAATTATGATTTTTAAAATTCTTCAATAAAACTGCTGTCCTGTGCCATGTCCTAACTACCGTTATCATTATTCTGGTGTTTGGGAGTGCTTATTGGTGAGGTGGTGTTTATTTTCCTAATTTTGGAATTAGGATTGATTGTGAAGTTAAAGGAATAAATAATAAGTAGATCCATGTTATAATGTGAGAATCTCAATGTGAACTAAATGAAATGAAGATTTAGGCCATTCAATTAGTGCTTTTGTTGGGATCTGTTTTTTTGGGAGGGAAGGGGGCACTAATACCAAATCCATAGTTGAGGGTGAGGCCATTTTTGGGAGGGGTACCTTATTCCAAATCCATAGTTGAGGGTGAGGCCATTATTAGGAAGGGGTATCTTATTCCAAATCCATAGTTGAGGGTGAGGCCATTATTAGGAAGGGGTATCTTATTCCAAATCCATAGTTGAGGGTGAGGCCATTATTAGGAAGGGGTATCTTATTCCAAATCCATAGTTGAGGGTGAGGCCATTATTAGGAAGGGGTATCTTATTCCAAATCCATAGTTGAGGGTGAGGCCATTATTAGGAAGGGGGCTCTTATCTAAAGGAGGGTGATTATTCGAATAATTATGGAATTTACATGAGTTAGGTTGGTTTGCTGAAGACATAATGTTTCACAGGTATTTCATGGCTACTGGTCTATACCCTCTACTAGGAGGCACCACTAAAGACGTCGTCTACTGTCCATTGCCACTCTACCACTCTGCCGCTGGTATCCTAGCTGTTGGGTACTGCATCGTCCATGGATCAACACTTGTCTTGAGGAAGAAATTCTCTGCTAGTAGATTTTGGGATGAGTGCATTGAGCATAACGTTACTGTAAGTAAAATCACTATTTAATTGAGGTATAGTAAGGTATGTCATATATTGTATACTGAGATCTTTTCAAAACCTGTGTAATACGTGGTTATCTATAACCCCCAAGTGAAATGGGAAACAGTTCAAGTTACCAGGGAATCGAAGTTATGCTGTTGAAAAAAATGACTGTTCCACTGTATTTGCTCCTCAAAAGGTAGGTATGTAAGGGTAGGTGAGGAGCCATACAAACCATACTGTGTAGAGAAAAACACATGTCTAGAGAAAAACACAGGTTGAGGTCCAGAGTTGTAATTCACTGATAACGGGTCAATTAAGATTAAATTCAATTGGCATCCTAAGTTCTTTTTCTATCCAAATACACACATAGAATAGCCAACCCTCTCGTCACATGATCAGTGGGGTCCAGACTCCTTGGACGAGCCTCTGGACACGCTTCCGATGTTAATAATGCCAGAAATACCTTAACAATAATTCTTCATCCTTTAAAAGTATTTTTGTATTTTTTTAAGGTCGTCCAGTATATTGGGGAGTTGTGTCGCTATCTTCTAGCCCAACCTCCCCGCCCAACTGACAACCAGCACTCTGTTCGCCTGGCCATTGGCAACGGGCTCCGCCCGAAGATCTGGACAGAATTTCAGTCCCGTTTTAACATCACAAAGATAGGAGAATTCTATGCGTCTACTGAAGGCAATGCGAATGTTATCAATATTGATAACCAAGTTGGTGCAGTAGGTTTCACATCCCGTATTGTCCCTTCCGCTTATCCCGTCAAGGTTGTCCGAGTTGATCCTGAAACTGGAGAACTCATCCGAGGGCCTGATGGGCTTGCTGTGGATTGCCAGCCGGGAGAGGCTGGAGAGATGGTGTCTAGAATTATCAAAAGTAAGCTATTTACTTGGTTATTTGGTATTTAGTGTCTTGTGTGTGTCTGGGGGCCACGAAAATCGCAAAACCGCACATAAACTTGAAAACGCACACATACAGAACTGCGTCAGAGTTTTGAGAAAAACCGGAAACTGCTTTATTTCAAAATACCAGACCTACCAAAACCCGAAAAAATAAAAGACCAATTTTAAGACAAAACCGCATCACCGCATTCCCTTACCTTTTTTCCTACAGGTTCTGCTGTGATGCGCTTCGATGGTTACCTCAATCAGCGCGAGACGTCTAAGAAAATCGCCCGCAGTGTCTTCAGCAAGGACGACTATGCTTTCTTAAGCGGTGATATAGTCGTCCAAGACGAGTACGGTTATGTCTATTTCCGAGACCGAACTGGCGACACCTTCCGATGGCTCGGCGAGAATGTCTCTACCGCCGAAGTCGAGTCCATCGCTAGTAAATTCGTTGGTCTTCGGGATGTGGTCGTGTACGGAGTTGAAGTTCCGGGCGCCGAAGGAAAGGCGGGAATGATGGCGATTGTCGACACCGAAAATTCTCTGGAGCTGGATGATCTTGCTTGTCAATTTAAAACAGCGTTGCCTAGTTACGCAAGACCTAGATTTGTTCGTGTTATGAAGGCCGTAGATTTGACCGGGACTTTCAAATTCCAGAAATTTAAGCTAAAAAAGGAAGGTTTTGACATTGGTCATGTTAAGGATCCGCTCTATTATCTGGATATCAAGACAGGTTCTTATCTTCCCCTAGATAGCGAGAAGTATCAACTGATTTTAGATGAGAAACTTCGACTCTAGAAACTATGACGGTACAGACTTTTTACTTTTTTATTCACAATTCATCTTTTTTTTTTTTTTGGAAACCATGTTTCCAGGAAGTGCTGGAATCAGTAGCGTACTGCCCCCATCCCCCACAGCGTCATCCTGTTAGATTCTGTAATTTACACACTAGCGAAGGAAATTAAAGACGGAAACGGACTGAAAAAAAATCTAGGTTATTTTTTTACACCAATCTTTCGGAGATGGAAACAATGCCATCTTTGAATTGATAGCAAGAGGACATCACCGTATATTTTTATTATCGTTTGTCATAGAAAGTTGTAGTTTGTATACAATAAGCATTTTCATACCGGATGCACACAGGCTGAGAACGTTGTTACTATAACAACTGCGTCAGCGCCTACAAAAATAAAATTCAAATATTAAAGGTCGGAAATTTAGTGCGTGATCGTCATCAAGTGACCGAAGCCACTGATTTTTTCTAAGAAGTTGAAAATATGACCTAGCCAAAATCAGTATAGAGGCATTACTGCTATTGTCACCATCCTGCGAACTGTCGTCTTTAATTTCCAACTGCTAAACCGCTTTCTGGATTCTGTCATTCAAACTGACAGACTAACATTTGGTGCATTTTCATTGGCCAGAGCCTTGCGGATCGGTGGCGTGATTTGAAGCCATTTCAGTGCTGTCCAATGAATACGCTTCAAACAATTTGAATGAAGGGAGCCAGAAGAAAATTGAGGTATTTGAAATCGTTGGCGACAGTTCGTAGAATATTGATAATAGTAACATGACATTGTCCGCGACACAAACAGACAAAATCGTGGAAGGACAGAGGCCGAGTACGCCGCTTTAGTACCATATATTGCTTTGTTTTGGCGGCCGGAGCAACGCATTAACACTGTTTCGCCCGAGTAGTTGTAAATAACTACGGCAGATGCTTCTGTAGCTTTTAAAATAAATGTTGAAACACAACCGCTTTGAAAAAGGGGAATTTCAAAAGAAGTCTAACCTACGACATGTTTTTTCAGCTTAAATGGTAAATACACAGTCATTTATTAGAAAAAGGGCCATAACTCGTAATTGTTTAGCAAGTAAACAGTAACTTTTAAAACATTTTTTTTTCTATCAAAATTTCCCGTTCGCGAAACACTTGCAAGTTAATGCTCTCTGGAGCAAGCATGAGGCGTCGATGGCCGCAGTTTGACCTTTTTATTCTTTGATTATATATAGATTTTGGCATTGCCTAAAAGCCGGGCCATTCCACCAAATCTTTGCTTATTTTCGCTCAATAATATAAAAAAAATATTAAATATTATTATTTCTGTTTTTGACGACGTCAACGATTTCACGCGACCAACTCGTCTACATGACACAAGTTTTGAATATTTGTGCTTCTAGTGACGTCACCGATCACGTGACCACAGTTTTGCACCTCCCTTGATACATACATGACACCTGCCAAGTTTGGTTTTCATACGATGCTTTTAAGTGACGGATGGACGGACGGACATCGCGTCACTAAAACTCGAGTCGATGGGTTACCGATATCTGTTACCATATTTGTTTTATATACCCCTTTTTAGGTATGGGGCTCCGCTCACGCGGCGCTTCGCGCGGGAGCTCCGCTATTAATTTTCCTCATAATAGGTTTTAGATGGGGCAGCCAATCATTGATCCCCATTGCACAAAGCACGAGTGATTCCGCGGAGGAGACCTTGCTCGGACGAGTGCACTCGACAAATGATTTGCCCCGCTGTGCATAATGGCTTCGCCCCATGATGCATCGAGGTCATGGTGCGACCACCACCTGCCATTTATTCTTTTGTTATCGAAGAGAAGATGAAGAAATTTTTAGTTTTTACTTAGCAGGTGTTAGTCACTTTTGTAGACGCTTTTGTCACGCACTCGGAGTCACGCATCGCTCTGCGAGGGAGAAGACACCAGGCAGGTGTCTTCTCCCTCGCCACGCACAGCAGCTGATAGTCTAGTCTATAGGCTGTTTTGAAACAGCGCCATCGTTCCTGGATAAGGAAAATATGACATGTGCTTGATAGGTACATTAGCATTTGTCATCAAGAACAAGCCAATGGCAGTAAAGGAACGTCGACATTACCATAAATTAGTTCTTATCCATATAAGGAATAATTTATGGTAATGTAGACGTTGTCACGCAGTCGGAGTCACGCATCGCTCTGCGCAGCAAGGAGACCAGGCAGGTGTCTTCTCCCTCGCCACGCACAGCAGCTGATGGTCTAGTCTATAGGCTGTTTCGAAGCAGCGCCATCGTTCCTGGATAAGGGCTGTGCTGTTCTTTTGTTTGCTTGTTCGTTTTCTTTCCTTGAAACATGGCGATGATAAGCTTCCTAACCTGCTTAGCCGGTTTGTTTCCTGACTAGTCTGTTTTCTTTCTTGAAGCGCAGTATTAGTTGTCACTTCCTGTAAAACTGGTTTATGGACTGATTATCACGATTAAATCGCAATTTCCTGTATAACCGGTTTATAGCCTGGTATTTTCCTGTTTTAAGACATAATTTACATTTATTTGCATAACATTAGCATATGACATGTGCTTGATAGGTACATTAGCATTTGTTATCTAGAACAAGCCAATGGCAGTAAAGGAACGTCTACATTACCATAAATTATTCCTTATATGGATATCTTCTATCTTCTGTGTTTATGGGATGTTCTCTGCATGAAATCGATCCTCGAGACAAAAGTCGAAAATGGCGGAAGATGGGACGAGACAGTCGCGCGAAAGTGCCCCGTCTAATGCGAAAACCGCGCCAATTATTGTTCTAGAAAGCGACGAGGAAGACGAACTAGACAGCAAAGAACTATTTCTTGGGTTTATATTGAAAGTCCGACATTTTATCGGCAAAGATGAGGTCATGCTCTTACGGGAGAAATTCGCGACAGCTCGAGACGATTTCGTGTGCTCGAGGGACTTCAAATCGTCGCTTCAGAGAAGATGTGCCGGTATAAACAATTCTAATGTTTACATCCATTTTAATGAAATTCTACAACAGATTCGTGCCAATCAAGCTGATGTCAATGTTAACGAGGAAGATAAACCTTGCACTTCTGGGAATAGATTGAATGAACCGCCAGAACGGAAGCGATCGATTATCCCGCAAAAGAACACGTTTGCGCGGGATTTTGGAAATTGTAAACAAGACACGGGTAGCAGATCTACGATAAAGCATGTAACTTCTGTCCCTGGAACAAGCAAAGAGGCGGACAGGGACTGTGAAATTATTATTCTGGACGATGACTCAACACCATCGAGTTTGAAATCGAAAGAAAGTCATACAGAAAAGAATGGCGAAGGGAAGGAAGGCAAACCCCAGAATACAAGTGAGAGCAAAGAAGAAAGAAGAAAAAGACATGCTAAAAAGCTGAAAGCAATAGCCAAGTTGGAAAAAAAGCTGGAAATGTATGATGAGGAAATTAAAAGGCTAGATCTAGTTGAACTTTCCCTTGAGGAAATGGAACATGGACACAGTTCTTATATTAAGAAGTCGAAACTTGAAGAAAAGTGCAATGAAATTTGGAACAAGATATGTTTTCTCCAGAGACGCCCAACCAATACAGGGAGGGTTGTCGAAAGGGAAGTGAAGTGTAAAAGCACTGGTGTTCCCCAGATTGATCGTGCTGTCAAGAGATTCCTCAAAAACAGAACAACATTTCCAGATATTTTCGACATCCGTAATCTTGTCAGCAATGCTGTAAAGAAACACAAGCTGAAGTTTTCAGCTTCTGTCCAAGACGAACTTGCTAATGAGATCTTTACTGACATCGGTAACAAGATGCAGAAAAAGAGAAAGAAGGACTTTGCGTATAATTTTGGTTGTCACTTGACTGACAGTTGCAAGCCAAGTAAGGATCCTGCTTTGGATGACCACATATTACTGCAGAAGTTAGAAGACAACAAGAGAAGGGGGGAAAGCGCCTTGAACGAGGTTTTTCGAAAGTATGTTCATCTTGGCAGGATGCATGGAATAGAAGGATACAACGGGGCGCCCTCTACATCAAGTGGGTTGCTGTCCGATGACTCAGACGGTGAGCCCCTTAATGAGCAGAACCAGGAAAGGAAGAAAAGAAGAAGGGAGAGTGGGGACACAGATGATAGCGTTAAAGCCAGGAAAAAGGAGAAGAAGAGGAGGGAAGAGCAAAGAGACAAAGAAAGCTCTTTAGATTTTGAGAGTTCACAAGAACTTAGCGAAGAGTCCTTTGTCCATATAGAGGAGAACTCAGTAGATATTGATTTTGACTCAGCTGAAGATGTTTCATGTAGTATTTCGGAGACAGAGCCACTAGATATTGATCAATCACAGCTTCAAGCATGTTTGGAAAAGAGCCAGCAAGAAAGAAGAGGAAGTGATAATATCACTTATGCCTGTAGCATTTCAGCTGAGGGAGATAACAGCAGAGGAAATAAGGAGGAAAGAAACAAAGGAAGTACTCCAGTTTTAGAGAACTCACAAGAAGTTTCTTCTTGTGAAGTGGAGAAATTATTGATTGATTTAGACTCAGTTGAAGATGCTACTTCAAAGCCTCAAGCATCCTTGCAAGAAACATTTATTGACCAGCCAGCATTTGGTATCTCCAACAAAGATGTTGTACCAGACAACGATGTTACTTCCGAGCATAACTCATCCGATAAGAAATATTTTCTTAAGATCCCACAACTGAACAAGGATCAAGGAAAACTGATGGGAAAAATCTCAGAACTTGTGAAAAAGCAAGGGTTAGCAAGAAAATCAGTAGATCGTTCTCAAGTCAATGGTTGTCAGGCCTCTGGTTCTAAAGTTTGTGAAGACAGTTTTACAAGTGATAATCAGGGAAGATTTTCTAATGATTTTGAAAACACAGTCCCAAGTCTGAGCATGAACCAAGGATTAACAGGTGATAATCAGGACAGTTCTATTTTACATGATAATGGTTTTTCTAAGGATTTTGATAACACAGTTATAAAAGTCCCAAGTCTGAAAAAGAACCGAGGAAAACTAGACAGAAAAATAGCAGAGCTCTTGAAAAAACAAGGGCTAGCAAAGGCTGCAGAGCCTTCTGTTTCAAAAGTTGATGGTCTAAAGAATCTCAATATTTCACAGCATGACAATTCTGAACTGGGACATAGTTCTCCCAATTATGTATGTCCATCACTTGGACAAAGCAGGGAAGAGTCTTTCCAAGGTCAAAGAACAGCTAATGGTAACAATATCAATCCAGTGGAGGTGCATCGCATCACCTCAGGACAAAGCTCACCATTTGTAGAGGCTTCTAGATGTGATCAATCACAACATAATTCCAGTCATGGTAATAGTCCCGGAAAGGTACAGGTAAACACCTCAGGACAAAGTTCACCATTTGTAGAGGCTTCTAGATGTGATCAATCACAACATAATTCCAGTCATGGTAATAGTCCCGGAAAGGTACAGGTAAACACCTCAGGACAAAGTTCACCATTTGTAGAGGCTTCTAGAGGTGATCAATCACAACATAATTCCAGTCATGGTAATAGTCCCGGAAAGGCGCAGGTAAACACCTCAGGACAAAGTTCACCATTTGTAGAGGCTTCTAGAGGTGATCAATCACAACATAATTCCAGTCATGGTAATAGTCCAGCAAAGGTGCAGCTAAACACCTCAGGACAAAGATTATTGGCTGTAAACACTTTTACAGATGACCAATCACAATATTATTCCAGTCATGGTAGTAGTCCAGGAATGTACTGTTCACCATTAGAGCTGTTTAGAAATAAGAAGCAGTGCAATGGACAGATAAATCAAAAGCCTGGCATAGATACCAATGGTAATGGTTTGGCCAACGTTGGCATGAACAGCCCTCAACAAAGTCCAAAGTCTACTTCAAAGCTTAAAAGTGTTTCTAAACTAAATGGAGTTCCAAATGGACATAGTCCTAAGCAGAAATCTGTGAATGCTATTATCGTCTTGTCAGATGATGATGATTAGACATTCTTCTCTCCAATTGATTCTCCTTTTTTTCTGCATGTAATGGGGTATGAATTATCTGTTACATTTATTGTTGAATAAACGCTTTTTATTACCCTAAACACCAATGAACCAGTTGTTGGCTATGAGTGAGGGATGCCATATGGAAAAGTGGGAGCTACCCCCCCCCCCCCTCCCCCCTTGGGCCAGTGCCTCTCCAAAAATCAGGGTAAGGAGTCTCCATTTTACATATTTTTAGAATGGTATCTTTATTTTACTGTACATTGGTGTGTCTATTAAAGAGTACCCCTAGATGTGCCAGTACTGTTTTTGGGGGTGTGCTACTATGCATTTTCTCAACAAGCTGCCTCCTCAGAATGTTTGTCTGTCTCCATACAGACTGTGAATATTTATTGTTTTTGTTTTGTTAGTGGGCATCCAAACCACCTCAGATCTAACAATAACCTGCTCCTAAAAACTTTTTGAGAAGGCTGTACAATGGGACCTTGAGTTTGCTTCCCCTATGTTCCTTTTTTTATTTTGTAGCATGTTGAAAGCAACTAAATAGAAAATAAATAAAGTGTTTGTACTTGAATATTGAAAAGAAACATCTTTTCAGTTAAGAAAAAAATAATTATCCATATTCTACAGCAATACAATGGAATTTTCTTAATTAAATATTGCAGTTTTTAAAGTGGATTAGGTACACTCATTCTCTTGCGTTAATCTGTTACAAAGTCACAAATTGTTGGTGAATGTAACCCATTTTGTCAAAATTTCCATGCATTTAAAATACAAAAATTTGTGATTTCCCAAGTCTTCCACCACATTCTTTGTTTCGTCATCTGCAAGGTTATATTCATAATCGTAGTAGAATATCTGAAAAGTGGCAAAATGATGAATTTTTGACATTTTTTATCCTGAAACGTTTTGCCTTTTTTAGCTTTTATCTTAAGGGTTTATTTTAAATCAAAGAAGCACTAGATAAAGAATGGGTTAGCGCTTTGCTTCTTCAGGTGTTTCGCACTTTTTCTTTGAAATTTCTGCTTGTGTTTTTGCTGGTAATCAAAAAGTGTGTGTTGTTTTTGATTTGGTCACCCTGTCTTCTCGCGGGACTAACGGGATTGCCTGCGGGATCAAATGCGCATGCGTAGAATACGAAATTCAGCGCGGCCAGATTCATTATTTACTAGTTACGATTCTATTGTTATCGACAAAAAGTCGCCAAATTCCACAAACTCTGCGGCCAAATGAGACTCAAATTTACATAATATGGATCTAGAACCAACACTCGAGGAGCTTTGAGTGAAAGGACGCGGTCAAACCAAAGATATCTTAAAATGGGCAAGGTTATTTTATGGGTTTGGTCGCCAGCGGTTGTACGCCTGTTGTCGTTCAAGTTAGAATTTCCCACAACTTAATTTGAAATTCGACTTTTACACCGTCATTTGGCAAGGTTCTTTTACCAATATGACCAAGGCGAAGGTTGCACTTGAAAGTGGCGACATTGTTCGCCTTATTTTGCAATTTTTCAACGCCGAAAAGCTACACAAGTCAATGCGAAATTTAGAGAAAGAAAGTGGTGTGACAAACTGCGACCTCTCTGAGGATGTCCTTTTTCTAAGGCAGCTTATTTTGGATGGCGAGTGGGATGCAATTTTGACTTTTGCTCAACCCCTGGAAGCTGCAGAAGGATTTGACGTGCGAAAATTTCGTTATTTGGTTCTAAGACAAAAATTCATGGAGGTTTTGTACTTTAAATCTGGCATAGAAGGTGTTTCGAAAAGTTACTCGATTGAAGATTTGATCAAGTGCTTGAACCACCTAGAAAAGGACTGTCCTTTTAAAAGCGACTACACAAAACTATGCTGGCTTCTAACGGTACCTGACTTATCAGAGCAGCCGGAATATCAAAACTGGAACCCAGAAACGGCACGAATTCAGTGCTTTGAAGAAGTCCTGGAAATTTTACGAGCAGTTATGCCCGTTGTAAAGAAACGAACCGTGAAACGACCTGTGACTCCTAATGAAGACCGACTGACAAACCTTATTGTGAAAGGCTTGTGTTTTGAAAGTTGTGTAGAATACTGCCAACAGAGAGCACTTAATGGTGACTTTAATGATGATAATAACTTTACAGTAAGTAGTAATATTTTGTGTGGAACATCTCATGAAAGCACTGGAAATTTTATTTCCTGGCTTAAAAGCTTACCTCAGGATAGTTATGTCTCTGATTTTGAACCTATGGACCTAGATGTTAACTTTCATCACCTCACCAAAGCTAAGGCTTTCCGGTTTTCTAATAAGAAGTTGCAAAGTGAAGCTGAGAATTTGTCAAAGAGTATGACATTTAATAGGCCATCCACTGCCGAAGCCATTGTAGAACCTTCAAAAGAAGAGAACCAAGTCATTGATGGTAATCACGTCACCAGGGCTATTGCTGGTATGACCAAAGTCTCTAACTCTTATCATGAGTTTAAATACAATCCAAAGAACTCACACTTTCAACCAATTAAAAAAACATCAAGAGAACATGAAAAACTTCATAAGCCTGAAGGCCCTGTAGACTCCCAACCATTGATTGTGGATATGGCAAGCTCTCAGGGCAACCAGATTCCAAATAGTTCTTCTAAACAGTCAAGAAATGAGGGTACAGAATTGATAAACCCCCCAGAGGGACAGGGAGAGAGTTCTGTTGAAAGACAAAGATATGAGAATCTAACTGAAAACACTCACAGGAATATAGATGATGCAGAAGGTGTTCAAAGGTTTAACAAAGTTCGGGACTCAGTTCAAATTATGAGAAATGAGCAAGAACAGAGTGTTCTGCAACAGCTCCAAGAGCATGAACAGTATAAGCAAGAGCTGCAGCGCGAGCTTATGGGAGAACAGCTATGCCTAAAGGTGACAGACCATCAACACATTACAGTAAACAACCACTTTGACGTCCCTAACACAAGTGACACAGATGGCTTACAAAAGTCACCAAAACAACAACATCTAAGCAAACAGACTGATTCCAATAATGAGATAAAGGAGCTTCCTAAACCTCATATACCTGTTGTCCCAAATCAAGACAATCGATTGTCCCCAGAGGGGCTAGAAACTGGCAAAATGTACACAGATGCTGGTAAAGGCGAGGAGCCTTCATTAGAATTTGACGATGGAAATTTTCCTGTGATGTCAACACCTTTAGGTAAACACAAGCCTGCTCCGCTGGTGCTAAATGAAGAGTCTGCTATTGAGATGGCTGCTAGGCAACCAGTGACACCTGTCAATCAAAAGCATCCTAATGCCATAGCTCCTGGTCATTGGGTTGCACTTGCAGATGGCTCAGGAGTCTTGAATACCAGGTATGTGTCATTGTTACAATGGTAATGCTCCCTTACATGCAAATATTTATATTATTGAGCGTCCTGCTAGGCCTTTACAAAGTTTTTAATTTTATTTCATATTTTTATGGCAAAAAGAGATCTTAAATTTGGGGAATAATAATAACGGTTTATAGTCTTGTTTTTTAAAAGTTCAAGATTAATATATAGTATTGCTTGCAAAATTGTGAGTAAGTTGTTCGATATAGTTAGTTTTCTAATGATGTATGGCACTCACTTTGGTACTAATAAGTGATGCACTTGTCCCCTGTGATCCTCAGGGGGCTTACCTAGTGGGGTAGGATACACAGTAGACCCTCAACAACATTTTCTTGCTTCAAGCCCTCCTGTCACACCTTTAACATAAATCCATGAAACGAAGTGCAAAGCCAGAACAAAAGAGGGAAAAGGCATTAGAGTATTTTGGTGCCAAATAAGTTTAAGTGTATTCCATGGGTTTATAAAATCACTATAATCATCAATTTTTTTATTGTCCAAAGTACACCAAAGTCTACCAAAAACAAACCTACACCAGCACCCCTGGCCTCCCCCGTGCTCCCTAAAGGTGATGGTCAACATGGGACCCCCCTGAGTGCCATGCCTGAGGCGACAGGCTCCAGTGACGAGAATTTGCAGGTAAATAAAAAGGGGAGGATCACCACTAGTGACGAATTCACTAAGCACAGTGCCACCTGTTCTGATCAGAGGTTCCAGAAACAATGACATCATACACCCCTTGGTTCAATTCAAAACATTTTGCATGCAAAGAAGGATTGTGTTTCCCAGCACATCCCTTGCTCATGATACAACAAAAAACTCTCTGTGAAGATGCCAGAGTTGTTTGTGCAAGTAAGCCTAGTTATCATTCCTTGTATTGATATTCTATTGTGTGTTATTTGAACCCTGTGATTTGAGTCATGGCCCTTAGTGAATAAGAGCGTGAGGTGGCTTGTTGCTCAGCTCATGGTCTAGTACTCGTGATGCAGCCGACCACATCATCTTTGTGCAGCTATAGACTACCATATACATACTAACCTCACCACCAAGTATTTTATCTGGTGTATGTTTGCAGTTGTTTCATTATGTTTATTGTATAAATAATAATTTGTTTTGATGTCTAATGCTGGGTGCATCAAAATTCAACTTTTAAAACTCTCTTAGTGAAGACTTTGTGTTTATTTAGGCAATCCTTTTAATTTGAATCCTTTTGATTTTCCATGCTTGCATAAGTGTTGACTGTAAATCACTTTTCTTATGTGAAAATGATAATTCCTCAACAGGTACCTGTATGTTAGCTGTCATGTTTGGACAATCTGTGATTTGTACAATTCTACTGTATTCCTTTTTAAACCAACACTCTTACACTCATTTATTTAGCTTAATTTATTTTATTCTTGACTAGAAATCAACCCTTAAAAGTATTTGTTGATGATTTTAATGAAATAAAGAGGGCAGTTGCTTTCAATAGCATTTGGACATGTGCATTATATGTAATCTTTGACTTAAATGCTTTTATTAGTTTTTAAACTCTACAACAAATTGAACTTTTGCTCCAATAAATTGAAACAACTTACATAATTATCTTACATAATTAGTTTATACTTATTTAGGATGTAGAAAGCTTTTATGTGGGGGAGGGAAGGGGGCCGCATTTTACCCACTGTATATGTGATTTAGAAAGCAGGATAATGTAAAATGGAACATATTTCTTTTCATGATGATGTACATTAATGTCATGTTAAATTTCAGTGCTGAGGGTATTTTATGGTTTAAAAATTATATCCTAGGAGTTTGTTCCAGGAATGCAACTTTGGAGTGCTTAGCTTAAATTCTAGTTATGTTATTGAAGAGCTGGCTATAACACATGAACTTAAGGGGATATTTCTCTTTTAGGGCAAGGATGGACTAGATGCAACACAAGGGAATCAAGATCCCCCTGCGCGCAAGGGACCCAAGATCAATGGTGTCCGTCGCAGTCTAACATCTTCCCAGCCGCACACGATCGGCAAACTCAAGAATGCAACACCTACTGGAGTACCCCAAGACAGACAGGCACCTAGACACTCCAAGCCCTTGAGCACTCCACGTGGAGAGTCCTCCTCTCCCAACACCATCCCAGACCGTGTGAGAAATCAACCAGGCAGTGGAAACAGCAGTCCCAGGAGTGGAGCAAGCAGTCCCCTTGGTCGTGCCTCGAGCCCTAACAGTAAAAAAGGGTCTCGTGTCAATAGTCCAATTGGAGCAAGACGGCGTGCCAATAGTCCAGGTCCAAGTATTAATAGTCCTAGGGGACGTGCGGAAAGCCCTAGTAATGCACACGGACGTGCAAGTAGTCCAAGCGGTACAAGGGGGCCAGTCAGTGGTCCAAGTGGCGCAAGAGGGAGCCCTCACCAACCAAGAGGACGTGCTAGTAGTCCAGGTGGTGCGAGGGGACGTGCTGCTAGTCCAAAATCACGGCTTGTATCCAACCAGAAACAAGTGACCGTCAAGCAGCCTGAACAAAGTGATGCCACTAATGGCACAACATTCCTTGTTGAAAAAGGTCAGATGTGGAAAGGGTGTTTTAGTGTGAAACCACACAATCAGATTCCAGCATAACCCTTTAACAATGCCTTTTAATTAGTTTCCTCAAATTTTCATTAGTTGTTACAAAATTCCTTTTTATCATATGCAACTTAGTAAATATTTCATATGTCCAAAGCTGCACCCCAAAACTATGTATAAAATGATGGACTTTTTTTTGTACACTCCTTTTCGTTGTGAGCTGCTGTATGTTCCTAATGAATTCTGTTGTAATTGTTTTTAAGTGCTTTTTTGCCAGAGAGACCTACTGTATCTTAGTCTGCATGCCCCAGTTTTCTTATAATATATTTAACATGGATGGGTCTCTAGGTCAGACCATTTTCCCCTTCTATAAGGTATTGCCTGCCCCTATAATCGGGGTTTGTCACCATATCTTAAAAGGTCCCTATTTTTTATTCAAAGTACCTTCTAATGGCCTGAAAGCAAGGCCTGCTATAAATGAAGCTGCCCAGGAGCCACAGGAATACCAAGATATGGGTTAGTAAATACTAAGTAATTATACTAAGATATGGGTGAGGGTTAGGAAATACTTCCACAGAAATACCAAGGTAGGGGTTAGTAAATACTAAAGTTATTATACTAAGATATGGGTTAGGGTTAGGTAATACTGAAGCATTACCAAGGTTTGGGTGAGGGTTAGGGAATTCTTATAATTATACAAAGGTATGGGTTAGGGCTAGGCAATACTCGAACATGCTAAGGTAGAGTTAGCTTTAGATAGTACTCAAGCATTACCAAGGTATCTCTATCAGAGTTTGTGAATAAATGCATCTCCCAATTTTCCATATTGTCATACATGGGGTATTTCCAGGTCCAATACTGACTGGTCATTATGCTTTTCTGGTCAACAGGAAAACCAGCAAGCCAGTGCATTGATGTAACATACCAGAAGCAAACGTGCAATGACCCAGCAGCACCACACGTCTCCCATGGCCAGGAAGACTGGTCCAGGTTGAGAAACCACCAGCAGAATTTCCTGCGGACCACCACAGAACCTACCAGATTCAGAACAATTGCTCTGCTTGAAGATTTACAAGCAATACGTGCAGTGGCTTTTCATCCAACTGGGAAGCTATTTGCTATTGGTTCAAACTCTAAGATACTGCGGATATGCGCTTCTCCTGACCTGGAAAATTTTACCAACTCTGATAGGTGGGAAATGCTCTTGAGTTTTTTTTTTTTTAGTTGCTACTTATTGTCTGCATGAACTATGACAACACAAAAGGCTATGTGCATGGAGTTGGTGCCCATTTGCGTAACACCTAGTGAACGTTGCCCTAATTCATTGAGCATTGCCCTGAGCGTTGACCGTTGTGCTAAGGCCCTGAGCGTTGTTGACCTGAGTGTTGCCCTGAGTGTTGCCCTGAGAGTTGACCTGAGCGTTGACCTGAGCGTTGACCTGAGCGTTGAACATTGTGCTAAGGCCCTGAGAGTTATCCTTAGCATTGCCCTGAGAGTTGACCTGAGCGTTGACCTGAGAGTTGACCTGAGCGTTGACCTGAGCCTTGACCTGAGAGTTGACCTGAGTGTTGACCTGAGCGTTGACCTGAGAGTTGACCTGAGCGATGACCTGAGCGATGACCTGAGAGTTGACCTGAGAGTTGACCTGAGAGTTGACCTGAGTGTTGACCTGAGCGTTGACCTGAGTGTTGCCCTGAGAGTTGACCTGAGCGTTGACCTGAGCGTTGACCATTGTGCTAAGGCCCTGAGAGTTATCCTTAGCATTGCCCTGAGAGTTGACCTGAGAGTTTACCTGAGAGTTGACCTGAGCCTTGACCTGAGAGTTGACCTGAGAGTTGACCTGAGTGTTGACCTGAGTGTTGACCTGTGCGTTGACCTGAGCGATGACCTGAGAGTTGCCATGAGAGTTGACATGAGAGTTGACTTGAGCGTTGACTTGAGCGTTGACCTGAGCATTGACCTGAGCGTTGACCTGAGAGTTGACCTGAGAGTTGACCTGAGCGTTGACCTGAGCGTTGACCTGAGCGTTGACTTGAGCGTTGACCTGAGAGTTGACATGAGAGTTGACTTGAGAGTTGACCTGAGAGTTGACCTGAGAGTTTACCTGAGAGTTGACCTGAGCCTTGACCTGAGAGTTGACCTGAGAGTTGACCTGAGTGTTGACCTGAGTGTTGACCTGTGCGTTGACCTGAGCGATGACCTGAGAGTTGACATGAGAGTTGACATGAGAGTTGACCTGAGTGTTGACCTGAGCGTTGACCTGAGCATTGACCTGAGCGTTGACCTGAGAGTTGACCTGAGAGTTGACCTGAGCGTTGACCTGAGCGTTGACTTGAGCGTTGACCTGAGAGTTGACATGAGCGTTGACATGAGCGTTGACATGAGCGTTGACCTGAAAGTTGACCTGAGCGTTGACCTGAGCGTTGACCTGAGAGTTGACTCGAGAGTTGACCTAAGCATTGCCTTGAGCGTTGACCTGAGAATTGACCTGAGAGTTACCTGAGCGTTGACCTGAGTGTGACCTGAGAGTTGACCTAAGCATTGCCTTGAGCGTTGACCTGAGCGTTGACCTGAGCGTTAACTCGAGAGTTGACCTCATCGTTGACCTGCGAGTTAATGTGAGAGTTGACCTGAGTGACCTAAGCGTTGACCTGAGAGTTGACCTAAGCATTGCCCTGAGGGTTTACCTGAGTGTGACCTGAGAGTTGACCTGAGGATTGACCTGAGCGTTGGCCTGAGAGTTGACCTAAAGGTTGACGTGAGAGTTGACCTGAGTGACCTGAGCATTGACCTGAGAGTTGACCTAAGCATTGCCCTGAGAGTTGACCTGAGTGACCTGAGCATTGCCCTGAGCATTGGCCTGAGAGTTGGCCTAAGCATTGCCCTGAGCATTTACTTGAGAGTTGACCTAAACATTGCCTTGAGCGTTGACCTGAGTGTCACCTGAGAGTTGACCTGAGAGTTGACCTGAGAGTTGACCTGAGAGTTGACCTGAGCATTGACCTGAGAGTTGACATGAGCGTTGACCTGAGTGTGACCCAAGCGTTGACCTGAGTGTTGACTGAATGTTTAACTGAGCATTGAAGATGTTGCCAAGTTTTGCTTTGAGCATCCAATGTTTTTTTTTTGGCTGCGCTCTGCCCTTACACTGCCTTTAACGGGCCACTCGTTCGTGGTGTGCCATTGATGTATTTCTATTTTGTTATTCTAGGAATGCCTCTCAAATCTCTCCTCCACCGACAATCCTATTCAAGAGGACCCGGCACCATCGTGGTTCTATCTACTGCATGGCATGGAGCTCCACAGGTGACCTTATAGCTACTGGGTCAAACGACAAAAGCATTAAAGTCCTGCATTTTGATGCCGACAATTGCACTCAAGTAGGCCCAGAGCTGGAGCTAAATATTCACAGTGGTACCATCAGAGATCTCTCCTTTGTGTCCAGGGCAAGTGGATCTGCTGTCCTGGTGTCTGGGGGTGCTGGTAAGTTCATGCCTCTTGTAATCATTACTGAGAAATAAGTCTAGGGTTGTGGTGTTTTTTATGTTTACTGAATAGTTACACTTGACATTTTTATAGCTTGTGTTTCAAGCATTTTCAGATGTAGAAAGTTTGACAGAGTTCAGGAATGTCTTAATTTGGAGGGGCAGGGCAAACTTGCCCTGTTTTTTTTTTTTTTAAAGCAGTCAAGCTTTGCATCAAAGCCCACAGGAATGCTTGCTTTGCTTTAAAGTTTTAATGCTTCACAAAATTTCACTCTGTGTCTGTATATTGCTCTGATCAAAACCACCATTATGCAGTTCAGCTTTTTTATTGACACCAGTGACTCACCCTTTGTAATGAGCCAGGCTGGTTCACTCAACAATTAGGGGATAAGGAATTACTTTGAAAACCTATATAAATTTTTGTACCTCTTTTTGTCATCCAACTGATATATTCTTCTCTCAGGAAATGGCAACATCCAGATCTCTGATTGTACCACCGGTAACACTATCGGACAACTAAAAGGTCACTCCAGTCACATCATGTCCGTCTATGCAGCCAAGGATGACATCATAGCATCCGGCTCAAACGACAACACTGTACGGCTATGGGACTTAAGGTCACAGAGGTGCATTGACGCCATAGCAACAGGGGACAGCTGTGTGTCATCAGTGTGTGTTAATCCATCAGGAACCTTACTTGTTTCTGGTGGGTACTTCATGTACTTTTTTCTTTGGCTTGTTGTAGGGCCAGGGGGACACGTAAAATGCAATCCAGAAGGAAGGGGGAAGCTGATAATATTTGTTTGGAAGAATGGGACTGCAATGTCTAAGTCTAAGGTTGTAAAGATGATGGCTGCATGTTGTATGACTGCAAGGTTTTTCCATCATGCACTAACTCTTTCATTCACTGCTAAGGTCATAAAGATGATGGATGCATGTTGTATGACTGCAAGGGTTTTCCATCATGTCATTAACTCTTTCATTCATTGTTAAGGTCATGAAGATGGCGGCTGCATGTTATACGACATCACAGCAGGAAGAACTCTGCAGTTCTTCAAACCCCACACTGCAGATTGCCGCTCAGTTCGCTTCTCCCCAGATGGTCATCACCTTCTTTCCTGCTCATACGACACAAGCACAATACTGATGGAAATGCAGCATGACCTTGAATGCAATATCCCACCATACTCTGTCGTAGCGCAGCATGACGATAAGATGATACAGTGTCGATGGCATCCATTCCTGATGGCATTTGTGAGTTCAAGTGCAGATAGGACTGCTCGACTTTGGACTCTTGATTGCTAGAGAGACACTACTTGCTGTAAAGAGTTTAAGTACGTTCAAGGGCATCCGTGAAATAGCATACCACACTAAAAGAAAAGTACTTCGACCAATATTAAGATTTCAACCAACAAAATACCTTAATTGTACATAATATTTATGGTAATGTTGAGATCATATTGTTATTTATAAAAGGATTAATTAAGTTTGTCTTGTTCTAGCTGTGAACATTTGAGAGGTTGTTGTACTATGAAGTTGCGATAGATTCTGATTCCTTTAAATGAACAGTACTTAAATTAACAATTAACTTAAACAAAGTTAAATTAAGCCCAAGGCCAAGTATACTGTAAAAGATTCTGTATTGAGCCCCCTGTCTCTTTTAAGCCTCCCCTTGCCTCCCCTATCTAGAGCAAATGTTTTCAAATAAGCCTCCTTTCTATCTCCCTCCTAAGAAAAATGAAAAAATATAAAACACTTTTCCAATAGTGCAAATATAAGTAATTATTGCTTGATTTTTAAGGGACACTAAATGTCATTTTCAATCAACGTATAGCATGTTTTACATACAATGCCAAAAAAAAAAACAGAGAAAATGAGATTTTGTAGTAAGCCACCAGCCCCTCTCACTACCCCCCTCTCTGCGATTAGCCCCACCTCTTTGAGCCAAAATCCTAAGTAATTTATCCTTTCATGCATCCATAAAATAAGCACCTTATGATAGACACAGTCCCTTTCATTGAGATGATAACAGGGACTCAAATAGCCATTATCTATTACCTTGACTCTGCTGTATAAGGGTTATAGCTAATGCATCTATAAAATTACTGCATTTGTGATAAACACAATCCCTTACTTTGAGATAATAACAATAACTTGACAGCTCTAACCCTCTGCTGTGTCATAGCTTGTCATTGAAATTCACAGCTGTAACATTTTTTTTGTAAAAAAAAATATATATTTTAATTGAGAATTATTAATGAAAGAGATTAAAGAGAAGGAGACCTGAAGTAAAAAAAATAATTCACATGAATATGTTATTGGTTTTGGACTTGTAGTATGAGCGGCTGGGATTAAAAATTATGCTCAGTTCTATAAATATTTTGATCTTATTGCCTTTTGTGTAAATGCTGTTTACTGTATTTCATAATCTTATCCTCCTAATATGCTGCATTTCCTTCAATAATCTCCCTCTTCAGTTTGTCATGCACTTAGAAAAGACTATGGAGTCTTTGTTTTAAATCATTTGTGTTAACTCCCTTTAAAATGGTGAATATGAGCCATCAAGTACAGCTAATGGAACAAGTATTTTTGAAACTTGGTTAGAGCTAGGATCAGTATAAGAGAATACCTGCAGGAGACTGTTCCCCTTTGTAGCCATTTTAGTTAAAACACCTAGAAAATTAAAAAACAGCAGCCTTTGATAATACAAATGTTTAAGGATTTGCAAACTGCATGCACTTATTTTTAAATACAGAACTCTTATTTATCACACTCATTATCCCCTCCCTGAATAAACAACTTTTTTGATTTAAAATTTTCATGAGTAAGATCATATTTTATGAATGACCAATTTCTTGTTAGACAGTAAAAATTACCCATCTCTTCATTGAATTTCATTTATTTGTCAACAATCCAGAGGTAAAATAAATATTTTACATCCTCCTACCAAGAGGTTGTTACTTTTTTTGTCTAAAATAACCTTACAGCACTGTTCTGCAATATTGATAAATAAAACTTTTACCTTTTAGTGCTTCTATTTGTTTAATGTTTAATGCCAAACATGTTTTATATACACAAAAATATTTGATATCACCACCAAAATCTTTTCTTTTTTCCCATCCAAGAAATAATTTAACCACAAAACCAATAACTGGCTTTAACAGTGGTGTATAAAAAAAATGCAGATTTTAGATATGAGTCCTTGATTGATGATGACATGACACTTTTAGCAAAATGTGACAACACCCCCAAAAAAGATACCCACAGCAATTTTATTTAAAAAAAATCTATAGCCTGCCAATTACTCTGCATCCATCTACATCTACCCAACTTTGTAGAGCTTTCTGTGTCGCTTGTTTCTAAAGAAAGATCTGTGAAAGGGAGTGATTGAAAAGCAAGTACCACTTGTATCATACATACTAGAGCCCTGACATCTAGAGTAAAGTGATACACCTTACATCAAATTACTTCTAGCAGGTGTGCCTTTCTCTGATCTCTACCAAGCAGAACAGCAAAACATTTGAAACACAATTCAGAGAAGAGACCCTCCAGGGAATAGAATATTTTTTTGAAGGGGGTTAAATATATATATAGCCTGTTTATTATTTTCCCCTTGGGTGTTTCACTGTTACATCTGCCTTGTGTCATAATAATGTCTGTATTTCTGACCACTGCCTGTCTACCAGTCTTTCCGTCCTGTGTATGGCATAACTGTAAGCAAAAGTCTATCTGAGCTTGCCATGATATTATGGACCTCGGCTGTAGTCTTAGTCTTTGTGCTCTGTCCATTGATCTCAAGTACTTCATCACCTGGATTAAGAAGTCCTGCAAGAAACTTTGCAGATGACGAGTCCATTATACGACTGATGAAGATCCCTTTATTAAACTGTTTGTAACCTTTCTGGATAAAGAATCCAAACAAACCATTGTCCGGCTTCTGTAGTTCAATCTCATAAGCCATACCAATGTCCTCTCTCATTGTTACAACTCTCCCAAGACTCTGGCCTCCTGTAGGCCTACTCACAGCTGTAGTATGATCGAACCAGTCCTTGGTGGACTCTGTGATATGCCTTGCAGCATCTACTGACTTTTTCTTCTTGAGCTTTTTACTGAGTTTTTGTTTTTTCCCTGCTGGAAGCTTTGGTTTGTCCAATTCCGGGGTGTCATTAACAATGTAAAGTCCAGACCTTCTTCCAAATCGCTGCAGAATACGCTTCTTCTTTTTCTTTGCATTACTGAAATCCACCTGCTCACTCCTAAAACCTGGGGCTTGATCAAATGTTGAACCCTCATAATCCAAGTTGGGTAGACTCTTTGCTTTTTGTATCCTGTTGGCTTTAATACTTTCAAAGCTTTCATTGTCTAGATTATATGTGCTCAAGAACTGTTGCCTTGCTGACAGATGGTGACGAGCAAGAACTTCACTCTGTGTACTATAGATAGTCTCTGCATCCGAGTTGGTACCTTCATCCTGGCTACCATAGTTAGAGTATTGACTCATACGTTGGTATATCTCTACAAAATAATACAAGTGGTGTTAATAGGTTTTTGACTGATTAAACATTGAAAAAAAAAAAACAGATAGTGTACCGTTTGTAAATTGTGAAAAGATTGTGGTAATCCTGGAGACTAAGAGCAAAAAACTTCTAGTTGATATTGCAAAGGCAAAAATAAATCTAAAAGAGCATCTGCTATGGTTTAAAATAGCTCAAAGACACTATTTTTAGCTCGGAAAATTTGACAAGATAATGTTTCTATACCAGTCTTTAAGGACTTGATCATAAAGATCAATTGCTTTAACAAAATACTAAAAGACAAAAGGCATCATTTGTTATTCTTTTTAAAAGGCATCACTCAATTCACTGCAACAAAATTAAAATGGGAATGGCAAGCCTATTTCTTTGGGGTCTATAAATATAGCATAACCCACAAAAGGTTTGCTTTAAAACCATTGTATTAAGATTTAGTCTCAAACACTTCCTAGTAGGATTGCCTTGAACCAAAATATTTTTTGTCTCTCTGTGTTTTATGATCATTTATTAATAAAACTAAGCTCTGCCCGATCAAAACCGTTTTGTAAAATAATCCAAGATCTGTCCAAAACATATACTGGATCGTTTTATTACTCAGTTATTTGACATAATTTAAATAGTCATATAGCTAAAGATAAATTAGGCAATGAGAAGGCAGTAATGAGAACAGAACCTTACTATCAAGTTGGCCCATGAAAAATGAAATAAATTAGTGTCACTTTCGTATGCACGGCAGTTTATTGCTAGTTTTTCTACGATTTTTACTTAGGTATTTTTTATGTGGTGGTGGTGGGGGGGGGGGGGGGGGGGGGGTTAAGGGCCAACTATTTGTTCAGTGCTTATTATTAGGGCATCGTTTTGACGCCCTTGATTTCAGACGTCTTAGCCGTCAGACGTCAAAGTCGTCTGCACTTTTTCTCGACTTTACGCTACCAGTTAAGGACGTCCTAAGGTCATCTAGACGTCTTAGCCGTCTTTATTATAAAAACGGCTATTTTATCTTATATGAAAAAAAAAACATATTTTGTATTTAAGTTATGTCTTACCAACAGAAAATTATTTTATTATAAAGAATTCGCAACATTATTTTAATTACGAAAAGTATGTATATATAGCGCTATCAGATGGTCCGATAATGGATTTTCAGAAGAAAAAAATGTTGCGCAAAATGAAAAAGCCACATCTATATAGTCTATTTTTGCAATATCATCTGTTATTCTAACACGTAGCACAAGCTTGCAATATTTATTTTCCATTAAAATTTGATTTTGAATAGCTCACCCATTTCCGCATTTTACCTATCTGTCAAAACAAACCCCCTTCATTACAACGATAGAAAAATAAAAGAAACTAGGGTATCAAAAATAATACATAAAAAATTCTAGGTCGGGTGTCTGGCCATTTTATTGTATCCTATGAGAAGTATATATCAGGAAGCTTTTACTTCTCCATCTTTTGACAAATAAAATCGCCTGATACTCAAGCTAGAAAAATTCAACAAAGAGTTGAAAAAATTCCGAGTTCTCAACTATGAAATATCTTTCGTAATGAAAAAAAAATGTTGGTTGAAATCCTCTAGGATTTTCTATGCAACTATGTCAAAGTTATGCTCCCGCTAATTTGATAAAGTCATCTGTTCGGACCACAAAATATTTTTTGGGGAAGTTTCTCCCCATAGTCGTCTAGGCTATCTGTGATGCAGATGTTTTTGATAGCGGCAGAAGAATATTATTGTGTGGGCGTAAAGAAAGAATTCTCTCGACTGACATCATATTTCCTGTAAATTGCCAACGACGGGGAAGCCATTATAGTGTGCCATTTTCTGCGACAAATTACCCGAGATAAATTTTTAAATACGTTTTACATCGTTTTACGCTTGAGTGCGCTAATATATACAAACCTGATTTGTTTTGATTTCCATGGCGAGAGCGGCGATTTGAATGTGTATGCTTGGAATAGGGACCGCTGGAAGCGTGAGGGAGATCTAAACTGCCAGTTTTGATCCCCTGATTCCTATAAGCTGCTGACTTTAAAATCCCTCTTCTATCGACAGCAGACCTCGCGCTTACCCCGCGTACGTCTCTTCCTTCATCATTCGTGTCCAATGTAGATAAACTTTGCGACTTCGATACGGGGAGACGAGAATCAACGGCCAAAGTTACTGGTCGATTTGCTCGTACAACGCGCGCTTGTGGAATAAACGGTCGATCCGTGGAAATACCACTGTCCTTATCGGATTCTAGACTGTCCCCGGGGTACAGGAAAAGGTTAGAGTTTTTTCCTGGCTCGCAGCCATTATTCGGGCTTCGATCTGGGGTGATCCTGGCCGTTGTTGATTCAATCTCATCGAACGCGCTATCGCAACTGCCTTCCAGGTGGCTCGATCTTATCGCTTGTGATAATGGCGGAGGTCTAGTTTTCCTTGTCCGAAGGGAAAACTCCTCGCTCAAATGGGTCCAATTTTGGTTTCGTTGGTGATCGGTTTCTAACTCGACGTGAGATCGAGCAAAGCGCACATTATTAGACGCTGTTTTTAATCCAACGCGATGCATCCCTTGTACACTTGAACTCCTTCCATTAGCACCGAAAAAACTAGAATTCCTTGGAGTGGTTTTCTTGAAGATGTCTGGGTATTTCAGCTCTAGTTCACGGAATCTACTGCGTGCACGTTGTAATATGGCCTCATGGGCCGAGAGGTCTTCTTCGAACATCACGCTTCTTCGATGATAAAAACTGGAATTATTGATCAGCGATAAATCTCCCATGCTTGCAGAGAAACTATTCTTATGTTCAGCTGATAGTTCCATTAGACTCTTAGCCCTGTAAGGCGAGTACAACTTGCATTCTCTTCGGTATGACTCGCCGTTAACACTTGCCTGCAAGCGACTTGATCCAATTTGTTTTTCCATGCTTGATACTAAATCTCGTAAAGTTGGTTCCAATATTTCATCCGCAAGATTTATATTTTCTACCCCAAATTCAAGCTGACATGATGAAGCCTCTTAATGCAGAAAATCCGACAGAAATCTTGTTTGAATTTACGTGATTTTTTGTCCCGCGGCTTTTGACGCGTGTGCGATTGATTCGACTAGATCTGTGCTCTTGTTGCATTCGAAGAAATTTTATTTGACGAAAAGAACGCATGACGTCATGGTTGGCTTGCTGAAGAGCGATATATTGACGCACAACCAATCAAAGCACAGCAACACTCAAAGGGTTTCCTGTTAAAGTTACAAAAATAGCTCAAGATTTATATGATTTAAAAAGTATTATATTTGCTCTGTAAGTGTTCTGAAAATAGAAGCAATACTTGAAACAGCCCCGAAAGTGTTGTTTTCTTCGCTTAGCTTGAACAGAGCGCTTATTTGCATTTTCCCTCTAGCCTCTAGACTAGATTTTGAGTCGTGATCTACCAAAAAAAACGTAGTTCTCAGGCAACCGTTCTTCTATTAAAAAAAAATTTGTTTTGCGTAACATTTTATTTCATATTGCTTATTCTTTTTTATAATTTCTTATGATGGTGTTGCTTTGCTAAGGTTTTTTTTTCTATTGAATATTACTACGTTGTTTAATGGCTTATCTAATTCTGTACTTGTTATGTTTTTCCGATGAATGCCTTGTTCACCAATATTTTTCCACAATTCTTTGTGTTGCCTACTATTATTATTTTCCGATGAATGCCATGATCAACAATATCTTTTATTTCGCAATTGTTTGAGTTGCCTTCGAAAAACAATTCAATTTTTCATTGATTTCCCTAAAATTCTGTCACCTTTTCCAATTAGAACAGCTGTATTTTCCTTTTCTGTTTTTCAAGCTCGATATCTCCAGCTAATAGTTCTTAATATGATCATCCCTTATTGAAGATTCGTTATTTTTTTTTCGTCTCCGTTTAAAATACCAGCAAATGCTTTTAATCTAATATTAGAATCAGCTTCTGGAGTTTATTTTTGTTTAGTTTTGCTTATACTTGTGAATCCATCATTTAATAATTTAATATGCCTTCTTCCGCCGGGTTTTTTTTGCGACAAATTGGCGTGTCACACCTACGCAAAAACAAGCCTTCTTCTTCGCGCGCATGGAGGTGGGGAAAAATACAATAAAATAATTTTCAAAGGACTGATATAGCCTGTATACAATCCGCTTCTATAAATATCACTGCTGAAGTTATTTATAAATTCATTGAACTATTTTTTTGTTCTGCTTATTAGAGAGCATGAAAGCTTTTTTAAGTAAATATGAAACTCTATGGACTTTGCCCTTTTGTAGGGTAATATACATACTGGCTCCTTAACGCCCCCATTTTCAAGTTAACATTACATAGTCCTCGATAGTCTATCCTGAAATCTCTCAAGAAGGAGGCAATTACAATAATTCAAACGTCATTTTTTTTCTCTGTATTTAACGTCTTTCAATGGCGGATTAATAACTTCTTATGCATTTTCTTTTTATTCACTTCACACATTCCTATTATTTTATCACCTATTAGTGTTCTTGTCAGGTTCTTAGGACTGCTTGCGAGCAATTGGTTTTCTTGGTGATTGACCTATGTTGTCAGTTTCTTCCATACAGCAAAGTTATCCAAGGATATCATAAGTAGCTATTTCGCTGATAGATGCTCGCAAGTATGCCCATTAACAGCGTATTACGAAAATAAATATTTCAATAGAATATATTTTTAATTAAGTTAAGACTCCTTTAAAAAGCTTTGATTGCCACTCGCTTTTTTCGTCGCCCGAATTTACAATAAACTCATAGAAATCAGATGCGGCTTCATATCGTTTTCTCTAAAAAAAATCTTAAAGGTTTTTGTTTCGAATAAGATCACCTCGATTCAGCGAAAGGTTGGAGTAAGTTTGACTCATGCCGATTTGTCGGTCCGATTTGGTGTCTATTCGCTGACCTCGGTGTCGGGCCCGAATTTTCTCTTCACACCGAAGCAGTGTTCCGACAAATCGCAGCTTGCATAGCCGACAATCGGCCCGACAAATCGCAGCTTGCATAACCGACAATCGGCCCGACAATCGTTGCGGGTATCCGCTTTTACCGAGGGTTCGACCGATAGCAATACATATATTGGCGGTGAAACCTCTCAATTAAAGATACGACCGTACTCTGCTTTGTGGAATTAGTTGGTTGGCAATTATCGAAGTTGCGGTTTCTTCGCAACATTACATCACCGCGAAGATTCGGCTATGATGTCTTTGATCGAGAGTCGGCGCCTTCTACGCCCCATGCTGTGATCTTGAACCTAATTAAACCGAAACAGCGGAAAACTAAGCAAAACCACAATTATGGGAACTCTCGGAACCGGGAATCGATGCCGGAATCCAGAAATGAGAGGCTCAAGCAATTAAGAGCGAAAGTTCTACAATCTTCGCCACGAGGGGCCATACCTCGTGTGAGAACCAGGCCACAAAATTTTAAGGGGTAGCAATGGGTAAAAATTGCCGAGGCGCGGAGACCCACGTTTTAGAAACCGTGCCCGAAACTTGTCAAGTTTTGGAATACGGGCCCGAGCTTTTCCGGTCTCGAACAACCGAGCCCGAGCTTTTTTCCGAGCTTGTTTTTCAGATAGTTTGCTCGAGGTATGTAATAAACATCAGTTGAAAATTAAGTTGAAAAAAAGAGTTGCAATGCAATCTTGCTACAATAGCTTAAGTTTATGTTGTGCGGAAAAGGCTCAACACTTTAGACTCGGAGAAGGGGAAACCCGTAGCATGGTAACAACATAAAACATATCCAAGAACCCTGAAATTTTGAAAAAAAAAAGAAAAACGAGACTTCGAGAATTGCGTAAAAAACGCCGAGGTTCCGAGACTTTAGAAAATTTAGAGGTACCCATCGCTACCCCTAACCTTTGTATTCAACTCTATTTTCATAATGATTCATTCTACCAAACAAAGAAGCTTCGTGGCGAACATGTGATCTGGAAAAACGAGCGTAGATGAACATGTGATCTGGAAAAACGAGCGTAGATGAACATGTGATCTGGAAAAACGAGCGTGGATAAACATGTGATCTGGAAGAACGAGTTGTGAGACGAACATGTGACTTGGAAGAACGAGTTGTGTAGACTAACATGTGATCTGGAAGGACGAGTTGTGTAGACGAACATGTGATTTGGAAGAACGAGTTGTGTAGACGAACATGTGATCTTGAAGAACGAGTCGTGTAGACGAACATGTGATCTGGAAGAACGAGTTTTGTAGACGAACATGTGATCTTGAAGAACGAGTCGTGTAGACGAACATGTGATCTTGAAGAACGAGTCGTGTAGACGAACATGTGATCTTGAAGAACGAGTTGTGTAGACGAACATGTGATCTGGAAGAACGAGTTGTGTAGACGAACATGTGATCTTGAAGAACGAGTCGTGTAGACGAACATGTGATCCGGAAGAACGAGTTGTGTAGACGAACATGTGATCTTGAAGAACGAGTCGTGTAGACGAACATGTGATCTGGAAGAACGAGTTGTGTAGACTAACATGTGATCTTGAAGAACGAGTCGTGTAGACGAACATGTGATCTTGTAGAACGAGTTGTGTAGACGAACATGTGATCTTGAAGAACGAGTCGTGTAGACGAACATGTGATCTTGAAGAACGAGTTGTGTAGACGAACATGTGATCTGAAAGAACGAGTTGTGTAGACGAACATGTGATCTTGAAGAACGAGTCGTGTAGACGAACATGTGATCTGGAAGAACGAGTCGTGTAGACTAACATGTGATCTGGAAGAACGAGTTGTGTAGACTAACATGTGATCTTGAAGAACGAGTTGTGTAGACGAACATGTGATCTGGAAGAACGAGTTGTGTAGACGAACATGTGATCTGGAAGAACGAGTTGTGTAGACGAACATTTGACAGGCCCATAGCCAGGGGGGGTTCGGAAGAACCTCCCCACTCGACTGGAAGGTCCGCTGTAATAAAGGAAAATTGAGTACCGCTGCTTGCTAGAGCGAGCTTCCTAAGCGAAAATGGTATGCTAAATGTAAACGAACCCCCCGCTCAAAATCCTGGCTACGGGCCTGTGTGATCTGGAAGAACGAGTTGTGTAGACGAACATGTGATCTGCAAGAACGAGTTCTGGAGTTGTGTAGACGAACATGTGATCTGCAAGAACGAGTTCTGGAGTTGTGTAGACGAATATGTTATCTGGCAGAACGAGTTGTGCAGACGAACATGTGATCTAGAAGAGCGAGTGGCTGACAGAATCGAACGATAGACTTAAAAACAGTCAAAATTAGGTACGCAGACTGTGTTCTTGGCGGAGTGCGCGCGCACCTTGATTCCTTAGGTACCGCTGGATCCAGGCTGCTACAGCGTTGTGAAGACCACGTGGCGCTTAAAAGCGTGTCGCCGACTATTGGTACATACGTGGTCAGCCCGACCATCGTCACGTGCTGTGCGAAGGGCAAACAATCAAAACACACACAGGAAGCTCTCCCACATGTGGGGGCTTGGTTTACGTTTACATAGCTGGCAGGAGACATTTTATCAGGCTTATTAGAAATAATTTGGTATTGTCTGGGTAAGACTCATACTAAACTGACGCAAGCTGTGCTGGGCGCGCGCCGCATGGCGGGAAGGATGGAAGGTGTTGACGATACAGAACGAACCTAACTGTTTCTATTTTTATTTAACATCGATAGTCACATAATATGCTAAAATCTTGAAATAACAATCGCAAACCCAAAGTTTAAAACTATATTAACAAATTTCAATCGAAAATATCGCACCGGCTTCCCAAAATCAGTCGATGGAAATGGATTCTTATTCACACTTGGTACTTTGCTAGGATGACAAAATGGCGGCTGGCAGAGGCTGTTAATGTTCTACTACTGATACTTGATAGCATATTTATACATTTTATAAAGTCTAAGCATATTTATACAAGTGAGCCAAACGCTGGCGAATCTAGATATTTTGTTATTTCTTTTTAATAAATTGGGAACCATTTGGGGGCGTTTTGAGAAATATAGATGCACACTAAGCATTCAAGCAGACGTCGTGAGTAGGGTTGATCTTATGTGTATTCAAATTTTATTTAATTGACATTTTCGTTCCATTGACTAGGAGTGGGTATTCGTACCAAGGAACCTGAATGATAAGGTGACAATATGGCGAGTGGAGTGGGTGGGGTGGGTTGAGGGTGGAATTTGACGATGGCAGGGGAGGATCCAAGGATTCCCCGAAGGGGTTAAGGAGGGGGATGGGGTGGGGGATATATCAAACATATACTTGGAGGTAGTGAATTTAACTCCTATACAAATATTCTTCTAAATTCGGCCAAACGGCGTCAGCCGAGACTGAGTGGGTAGATTGGTAGCATAGGCGCATGCGCCGAGTGACGAGCGCATGTTAGATGTGTGCATGAGCACGTGTCAGATCAATCCCTTTTTACTGCCGAAAGGGGAATTTCATAGAGTTCTTTGAAATGCTTTAAGTGTACGACACACTGGCCGATTTTTGTACGCCATATCTGTCTTGCTGCCGAGGCGGCGAATTTGCCGATATCTAAACGTCTTCTTCGTGCGATACTGGCGATCGCCGACGAATGAAGAGCAGGGGCGGGTCTAGATTTTTGCCAAGGGGGGAGGGGGTGGTGTTGACCCACAATATTTCGTCATTATTTTCGTGACGAGTTTGGAATGAACAGACACTAATAAAAACAAAAAAAAGGCATCCTAAGTTGGGAAGGGGGGGTAAACCCCTACCCCCCTTACCCGTAAATCCGCTACTCAAGAGGGTGCAAAATCGCTTAGTATGTAGTAAGCTTTACGTGGGTGTGATCTCTAGTATAGTGTTTATATCATCAGGAAGTAGGACAAGATCTACTCTCTTTTGCAGCTGTCAGAAGCTCCAATCCACCCCCTCCCCACGTGTCGTACGGATACTAATCAAATGCGGGCTATGGATGTTTTCGTCTCTTAGAAGCAGGTGACGGAGGATCCATTTGTGCTAATTGTCCGCCCTTCCCACGCTATGAGTGGGTGATTTTTTTTAAATTAAATCTCTCTTTTTTGCGAAAAATGGAATGAAATTGTATATTGCTAAAAAAAACTTATTGTCAACAAGACAGGAAGCTTCAACGAGCGTTTCTAAACGCTAAGAGTACGGTTCCTCTGTAAAGCTACCACGTCCCAAAATCTTAGTCCCGCAAGCGCTCTGTTTCGCTCCATGACAGGTAATCCGGAATCCATGAAAAAAAGAGAGTTGGAATCCGGAAACCATGCTACTGGAATCCGGAATCCACACACTAGGATCCGGAATCCAGAACCCTATTGGAGAACCTGTCATGGGGCGATCTCTTTTCTTGTACATCTTTTTAAGCGACCACCTAAATTTAAGTTCCAAATATATATTCAACAAATGGCAGTGGCGGATCCAGGGGGGCGGTCCCCCCAAAAAACCTTGGACAGGAATTTTAAAAGAAATGTATGGGAGCTAAAGCTAACTTCCCGCCATATGTTTTTTGGCGTCACAACTCTTCGGGAAATGTTGGTTCCGTCTGTTACGCCGCGAAATGCAATAACTTTCAACGCAAAATGTAATCTTAACGCGAAATGAAATAACTTTCAACGCGAAATGTTATAACTTTTCAACGCAAAATGTAATAAATTATTTAACACGAAATGTATCATCCGTCCCTGAGTGGCCAAACAAGGCGATCACTTTGCCTAACACTCAGACCTCTTTGGCTTTTTTTTTTTACTATCGGGTGCATAATTTGGGGTAATAATATAAGTATCCCTAGTTCAGCCGCTCGGGTAACACCTCGGGTACCATTGTAGTTCCATTTTATGTGATCAGTGATCTGCAACTAATAATCCTCGCCTTCGCTTCTCAAGTAAGCATCTTTATTGTGTTTCAGAATCCTGGCTCTCTGTACCACAAATCACTTGTCATTATAATGAACACTTTCTAAAACCTAACCACTCCGCTTCTGACATAGAGCTCATACCTATTGAAAAAATAAGAAATAACCGCGACTCCATCCGCAAAGCAAGAGAAGCCACACTGATAGCTCGCGCTGGCACTCTTGAACCCGGTGGCCTCAACCGGCGTGAAGAAACCGTTTAGCTATTAGTAATCCACACCACCCTATTTACCATCTTCCATAAGTCACTCCTAACTCAATTACTATTTTTACCTTTTGTTAGTTAATCATCAATAAACTTTGTACATATACTAGCTATAACATGCCATTGTAACTCATTTATAACCTGAAGAAGGCAGGTATTGGCCTGCCGAAATATCGTTCTAAAAAACATAAATCTGCGTTGTAATCAACTGTCGACGCAGACCACAAGGTCCGAAACACACCAGCAGATAGAGGCTGTCCGGTGGTTTCTTCCTACGTCATTATAATGACACTAGCAAGACGCGTACACAGGGGGGTGCGCACGGGAGAAGCACCTTGGTGTCCAAAAGTGGGTCATTTCTTATTTAGGAGTCTTCAAATACCATGTATTTTCTATATGATTGCTATCACTGCCCCCCCCCCCCCCCCCCCCCTCAGCCAATCCTGGGTACTTTAGAAGCACACTAGCATACACACATTGGCACCAGTCGGGCCAAGACGGGACGCTAGCACAGTCTATTACCCGTGCAGTTCGGCAACCATGGACAGCTGTTTCGTCCTTATTAGGACTCGTCAGCATGGCATAGCCGGTTTGCCTCAGTTAAACTTCATCGGCAAAAAAACTGCAGGGCGACTTCGACTCGAACGAAGTGCTTTAAACCACAGCTCAGATCCATGTGGGATCTAGAGCTGCGACCGGGCTAGCGTGATGCCAATTGTGCGGATCACGCATGCGACCTTTGCTAGTCTAAGACTCCGTCGGATAGCCAAACTATCCTTGCGAGTATGTATACATAAATGTGAACTTTAGAAGCACACTAGCATACACACATTGGCACCAGTCGGGCCAAGCACTTCGTTCGAGTCGAAGTCGCCCTGCAGTTTTTTTGCCGATGAAGTTTAACTGAGGCAAACCGGCTATGCCATGCTGACGAGTCCTAATAAGGACGAAACAGCTGTCCATGGTTGCCGAACTGCACGGGTAATAGACTGTGCTAGCGTCCCGTCTTGGCCCGACTGGTGCCAATGTGTGTATGCTAGTATGCTTTTAAAGTCCACAATCCTGGGTACACGCCTGTTAGCTAAGGGTTTTGTCTACACGCCATGTATTCACAGGTACATTACCCGCCTAGTCCCAGGAGATGGCTACACAGGTTTCAGATCGGGTTAACTGTGGTCCCATTGGCCCAAAATAAACTCGTCCCAGTCCAGTCCCCGCAGTCTTACGGTCAATCTCCTAGCACAGGAAACCCGATGAGAACGAGCGGGACTAGGCTCTATCTCGCCTTTCATACATTCTAGCAATCTGTATTGTAAAAATTTGAAACACCTCTACCTCCCTTGTGTTAAACGAATCGAAAAAATTGTTGATGAGTCTGCAGGTAGGTTTGTTAGCGAAGTTCGGTTCGGAAGTAAAGTTCAAGAACCTGAACACTCCTTTCCTGGGCAAGCTAAAAGAAGACACCGACAACATTAAAAAAGAACCTAAACTACTGATCCCCGCAGATAAAACCACAAACTTCTACAAACTAGAGCCAGCTACCTACAAGAATCTCCTAGAAAAAGAAATAAACAAGTCCTACAAAAAAGCACCCTCCGAAACAACGCAATCTGTCCACAAGAAAAACAAAGAGATCGCTACAAAACTGGATTTAGACGATAGAATGGACACCACAGCCAACAAGCAAGCCTTCATAACTCTCAAAGACCATAAGCCGAACTTCGCTAACAAACCTACCTGCAGACTCATCAACCCCACAAAACCCGAAATCGGAAAAATCAGCAAAAAGATCCTCGACCGTATCAATAGCGTAATTGCAAAGAAACGAAACTTCAACCAATGGAAAAGCACTAAAGCCGTCATTGACTGGTTCAAGGCTGCCGAAAACAAACACCAACTCAACTTCATCTGTTTTGACATTGTAGAATTCTACCCATCTATCAGCCAAGACCTACTATCAAGAGCACTCGACTTCGCCTCCAACTATGACGAAATCACCCCTGATGAAAAAGAGATCATAACCCACTCCAAGAGCTCCTTTCTGGTCCACAACCAAACACCCTGGCAGAAGAAAGGCAACACGATATTTGATGTTACGATGGGGAGCTTCGATGGCGCAGAAACCTGTGAACTTGTAGGCAACTTCCTTCTCTCCCAACTTCAGGACCTCAATATGAACGTAGGACTCTACCGCGACGACGGACTAGCCATCACCAACGCCACACCCAGAGCCACCGAAAACCTAAAAAAGGAACTATGCCGCATCTTCAACAACAACGGACTCCGAATCACCATTGAGGCAAACAAACAAGTTGTCAATTTCCTAGACGTCACCCTCGACCTAAAACGTAATGCACACCAGCCTTATACAAAGCCGAACTCCTCGCTACAATATGTCCACCGTGAGAGCAACCACCCGCCCTCCATCATCAAGAACATCCCTGCTGGTATCAACAGACGCCTATCTGCCCTATCTTCAGACCAAGCCTCCTTTGACCAGACCGCGCCACCTTACCAGAAAGCACTCGACGATAGCGGATACAACTACACGCTACGCTACGAACCCAACACCGTAACCAACCGTAAAACCCGCAAACGCAACAACATCCTATGGTACAACCCGCCCTTCAGCAAGAACACCAGCACCAACATCGGCCACAGATTCCTCACCCTGATAGACAAGCACTTCCCGAAAGACAACCACCTCCGTAAAATCTTCAACAGAAACACCATCAAAATCAGTTACAGCTGCATGAACAACACCAAACAGATCATCGACAACCACAACAAGCGCATCATCACCGCATCGTCGGCTACCGAGATCGCCAGCTCCGCCCCTACCACTACCAACAACAAGACATGCAACTGCCGACAGAAAGACACCTGCCCTTTAGACGGAAACTGCCTACAGACATCTGTTATCTACCAAGCTACCGTAACTCGAAAAGACAACAACACCTCGGAAACATACGTCGGGCTCACTGAAAACAGCTTCAAGACCAGGTACAGAAACCACACCGCATCATTCCGACACGCCAAACACAGAAACTCCACCGAACTCAGCAAACACGTCTGGACTCTCAAGGACAGCATGATTGAGTACTTTATTTCATGGCGCATTCTTTCTTCCCACTCCGCCTACAACAGTACCACTAAGCGTTGCAACCTCTGCCTCAAGGAAAAGCTGACGATCATCTGCCAACCCAAACTATCAACTCTAAATAAACGCAATGAACTCGTGTCCTCGTGCCGCCACAGAAACAAAGCCCTGCTACGAAACAATTAGAACTGTTAATCCCGTCACCGTTATATTTTCGCGCTATCAATTTTTCACACGTTCCGCACTGTTAGTTTTCGCCCCGCATATTTAATGTAACTCACTATTGTTCCTCTTACCGCCTTAGCTAAAACTATCAGTCTATTATTATGTAAATTTCAATGTTAATAGTATATATACGATGGTAGGAATATTCTCATTAAATCCCCTGATGAGTGGGCAACCACGAAACAGGCCTGTAGGGAAACCTATGTAGTTTGTATTTTTCTCAAACCAACACTATATATATATATATATATATATCCATCGCATATTTATTAACGATTTTGTTACGCACTTTCGTTATACATAGATATCTCCCATTCTGTATTTACAACACTGTCACTTAAACTGTTGAATCATTGTAAAATAAAACTTTCCTTTGATGCCTTTTCATCTGGTCATCATGGTCTGTTATAGTTCTTTGTATGCGATTTTTACATGTCCCCCCATCCCATCCCAAATATAAAATAAATTATGTTTTTTTTTTCTTATTATCAAGGTAAACCATCCTAAAAATAAGAATGAATATTAACAAACTCTACATGAGATTGCAAGACATTCAGACCCTTGGAAGCTATTGTGCACAAAACCCTCCCCCTCCCCTTCCAAAATATGACTCTAATGTCCGTCCTTCAACAATAAGTGTGTAGAAACTGAATCTTTACATTGAAGAATCAACTATAATTATACATCTGATTGTTGTAAATCTGTACTAAAATAATGGATTCTCATGGAGAAAATACTTCCTCACCCCCTTCCCCCAGAGCAAAATCTAACTAAGAATCAGCCTAGTCACTGGGTCAACAGAGAAGCACTTAGTTTCCCAGTCCTCATGGCAGAACTTCAAGCACAGTTAGCCCAGTATGAAGCCAGGGAATTAGCTGATTTAGAAAAACATCTTTAAAGAAATATAAAGAGGATAATAACAATAGCCATAAGAACTATCAGCCCAACTAGAACATAGCACTGGCGCTTATCTGAAAAAACAAAAACAGAAATAATTGATATAATTGAATGATGGTTAATCTGTTTAAAAGTATAAAGAGTGTACATGAAATTTGCAAAGGAGGTGAGAAACCACTCAATCCAATGTATGTAATCTTAAAGGGCCAAGAGAATGAGTGGAAGGTGGAAGTGCAGTCTACACACTTAAAAAGTACAAAGTGAAAGCATCAAGGATGTACTCAAGGCAAGAACTACCTGATACAATGAGGGGGTTGAAGAAATTAGGTCACAGCAATATCAGGTAAGGATGCTCTCAAGACAAGTACAGTACCATCTGATATAATGAGAATGAGGCCAAGGGAACATCTGATATAATGAGGGGGTATTGAGGAATGAGTTATAACAAAATATCAGTAAAGGATGCTCTCAAGGAAAGTACAGAACCATCTGATATAATGAGGGGGGTTGGAGGAATGAGGCCAAAAGGAACATCTCATATTATGAGGGGGGATCCACGAATGAGGTCAAAAGAAATATCAGTAAAGGATGCTCTCAAGACAAGTACAGTACCTTCTGATATAATGAGTGGGATGGAGAAATGAGTTCAAAGGAACTATTATGTCATGGTCACTTACCATCAGATAATCTCAACACTTTTTCTACTTTAAGCACAACTTGGTTGAGTTTAGAATCTGTCATCTCTAACTCGTGACCAAAATCATCCAACATTCTGAAATGGAATAATGGAATAATAATGCAGGTTACATTAAATATATGTCATAAAACCTTGCGGAGTTTATCAAACAAGAGTATGGCCTTAACAAAATACACTTTGCCTTGTGTTGCATTGATCAGCAAGAAATAAAACATGGACAACTTCAAGAAATAGACCAGAGTAGTACTCTTATTCATTGCTCAATAACAACTCTTGTGATTGGTCGTCCTTACACCTAGGGGGTAGGGGAAGGGTGCTTATTTGAGCAAGGTGCATATTTCATATTTTACACCTTAGTGATGGTAATTCAAAGCAGGGCTTATTGGAAGCTGGCCGCTAAAACAGCATTAATGGTAGGCTGCATGGCAAGCAGAGTACAAACAGCAAACACTTACACATTTTGCTCATCAACTTCATCTCCAATTTTTCTACCCATGGTTTTCAGAACCCCAACACTGTGTCCAACCATCTCTAGTTGTTCATCTTGTTGTTGCATCAATAACTGAAAAAGCGAGAAAACAAGATCATTTTTCCATCCTCCTCCTATCCCCAGGGCTACTTAGAGTTAAAGGGAAAAGTACTACGAGGTAGCTCACTTAAAAGAACAGCGCTTACCGACTGTTGTTGCTGCTGGTCGTCAATAAAAGTCTGATTTGATCTTTCAATTTCACGGTCCAGTCTCGAGTATTTATCCTGGGGTCTGTTATTTTTTCCTCCCATCAATGCATCCCTTGATGAATTTTCCACCTTGGTTTTTGCCACTGGGCTATTCATGTGATCCTTGATGGAGTTAATGCTGTCCCTAGTTTGTTTAACAAATGATTTTCTTGTGTTTAACTCTGCGGGATCCATATTAAATTTTCTTGGATTGGCTTCAACAATCCCAATTGTTTCATCTAAGTCCTCAAGGTCCCACTCGATACTGCGGATGTTATTTCTGAGTTCATTTGTTGTCCAGTTGTATTCATCTTTTCCCACTGTCCTGGGATCATTTAGTAGATCTTGCCACCGTGTGTAGAGGCCTTGTACATTGGTCACAGCCTTTTGCACTTCACTGTGGAGTAAAGCAAACATATTGTATGTTTTCTGTGATAATGTTGGGATATCTTTTTAAAGGGTGAAAAATAACAAAACCTGATCACTCATTATCTTTTCAGTAACTGCTTGGAGCCAAAAAAATATTTTAATTATTTTCTGAACCTAATACTTTTTTAAGGATCACATAATGCAATAATTTTTTTTTTATATGAAAAAAAGTACATTTTTTACAGTATGTTCTTATTGGTCAAGGCATTG
This sequence comes from Nematostella vectensis, assembly GCF_932526225.1. Taxonomy (NCBI): domain Eukaryota; kingdom Metazoa; phylum Cnidaria; class Anthozoa; order Actiniaria; family Edwardsiidae; genus Nematostella; species Nematostella vectensis. The sequence goes on along the minus strand of NC_064041.1, from coordinate 11,388,833 downwards.
TGGTATGATAGTGTAATTCGAAGCAATCTAAGGGTTGGTGGAAGATGTTATAAACTTTGTCAATTGGAATTCCAATGTGGGGGTCACAAATCAAATTCAAACTAATTGAAGTTAAGTTGAAAAGCATTCAATAGCATTTAATTGTTTACATTTTATTACTGCCCTCTAAAGGGTGACACAGTTGAACTGTTATCTCTAATGGAATTTGTAAACAAAACAAAAAAACACAAAAAACAACAATCATTGTATCATTTTTTCAAGTGAAGGTCAATACAAAATATACCTTGTCTCTCTAAGGTCAGGGGATATTTTGCATGAAGACAGGAAATATAAGAATTTTGAGTTGCCAGGTTAAAGTCCATGTAGGTCTAGCTTGTGAAAGAATGTTGTTTTATTTTTGTTTTGATTATTCGTAACTTGCATCATTTTTCAAAATACAACTTTCCCAGTAATATTTGATACTTTTAAAATTTTATTAAGCTGTTTTAGTTATAGGATGAATTGAAATGAATTGTGATTCAAGCTGATTTAATTCACAAACTGAGATGAATATCTCATTTGCACAAGGATTCATAGCATATGAAACCATGGGCTTTAAACATAAACCACAGGGTCACATCATCATTATACACTGCAGAGAGCACTATTGGAATCAATACAGAATTATAAATCAGTTACTTTCTCTGTTTTCAGAGATATGCTGGTGACATTATCTCATTTCAGCTTAATAATGACTCTATTTTCTAGTATCGGCAAAGCTTTAGACAGCCTTTCAAGTAAATCGGTATTTAGTTTCAAGCTATTCTAAAGGCTCCCAATGGCTTTCATCGCAAATGTCTCCAACTATTTTTACATATTCACAATAATGTGGTCACTCTGAATTTCTTTTTTATATAGTAGAATGGAAATAAGGATCAAGTTTCATAGATTTTTTTGTCTGCTTTTTTTAAGGCTGCTTTTGGTGTTCTCTCATGGTCAGGGACTGGCTTCCATTTCATGCAATGCCTATACTCAAATCCTAAATCAACATTGTAAAGCCCTTGAAACCATTCCAACTTTATTTAAACCATAGGAGTTGCGCTCCTACAGATAGCAGACAGAGACCACCAAGTTGCTTTCGAGTGATGTCTGAGAATTCCCTAATTTCCATTTAACTGTTTGAAAAAGTGATTTGGGGTGGTTTTATAGTTATGAATAGGGCGGTAACAGTAGAAGGAGAGGTCTTATTGATAATAAGATGTTATACAGAATGCATGTATAGGATGGAGGGCTCTAACTGTTCCGGTGGGAGGGCTTTCCACACAAAAAGCATAAAAACTCACACGCTTCTCCAGAAAAGTGTTAACCCTAAAGAGGTGTGGTGAACACCTATTTCATCCCCAGATATTGCAAAAGAAAAGTATATTCACAGAAAATTATAACCCTAAATCAGATATAACTAATGCACAAATAATGTTCTGTTAATAAATCAATCTTTTTCTAGTCCACAACCAAAGCAATATTAAATTTATGTCCAGTTATCATAAGGATGTGATGTTCCATTAGCATGAACATGAATAAGGCATAGCAAAAGTGGAATTTTTTTTAAAAACCCATAAGGGGTTAGTAGAATTTTTCTACCCTATTATGGACAGACCCCCCCCCCCCCCCCCTTCCCTTAGGGCAAATTTTACATCTGAAGAGACAAGCATTATGTAACTTTTCCCCATGATAAATGGCTCGAAAACTTCAAGGAACCGTTCTTTACCCAAAGGTCCATTTTGGCGCGGGTGGTCAAACCTAGGAAACTATGCTGAATGGTTTTATTCAGAATAAATGGTTCGACAAATAAAAAGGGCATTTTCTGGAGCATTTCCTCAATTCTTATAATACCAGCAGTCTGAATTTACACATGTTCGACTGGTTATGAGGGGAAGGATTTTAAATACCACAACCTGTTGGTCGGAATGGGCTTTATTTCTTTTGGTGGCAAGACATTTGTAAAGGTGTGAATTTGTTTTAAAAACGTCTATGCTGAACTCGTAGATGTTGTCAACACCACGATCGACACAAAAATTCTTTATTCTCGGCGCACGGCTCGGCCAGCTGAGCTATTGACTGAATAGTTGGGTCAACCAACAGCCAGGATTAAGCCCAAAATATTTGGTTTGTTGTCTAGGTTAGCACAATGACAGCTTTCTAGTTTCTTTACAAATTTCGTAAAGAGAGAAGTATTCTTAAACCTAGCATACCGATAATCATGGGCAAATTAAAAGAGACAAAATATAAAGTTCACTACATCTAACTGACAATCTTAAGGTCCTGGAATGTTACACCATATGATAAATTAAAAAAAAACGAAAAAATAGACGTGTTTGGTATAACTTAAACATCGCAAATTTAAAAGGAAAATTTCACTTACTCTCTCACGACGAAGAAAGGATCCTCTAGCGACATTTTTGCGTACGTTTGTCAACCTTCAGCTCAGGATAGATAAAACACAAGGTCAGACAAGGTTTAGAACTAAACAAGAAGATTTCACCGAGATATTTAGCGAGTGTTTGGACGCTCTCGAGTAAAATGTGTGTGACGTTCGACCAGCGAAAAAAAAAATATGTGACGTCATTGAATCTCGCGTCTTTCCGGTGATAGTTCCATATTTGGCTAAGATCTATCCATATTTGGGTATCATTGCCTTTTATGGGATCTTTTTTTTTTTTGGCCCGTCCATTTTGTGAGGTGATCATGTGTTCGATTCTTGTTACATAGTTGTTTATTGGGAAAGAACAAGTACGTCTAGTCATGGCGAGCGCCTGATACCTTTGCGCAAGACACTAATCAAGGAAATACGCAATCGTAAGGTAAGTTATTCAATAGTGCATTTTTGTTTATCTCACACTTTAAACAAATGGGCAATTTTTTGGCTTCTGTTTTTTTTCCTGTAAGTGCTGCTAAATGATTTCGAAATGATGATGGAACACTTGTGTGTTGCCATCTCTGTGGATGAGTGACCTTGGCTTATATTCTTCGTTGCAAAGCACCTCCCGGTCGAGTGTTAAGGCCTGATAAAAAATAATACTATATTAATTGCTTCAACTTTTGCTCAGTGCATGAATTAAGTCAGATGAACTTCTTGCAATTGTATCTCAGGTCCAGGCTCACAGCGACTCTGGTGCCGCGAGTTTACAGCCCCAGCCTCCAAATTCAAACGTGATCCACAAATTGACCGATCATTTCTAAATCAAGCCTCCAATGGCAAAATAAACCTCGCAAAATTATAGCACACATACCGGTCTATCCAGCTATGCCTTTTAAGCGGCTACTCAACCCCGTTTTGCCGTTTGGTTGGCGAGGATCTTTCTTTTGAATAAAAAAAAAAAAAGTTCTAGCGTCTTGTAAGCAACTAACAAGGTCTATAACAAGCTCATTTCGCTGTAATAAACCTTCTATACTCGCCATGAGCCTGGGCTTCCTGTGTTTTTTTAAGCTTATAACTGGATAAGTTATAAGCCGATAAGCTTTTGTGATACGGAAAGTTCCTATGGCGTTCACTTTTATTCTTTTGCACTCGACCTGGGGCAGTCACAAATGTCTGGGTTGAAAATAGAACGATCCAGATTTAATTTGTCTCATTAGAAAACTAGGGTCTGCTTTTTAAAATTTTTACAATTCTTATAATTGTGTGTATACCAGTAATAACACCCTTCAATAATACAATGAAACATTACAATGTACAAATTATTTTCCTACATTGTTATTCATCACTTATAAAGTGTCCTTTTCCCCAGATAACTGAATGCCATTAGACTTTTCTCAATCGATCAGTTGACTGCAATACAAAGTTTCCTTACAAATACGATGACACATTACTGTTATTCAAATTAAATTCCTAATTCACTATTCATAACTTATGGATAGGCTTTTTCCCAGAGAACTGAGTGGCTTAAGACATTCTCAGCGGCCAGTTGACAGCAATACAAACTTTACTCACAAATAAAATGACGTATTACTGTGTACAAATAAGATTCCTTATTTGCTGGGAAGCCTTTTTCTCTGAGAACTGAATGCTAATTAGACTTTTTTACAGTAGACTTCAATGCAAACTTTCCTGATAAAAAATTCACAAATTGGAAATGATAACCATAACTCAAGATAGAAGTAAGATTTTTTAATATAGGGTATTAATAACACAAAATTATCTTGCCGACCTAGGTTATTTTAAGATTATGTTCTGTAAATATTTTGATGATTTCTTTAACATCTGTCAGAAATCCATTTTTGATGTGAAAAAATGGAACTGAGGTTCAAAGTTCATTTCTAATGCCTGCTAAGTATATATTGGTTTTTAAACAAGATACTTTTGTGTTTTGCTCATCACCGTTTTGTTAAATTAAAAAAAACTTTAAGAGTCGAATGCCCAGGAATACCATACCAAATCCAACTAACAGCAAAATATCTACTATAATAATATTTACTATTAATACTTAGGATATAATGTTCATATAGGCTGCATGATGAATAAATATATCGTGACCTGTATTGCTCATAGGTATCAAATGAGAGAATGAATGTCTGTTTTTAATTATTTTCATTTTTATTTTTTGCCTTTCTGCTTCTTAGCATGTGTCAAATATTTCTAAATGGACACACACTATTACCAGCACCTAGTTATTCAAAACCTAAATACAATCCCTGACAAAACTGAAATACCAAAGAGCATACTTATTATACTTATTTACGGTCTGATTGTGTAATAGAGAATCGACTACAGACTGTTTACTGAAACAGTGATTCTGTTAGGTATCCATAATTAGCAACAGAAGCAGAACAGGTAACTACACCACACCACTCCCCCCCTGCCCTGCCTTAAAAATCATGTACATTATATAGTACTGCTATTCTGCATGCTTTTCTTCTCCCATGTTGGTTTTTCTTATTAGCGACTTTTAATTACCCAGCTATCAGAGCTCTTCTTCCTCTTTGTTTTTACCACAGCTGATGTGTGTTTTTGTGTTGTCCAAAAGGAACCAGAACTGCTTGAATAGCCAAAACCATGAATACAAATACAACACAGATAAACAAAGGAAAAAGCCTCTGTTAGCAAGACAAGTTTTGGTGCAGCTGTAATATCTGTCTGATATATCGCATGATAACCCCTCTCAAGTAGCAGATCCAGGAGTAGTTCCATTTAAGAAAAATGATATACTTGTTTTTAGGAGTTGACAATTCAGGACTGGATGACTTTGTGTAATTTCCAAGTAATTATAAAGTTGAGCCACCCTATTTAAATTCCTGGATCTGCTATTGCCCTCCCCCCCCCCCCCCTCCCACCTAACCGTGCCCTTGTTTACCAAAGAATACTTTACTAATCTGTAGGTCATAATCGCATTATCATGTGCCGCGAGTTCCACTGTGAGTGCTGCCCGGAGGATCTGCCTCAAATCAGCTGTGAATGCCTGGAATGTGAGCATGGGGAAGATACAGAAATTACCCGTAACTCTCAAAGTAATAAAATAATCTTACTAAAATAATAAATGTAAACACAATCAGGGGCTCAAGTAGGGCGATCAACTTTCCCACTGGTATTTAATAGGTATCAATGCATTTTCCTGAATCAGGACATTTTTAGATACACTGATTAGCTAATAAAATCACAGAGCAGACAAATCTCTAGATCTCACGAGGGTGAAAAATTTCACTTTTCAAGGGAACTATTATTTTAATAGAAAATAGGCAAATTGTTTTCCCCTTTGTCAGCCACAATTTTGGATAACTCAAGATTTGTCCGCTCCATACCTGTTTCCACTCCTGCATTCAGGTGGGAGTCATAAGATTTTTTACTTTTTTACCTTTTCCTGTTCTTCTGCATTGTTCACCAAATCTCCTGCATTTTAAGCGGCTATTGCTTCTGAAAAAATTATTCAGTAGAATATCAACATTTTGCCTATTTTCTATTAAAAAAATTATTCCCTTGCACAGTGCAATTTTTCACCCTCGTGAGATCTAGAGATTTGTCCATAAACTTTTACAATGATTTGTGGAGCAAAAAAAAATATTATCTATCAAACACTTGGAAATAATTGTTGCAAATAACACAGTTTGAACTAGTACTAATCAATGAACAACTTCTCTGCATATATTTTAGTTTCTTATTGAACAAGATAATGTGTTTTGTGGAAAAAATGGGAACAAACCTTGAAATGAAGCTGCTACACAAGGCAAAGAAGATGTTGACAAGCTGCTTACCTTAACCTTAACCCTACTACTATAAGGGAGCAGCGGGGGGCTGCTATGTCTTGGGGGTGGGTTGCGATTTTTTGAGCGTCAATTTGGGGGAGGGCCTCAAATTTTGATACAGGGTTTAGGGGAGAGCCTTATTTTTTTAACAGGTATTCTGATCAATTTCTTAGCCTCCTAAAAGTCTGTAATTTCAAAATTGGTGGTGTTTTAGGCCTGCTCCGTCGCCCCTTTATTGGCATGTCTAAGACAGTACCACACACACAATAATTTTAGCTTTTCTTTCTGAGGGCCTTAATTTTTGCTATCCTTTTTGGGAAAACGTCACCATTTTTGTGCTTTAGATTTGGGGAGAGTTGAAATTTTTGAACCAGAAAAAAATCAAACTTAGCAACCCCCCCCCCCCCCCCCTCTCGATAAATAATGACCCTTACCTAACCATCAGCCTAACCCTGACAACCGCTAATTTAACCTCAACGTACCCTAACCATAAGTGCATCTAGGGGAGAGGTTTTTCAACCACCCACTCCCCTTTTGAGAGAAAAAAATACTTTAGTTGTAATTCTGACACTAATCCAAGAAAATTAATCTCCCAAATCATTGCCTTATTGGAACACACAATAGTTGTCATGGGGGGTGAGGGTGGTGGTGGTGACAATACCCCCCCCCCCCCCCCCACCCTAAGTTTACTCTGTACAATTTATTATGTTCCTTTTATTTTGTGTGTTTGTTTTCATAAGTAACTGAACCTTTGTGATTCTAGAAGAAATAAAGATGAGCGCCAATGTGGGTGACAGACAAGATGCTGTGGCACATTGCGGTGACTCTAAAGATGTTGTGCCAAATGGCGGTTGCTGTAACTCTAAAGCCAAAAGTTTAAACAAGGAGGAGATAATTTGCAGAAGAGACAGCCTAGAATGGCCTGTACAGGAGAACGGCAAGCTTTGTTGCACTTCCAAGAAAGAAGAGAAAGATGATTGTGGTGACGCAAAAAAGCAGGCGACGACCTCTTGTAGGGAGAACAAGTCATCGGAAGGTAACGTTAAGATCCCTTGTTCGATGAATGATCAAAGAAAAGCGAAGTGTTGCAATTCTGGAGAACACCAGAGTTTGATTTCAGAAGATGAAAAACTCCCCTGCTTATCTGTTAAGAAGTCGTGTTTTAAGGAAGGTATTGCGTCTGTTCCCGCCAAAGAAACCGATCAAGTTACCACAACAGCGAAGGATGTCAGCGATTGTTGCTCGAATAAAAATTTAAAGAGTGTGTTAGCTGAAGGGAAATCATGCTCTTTACCCCCTAAAGAAACCGATCAAGTTACCACAACAGCGAAGGATGTCAGCGATTGTTGCTTGAATAAAAAGTTAAATAGTTTGTTAGCTGAAGGAAAATCATGCTCTATCCCCCCTAAAGAAACCGATCAAGTTACCACAACAGCAAAGGATGTCAGCGATTGTTGCTCGAATAAAACTTTAAAAAGCGTATTAGCTGAAGGAAAATCATGCGAGGAAGGAGGCGACAGAGACCCGTCTAAGTCTTGTTCTTCTTCCAAGAAAAGAGTAAAAGCGTGTTGCTCTGAAAAGGAAAATCTAGAAGTATCAGCTGGGAACGAGGCTTGTTGCTCCATTAAGAGAAAGGGCAAGGGGTATTGCTGCACAGAGAAGGGTGATAAAGAGGCTCTCTTAAATTCTTGTTGTGACTCAAAAGAAACAATCCAGGATTGCTGCTCATCAGAGGGGAAAAATGCGGAGCCATCGTGCTGCTCATCTGAGGAAGAATGTTGTGATGAGGTAATTGCTGACGAAACTCGTAAGCTGCTAATTAGTTCAAGCGTCCCGTCGCTAGGGATACCTAGCAACGCATCAGTTCTTGACGAAGACTCCCCCCAACAGACCGGGATAGCCACCACCAAATTACGAGTCCAAAACATCTGCTGCGCTATGGAGGCACAACTAGTGAAGGACGTCTTGGCCCCTATTGACGGAGTCATCAACGTGGCCGTGAATATGATTGGACGAGTGGCGCATGTCCGACATGACCTGGAAATAGTGTCCGTCCGGACACTCTTAGACAGTCTGAATAAGGTCCACCTTGGTGCAACTGTCATGGAAACAGGAAATCACCACGGGGTAGAAAAACACGTTATACCCCTTCGTATCAAGCTCCTCCTTGTTTATATCGCCATACAGACCGTGCTCTTCATCGTTGCAGTCGTGGGACTATTTTTGAAGACCAAGTGGTTCATGTGGGTGGCTATAGCGGAAATTCTGTTTGGCTCGATACCAATACTCAAGCGCGCATTCATCTCTATGAAAAACCTACGCGTTGATATAAATGTCCTGATGTTGATAGCTATAATTGGGACGGCCGCGTTGTCTGATTGGGTCGAGGGTGCAACCGTGGTCTATGTATTCGCATTGGCTGACGCCATCGAGGAGTATTCCTTGCATAAGGTCCAACGGACCATTTCCCGTCTGATGCTGAAGAGACCCCAAGTTGCGGTTCTGGTGGAAACGGGCGAGGTAGTCAATATCGACACCGTGGTGATAGGCACCCTCATCGCAGTCAGACCAGGTGACCTGATCCCACTTGATGGCATCGTGGTGAAAGGCCGGGCTTCGGTAGACGAGAGCTCTATCACCGGTGAATGCCTACCCGTTGAAAAGAAGGTGGACTCAAAGGTCTTCAGTGGAACGGTCGATCAGAACGGCTACCTCGAGATCAAGACAACGACGGACTCATCAAACTCGACGGTTTCCCGAGTGGCCGAAATGGTACAGGAGGCGCAGTCAAGTTCGACAAGAACTGAACAAATTATCAACCATTTCGCCAAGTATTACACACCCTTAGTAGTGGTAACGTCAGCCTTGGTCATAGCTATTCCTGCAATTTTAGGCGTGGCTGGAGTCGGCACTTACCAGCAGGACTTACACGAATGGGGTCACAAGGCCCTAGTCCTTCTCGTCGTTGCCTGCCCCTGCGCGCTTGTGATGACCTCCCCTATTGCTGTCGTTTGTAGCATCACTGCGGCTGCTCGGAGAGGCTCATTGATCAAGAAAGGCGAGCATCTCGAGACGCTGGCCAAGCTTGAGGTACTTGCCTTTGACAAAACGGGAACTCTGACCGAAGGAAAATTTCAGGTGACGGATATGGAAAGTGTCTATGGAGTGAATGAGCGCGAGGTGCTGCGTCTAGCTGCGGGGATCGAGAGCAAATCGAGCCACCCCATTGCCGCAGCCATCGTGAATGAATTCTCCGGCTGCGTCGGCTCTATGGTCAAGTCGAACGTGTTCAGTATCCCTGAAGTAAAGAAGTTCAAGCTGCACGAAGGCAAAGGTATCTCTGGGATCGTCGAAGGGAAGAAAGTGCTAGTAGGTAATCACTCGCTGGTGACGGACCAGTGTGGGGAGAAGCTGGGAAGTTCGATGACGGATAAGTACATCCAGTGGTCCAACGAGAGCAAGACCGTGGTATTCGTGAGCGTTAACTCAAAGGTGCAGCTCATGGTTGCACTGGCCGACTCCATCCGACCAAACACCATCGACGCCTTAGATTGGTTACGTCATCATGGGATCCAAACCTCTATGATAACCGGCGATAATGCGCGGACAGCCGCGGCCGTGAAGGAGAGCCTGGGCCTGGACGAATGCACAGCAGAAATGAAACCCAGCGACAAACTTGAGTGGATAAAGAACAGACAAGGGCTTAACAACGACGCCGAACTAACCCAGATCCGCTCCGAGAGTCCACATTTCTGTTGCGTACGTCGTCGGAACGTCGGCCGCGTCAGCGTTGGAATGGTCGGAGACGGTGTGAATGATGGGCCTGCCCTGGCCGCGGCGGATCTTGGGATAGCTATGGGCGCGGGTGGGACGGCACTTGCAGTCGAGGCTGCTGACGTCACTCTCATGAGTAATAATCTAGCCAAGATACCGGAGCTTGTGAGTCTCGGGAAATTCTGCCGTACAATCATCACTCAGAATATCGCTCTCTCAGTCGTCCTGAAGTTAGCGCTGATGGTTGTGGCATTATTGGGTCACGTGGATCTATGGATGGCTGTTCTAGGGGATGCCCTGGGCCTTATATTCGTGATTCTCAATGGGCTACGCCCTTTGATATGGAAGGCTCCAAAGGTTTTTACGGAGATGACTGGAGATGTTATCGGGCTCACGAAGACAACCAAGAAAGTGTATCTTTACGAGAGTATTGTGTAGATACACTGTACGTATACATTCCATCAACAATACACGGTACATACCTTCCATCCATACTCACTATACCTTCCATTTCTCCACAAGATGAATTAAACAAATTGCTAGCTGAGTAGCTAGGAGTACTCTTAACTTCCAAATAGTCGAATCCTAAACCTTTTACAAGTAATATCACCGCCTGTGTACTCCCTCAGCTACTCCTACCCTCTCCGGAGTAGTTTCCTTCATCACATACTTTCTTAATAACCTGTGTATACATACACCTATTTCACAAAAGGTTGTCAGTGCAAATTATTCGTAAAATAAAAGGTGTTAAATAAAGTCCAGTAATGTCAGTGCCAAGCACTGGTAACCTTTAATGGATAATTGTTTTGATTTATCCATATTCTTCAAAATGCATGGTTACTTTCGGTCGTAGAACTGCCATTTGCCAATCGCCATTTGCACTGACAACCTTTATTGAAGTTACATGTTAAACTGTCGGTTAGATGGTCTCCGGGCGGGGGACACCGCTCATGTCTGCGGATTCAGAGCATTCAAAAGTTTGACAAAAAAGACATGTATACAAGAACCAAGAAGAATTGAATAACTGATGATTAGGTGAATGAATTTTATTGATGGCAATTAGGGTAAGAATTAGGATACAATATATTTTTAACTTGTCAACTGTCAATATTTTTCTACTTTAAGCTAGTGGACTCGTCACCTTGTGACGATATAATCTCTTATTGTGTGTGGGTAAACGTATATTGGCAAGAGTTATTGATTGTAATTACGGCCGCATCTTGTTTTTAAATCAAACTTTACTTTAAATAAAATATACACTAGCTTTTATTTGTGTAACACAATCTTTCAAATAACTACTGCAGTGAGCTCAGGGTGGGATGGCACTTGCAGTCGAGGCTACCGACGTCACGCTCACTTGTTATAATCTAGTCAAGATCTTGCGTAAATGCTTCCACTGTCGCAACATAAAAATGTGACTGCAAGTAAAGCAAATGACTGGTCAAACTAATATGATTTTGAATTATCGTAGGTCACAAATCAAGAAAAAATATAATATAAAAAAATATATACCGTAATGATTCGAATAAGCGCCCTCTCGCCAATAAGCGCTCCCCTTCGACCTCGAAAATTTGAAATAAGCGCCCTCCCTAATAAGCGAAGGTGCGCTTATTCCCCCCTCCAATCAATTTGCTGATTATCTACCGACCAGAAAACCTGTTATAATAATATGGCACGAGATCACGATGACTTCTGTTGAAATCATCATCTTTCGTTCACGGTTCCGCCCGGCCGCCACCCTCGGCCTTAAGGATGTTAGATAATTCTGAGGGGTCTCCTGTTTCGGATCAGGGACTGAGTAAGAACCATTTCAATTGTGTTGCGTCAATTCCAAAGTCGCCACCAACTTGGCCCCCATGAGAAAGTTAACCATTCGACGCGCGCTCTACCGTGGCCACCAAGACAAAGTTTTAAAGTAAGCCAAAAAGCATACTACAATCGCAGATTGGCCTGCAAGGCTTATTTCCTCACCCTCGCCCCAGTACACCTCAGCCTTTGCGCGCCACAGGTCTCCCAATATTTGAAGATAGAACATTTCAGAATAACCCCGAATGAGAGCCGGCTACGTTCAGATTTTTACTGTGGTATTTCTTTCTTCCATGCTGGCTGCCTAGTGAAGTTGATGTCAATCACACTACGTTTCTCGCATCCTTTTATTGTCTTATTTCGCACAACCTTCACGGTAGCGCACGTCGCATTGTGAATTACAAACAATGGACAGTTTCTCACAGCCATCGTATAGGAACGGGGTTAAAAATATTTGCGAGGAAAAGATGATAAAGGAAAAGATGAAAAGGGAATATTTTACTAAGAGAAGTAAAATATTATTAGCACCTGAAGTGTTAATAATTGTTTAAATCGTTCGTTAAAAATGACAAAGTTTGGTTATTTAGAATAATATAAACAAATTCAAATACAGTCTGAATTAATTTTACCTACCAGGGACGGATCTAGCCTTTCGCTAAAGGGGGGGGGGGGGGGGGGGGGTTGGCTTAGTGACATAGGCGGAAGGGCTTATTTTTTTACATATGGCTTTCTGGCAGCCCAAGGGGGAGGGGGGGGGCTTAAACCCCCTAAACCCTCCCCCTAGATCCGCTCCTGTCCTCCGGCTTACTGCAGACAACTTTGATTTTGATTTTGGTTTGAGGGACTCCAATGGGAGGAGACCAATTTCGGTCTATTTTACTTTCATAATTAAAATTCTCTCTTATATTTGCTAAAATTTGAGAATAAATTGTGGATGTTTTTTTTTTTCGTTTTTACAGATAAAAAGAATAATATGGACGCTTGGAGAAGTAAAGGCAATCTTAATATCGTTTGCTGCGCTCACTAATATGGGATATGGAAACTCTAGAGTTCCATAATTCCTCGCTCTCTAGTACTATTCTCTTATTATCCTCCTACGAACACGCAAATGCTTTAGCCTACATAACAGCAAGACGAACTTATTTTCATAAGCGACTTGAAGGTATGCTGACAATTATCATTTCATATCACAGGGTTGCCACCCCGCCGAGCCATTATGCCCATGACAATTACAACAATGTATTACGGTACTCGATAGAGTGAAAAACACTCATTCTTAGTTAACGGGTACCAATGATGTCACACGTATATATAGCTCTACATTTTGTATTTAGGCGCAATTTCTTGAGAGATGTGTGATTTTGCGAAGAGTTTGGGTCTATGGGAGATTTTGTTTTAAGTTTTCTGTGTAAAAAGTTCGACATATTACAAAATATTGACCTCTGAACATGTAACGCTATACGAAAACCATATGTCACAAGAATAAAAAACAAAGTTTAAACCGAAAACTTGAGATGTTCTGCCTGTAGTTGCTGCCTAAATTGTGTCACAATTTGGAGATACATGTTTCAGGACTCACCTAAATTAAAGTTACGGTTGTCGTTGTTGGTTTGCTCAACACACTGGACCGTGATCCAAGTGTCACGTGGATTTGGGTCATTTACGTTACCAGGCACAAAAAATCGAAATATAATTTCTTGTATATCCGTACAGAAGCCCTGAAACATGTTTATAACAACTTTAAGGCTCAAAGACCCAACCCAATATTAAGAACTGTTCATAAAAATCAAAGTGTTCAAGAAATCATCACTTCATGCCAGCTAATTGGCAATAATTTTACTGCACTGTCACTTACGTTACTCAATCTAGGTCATAACTGCCAAGCTTTAAGACCTTAGGAGGTCTTGTTAGCAGTGTCACATTGCAGAGCGACCTTAGTAATATCTTAAAGAAAAATAATAATCTAATTTGGTTGAAACGTGAAGAGACAGTAGCTTGACAAATGCTAGTGTCACATTACGTTACCGTAACGTAAATGACAATAGAATTTACGTACTATCGTCTAATGGGGCGCACGTGCACACACACTAGCGAGATAAGGATAATTTGTATAGGATTAAATTGCCAAGATATCTAACGTTTTAGTTAAAGCCCAACAAGCTGTAATACAAGTCTTTCCTTCGATGACCTTCGCGGTAGAAGTATCAACTCTATCTTCACTTTTAAACTCAATTTGGTTTTCACTTCTCGAAAAGCAGAATTAAGGTAAAATACCACGCCTATGGTATTGTGTGAAGCTAAATGACTGATAAAGGCACTAATGCATACGCATTAGCTAATATCTAGAATAGTGAGGCTCAGCACATGCTTTTGCCAGTGGTAACGTAAATGACATTGAAAGTAACGTAATTGACAAAGTATTATGGATGAGGCACGCTAGTTAACAATTGGTGTGCTACTTAAAAAAGGATCAAATGACCACTATTTAGAATTAAAAAAGCTTTCAGAATGAGTTTTCTGTAATTTTGTGAAAATTGCTGTATCTTATGATCATTGTTTTATTCGAAGCATTCAAAATGGGAAAATCAAGAGCAGAGTTTCAACGCGCCTACAAAGAACGAAAAAAGGGAAAGATTCAAATTGGCAACAAAATGAGTCAATCCGAGTGCAAAAATACTACACACCAGCATCCAAACACCGGCGTTTGAAAAGCAACCTCCAAGCTGGGCATGTTGTAATTCAAATGGACTTTGCCGAGAATTACAACTGCCAGTCTTGCGAGGAAGTGCAAAGTGCTCACTGGAATGGCCCCACTATGGTCTCCCTACATCCAGTAGTGGTATATTACAAGGCAGAAGGCAAAGACGACCTCGAGCACAAGAGCTTTGCCTTTGTTTCGGAAGAGCTCTCGCATAATGCAGCTGCCGTGTATGCCATCTTGGGGAGACTGAATCAAGACCTGAAGGATCTTGTCCCTGACCTGGCCATTGTACACTATTGGACGGATAGTCCCACATCACAATACAGAAACAAGACAATCTTCGCCATAGTCGCCCGAACCACAAGGAAGAGTTCGGAGTCCCAGCAAGATGGAACTATTTTGAAGCGGGGCACGGAAAAGGTCCCTGTGATGGTGTCGGGGGAGCTGCCAAGCGGATGGCTGACGAGGCGGTGCGGTCAGGCAAAGTCGTTATTGACGATGCACACAGCTTCTTTGTTTGGGCCACCGAATATCAAAGTAGTGTGACCTACATTTACTACTCAACAGATGACTTCAAAATGGCATCAGCAAGGCTGGACAAGTACAATGGCACACAGACTGTCCCTGGCACAATGTCAATGCATGCCATATGCGCAGTGGACAGACACACCGTTCTCACTCGTGTCACCTTGTGTTACTGTCCCGACTGCCTTTCCAGCCCAAAGGATAGCCATTGTGCATGGAAAGCCGCCATGCTCACTCCACCCAGTGCGTTGAGTCTACGCAATGAACTCGCTCTAAAGGTTGACGACTTTGTCGCTGCCGCTTACGAAGGGGACTGGTATGTTGGCAAAGTACAGCAGATCGACCAGGAGGACGGCGAAGCTCTCGTGACTTTTATGTCACGTAGTGGCACTACCCTTCAATCTTTCAGCTTCACATGGCCTGCCCGCGAAGATGTTATTTGGATCAAGAGGGACATGATCTTATGTGTCATCGAGCCGCCCACCCGAAGTAGTAAAACGGAAACTGGAGCTCGTTGAGGCACGCTTCCGCCTACCTTAGTGTCATTTACGTTACCGTTTTTTATAGAGGTTTTAGAAAAACGATGGATCAAATCGAAGCACCAAATATCAAATTAAAATCACCTGTAAGTAGAACCAAGTATTTTCATATATATATATATTTACAGTTAAGCGCTTGAAAGCATTTAAACGATTCTTTTTGTTTGGATGTGAAAACTGTCATTTACGTTACTAGTAGCAAAAGTTTAAGAAATTATGAATATGACCAAGTTATTGTTCAGAACCTTTAATGATAACTAAAAGGCGAAAATTTGACCAAAATTTTACAAGTTAAGAGTTGCATCGTGTATCCTACTGAGAAGGTCATATACGTTACTTTACATGTCATTTACGTTATCAAATCAGAATCAACTTTATTGCGTTTAATATTTTGATATTGATGGTAGTAATTGAATGTAGTTGTATATTTCAAGACGTTCTAATTTTGTATTGAGAAAAACTTAAAGGAAGAACAATTTAATAATTTTGAAAACATAGATTCAACTCTTAAATCAAACAAAATTTGTGACAATATAAAGACGAGTCTACGGTGTTCTATGATGTTTATATTCAACAAAATTCATCTACTGCCACAAAAATAATAAAAAAGGCTTATTTTACTGGTTAAACGGTCTTGTATTTGTGTGTTTTTGAGAAATGGACATGGAAAAGTCTCCTTTTCAGCTTGATTACCGAGGCATATATAAATTTGTGTAGCTTTTTTGCCTTTAAAGATATTGATGGGTCGTTTTGGGAGCTTGAATGACAAATAATTCTCCAAAATGTTGATTGCTTATCAAACTAGTGTAACAAGTTTTATTTTCCAACTTTTTTTTGGGCCATTGGTACCCGTTTACTAAGAATGAGTGAAAAATGTGCGGTCTCTGCTACCTAAAACTTCAAATAAGGTCTTCGCGAACTCGAAATCTCGAAGTGAACTAATATATATTTAAGTGACATTGACTTGTGGCTGAAATATGAGTTGTTTTCATTTTCCTTGCCGTTATTATTTTCTCGTGAAGTTATTCCACCTCATTTCCATTCGAATTAAAACTATTGTACTCACAAAAACAATTGTTTTATTCATTCCATAGCTATATCACGTATTGAGGAGCCTTTATGTTTTCAATGCTCTCTGGCGTTTTGAAGAAACATTGAGGTTTTTTATGCTTGATTTAGAAACTCTGTGGAAATGGTCTTTGCTAAAAGTTACACTCGTCGCCAATCTTCTCAAAGAACCCGGCGAGTAGAGCCAATTTCGCTAAACTCTCGTCTGGGTTTTGAGCCAAAGTATGCCGCAGTCGGTCTCGCGTTTGTGCTCACTGGATTCATTTTAACACTGTTCCTTGGCTTCCATGCAGTCTACAAGCTTGTTGATGCTATAGGCTTTCTAAAAACTAACTGTACTATTCTTTCGTGGGACATTGATTCTACAAAGCCGTGTTTTTGTGCAGGCGGAAAAAAAACTTGTGAATCGAGCTACCCCTGTGTTCATTATTTCGTGGAGTTTACACTGGAAGGAAATTCTTCAAAGATACCTTCGAAATTATCCAATACTGTGTTTGATTTGGATTCAGAGGTAAGCTTCATTTCAGCACAAAGAATTTGTATTATAAGTCCCGGTAACTGGAACTAGGATAACTCGAATAAATCGAACAAGATTTAAGGTCCCCTAAATACTAATTTAATACTGCGAATCGGGGAGACGATTAGCCTGGCTTCAAAAACAATTTTTTTTATTTTACATTCTAGTGTACCTACGGCCCAATATGTAAGCGAAACTCTTCACTCAACGCCGAAGCTGTGACGTCATTTATATCAAAGACCGGTAACTATGGAGACAACATTACGTGCTTCTACAATCCCAGAAAGCATTCGGAGGTATTGATTAACAATTATAGTCATTCAATGGGTATATTTCACGCTACGTTCTGGCCGATGCTCATACTTCTTTTGGGTTTTTTTCTGTTATGTATATCGACCCGACGTTTATGCTGCACGTGTCGACGCCAAGTCGAACCAAGGCCGCTCTTCCTTTGAACGGAGCGGGAGGCTTGAATTGAGTGACGTCACATCACAGCAGCCGTTATCTTTTTTTAGTATTCTCGTAGGTAATTCATTTCTTTTGTTGTCATAATTATCTTACAAGTTGCAATTAAGATAATGTACCGTCTGTCTAGCTGATGTGCAATGACTCTTTTGAGCTATCACTGTCCAGTAAATGCAATGCCTTTGGGCTTTACTATTCAATAATGTGCAATGCTCTTCGGTGTCTATCAACTATTTGCTTGTTGACGTGCAATGACTCTTTGAGCTATTACTATCCAGTAATTGCAGTGCCTTGGGATTTTACTGTTTTTTTAGTGATGTCAATGCTCTTCAGTGTCTATCAGCTATTTGTTCGTGTTGAGGCTGTTTATGTAGTGTCTCTGTCAAGCACTATTTTGTATAGTGTGTACTGCTATACGAGAGAACTGCACCCTGTCTGTCAGTCTGAGTAATGTGCACTTGTTTGTGTACTGGTTTATGTTTCCAACACATATAGTTCCTGTATTATTATTTAAGTTCCTCTGACCAATCCGTGATTTTAACATAGTAGTCCTCTTTTTTATCATATTCTCATTCACTTCTTCTCCATATTCATAATAAGGTTAACTTATAACTTAAGACAAAGCTAATCTCATAATATATACTCAGAATTTCATAACGTATATGTGTTTATTTGTCTTTTCTTAAAATAATAATTTACTTTATTTGTTTCCAATTATTTCCATTAACTTATTGTCTATTGACAATCTCTTCTTTTCTAATAACTCCCTTTTTTTTTAGCTCTTCTTTGATTTGGGGTTCTTGTTTGTTTATATGTTGTTTTTTTTATATCAAAGCTTTTAATAAGTTGGCTTTTTCTTTTTCCTTCATTTCTCTTTTCCTCTATCTTTCTTCTTCTTCATTATCGGCATCTTCTAAGATTCTTCTTAGAACGCTTTCCTATGAAGTGAATATGGGTGATTTTATTATTTGAGTTATTTTTTTTTATTATTAATAATTTATGATTAGGGAGACCGTTTTTTTAATATATAGTTAATTTAATTCTTAATTATAGAAGCGTAAGCGAGCTCGGTTTCTGCATTGATGCTTGTTATAAAAAAATATTCACAGAGATGAACACATAAAAAAATGATGCGTCCTTGGCGAAGGCGGATAGACTGTGAAATGGTACAGAGTGCGCTCTAACCCGGAGGCGGAAGTTTCTATGGCGAGTGCGCGCGCAAACTTATATGGAATATGCCTACTGGAATGGCCTATTGCCAACCAAAATATTGTAGAAGAGACTTCTTTAAAATTCGTCGCTAGAAGCGACTATGCGTGATCCTCTGTACCATTTCACAGTCTATCCGCCTTCGCCAAGTACGCACCATTTTTTATGTGTTCACCTCCGTGAAATATTTTTTATAACAAACAGTAATGCAGAAACCGAGCTTGCTTACGCTTCCATAATCGATTTTTCTAGAGAATTTAGCGGTTTCTTTAAAGTTGACAAACATAGTATGATATAATTAACTTGATAAGTAAGAAATAAGGGTATTTTTAGACTATACTGTTGACTTTATCTTGCGACTTTAGCCGTAAAGTCGCAGTCCATTAAAAACGCTATTCATGAGTAAAAAGGGACAGATTTTGTCTTTAAAACTCTCGTTTTAAACTAAGTGCTTGCTAAAAGTACTTCCCACCCATTCGTGTGTCGGGTTATTATTTTATTATATCTTTAGTGAAAAACTTCAAAGATTAAAAAAATGAAGAAAAAGTTTAATCTATCTTTTCGTTCTGAACGAGTAACTTCTATTTTCTTTTTTTTTTCAGCTTTTTTTCGTAATTTTTCTTCTTCTATAGGCATAATGTCTTTTTATAATTAATTTAAAACGAACCTCTATGCCAGCCCACGCACACAAAAAAAAAACATGAAATCAATGGGGCGCGCGTATATTGTGAAATCCCAATGTCATTTTTTTTTTTTGCGAGCAGGAAAACTGGATATTTACCTTGTTAAAAGCCTCCCAGTTATTGCAATTGCGAAATACGAAAATGAAAACAAAATAGCTTGCAAAATCTTGAATTATAGTCAAAATTTGCGAGTCACATAAAAAGGAAAGACAAAGATAAAGATTCAAGAAAAAAACAATCCTTGTTCCTTGCTCGGGATAAAACGGAAGCGATATAAATATTACTATGATAACATAACAGAAGCTAAATCTTACTTTCATGGTAATAAAACAAAACACTTTTAGATGTACTGTCAAAAAAACTTGAACAAAATGTCGACATGACCATCTGCGGGGCTAGCTGATGTCAAACTTGATATACAGGATTGTGTAAACCGGAGGAAGGACAAGTGACAAATCAAGACAAATTTAGAAAACCCACCACATATCACCCACACAAGACAGCGCGGACAGCTGTTAAATCAATAAAATTTGAGAACCGTCTCATTCTAGCGTGGTTCAAATTTGCTTTTCAAGGATACAAAAGTCATGTTAATTATTTTCTATATTCATTCATTAGAACTTGTTCGAGTGAAAGCTAGAAAAAATAAACACAAACTTGCTGTTAAGGATAGAAAACAAAAGGATATAATTGTACTTGTGAAAGTTCGTAGATTTCCAAGTGTGACTTTTCATGCATTTTCAATTTACAGGAAATGGATGATTGCTTTTGTAAAGGACTGCTTATTAAATTGCTAATCTAAAACTGGACTTATATCGTTGGGAGTTGTACTTAGAGAAATCCTTTCCTGGCACCATTTTTCTTTCCTTGTATCCGACCTCTTTTTATTTTCTCGAGATTTTCTATCCATGTAAAAAATATTGGTGATATTTTTTCACGTTATCTATATTGAGGCTCGTGAGAAGATTTTCTCGAGTGATAAACCAAGGATAACAATCGATTCTAGAAAGAATACCTTTATTGAAAATAGCTATCAGTTTATTGTCTTGCCAAAAGCTCTAAATTTTAAATGAACAGAATCTCAGTATAAATCAGAATTAGAATTTACAGCTTCTGGTTTTGACATTAGTTTTACAATCCGATAAAAATACATACAATCTGTAAATATTTTTGTCAAATAAATGTTTAATTAAACTTTGTTGTTTGATGGTGTTTTATAGTTTGTTCCCGTCTTTTCATAGGTTCTTTTGCCTAAACTAAAAATATATTATCGTCCATCTTTTCGTATTCTTGATTTCCCTTGCTGCCTATCAGATACGCCGACTTCGCCGTCAAGACAGCAGTTATCCATTCATTTCTTTCGTCCTCATTTGGGCATTTCAGCAAGAACGAGTCCCTATTGCCCGCAAGAAGTCGAATACCAAATGCCTTCTGCCGAAAACCCGCAAAATCTTCAATCATCAGAGAAACAACATCGAAAATCTTGACAATTTTCTTCGTGCACAAACTTTCGCCTTTCTTCTTTAGAAACCAAAGGTTGTCTTCACTTAGGACCAAGTATCTCTTTTTCCAGCGACCACAATAATGTAAAGTGGGTATTTTCGCATCCCTCATTTTCCACATGTAACCCTCTTTAATAGAGCCATGTCGCTCAAAGTACGCTTCTACTCTTGCCTGACGAATCATAGTTCGCTTAAAGCTAAATGGAATTGCCATGCGCCCTCCGAGTTTCGACAATATCCCAGCGAACTTCATCCTTTACTTCCCTTGAAGTGAAACAAAAAAAATTTCTCTCAGATTTTTCGCGCGTTTAACACTGTCCGCGAGGACGCGAGACCAGTCTCTTAGCACATCCTTTCCTGTCACGAACTGAACACTGACTCGAATTCTAGTCAAAATGACTAAATTTTTAAGTAGACGCTAGCTGTATTTCGCAAACTGTGAATAGAAAATATGTCACTGACGTTTCCCCTTTTGTATAATCGCCCACGCACAGTGATCGCATGATGTTATTACGCATGACAAACAAGTCATCACCGCTGACCATGTGGTCAAAGAACAATCAGAACATAGATGTAATCAGTATTTTTTAGACTAGTGACTTTTTATTAAAAAAAATGGCTTTCCATAAAGGCACCCCCTGCTAAAATATAAATGAAATCACGGAGAGTGTGCCTAAATTTCTTCTTTTCTGAGGCTTTCTAACCGGTTGTGTCAGTTTCCTCCCGAACGTAAGTGCCATCTCTGACGTCAGCTAATAACGTTTTGGACCGACCGATAAGTAAAGTGCTTTAAGTGAAAAAGCTTAAATTCTCTCTTCCCTATCTCATATTTCAAATCTATGATAACAGGATATTTAACACCGCTGCGTTTCTAGGGGATTACTAGCTGTTTTAAAGAAAAGTGCCTTTAGTAAAAAAGCAAATTGCCCTCTTTCTATATTTTAATAAACCACTGAATGTATTTTTTTTCAACATCAGGAAACCGCTATTTAAGTTGTTCTCCAAAATAGTTCTCGTCAATGATAACTAAATCGGAATAAAAGGTAAAATTCCGAGAAGGAACAGAATGAAATTTGTCGGTAAGGTACAACGCATAGAGTACATAAAAGACTCGAATCTCGTCAAAATTGAATTTCATTGCTCCCTTTGGCATCTATGCAAATACTTCGAATCTTAGGGTTTTTTCACATATCTCCGCTCAATAAGGAGAATTACCTCTTTAAATTAAACTATTGCAATTAAACTATCTGAAAACGTGGCTTTAATTTATATTTCAATACATATGATGATGCCTGGCCTATAAACTCACCTCTAAGCTAAGGACAAGACATTTGGCAAAGATATGTGGTGATGGCTCCTCTTACAGCACTAAATTGCCGTACCTACACAAGCAATGGTGATTCGGACAAATAAAACTCACAATGAACACCCGTTATGGACATTTTTCTCATTCCTGTTTTGAGCAAAAAAAATCTAATAAAAACTAATAAAATTACTAAACATAGCGCCCCCCTGCATCGCCAAATAGACTACGGTGATTATGGTGAATTCCCTTGAAGCGTTGGTTTGAGGATCTCGAACACAGTAAAAAAAATAAATAAATAAACTAGAAAAAGTAACTCGAACAATTGGCTTTCAGATTTGCTCAATGATATGCGATCTGTTATAAATAAATTCTGTGTTAATCTTACAATAAAAGACGGAACTGGATTTGGTGGTTTTCACAATGTTGAAAGCACATACAAAATGTGTATCGAAGCTGTTTTAACAGTGGTGGATAATTGTACTGAAGTTTCGAAAGCGATCAATTTAATAGCCTCTGCTCAATCGATCCTTCCCCGACCCCTCCCTCGTTTTTTATTTTTGCTCAAAATCAAAGATGGCGGCTCCGAATCGCTCGAGGCTGGTTACGTTGCAATTATTCTTTTTCACAAAATCCACCAAAAAGTAGCTCTCTAGCGCTAAAATGGGAAATGTTTGCGTCATTACAGTTTGTGAACGAACATTCACCCCCTCTTTTTATTTCATAATTTCACTTCTATATCCTAAACAGTAAATAGACAAATTATGAAAGAAATTCAACAACAAGCTTTATTTCAGGGAAATGACCTTAAGTTTTCAGAACACTAAGCTCGTGCGACGTATTTGGCATCCTCGGGAACCCGGGTCGACGTGGAGATCGGAAGCGGGAGTCCTCGTGAAGACAAAAGAATAGACGTCTACCCCCCCCCCCCCCCTCTTTCTTCCGGTCTCCGCGTCGCCATGGGTCCCCTAGGATGCGTATTTGGCGTTTTATGTTTTTTTTATTAATTGTTTTTTTTAAGCATTGTCTATATCACAGATCATCTACTTGAAAGAATACACATCTTGCGTTTTTCCTGAAATATCTTTATAATACCTTATTATAGGAAATTAACGCTCAACTTAATTAACGCGTATTTGAAAAATCCGCGTCAATTAAATGTACCTTAATTAAGTGTATTGTTAATTTGAAATACATTAATTAAGCTAAACTTAATTTAGTAAACATTAATTATTACTGAATGTTATCAAAAATCGAAAACAAAATTCAACGACTTCTTGAACAATACTGTTTTTAATAAGGAGCTTCACAAAATGTTTAATTGTCTTCTTGGTCTGGCTTGTCATCACTTTCGGCATAATACAAGTATTTCCGAGCAGCAAATTGAGAAATAAATTCTACTATCTTTTGGGATCCGCGTTAATTTAGTTTATCTGAATACGTTATGCTCAAATTCGCGTTAATTTCACTTGTTTTGAGAAGAGTTGTCCGAAAATATTCGCGTTAATTTGATACGCGTACATTTGATACACGTTAATATCTACAACGTTAATTTCCTATAATAAGGTAATTAACTATATGATAATTTGTCTGACTCCAATAAATTATAAGAATGACAGATAAGGCTGGTTTTATTCTATTTCTACTATCGTGGCTGATAAACAGGAGCGAAGGAACCAATAGCCTGCTTGCAGGCGGTACTTGGTGTTATTATCGCGGAAAACCCTCTCCGTTCGGTGATCGGGCGCCATCTTGTATTATAAGCCGCGTGGTTCCTGGCGGCGAGCGCAAACACGGACGCAGGGCAGGGGGGAAAGAAGAGAAGAGGGAAAGAACCCTCGCCCCCAAGAACCACGCGGCTTAAAATACAATATGGCGCCCGTTTGCACCGAGTACCGTCTGCAAGCAGGCTAAGGAATCAAGTGTTCTGAGTCTGATCTTAATGAGTATACTTAATTTTTATTGCGCAAATTTTGGTTAAGATTTGATCAAAGGTGAATGCGTTATGAGTTATTCCCGTCCAATGGCGGTACCAATCTAGCCCAACCTTGTCACTGGCATTCTGACCGGGTTTCCTGTGGTAGATAAGACACCACAGGGAACCTTCTCTGTGCGCGAGCTCGGCCCAGACCCCGGGCCTCCTCACGGCTTACTACGAGCACAGGAAACCCGTTGATAAGGCCAGGGACTAAGCTGTTTAAATCCACCGTCTAATTTAGTTCTGATCTCCCAAGAACAATGCCGCACCAGCAGCAACTAAAGCAGACACGGCACCTACCAGCAAGCCTATCACAGTAAAACTTGACTTACTACTACTCGATTCTTCTGATTGGTTCTTTCCTGATGACGTCAATCTATCCCTTTCAGCACTAAATTTCCTGCTAATCTCCTCGACTTGAGCAACACCTAGTAAAATAAGTTAGAAATATTTAAGAGTCCCGAGTTATGCTATTATCGCTGCTACGGGGAAGCCAGAGCTAAAAGTTTGAAATTCATAACGTAACCTGAACAGGTTTTCTAAGAACACATAGAAAGCCCTTTTCTTGAGTTTGTGGGATATTAGATCCCCCGCCCGCCCACTCCCTCGCTCCACGAACCATTCTAAATACCTGGAATTATCTCGGAGATCTCTATGTCTTCTATGTCAGGGGTGACATCCATAAGCTCAGATAAACGGTCGAAAGAGTCCTGAAGAGAATAACATCATCAAGACATATATATTTAGAAAGTGATGTTATATTTGGTTACCCTGAGATGTACGTACGCCCAATTCCTGGGCATTAAGGTCTCGGTAAAGGTAAACGACGTGTCCGCGAAAAAAAAATTCACTACTTGTACAAACTATATATCAAATAAAAGATAAAAGATTGAATTATCGCCTGTAAGTTTTATATTTGCAATAGATAATTCCGTGTTTAAGTTTTGAGGCCTCAAACTCAAAAGTACGGAGTTTACTCTAGAGCGTAATACACCTTCGAGTTATTGCGCATGCACTTGCACGTAATTGCATCTCAATGACAGATAGATGATCTAGCAAAGTGTGTGAGACCTTTTTGTTATTTGACAATGTCAACAAAATATCACGATCTCTCATTTCTGGCAAAATTTGGACACGAAAAGTGCTATAAAAGCAGTCAGTCGAAAATTCCTCACACACTTTATGACATGGCATAATTATCTATCAGATCCAAAGATTTGAAGGCGATATCTTAAAACCCGTCGCGAGGTTACGCCCGACAAGCTCGAGTTCTCGCCTCAAAATAATACGCTAGAAAGTCAAAGATTTGGCGTGAATTCACGGTCAACAGGTCACGGGAAGCAAAGGCCCATTTTAGCGGTCTTTGAAGGCGATTTATGGATTTTTTTTTTTTTTTGCAAAATAAAGTTTAAGAACTATTGATACAGGTTTAGCAAAAGCCACAAAAACAGTGGTGTCAAATTTACCTTTACCAAGACCTTAAGGTTGATCTCGGGGGGGGGGGGGGGGGGGGAGAAAGGTTTTGAAGGTTTTCTAGTCTTAATTATACTTTGTGGCACTTATTTCATTATATTCTTGATGCAGAAATGGTATTGTGTTATTGAATCAATTCATTTTTCGTTTACATCCAGCTTAAACACACAAGGTATAGCACAAGTCGGCAATGCACAACTAAAAGAAGGGATAGCAATTTGGCGTATCTTACTAGCAAATGTGACATTTTAGGAGGATTCTCTTGATTTGAAAAACTGTTTCGAACTTGATTGAAACTTGTCAAAAGTTTCAATCAAGTTCGAAACAGTTTTTAAAATCAATCTAAAAGCTTGTCTTTACTATATATTGCACAATTACTTTAGATAAAAGGTTATAGAGAATTTCATGTTCTTACCTGCGTTGTCTCATCTTGAAACATGTAATCACAGACACAAACAGGACCTTTGAGGGGTGTAAACACTCGCTTGGGGCACGCCCATGTTCCATCAAGAGATGCTACAAAAAATAAAAAATATGTCTAAAAAAATCCCAGATGATTGGATTCTAAAAGCAAATAACAAAGGATAATATTGTGGATTTGAAAAAAAATTGATAACAAATAGCTTGTACTCAATTTTAAATATATGGTTAATGCTTTAGAATCTTCAAAGTCAGAGCATGGGTAACTAAAACTAAAATCAAAGTTTTAGTGTCTGTTGAAATTGTAATTCGCTCTAAATTATCAGTCACATCCTCGAAGAAACTTCCAACTTCCAATTGCTTTTACAATTTTGAAATATTTTTCACGTTTTCCATTAAAAATAATCGGAGATTGTTACGTCATCGACCGGAAGTAAACTGGTGACAATGCGGCTTTAACTGACCCACTTGCAAGGGTTGTAGATTGCAAATTTATTTGACTGTTTGATCTTGCATTTTATAATCAATATTACAATAATCAGAGGTGACTAGCACTAAAAAATCATATGATTTCCCATGTCAAAATAAACACAAAAGTACACCAGCTGCGGCAGTGACAAAAAAAATAATTTTTTTTAATAAGGGAAAGTTCATTTATTATCCCGAGGGGGGGGGGATATTGGGGGGGGAGGGGGGCCCCGAGAAATTTCTGAGGTCTAAAGGGGGGACATCGGAAGCGTTTGGATTTTAAAAGGGGAGGGGTCAATGATTCCTCTGGGTGTTGTCTCTACAATATAAGTTGAAAAAGTTTCCAATCAGACTTCTTGCTTTAACTTGTCTCGGTTTGGGTGCAGTTATTTGGTATGCACAATCCACACACTAAATACATTTTTTCATGGTTTCCGCTATAAAATATTATAATAAAGTGCTTATGTTCCATATCTAAAATATAAACAAAACGTTTCAATGCTATAAACGCTCAATCTCCATCATCAATCTCTCATATCTGATTCGCTGTCTTCCTCGCTCTCTTTCTTTTCTCTTTTTTCATGCTGCGCTTTTCTTGCAAGGAAAAGATTGAAAAGCCTTTTTGCTTCTTTTACGTCATCTATAGCATCAACCATCATCAGGTTGCAACCTGGAGTTAGACGCATCTTTGATAAATTGAGTGCCTTCTCTTTTTCTGAATTAATGTTTTCATCCAATTCCTTCCTCTCCACTTTCTGTCCAGCTTGCAGCTAATCTCTTGATTGCGTTCCTTTGACATTGTCATTGCCATTCCTGCTTTGCTCCTTCTTTCTTCGATTTTTGGGAGGGGGGCACCAAAAATATGGGGGAAGCGTAAGGGGGGGGGGGGGGCAATGAAAATATTGTTCCTACTGAAAGGGGGGTCAACTAATTTTATACCTTACTTTTATCAAAATCCCCCCCCCCGGGATAATAAATGAACTTTTGCAAAAGAAACATTTCTGGCTGATTGCCAAAAGCTTGAGCATGTCCAAGTTTGCCACCCAAAAAATCAAGTATTTTTTTTTTGTAAGGCAAGAGGCACACCTTTATTCTCCTGCTGTTGGGCATCCAAGATGTCCTCACAGAGCACCTCACATCTTGACAGCATACTTCGCACTGCATCACGCTTCAATGCCTGTGAAAATAGAAAATTTTACAGTACTCCACAAGCTGAGCTTGCTTTCTCTTTGTTTTTAGCAATTAATTTGCTGATTTGTGTCTCCAGGTTTTCACATTGTTCCTTTTAAAGATGTCGCAATAAGCCAAAACCATGAATACAATTGCAACAGTGAGAAACACTAGGGAAAAGCACAAATTAGAGATATTTTAAGAACATGGGAATCTGAAATTCAGGATGGTGGATCCCAATTGACTCAAGAAGTACCTATAAATTAATATAGCACTTTACACTTTATGGTGTGTAAAATGACAGTGAAATGACACCAAACTGGTTCCAGAACTGGGGGTTTGGGAGAACCACCCTTGACTAGAAGGTCCGCTCTGATGAAGGAAAATTGAGTACCACTGTGAGCTAGGACGAGCTACCTAAGAGAAAATGGTCCGCTTAATGGTTAAACGAACCCTCCATTCCCCCACCCCCACCCCGCTGAAAATCCTGGCTAGCGCCTGAGTTACTTGATTCAACTACTTGATAGTATTTTTGTTACCTGTAGGGCTTCACCACAAGAGCTCTTTTGATTCACATAAGCTCTGCATTGAATGTTGCCACGCATGTACATACATCCTACAGTCTCTGAAGCAACCGGCTTTGGACATGAACCCCAAGAAGACTGGTCAAGAATTTTAAAAAAACAACCGTAAGAATTGAGTTCAAGACAAATACATAGCAATTCAAAGAATATTCTAGGATATTGATTATTGAGTAATTACTTTGAATACAAATATTTACCATTTCAACAAATATTTCCACAGCTAATGGTTCATCAGACTTATTAGTGGCATGATGACTTGCCTTCCCCTTGTAAAAAAAACAAGTAAATACCATTCATTATTGCTGGAATTAGCACCTCCCACAAGGTGCCACCCCTGAATATTTTTGAAGATATTTTCCCTCAGAAAAAAAGACGCCATACGATTGCTGTAGCCGCTGAAGATATTCTCAGTGACGAAAAGCTTAAGTCGTCAATGCAAATGAGCATAATGAGCTACTTTGTGTACAATTAATTGCTATTATATTAAACAACTGACTCTCATGATAAGTTAAATACCTCGTTTCGCAAACATTTTGCCAACATGGTTCCATGTATTTATGAGTTAGTTATTTTAATATTCGGAAATAGAAAAACGAATCTGTAGAAATATGTAGATGTTTTCATCCAAATTTTCTCATTAAAATCAAGCAATAAACCAAAATATTACAGTGTTGTTATTACCATGATAACTTTCTATCATGCCAAATTTGTTGCTGTGTGCCCCCCCCCCCCCTCCCCCCTGGCACCTAGCCTTTGACATGAGAATTTAAATTGTGTTTATGGTATGTTATATATGAGGCTAAAATATGGAGGGGGTGAGCAGGAGTTCATGAATCCCAAACAAGGTATGCTCCTGCATGGTTCAGAAATAGTTGATTTCTATTTATTTTACAAAATCTTTTACAAATTTTTCAATCTCCAAAAATGGAATTCAAACCAAGGCTAATGCCTCATATACCCTGCAAACCAGACGAACATTTTAGGCTAATAGGGTGGGGCTAGGCGGGAGGAGATAAAAGTGGGCAGGATTACATGGCAATTTTTAACCCGCTAGCCCGGGTTTAAAATCCAAGCCCGATTTGCCAGCCCGGGCTGGATAAACCAATGTAATAATGCTATTTTTTTAATCAAACCTGTTTTTCTGATATAACCAGCTGTTGTTCCATGGGGAGGATTTTACCATCAATTGTACATATTCCATTGGAAATACCATGAAGCGTTGTAGATAGACTTTCCTAAAGTGAAAACAGGTTTTATTTCATTTTTCAATTGAGAAAAAAACACAGAGATCCCCACAAAGATCCCCACTGTCTGATCAATGGAACATTTTATAATAAATTGACATTGTGGGAATGCTAATCACTGTTAAAAAACAAAAGTCTCACCACTAATTGAGTGTGCAGAGTAGCTTTTCCTAACTTTGCAGGGATTAAAAATTTTGTATCTATAAAAATTTGGGTTCGCAATGTTGTCCATTTGCTGGTAAATGCCTGGTATTTGAGCTCTGCCGGTTGAACAGTTGCCTGAAAAGATCAAACAGCACAAATGTGTAAACAGTACATAGGTATTATTGTGATAAGAGTTGTTTAATGTGGTAAAATGTGATGACATAAATTTATGTGTGCAACCTTAATATTTAAAATAGGTGTATAACCTGTAAGGCTCT
Organism: Nematostella vectensis; assembly: GCF_932526225.1. NCBI lineage: Eukaryota > Metazoa > Cnidaria > Anthozoa > Actiniaria > Edwardsiidae > Nematostella > Nematostella vectensis. Next base: position 11,358,766 of record NC_064041.1, on the reverse strand, counting down.
GGTAAATATTAAGAGGGGACATTTTTTATAATAGAAGTCGTTTTCTCTTAGATGTTAAGTAGTACATTTTGTAAAAAAAAACTAATGGCATTAATTAAACATATATACCTCAGATAAAAAGTATAGCTACTGGGGTGGATACAGGGGGGGTGGGTGGATTGGGTGGACATCCACTCCCCTTCTTGAGTAGAAAAAATTGAAAAGACACTTTGTTTGAAGAAAATAAATGTCTGAGGGATGGGAGGTACTGTCCATTCTCCTTCGCCAGCTTGACTTTGCTGGCACGACAAATCCAATTCAGTGTAAAGAATTGTAAGATCTATGTAGCGACCTATTAAGAACCACTGGATCAGTTATAGGCCGTCTATCCGGCCATTATCCAACCCCAATTTTGAAATCCTGGATCCTACCCTGAGCTAGCCATCTTCACTGGCTCCATCTCCAATTAAAATTAATTTCCAAATTGATTTTAATGCCGATTTGGTCTATAGGGCTGGAGTCATCCAATATTTCCATTGAGCTCTGGTTTCAGGATTTAATAATATGGTTACCAAACAGTTAAGCCATACCTGCCCAGTTTTCATGGGAGACTCTTGGTTTTTAGCCTTCATCTCCCGGCAAAATAACAGAAACTTCCTATACATTTACTGTAATCTCCAAGGAAAATTTATTGAGAATTTCTTAAACAGATCTTGTATTTGAAGCACAACCTCCCAGTCTTTGAGCTTTCAAAGTTGGCAAGTATGTAAAACACCCACAGAGATTAAACATCTAGTAAAGAAGGCTTATTTTCCTTCTATTCACACCTACCTTCGGATCAGATGCATCTAGTGTTTTGCATGTCATTCTATGGAATGAACAAAAAACTCTATCACACAAGCGAATACTACTCTTATAAGAGCAGGGTGATGTTTTTTTGGCCTGTATGACAGTATCTCAGTTTTAAGTGGTAAGATGAAGCATTGTAACTCTAACCATTTTTTGAAATTTCTAGACTTACTTCTTAGTCTGAGAACAAATTTGAAGAATAACTCTTGAGCTAATTGCCTCTTGAGCGTGAAAGAAAGCATCAACCTTGATACTCGTTTTCTTGTATATCATATATACAAGCTGCCTCAGCTTGCCTTGGGCTTTGGTCAACATATCAGGGGGACCAAACACAAACACGCCCAACACCTCCAACCCGCCTGTTAACATTCTTGACACCTGGTGCGCATGTTCGATGGCCCAGTTGTCATCAACATCATCTATAGACTTCAGTCTTTTTTCTTCATTCTGTTCTTCATTTGTCTGCTCTGGTGTTCTTACCAGGTGCACAATATAATCTCTTTGAGCTGTTAACTGAATCACAACAAAAAATTGTGTTTTCATTGTATTTTCCATTACAGCCACGCCCCTACCAGTCACTTCCTTATATATATTTTTAAATATTTGGGGGGGGGGGGGGGGGCACATGCCCCCAGTGCCCCACCCCCTGCTACCACCCTGTCCATGAGCTGTAAACTGAACAGTTACCAAAAGGGGGTGTTTTCCTTAGTCAGTTTAGTTTCATTTGGTTCAATTCATGGGAGAGCCACAGTCATCCCATAGAAAATTTTGTTAGGGGTGAGGTGGAGTTTGGGAGGCGGGGAGTGGTGCGTGCTTAACTCATTCCTTGTATTTAAAGGGCATCATTGTCTTACATACGTTTTCGTACTCAGAAAAGAAACGTTCAAATATGTTTAATATTAAAAACACAGCAGTCAAATTGTTTATCATCGTGTGTTCTGTGAGGCCACTACAGCAAATCAGGAATAAAAACCACTCATACCTGACCGATAATCAGCCCGATTTGCCATTTACGAGCTCCATAAAGTGACGCAACGTAGTCCGAAACAGACTCCTCTGCGATGACTGATTTTCCCATTTTCTTTCCTTTTCTATTCCTTTCTCCCTTTCGTTGACCGATGAATCATCTTTTCGTCTCGTCGGCCATATTGAAAGCCGCGGAGGCCTGGCACGAGCTCCCCTGCATCGCTTGCGCACGCGCATAAGTATCCCTCTTTTCTCGTGGTCGAACAAGGTAAAAGTTCAGTTTGTAAATTCATGGTACATTTTTTCATATTATATCTTTTAGAGTCGGTTTTACGATACAGAACCCTTGTCATTACATTTCTAAGCCGTTTAGGCTTCTCTTGGTGTTTTTTGATGTGAGGATTTAACTCGTAAGCTGAAGAAATTAGCATTTGAAACACAGCATCTTTAGAACACAAACCCACATGCATTTCGATCGATGGCCTCTATCACATTACTTAAAGTTTCGCCTAAGAGGTGGAGAAGCTTGAAAATTGTCTTCCTAACTTAAATTGTGAATGCTGCTGATGTTAGTTCTTGTGATTTTAAAATTATCGCACTTATAGCCGACTATGAATTATTTGATGTACCAATCTTATGGCTTCATTGATCTAGTGTTGTTGCTAAAAAGATAACGAAACAAACCTGAAAGCAAAAGCTTTGCAGCAGAAGAGATGTTTACACTTGTTTATGAGTGTGTTTCTCTGCAATCTCATTTTTAAAAATGTAAATCAGGGTTTTTTTTCATGGCCTAACATTCATTGATAAAAAAACTCAAGTTGGAATGAAGGCAGAGCAATGTATTGATTCAAACAACAGCATAAAACTGAATCATGGTTGTTGTGCGGCCAGGATTTTGTGCTTTAGGATTAACTTTGGAATACCTCACAATAATATGGTAGTAATTGTACAAAACGGAAATTCTATATGGCGTACATTATTTGCTCACATGTGCACAAACAATTCCCTGTTGCTTGTTTAGCGTGAGAGTAAGACAGAATATATCCTGTTAAAGGAGGCGTACAAACATGTCTAATGTTTGTACGCCTAATATTAATGAAAGCCCTGTTAACACTTCATGAAAAAACAGAGTCACACCCAAAGCATCCAGTTCATCAGCTTTCCCAAGCAGATGGAAAATCAGATGTTAACAACAAACTATCAAAATTCATTTATTAGTGGTTATTTTGGAGTTAATTTTACAAATAGACTCATTACAAAATAGTGGTTGAATAGCATTCTTAAATGTTGTTTTATTTATTGTAGTGACAAGCCATCATGTCGTCTGATCTGCAGTGGTCAATCATCAGAAACAATAGCTGTTTCTTGGTCAGGAGCCAGGGAAAGACCCTCACCAAGGTGAGAATAAATTATTATTAACATTTCTGGCTATACATTTTCTGGACTGAAAACTTTGTGATGAGTGGTGTGGGCCCAAGGCTCCCCAGACAAAATTTTGTAGCAATGTGATCAAACAAGAATACATTTGCTGGTTTACCAAAAATACATATGAAGAGTCTATATGAATCAATCTGAAAAATGGTTTGACTAGAAAAAACTGCTGAAGATTAGTGGTCTTCTAAGGCATGGTGGAATCAGTCTAAGTTCAAACGTCATATTATCCATGAGCTGTATTCAGTGCAAATAAAGATTAAATCATTGCCTCGATTATTTTGCAATTCTTTTGCATGCATTTGCCTTAAATATGGTTCATGGTTAATACAACATTTAAACATGCATCAGGAAAATAAATCAACACAAGCTTGAAATAGCACATTTCACCAACATTTTGAGTCATCAGGGCTTTTTTAGACTTGATATTTCAACCCTGTGTTGATTTCTCTTCCTTATTGACCAATAACCTTGTAGTCAAATATTTATGTGGTCTTTTCATCTCAAATGTAAATTATCATAAATGATTGCTTACTTCTAGTGTAGTATTTTACTTACCTTTTTGATTGTCTAGGAGCCCAACAATGTCACTGGCCTAAATGCCTTCAAGTACAATGGCCTTGTCAATAAAAAGGTAATTTGACCACTCCACTCACCATTATCCAGGGGTCAGATCCTAGAAAGTAGGTTTGGGCTAACCCAGGGATTAATACGGCTATCTTGCCATTTTCCCTCTTTAGCTCTCTCCTCACTTAGAGGCCGTGGTTGTATCACAATAAGAGAAATACAACTGCATTTTCAAAGAAACTTGATTATTCCATGGAGCTTAAAGTGATGGAGTGGCAACTGTATAAATCCAACCTCAATAATGGTGCCCATTTCACTTTTTTTTCTGGTACACATACCTGACAAGATTAAATTTATATATCTAATATATTTCAATGGCTTCTAGATAACTTCTGATATATTTTACTATTGTTAGAACAGAAAAAAATGTTATATAAGATTATCATTATGTTGAGTATCAGCACAGAAATGAGGAAGTTTTGTTCATTGTCTAATTACAGGTTGTTGGTGTTGATGCCGCCCCCAGTGGAAAGGGTGTGGTTATCACTACTCGCAAGAACAAGGGTAAGGGTAAACACAGCCACACCTCATGTCTTTGCAAGTATTAAATTGAAGGGGAAAAATTAAAGCTAAATCATTGAACAGTAGGAATTAAACAAGAACAGTTTAAATAAATGTTCAATATGCACCTTTCATTGTTAAATAACAAAAAAAAATGTAACTAAGGGGTGCTAAAAGCCTTGTATTTGGTCATTCTCATATTTTATTTTGGGGCAGAGGGTGTATTTTTGAAGGAATCACTTATTAATTATAGCGCTTATCAGAGGCTTGGTGCCAAGCTAAGCATTTACAGTTATTTCAAGACATGCAGTACATTTGCATGATTCTAGCTAGTGTAAAGTAAACTGAGCAACTATATTCCAGCATGGTTAGAAACAAATAATGCTAGTCACATTTCTATGCCGGGCTTTGTGGAACACTGATAAAGGGGAAAAGCACTAGAAAAAAATAAGAGAAATGCATATAGAGTTTTTGCAAACTCTAAACTTGCTCAAACCCATAGTGTGTTTGCTGACCATCCCTCTTATTTGGTGCACAACACAACTAGTTATGTTTTATTTGTTGGCCCTGGTTTCCCCTGTGATGTATAAAGAAAAGTCAGGGGCCAAAGCCAACGCAAATAATGCAACCATACTCGACACTTTGTAGAATTGAATCACCAAATTACTGTTCATATCTAAGTGTAATGTTTCTGCTCTTGACCTCAGCTGCCAACAAGCCAGGCAAAATCATGAACAAGATCACCATCAGTCGTGACTCTCGTCGCACTCTCAAGACCATTGAGGGTGTGTGTGACAAGAACTACTACCGCATGGACCTCAAAGACCCTGCCATGCGTCGTGCCTGTGCTATCTTGCGTAGCCAGAAGCCCACTGCAGGGGTCCAGAAGAAGCGATCCCGCAGAAAGCGTAACTAGAATGTTACTGAATTCTCTAAAGCAATAAACAGCTAATTGTTGTTACTGTGGTTGTTATTCATAAATTTATTATTATTTTTGTTGTTGGAGGGGGGGAGTGTTAACCTACCCTCTTTGGGTCAGGGTTCAGACCTTATTCTAGTTCCAATACAGTGAAAACTTGTTGGTACATCTAAGAGGTTGGGGGAGGGAACTTGTTTTTGTCTCTAGGGGATAGGTGTGATCGCAGAACACACTGGGGGATTGGTGTAACTCTGAAGTAAACTTTGGAAGGGTGGGGTGCCACACAAAATTTGTTTCCAAGTTTCCAAATAGGCAAAATTTTTTATTTTGTTTCGATGTTTCAAATTATGCCTTGGATGTAATCAAAAGACTATTATATCCATGTAAATTTATCTGACATTGTTTAGCCAGGCTTAGAAAACAATCTAATCGCATAACTTGACCCGTTAAGGCCAATTTAAACAGCACAATTTAGTCGTATTCGACCTGTCCTAGCCTTGAATTACAGGCTACAACTTTCATAGTCAAGCATCGTAGCAGAGTTGTAGGCTGATTTAAATTCTATAACTCAAGTTGTAGAAGTTTTGCATGTAACTGAATCATACTGTCTAAACCAGCGTTCACAAGTGTGACTCGTACAATACAGCCTGTTGATCTAATGGCTCCTCTTTCTGTTCTAAAGTCTCTAAGACAATATCGTTCTGCTCTTTCTTCCTCCTTTCATCTCTATTGTGCCACCATGTGACTACAAAAGCATCTAACACTAATACCCCCAAGTGGATTATAATCGCTGGCAGTGCCATCAGCCCTTGTGCTGCACTTGAAAATGGCAGCAGAGATAGAACAGTTACCATGACAACTAGAGATTTCTGACTCGCAAGTATGACAATACATTTACATGTGGGAGGGTCAAACTTGAGTACAAGCGACACCACAAGGTTAAACCCCATGAAGACGACATGCAGGCCGACACCCCATGTCAGGATGGCAAATACTGAGGGAATGTACAGCGAGTTAAATGCTCCCTGGTCACTTGAGTTGCTCACTTTCATCCAAGGAATCATGATCAGTAATGCTACACTGAGGAGTTTCAAGCAGTTGGTAAATCTCTTCACAAAAGACTTGACCTTGGGGATATACCTCAAGCCTTTGCCAACCTGTACAAATTGATAATGCATTGTTAGACCCTGTGTAAAGAGAGTTGGATTGGGCCTTTAGAGTGGCATTGTAAACATTAAAGAAAAAAAGCCTAAGATTTTTTTGGGGGGGGGGGTCAGAGAATCTCTTTCAGCCTCAAATTTATCATCCTAGCAATAGAGACTTCAATCGCTGATAGAGGTGAACAGCCATAAATATGCGCAAAAAGTCTGAGATATGGCGATTCTTTATTAAGTAAAGACCAAATTTGGCAGTTGATGAGTATGTGTGCCTATAGCAACCAGCTTTTTTGGCATCCATCTGGGTCATAAACATATATTTGTCATAAACAAAGGAAACAAGGAGATACCAAAGGTTCTGTGGAGGAAGGTACCACTCAAGGAGATACCTAAGGTTCTGTGGAGGAAGGTACCACTCAAGGAGACAAGGAGATACCTAAGGGTCTGTGGAGGAAGGTACCACTCAAGGAGATACCTAAGGTTCTGTGGAGGAAGGTACCACTCAAGGAGATACCTAAGGCTCTGTGGAGGAAGGTACCACTCAAGGAAACAAGGAGATACCTAAGGTTCTGTGGAGGAAGGTACCACTCAAGGAGATACCTAAGGTTCTGTGGAGGAAGGTACCACTCAAGGAAACAAGGAGATACCTAAGGTTCTGTGGAGGAAGGTACCACTCAAGGAGATACCTAAGGTTCTGTGGAGGAAGGTACCACTCAAGGAGATACCTAAGGGTCTGTGGAGGAAGGTACCACTCAAGGAGATACCTAAGGTTCTGTGGAGGAAGGTACCACTCAAGGAGATACCTAAGGTTCTGTGGAGGAAGGTACCACTCAAGGGGATACCTAAGGTTCTGTGGAGGAAGGTACCACTCAAGGAGATACCTAAGGCTCTGTGGAGGAAGGTACCACTCAAGGAGATACCTAAGGTTCTGTGGAGGAAGGTACCACTCAAGGAAACAAGGAGATACCTAAGGTTCTGTGGAGGAAGGTACCACTCAAGGAGATACCTAAGGGTCTGTGGAGGAAGGTACCACTCCGAAAAAAGTGTAAGACTGAGGGGTTTACAGGGGCCTGGGCCCCCCCTTCTAGCAGCAAAAAATTTAATTTTTTTTGCCCATCCTGGCTACTCCGCTGGTTTAGATGGTTATTATGATATTAGATAAGAACCTAACATTACAACATTTATCTGCTACTCAAGCAGTTGGGAAAACAAGTGTAAGACTAAGGGGTCTAGATGGTTATTTTAATAATAGTTAAGAACCTAACATTACCACATTCATCTATTACTCACCACAAGAGGTAGGAGTACTGTGAGAAGGAGTTTGACCAGAAGATTAATGGCATCAAGCTTCACACCTTCGAAAGACATTAGCCACTTCATCGTCACGGGTAACGTGAACACTGCCATAAGATTGCAGACGATTGTTGTAACAAGAGCCAAGGTGGCGTTTCCCCCAGCTTGTGAAACCTTATGTGGAAAAATGTGTTTGTTATGAAGTGTCCACTTAATGGCAGTCTGTTATGTGTAGGTTTCACTGTCTTCAAGGGCGGATCTAGCTTTTTGCTAAAGGGGGGGGGGGGGGGCTCAATGACAAAAGTGCAGGGGGAGATTTATTTTTTGTTACATTTGGTTTTCTGACTCACAAAAAAATAAATAAGAAGGCAGTTTTATTAATAAAATGTGCACAAATCAGGGTGTTTCTGGTGCTCTATCTTGTCTATTTTCAGGGCACTTAAAAAAAGCTTTTCTCAGTTTGCCCAGCCTCCAGATCAAATATTGTGGCACTGTCAAAACCTGTTTAATCTCACTTGGTATACTAACATTCTGTGAACCTTACAAATCATGAAGTACCTCTGACCCAGATGACCAATGCAAAGAGCTGTGTTTCACTGGTTACATTTGGGAGAATGGAGGGGGATTAATAAAGATGGGCTTATTTTAAAATTGTGGTTTATAAGACAGGGGGGAGGGGCCTAATAAACCTTACAGTGTACACTCACCAGGACAACCCCTGCCGAGATGGTGCAAGGGACAATTAGATACAGTTCTATTCCCGTTTTAAACTCAGCCGGCCCAAGAACAGCATTCTTCTGGCTTGTTCTTCCACTTTCATTCATGCCCATCTTACTTGTTCTGTTGATGCCATCATTTGTTGATGATGATCTTGATGACAATAGGGCCTCACGTCCAAACGGCAAAAGCTCAGTTAGTTTGACTCCAATTATGGGTGTTAATAGCATTATTACAAGGATCTGATATATTAAAGCCTTATAAGCTCTTATAGTGTCCCTGATCTCGCCTGTACGAAGCTTGAGTCCGCTATGTAAAAATATTCCCACGATGCAAATATAGTGTGTTGGGAATTCGCTCAAGAACACACCGGGCGCCGGAACTAAAATACCAAATCCTACAAGAAATACGAGTCCTAATGGCAAAAAGTTCTTCAACGCAAGTTGCCGGATTCTTTGGAAACGTGTTGGTCTATTTGGGACGTCAGGCTGTGAATTATTTGTTCGAAGAAGCTGATCATTGTTTTCTATAGAGTCCGCCATCTTGAAGTTTGAACTCTTTTTCAATGCGGTGTTGTGGAGCTTGGAGTCATACGATTTACTGTACCACAAATAAGTTGAGAAGTAATATCAGTACTTCAGTGATTGAACAAATTCTGTATATAGATAAGAGTTCTAAATTAAAATAAATGCACAGATTACTCTCGAGTAACTTTTGGTTGCCGGTCGGTCGCTGTGACTTTAGTCACTGATCACGCAATCTTAGTTTGCTCGAGCCCCACGTGACGAAATATTTAAAATGTTTGGTCCTGGGTAAGATAGTTTTATCATCAGCGTGTGAACAGATTTATATAAGTAGGTTATGTGACTATGTAGTCCGTGGGCCAGAAAGTGAAACCCTTTTGATTTGGGAGACATATATCATCCGAAAGCCCTTTCCATAGTGATTCCAAAAATATATGTTTTCTTCAAAAAGCTCTGGGTGTGGCCGTAAGGCGTTGTTGTTTAGTACAGTTAAAAACCACAGGGTACCCACGTCGAAAATAATTGTTTAACTGAACTAAGATTTAGAAAAAGTAAGCCAAACATCATTACATTCTTGTATCAAGGTCCATCTAATTAAAATTTAGTGAAATATCTGCTAACATAAAAATAGAGCTTGGGAATGGTTTTTTTTGGTACCATAGGGTACCCAATTTGAAAGAAACAAATGAAATGTTGTATTTTATAATTTTCAATCCATTCGGTTTTAAAGAGTTAAAATCTGCAAACTATTGACGTGGGAAATATCACCATTGAGCTGCATTGCATATTCCAAGAAAGGCACAACAGAGCATGACTTTTATTACCGCATCCCATGTAAACACTGGCGCTGTGGGTTGTAGCTACTACAAAGTGCTGTCAAGTATGGTTCCTTTGTGTCCTCTGGTTTTGGATTTTTAGAATGTAGTGAATTATTGGATCTCTGTTTAGTGTCTCTAATCCGAAAAGACCAAAAGAACACAGACAAAAAGAACTACATAACTGCGTTGGATACCAGGATCCTAAATACATGGGAGGCCAGCGCACTAGGACGAGATCGCCGGTCCCGTAATGTGGTCAAACATTTTGTGATACAGCCCAAGGCAATAGGGTCGCTCTTCTGACCAATGTCCAGAGGCATTTCTAGGAGGTTCTCAGCTTTAGGCCTTATCCCCAAAGTGTTTTCTAGTTTATGTTTTATCTTGGTTCGTTATAGTTATTTTTTTTCAAATATTTTTTTTTATATAATTTAAGACCTTATTTGGGAGCTAGCTCTGCATCAAAGGAATATACTGCATGGTTATTGGTTTTAGCCAGAAAATAAAACGCCTGCACAAACCAGCATCTGAGTCTGTAATTTGTTACATGGCTTTCCATAATTTTCTAAAAAACAGTTTCACTCTGAGTTCCAACGCCAGTGGGAATGATACGTCTTGGGAGGGTGGCGCAGCCATCGCTAACGGTATGTCAGGTGATGGTGCTGGCGGTAGCTTCTTCGTAATGGGTGTCTTCTTCGTCTGCGGACGAGTCACAGTCATACGCTGTTGTCGATGGTCTGTGAGCAACTTCGGATGGGACTTTGTAGCACTCTGTCCTCTTCACTCTGTAGGACGTAAAACGCAGTTGGGAACCAATGAATTTTCTGACATTGCAGAAGCTTCCGTTTACATGTGGACTGTTCGATACGCGCCTTGGGACTTTGATGAAGTGAAGCACAATGGTGGCAGCTTTTTGTCACGCGATCGATGGCCTTCTCGAGATCTAGTGCAAACAGATACCGCTTCGTAGCCATTTTGAGTTGATTGCTTGAAGGGTGTTAGAGCTGGACATGGAGGGCCGTAAGAAGTCCGTCCAGAACACGGCGTGGGACGATAATACACTCCCGGCTTGGTGACAAAGGAACGTCGCGCTTTACGACGACTAAGCCATCCTTGGCGATAGTAGCGACGTTAAGATATCTTTTGACGTCCCTGATATTGGTGAGCTTCTTGGAGGGTCGAGTGCATTGCTTGAAATGAGCGTAAGTTCTTCGTGGATCTGGACACTCTCCCTGTATCGCGCCGTGCCAAGCTGGTCGACTTGTAAAAGGGATTCGTGTGTCGCCGTCGATGATGTCTTGGACTGATGATTGCTTGACAACCGAGTCTCCTAGGTTTTTGGCAAACGAGCAGATTTGACAGGTTTTATGTTCACATGGTGGAGCATTTCGACTGGCGAAGTCAGAGGGTAGGATGGATGACCCTGACACGTGTCTGACCGAGGCCTAGTATTGACTGACTGCGGACAGGAAAGTAGGCACTCGTGGGCTTATAGAGAATTTGCCGCGGCATAATTTCTCGTATGCCTGGACACATGGCTTGCTGTCAGTCAGGATGGATGCGTGGTGGTGAGACTGTATCAAATAAGGACTGAAGTGCCTAGGAGCGGAAGCGATTGGATAGTGTTTCGATTTCACATGGTAACCAGGAAGATTGACATCCTTTCAGCTTTGCACTAAAGAACCCGGCGAGGTGTAGATTACCATTGCGTGTAATGTAAAGCGTGGCGCTGATTCCTGGGTCGCGGAGAGCTCCATCTGTAACGATCCATAGGTAGTCGTCAGGTCTCGGTTGGGTGATGACACGGGTAGAAGATAGAGCCTTTTGGGCGTTTTCGAAGGCTGTATGGAGGTCGTCGGACCACTGGATGTTGTCGTTTGACTCACGGCCAGCAACGACTTCGTCCAAGGGAGACAGGAACGTTAAACACTGAGGTACGACGCGTGAAAGGACCTTGTATGCACCAATAAAGGAGCGCATTCGTCCCACAGTGTGGCGACACGGTGTGGACTAGCCTTCAGGGTACCTGCACTCCAGATCCAACCGAGAATCGTGGTGGTCTTGAGATTGACGACGGTCTTTGACGCGGATAGGCGAAGATTACACTTGAAAAGAGCCTGGAGGGTTTTTTCCAGTTATTGTAAAGTTCGTGGGGGGTATTTCCACCACAGTACAGATCATCGGCGAGCTTGATGACAACGCCTTCAGCGAGGAGGTCTCCGAGTACGCGGCACATAAGCTCTTCCAATGCGGTTTCGGAGCCAGGCATTCCCATGGCGCAAGCGAGTGTAAACCCGGACACCGCGAAACGGTGTGGCAACAACGCAGTACTTCATAGAGTCCCTCGACAGTGGGATCTGATAGAATGCGCTGGTAAGGTCAGTCGCGATGAGGTGTTTCCACTGGGCGATGTTGCGTAAGGTAGAATCGACATTAGGCATCAACGATGGTTGGGGCTTGCTATATCTTTCAACATCAGCAAATCCTGTTACGAGGCGTGAGCCCCCATTTGGCTTGCGGACGAGGAATTAAGGTATTCTACCGATATACCTATGTCTTCTGGGCGTTTAACGACACCTTGGCTTTCTAACTCGTCGAAATTGTTTTGTAACTCGAGTATCTTGTCACGCGCATACTGGGGAAGGCGTCCCTTTCGTTGGGGAGGCTCGACTGTTCCCATGTTTACCCTGGCTTCGAAGGGACCCACTTCGCCGTTGTACCCTTCCATATTAGGGTTAAACACTTGGTAGTATTCTTGGTGGAGGGCACTAAACTTAGCTCTCTTACCTGGGGGTAACAAAGTGTCCGGATCCAGAGAAACGTTTGTTGAATACAACCTGTCTGTAGGGATAGTGCGAGTTGGACTATTAGTTGTGTCGTTCGGTGGCTCAAACACTCGGCGCACTTGACAGAAATGCTCGTTGCGCTTGAGTGAGCGCGGTCCCGATGCGTATCTTTCCGGCTATGCTTGTGACGATGCCAGGCGGTGGCCACATCGTAGATAGCTTTACTTGACGGGTGCTGGGCGCGTCCATTCTGGGCTCAAGGGCGTACTCGGCATCCGCAGGTGCGTCGTCGGGAAGTGTAACCTCCAGATATTCTCCTCGCCAAACTGTTGCGTCACGAGCAGGTGCACGCAGGACCACTGCCCGCCGTGCTGTAGTCGAGGTGCTGGTCGCGTGAGGGGCTCCATAGCTGTACACAGTATTGTCTCCAACGATAACCTGTCGTTTTGCAGGGCGCACCGCTACGTCATTCTTCTCCATAAATGGCGTGCCTGCTAGTACCTCTACATCTAGGTCTTCTATGACGAGGTCTTCAAACGAGAAAGTCTTGTCTGCGCGGGTGAAACAGAGGCGAGTTTCACCAACCAGGTGTAGTTGGGATGAGCCGTCGGCCTGACTAACGGACTGAGAGCTGGTCGTGATTGTCGAACAAAGGCGCTTGGCGGTGGAGTGTCTGATCATGTTACCCCTCGCGCCGCTGTCAACGGTTACTCGTACGGTGAGGTGGTCAGAAAATACATCGAAATATGGTGACTGGCGAGTTTGTATACTAAATGCGACTACATCGTGCGAAGTGACCTCATGGGCATCGGCTGAGTCGGGTGATGGTGGTTGGGCGTCTGTCTCTAGGTCATCATCGAGGATGTCAACAATTTGTCTTGCTTTGACCATGTAGCGCCGATCGCTCTCTTGGAGAAATTTACATTCACTTAGGAAATGTAGCGTATTTGACCGTTTAGCTTTGGAGCAAAGCGGGCACACATTAAGGGACGGGGCTTTCTGGGCGTGGTCTTGAAGCTTGGTGTAGGTTTCCATTGATGTTTTTTTTGTTGACGGCTGAACGTAATATCTTGGCATCATCAGACGGGCGGATTTCCTCTAGCAGAGAACTCAACGCCTGGAAGATTTCTGTCTTGATTGATGCAAGAGCCCGAGATCGTAGCTCAGTGCCATACCTTTGTTTTACAAGACGAGGCAGGGACGGATGGATGAGCTTCAACCACGTCAGCACTATGAAATTTTCAAGGGTCGGAGAAAGCTCTTCGTCCTCGGTGACTTTCTCTCCATGATGGCTGAGGTTGTTGGCTGTGAGTAGGGAATCCTCAGCGAAGGCCAATAACCTTTGGAATAAATCTTCTGGGCGCTCGTCTGGTTCGAGGTAAATGTCAACAAAGTCTATAAAATGGGCCCCCGTTACTTAAAAACCAAAATGCTGGCGAATAGCTTGCCAGATAAACTCGAGGGAAGTTGAACTCTTGACCAAAGTGCTCCTTGAGATGATAGGACAGTAATTGGCGATTTGCCCTAACATGAGCCCTAAGAAGTTTACCTTCTGTTGTGCTTGGCTTCTGGGACACTTTCACCGTCATTGGTGAAGCCACGGAGGGGTTGACTCTTTGTTTTCTTTTTCCAAGTACAGGCATCGGCTTAATAAGGTGAAAAGTTCGCCTCGAGTGACAAGGTGTAGAGCAAGTTCTGCTTACAGTTCTCGAAACTAGTAATGGTTTCGTTCTTAGACAGGCTCCACTGCTTCGGTGCTGCTCTGTGAGTCGCAGCCATGATTGAGGGTGAGTAGTGCTGTCACAGCGGCGTTTGCTGTTTTGTCTTAACTATTGAAGGCGAAAGGACGTAGCACTCAAATACCGTCGAAATTCGAGAGGAAAAAACAAGAAACAACATATTTTTATCTCGCAGACCTATGCTAGGGTACACTTACATTCGATATGTGTCAAAACAACCGAGCTAAACTATTTTCCCTTGCCGCTAGCCGTATTTTAAAACGAAAAAGTAGCCACAAGCATCCTTGACCGACGCCGTTGAACGGTTAGTTACGCTTGAACGCGCTGGGAAGGAGCACAGGTAGCCCAGGCGATGGTTGCTTGTTCGTAGCTCGGAATTCGGCTGATCTGAGAGGGGACGAGTAAAGCGTTTTTTTTTTGTGAAATGTTGTCAATAAAATTGCCTTAAAACTTAGAACATGCCTTAATATTAAATATGTGAGTTCATTCTTCAAGACGTCCATCTCGAGATGTTTAGATTTTTATAGTCGATTTAGAGCAACATCGGCCCAACCGAATATCGTTATATTTCACAGGGGTGATCCTTGAAGCTCGATTTAGTAATTACATCATATTTTAGGGGAGTCTCGATTTCGATTTTGTACATCAGTCGTTTTTTTCCAAACTTTGACCTTCGATTAAACTCTTTTATTCCGCAATCGGTTTGGATTTAACCTAGCACTGCAAAAATCTCCGAGTCTAGGATGTTCCTTTCATAAGAATTTGAAAGAATTAGAGAAATCACGTAAATAATGATTATATGGGAGCGGTTTGAAAATGTGTGATTTTTTTTGGGAAAGCAGTCCTTTTGACTTGACGCGGGCCACCTTAAGCGACCAGAAAGGTATAATGCGCCATTAAAATTGTTGTGTTGTTGTGAACAATATGCTATACATTTTAGTGAAGGAAAGAACCAAATACGTCCGATCTTCAAAATTTCTAAGAAATGATCATGTTAATGTGAATTATTTACACAGTTTGCCGATCAGCTTGGAAACTTCGAGTAAAACAGCCCGAAATGCATTGTTAAAGTCGCATTTCCCCTCGAAGCTCTCTTCCACCATATCAATATTCTTAGTGCGCTTTTTGCAGAAAATGTGAAAGAATTCGGCTAGAAAAGTAGTAGCTCACGCTTAAATTTGAAATGTTTCAAAGTTGTGCTCAAGTACAGGCTTGGGTTTATTATCATTGAGCTAGGTAGAAAGCTTGATAAGTTATCTCATCCCTGTGAAACGATGACTTAAAATGGCGTCGCATGGAATCTAGGACACCGGACAGTGGCTCATGCAAATGAGCATCTGTTCCAGACTGTATCAAAGCATACAGGTAGGCTAAAACAGCCTCGCTTTCACGCTCAAATTAGGCACCAGCCGCCATCCGACAGAGCAAGCTCAAAAATGGTAACCACATACACATTTACATGCATTTTATTTTTCAAAACATTTCCGTACAACAGAGCTTTGTTATGAGAGAAAATTTCAGATTCGTGTTTCCTTGCTTTTCAAAATAAAGCCTTGATAGAAGTTTTACATTTTTACTATCAAAAATCATCTTAGTTCCAGTACAAAATGATTTTTGAAAATCAATCCTTCATTGCAGAGAAAGCAGAAACTATTTCCTATGATTTAACTATTTTTATTGATTAAATTGTTTTTTTTTTTTTTCGAGATCGGAAACAACAGTCATGTAACATGTGTATCACCCGGATTTGTAACAATCAACGGGATATTTAACAACAACCGGATTTGTAACAACAATTAACCAGATATGTAATAACAACCGGATTTGCAACAAAAATAAACCGGATATGTAACAAGCTGTCTACCAGATTTGTAACAAAAATCAACCGGATTTGTAACAACGTCGCTGGTTGTAAGGTAACTCGAGGGTTGGCATGGTTGGAAACTTTTTAGCAACTTTTAGAGTTTCGAGAAACTTTTTTAAGTGCCAGCAACTTAGGGCAACTTTTGCTTTCCTTGGCAACTTTTAAGCACCAAATGGAAACCAAACACCAAAAAGATCTTTATTGAAAGAATTTTTATTATAAGTGGTCGAAACTAAGGATATTTAACTGATAAATACAAATATAATTGAAACTGGATTTATATCGGTACGCGCCAACGCAAACTGGACAGCAGCTATCTATCTAACGGGCGCTAAATTCCAACGGTTACTTATTTGCTACAACAATCAGCTTTCTGAAGAATGCAGAAATGATCAACAATACAATGCCTTAAGGAATACCTCGAGGTACAACAATGAAAAAAGTAAACTTAATTGCTGTTTAAAGTATCATAAAACGGGGTGGATTAGGATATTTTTATATATGTTGTGTTTCTAAAAAAATATACATTGATTACAACAAACTATCTGAACTTTAAACATTTTAAAAAGTTTTCTTTATCTGCTTTGATTATTTTAAGAATATATAAGGAAGATATTTAATGGAAATTAAAAAAATCTATTTTGAGTATTAATCTAGAACAAAACGTCAAAACGACTCGTCAAAATTTTCAACTTTTGAAAATTTTGGTGGCAATTTTTTAATATTTCAGCAACTTTTGAAAATTTTGGTGGCAACTTTTTAATATTTCAGCAACTTTTGTGCTTTTTGGACAGCAACTTTTCCTACTCTGGGGGGAGAGGGGCTCTAGCGATGACATCATCAAAATACCGTTCGGCGCATATCTTTTAGTAGCCTGCTTGCAGGCGGTACTCGGTGTTATTGCGAAAAACCCCTCCGTTCGGTGATCTCGTGCCATCTTGTATTATAAACCGCGTGGTTCCTGGGGCGAGCGCAAAAACGGACTGCCACCATGGACACGTCAACCAAGTTTGGTCCCTAGGACTGTTTTAGTGAGATGATATAGGTTTTTTTTGTTTTGATAACGTCATCGATGACTTCACGTCACGTGAGATCGCCAGTACACATCCCTTGCCACCATGGACACGTCAACCAAGTTTGGTATCCTAAGGGCTGTCTCAGTGATATAATATTTATTTATTTTTGTTTTGATGACGTCATCTATGCTGTCCGTCACGTGAGATCGCCAGTGCACCCCCCTCGCCCACATGGACAGGACAACCAAGTTTGATCTTCTAACAATGTATCTGTTAAAAGATATGCATCGAACGGTATTTTGATGACATATCGTTCGAGTCCCCCCGACATACTTTAGAACCAACGATGTTTGACCTGTGTTGAAAATGGAGTTTGTATTCAAACAATTTGACGGAATCCGTAGGTTGTTACAAATCCGGTTGTTAAACTTGTTACAAATCCGGGTGATTTTTGTTACAAATCCGGTTGACTAGTTTGTTACATATCCGGTTGATTTTTGTTACAAATCCGGTTGTTGTTACATATCTGGTTCATTGTTGTTACAAATCCGGGTGATACTGCATGTGTGAGTTGGAATGTAATCAGAATGCCAATATTTGACAAAAAAAAAGTGTGATTCGTATCTAAATCCCCTCTACTGCATCTGCAAATGTGTTGTAGTTCATTTCGTCCATGTCTGAACATTGGAAGAATTTTTTAAAACCGACTAACTTCTTTTTTAAGGTTCCCACCGTAGAGGAAAGCAACATTTTCTTTTCGACCTTTGCTTCATCAGGACCCCTGTGAAAGAGATAGAAGATCACTACCGGCTTGCAATAGAGTTGTTTGCTCTCAACAATAACAATTAACAACTAGAAGTTCTCACAGAGAAGTGAAGTATTCAATTCCATTCCCAAACAGCCCTAATAACCAAAGAGTTAATTTCAACAGGGGCAGTTAACACATTCCCATTAGCAATTATACAAGATTCCCTTTTATTTGCAGCCACTGTCTTGGCTGAGCACTAACCGGCCTTTGTTTCATGGTTTCTCTGTTTTATCTGTTAATAAGTTTGTAAAACAAAAATAAATTGCTACTAGTATCATTCTATTAAAATATTGAGCATCCCCCTTAAACCGGAAAGCGAATACTCCAGTATCATTATATTTACAGTAACTATGAATGAAACACGTAAAATACAACATTAGCTTGGTGGAGCATGAAGCACTCGATTTTATCTGATTTTTAATTATATGATTTGCAAACATAATAGTCCTAGACTGGACATTGCTGTGGAAAAATAAACTCAAATGCAAACCATAAGTACGAATTTATGCCTGACTGATGTGAGGCGGGCCAGAGAAATAAGATTATTCAAAGTGATTTTGCATTTCCCTATATACACTCATCTCATCAAATAACACAGGGATCTATGAAAAACTCATTATTTACCTGCAATTTTAAGAATTTCCTTAGTTTGTCTGCCCTTGGTTATTTTGCTCTATTGTATTTGTAAACAATGCCATTACCTGTTTACAGTTATTAAGCAAAGGCATGCTGGCTGTTTGTCCTAGGCAGGCGACCGACTACCGTAGTTTAATTATCCGCTTCATCAAGTTATACGCTTTGTTTAGTTGTTTTATCATCAATTGAAAGCTTCGAAAGCTATTAAAAGCAAATTAATTACGAAGTCCAACCGTATGCCTTGAGGACACTTAAACGCTGTAATGTAAACTCTCTAGTCATCGTCCTGTCTATTGTGCCCCAATAAGGCCTATACTAGAATACTGCTCCTTTGTTATTGCCGGCCTTCCATCCTACCTTTCTCAGGCTACCGAGCAAGAACAAAGGCGTGCTCTGTCCATTATATTTCCAGGCCTACCATATGATGGTGCCCTAGCTGTTCCCAGGCCTACCATATGATAGTGCCCTAGCTGTTTCCAGGCCTACCATATGATAGTGCCCTAACCTGTTAGCTGCGGCTAACGTAGGCTCAATGGCACAAAGAAGGTCAGACGCTTGTAGCAAAGTCATCAGCTCCACACACCAAGACAATCACCTACATTGCTTGGTCAAGGACCAAAGTCATCAGCTCCACACACCAAGACAATCACCTACATTGCTTGGTCAAGGACCAAAGTCATCAGCTCCACACACCAAGACAATCCCCTACATTGCTTGGTCAAGGACCAAAGTCATCAGCTTCACACATCAAGACAATCCCCTACATTGCTTGGTCAAGGACCAAAGTCATCAGCTCCACACACCAAGACAATCCCCTACATTGCTTGGTCAAGGACCAAAGTCATCAGCTCCACACACCAAGACAATCACCTACATTGCTTGGTCAAGGACCGAAGTCATCACCTCCACACACCAAGACAATCCCCTACATTGCTTGGTCAAGGACCAAAGTCATCAGCTCCACACACCAAGACAATCCCCTACATTGCTTGGTCAAGGACCAAAGTCATCAGCTCCACACACCAAGACAATCACCTACATTGCTTGGTCAAGGACCAAAGTCATCAGCTCCACACACCAAGACAATCCCCTACATTGCTTGGTCAAGGAGCGAATTACGCAGCGTAATACCAAATACACCCTTAGATCCCACAGGGTATATAACATTAAGCCAAATAACACGACCTGATTTTCATCTTTTGTCACAGACCAGTATGCTATAGACATTTTGTAACGTGGAAGTTCTGTACTTTATACTTTATTTATTATCGTGATTATTGTATTGTTGTCTGCTGACTGCAACTATAATTTAGAAGTCAGTTCTACAAAAGTTGCAATAAAACTGATCTGTCTGTCTGTCCGTCCGTCTATCTAATATCTATCTTGGGAGAGGAGAAATACGGGAGTTTTGCGCTTTGCGTTTGCGGCTTGTTATACAGGAAGCCTAAATCGCTAGCGAAGCGAAATTATAATAATAATAATACACTGACACTACTGATTATAGTAATACTAATACTAATACTCATGCCCATGCCCATGCCCATGCCCATGCCACTGCCAATGCTAATGCTAATAATGCTAATGCTAATAATGCTAATGCTAATAATGCTAATGCTAATGCTAATAATGCTAATGCTAATAATGCTAATGTTAATAATGCTAATGCTAATAATGCTAATGCTAATGCTAATAATGATAATGCTAATAATGATAATGCTAATGCTAATAATGCTAATGCTAATAATTATAATGCTAATGCTAATAATTATAATGCTAATGCTAATAATTATAATGCTAATGCTAACGCTTATAATTATAATGCTATTACTATTACTAATGCTAATGCTAATAATTATAATGCTAATGCTATTACTATTACTAATGCTAATGCTAATAATTATAATGCTAATGCTAATAATTATAATGCTAATGCCAATGCCAATGCTAATAATTATAATGCCAATGCTAATAATATGCTAATAATTATAATGCTAATAATTTTAATGCTAATGCTAATAATTATAATGCTAATGCTAATGCTAATAATTATAATGCTAATACTAATGCTAATGCTAATACTATTACTAATGGTAATGCTAATAATTATAATGCTAATAATTATAATGCTTATGCTAATAATTATAATGCTTATGCTAATAATTATAATGCTAATGCTAACGCTTATAATTATAATGCTAATGCTATTACTATTACTATTACTAATGCTAATGCTAATAATTATAATGCTAATGCTATTACTATTACTAATGCTAATGCTAATAATTATAATGCTAATGCTAATAATTATAATGCTAATGCCAATGCCAATGCTAAAAATTATAATGCCAATGCTAATAATTATAATGCCAATGCTAATAATATGCTAATAATTATAATGCTAATAATTTTAATGCTAATGCTAATAATTATAATGCTAATGCTAATGCTAATAATTATAATGCGAATGCTAATGCTAATAATTATAATGCTAATGCTAAAAATTATAATGCTAATGCTAATAATTATAATGCTAATAATGCTAATGCTAATGCTAATAATGCTAATGCTAATGCTAATAATGCTAATGCTAATAATTATAATGCTAATGCTAATAATTATAATGCTAATAATTTTAATGCTAATGCTAATAATTATAATGCTAATGCTAATAATTATAATGCTAATAATTATAATGCTAATGCTAATACTAATGCTAATGCTAATAATTATAATGCAAATGCTAATAATTATAATGCTAATGCTAATAATTATAATGCTTATGCTAATGCTAATAATTATAATGCTTATGCTAATGCTAATAATTATAATGCTAATGCTAATAATTATAATGCTAATGCTAACGCTAATAATTATAATGCTAATGCTAACGCTAATAATTATAATGCTAATGCTAACGCTAATAATTATAATGCTAACGCTAATAATTATAATGCTAATGCTAATAATTATAATGCTTATGCTTATGCTAATAATTATAATGCTAATGCTAATGATAATGCTAATAATTATAATGCTAACGCTAATAATGCTAACGCTAACGCTAATAATGCTAACGCTAATGCTCATAATTATAATGCTAATGCTAATAATTATATTGCTAATGCTAATGCTAATGCTTATAATTATAATGCTAATGCCTATGCTAATGCCAATGCTAATAATTATAATGCTAATGCTAATAATTATAATGCTAATGCTAATAATTATAATGCTAATGCTTATGCTAATAATTATAATGCTAATGCTATTGCTAATGCTAATACTATTACTAATACTAATGCTAATACTAATATACTAATACCAATATACTAATACTAATAATGCTAATGCTAATGCTATTGCTGATGCTGATGCTATTGCTAATACAGGTAAGCCCCAGAAAAATACTTTGGGCTGTGAAAACTGTTTTTTTACCGGTAAAACAGGTTTTTCAGCATGACAGAACACGTGAACCGGGTAATTACTTTGGGCTTTGAAAGCTGGTTGGCTACATCGCTGGTCGGAAAAGCATGTTGGATATGAATTATGGCTGGTACTTGGTGTGACCTCTCAAAATGCGAGTAACCAAACAAGCAGTCACCTAGTCCAGTCCAGCGTTTTTTAAAGGAAATTACATCACTGTACATAAATTTCAACTCACCACGAAATGATGATCAAAGAATGTATGAGAGATCTGCTGCCATGAAATCTCATGTCATACACAATATATCTGGGCTCTTTCTTGGAAAGTCTTCCCTTTAACTCTTCAAATACTTCCGCATCTTCTTCGCGAGTGTTTGTTTCGCATTTTGATTCAACTTTTTCCTCCACCACCACTTCAGTTTTATCATCTGAAGGCTTGAATATGGCATATTTGTAATTGGGTCCATCAACTTTAGTTGATTTAAGCTTCATATAATTGAAGAGCTCTATACACTCCTGTGCCACCTTTACCCCTGACATCGACATGACTATAAGATAAAAAAGAATTTGAAAGTTTAATGTTTAAAAAAAATGGAAGGACAAGGCAATGTTTATATAATACTTGATAAAATGCCACAATAATCACCAACAATTGAGTGTCAAAGAGAGGTCCCTTCCTTGGGGGGGAGCGTTGAAATTAGTCTGCACTCATCTCGAAAAGATTTTTGCTGTGGTCGAACACGTAGACTAGGGCAAAAAACGTGCCCTTAGCATCAAAATCAAAGCAAAAAACATGAACACACATATCTCCGGGCAGAGAAAAACTAGAAGGGACATTTTTTACCCTTACCAAAACTACGCAGCCACGCGTAAACGGGATGTTTTGCGCTCGCGGGGACGAGACAATTTTTTTTTGACGGTTGCTAAATGCATTGTTGGCAACAATATTACGACAACAAAAAACATCCCAGTTTGTTTTTTATTGTATATGCCATATCACAACACTGATTGGGGCAAGAAAGGTAACAAGCATCATCTCTAGAGGTGGGGCTGGACTTGAGGTGTGCTCCATTTAAGTAGATGGGGTTGATTGTCCTATCTTTTGCATGGTAAAAATCTTACAAATACTATCCCCGCAGTAGAGATAGCACAGAAATAAAATTCAGGAAAAATGAGAATGTGTTTGAAAATTGTTACATATTTCTTAAACATTTTTGGTTCACTGCCCTCAATGTCCTATCACTTAGGGGTAAATTTATTTTAACACCCAAAGTTAGCCATATTTTATTAACAATATAAACTTAAAGTGAACAGGCATTACCGAATTGTTCAAATTGGTAATAAAAGCATGAAGCTTTCACAGAATACTAATGGACCAAAAGGTAATAAAATGTGATATAGTGCCAAGCAACAGATTAATCAGTTAAGTGATTCTGAGTAATTCAATATGTAGGCTCACATAATTCAATATGTTTAAATGCGCATGTACGTCTCCGTGCTTATTGGGATTTAACACCCGAACAGCTATCTATCACAAATAACTCAGCCCATCTTTCCCTATGATACATCTTCACTTATAACCCCCCTATGCTAGAATCCGCCACGTGGCCAGTGATAGCCCTTTACTGTTGACAGCTTCCACTACTGCAGTGGCACGTGTATGGTACATGCTCCCGAAGTTCATGTACCATTATCAGCGCCATCGATCTTGATGTGCCATCTAGCATCAGAACGACTGGGTGGGAAACACTAAAGAGCTTGTTGCTAAAAAAAAGCTTGACCCGAAAGCATTGTGTCCTGGGCAGCGTATAGAACCTTCACAAGCTGCACTCACCAGCCACATACCTTCGATCATAGCCCTTCTACCGATGGTTGTTGATAATGCATTATGCGATGATATCCCATACTATGCGCGATACGAGCAGCAGTAAAGAAAGTCAATGGAGAGCAGACCCCTAGTGCTGCCTTTTATCAGCCACTCTTCGCCCTGACCCAGAAGATTCAATGGAATTCCCCAGAGGGCGATATTATAGTCATGTTTGGGGGCTTGGATATAGAGATGCCCTTCTTCATAATGCACGGCAAGTGGCTGGTAAGTGATGGCTGGACCGACATCACGTCTAACGCTGGTGTAGCGACTAAAGGAGTCTGAATCTCGAGATGATCTGTCTGAGTCTTGTGAGATTGCTCCGAGAAGCCGCCTTCGGGCTGTCTACCGTCACGCTTCACGCTCTCCTCTCCATGGATGTTCGCCATGGATCACACCAATTATGCATGCCGGCTATATGTCCATTTTCGTGACATACTTGCTCTCCCTGAAACAGCACCAGATGTGCTCATGCACTTCAACAACGGTACGTTTGCAGGTTTGTGGTCCACAAAAACCACCAGGATCTTCTCCTCTATTGAATTGGATCATGCCCATGAGCAGGTCAATGCTATGATCAAGGGAGAGGGTGGAGCAGTTGGACTTACCGAAAAACCATTCAAAAGATGGATTGTAGCTGGTCCTGAGACGTCCTGATTGATAAATGAGTTTGAAGTGCTGACGAAGCAGCAAGAAGACGATCACAGTCATGAGCAGAAGCCAGCCGTGCAATCAACGTTCTTCAAAGATGTTACCAACACAGTATCATGTTTTTCAGGCTTTGGAGAGAGGTAACCCCTTCCAAGACAAGTGGATACCTTATGGCAATACACACTAAAAAGTCTTGCAAAAATTCCGCAAAGTGCTGGAATCTCAGCATTTTTCAATGGGTTCTCGTTTTTTTTTTCTACCCCGGCCTCAGAGTCTCGTTTTTTTCTAAAGCGATCTCGGAGTTTTTGATTATGTTAAATGCGATCTGTTTATGTTGTTACCATGCCACGGGTTTCCCCTCATTTTTCGAGTCTTGAGCCTTTTCGCTCTAAATAGGCTCGGATTCCGAAATTTGACAAAAGTCTCGGCCTCGGATCCTGAAACCCGGGTCCCGGCGCCTCGGCTAATCTCAGATTAAACCATCGCTACCCCTAGAACTTACACCAGCTCTTCATTGTATGATGTCGTCACAAGAAGATATTTCTGAGGAAACCATAGCTGAGAGAGATTTGTGGCCCTCCTCTATGACCAAACAAGCAGCGCATAACGCAAGACAATGAGGAAAGACAGGAGCTCTTCTTGAAAAGATAAATAGACCTCGAGAATATTTCTCCTACAAGAGCAGCCCTTGTCCAGAAGAACCTTGCTTCAAGGAGGCTTTGTGTGGGGGCAAATGCTTGTTCGTATCCAAGTCGACTGGAGAGTGGCGCGATAGCTCAGTGGTACGGGCTTCGCTTCTCAAGCAAGAGGGCCGGGGTTCGAACTCTGGTCAGATCATATTGGGATTTTTTTTCAGAGGTGTAATAGACCTGGCTCTCCACAATGGGGACTGTGAACCCCTCGTCTTCTCGGATAAGGACGTTAAGCCTAGGCCCTGCCTCTCACCGCACATCATTAACCTGTATTGGGGGACGTAAAAGAACCGCTGGGGACGCTGGCCCGTGGTACCATCTTCAGTGACAATGCTTACATACTAACCGACACTCATGATTGTAAACTGCGTGGAGCAGTCTGTATCTACACACTGACAAGTAAAGTTAGTCGCATGTGAAGCGCATTTGATCATTTCGTATGTTAAAGAGCACTATACAAATGCAAAACATTACATTATTAGTTCGGCGCTCACACAAGCAAAGATAACTATTGAGTGCGGGTGCAAGAGGCATGCAGACAAAAGTGATGAAGAGTGCGCTGGGCTGTGGTACTGTGATGTGAGCTGCGGATTCTAATATGGGGGAGGGGGGTTATAAGTGAAAATGTATCATAGCGAAAGATGGGCTGAGTTATGTATTGATCGATAGCTGTTCGGGTGTTAAATCCCAATAAACACGGAGATGTACATACGCATTTTAGCATATTGGATTATGTGACTCCTATGTGATAGTCCTCGTTGCTCGCGAGCTGAATAACAATAATAATAATAACAATAATAACTCCCAAACTTTGGAAAGACTTTATTCTTACTTAAGAAATTATGGTGTTTTAAAGTGCACCCTCGCAAAAGAGGACTTTAAACTTGAACCACAGGGTTCCAATAAAATCAACAAAACCGATAACACCCCCTTGATGTCTGTGGTAAGTTTAAATTACGCAGAATCACTATAATGATATTTGTTATGTTCAACCTCAGTCTATTAAGAAATAAACCACAGGGTTCCCATGAAATCAGGAAAAAAACTTTAGCATGCCCCCCCTGTATCTCTGTAGTAAGTTCAAATTGATCAAAATCACTCGTTTCATCATTCTGATGTATCATTTACACAAAACATGTAAATAAATACAATATAACGGGATTTCTATGCATGGCCTCCTTTCCATGTTGATCGATTTTAGGCATGCGCAATTCTCTGTTTTAAAGTCAATGGCTCACATTGGCTTAGCACTATATCACATTTTATTACCCTTTGGTCCATTAGTAATCTGTGAAAGTTTCATGCTTTTATCACCAATTTGAACGATTTAATTTTTAACAGCTAGACAGTTGTTGGAACAAAGAAACTTGACGCTAAAATTAGTTGATACAATACCGCCACCTATATCTACTATGGAGCGTTAATAGTGCCAAAATTGGCTTATGATGTTCTGATTTTGGTATTATGATGTACAATGTTTGGACGCGTTAGTTTGGCATTATTTTGGAATTATGAAGTTGTTTCAAAACTCCTCGGGAGTTACGAGGCGGTTTTTCCGGTGTTGCTAATAAACTTGTGACCCTCCAGTGCTCGGTTGTGTCTGCCCGGAAAGGGGAATAAATGCTAAAATATCCTTCTAGCTTGAAAACTGTGTTGCTATAAAGACTAAATTCAATGCAAAAGATTCAAAGGTTCAATTGGCCCTGAATTCTATAGTTGCTCAGTTTCAAAACTCCCTTATACGCATGCCCAGACCAGCGACACATTAAGTTGTCACTTAGTCTCCGAGCTAGCCTGCGTAGCGGCTCAAGGGAGGGGGAGGGAGACTGGGGGACACACGCTTAGGGGCGGCGCGGCTAGAACAATGGTCTCCCGGCAGGCTCTCCTTTCTTCCCTCCCCCCTTCACCCACATACTCAACAGAGTATAGATTTACGCAAAGTAAAACATTTCTACCAAGTAATCTTTCGGGTCGAATAGAGACTGGCAATCTCGAAGAAATATCATGCACAATTGCAAAATTAACCCTGTTTCACCCATCATACGATCCGTGATCAACAGCCAATCAGTCCGACATTATATGCGGAGAGAACGACGATTCGAGAATGGCTCGCAGAAGTCGGCGCGTAATTCAAATCCGAGGTCAATCTTGACCAAATTTTCACCCAAAACTGATTCTCCAATGTCTATTGCTTTCAATTTATCGGCAGGGGGTGCGAACGCAACCCCCCCCCCCCCCCCCCACAACGACCGAAGTTCCACTTTCGGTTCTCAATAGACGTGCTATTTGCAGACAAAACTATAAAGCAAAACTAGATCACTCGGGTATGTATCCAAATCCGACAATAAACGTCCTGTGGGGATACTGAAAAGGCATAAAACATCCCTTTTTGTATTATGATTTTATTTTTGAACAGAGCAACTATAATAACACAGGGACTTCGGACCTTGATTTCTATAGAACGGCGCAATAAATACAATGGAAATGCAAATAAGTTTGCATGTGGCACCACAGGGGGCCCACTCAGCGCATTGTTTATTTAGCATGTGCTTTGTGGATATCAATTAGGTCACAAAGTGTCTAAAATAAAACTGCTTCAAAATACATATATCTTACTATTTTTTGGGTCCATTCATGTTGGAATACTTATTTTATACCCCTCCGATTTTTCCCCAGAAATATTCAAGCTTAAAGGCTTAAATTCAGACAAGCGTGGAAAACGAGAACGAGTAGTCTAATTGTTTTTAGTATAAATCCACTCACATACTTCCCCTAAATAAATGACGATTTCAATGATTCCCAAGAAAGTCCCGGATGTGAAAAATAGGTAGATATTTGCCTAATTTGGTAATGTTTTGGTGCGCCTATTGTTGATTTGCACCTGACATCACGCTCATTAGCATAACCACCCGGCGGCCATGTTGGAGGTCCAAACACATTTCGCGGCGCTGGTGCAAACTCGCGAAAGTTTGATAACAAACTATTTGACTCATAAAAAACGAGAAAAAGTAGTCTAATTGTTTAAGTATAAATCCACTCACATACTTCCCTCAAATAAATGACGATTTCAATAATTCTTAGTTATAAATAACCGCTTTTTCGCTACACACCATCTATTTCTCAATAGATAGTGAGTACGGGAGCCAATCAAATTGAGAGATTCGTGATAGTATGTGAATGGATTTATACTAAAAACGAATAGATACCTAAAATATTAGATTATGGGTACTGTATTAATAAAACTTACTTGCTGAAGGAACTGTAAGATTGAGAAAGACGAAAGCCTCGACTGTCGCAGCACGATGCGAACTCCGATCAAATGCCCGGTTGCACTCTTTTAAAACAATGAGCAGTCTTATTGGATGAGAAAGCACGTGATGTGAATTAATAAGAGGTGAAGGTCGTAAAACGAAAATAAAGATGAACGAGAAAGTCCCGGATATTAAATAGATATTTGCCTTATTTGGTAATGTTTTGGTGCGCTTATTCTTGGTTTGCACCTGATGTCACGCTCATTAGCATAACCACCCGATGGCCACGTTAAAAGTTCAAAAACATTTCTCGGCGCTAATGCAAACGTGCCAAAGTTTGATAACAAACTTATCAAAAACAAAAAAATGTGGCGTTTTTTGCACTGTGGTTACAGCTGCACTACCCGTATTACCCAAGTGTATGCCCACATGATGACAAAGGATTTTAGAATCCTTGAGAAAAATGTAAGGAATGGGTGGTTAGTCGGGGGGATCCAACCTAACAACCAGACATCAAAACAGATGTTTCCTGCGATTATTTCATCACCGGTAAGTTAGTTCATCCCTGTTTTAAAGTTTTTTTTTTGTGCCTTTTCCGTATTTTTCTTTGTTCAGCAAACATGTTTTTGATCAGTTCACCGTCCTGGGCCATCGTGAACGATTCCAAAAATCCTTCACGATTTCGAAATCGTTCACGATTTTAAAAATCCTTCACGATTTCGAAATCGTTCACGATTTTAAAAATCCTTCACGATTTTGGAAATCCTTCACGATTTTGAAAATCCTTCACGATTTTTGAAATCGTTCACGTTGAAAGTCCTCCACGATTTTGAAAATCCTTCACGATTTTGAAAATCCTTCACGATTGAAAAAGGAAAAAAAAAGAAGAAACGCAAAACCGGCTTCATTGTTGAATTTATGATCGCGTGAACCGAAGCTGCCATTCGTGCGCGTACACAGAGGGGTGCGTGCCCCCCCCCCCCCCCCACTCCCTGGCGGCCAAAAAGTGGGTCATTTCTTATGAAGGAAACTTCAAATAATACGCTGTTCTATACAATGCCTATGACTACGCAACCCCTCTTGGCCAATCCTGGGAACGTGCCTGCTATTAATCCCGTTTAGACATCGGCGATGCTGCATCGGCGATCTCTTCTCGCCCTCCCACACACGAAATAAAAAATAAATAGGAGTTTGAGTAAAAAGAGGGACCATAAATATGTGTAAGAACAGAACGCTATAAGTTCTTGAACAGATGCCTCAGTCTTAAATTTTGTAAAAACGTAATCAGTACAATAGATTATTAATAATGTTGTGCGCGGGTTTGTTTATCAATACTTCTACACAAAAGTACTTCACAATTTATTGAAAAAAGGAGAGATGTTGCTTTTCGTAGTATTTTACTAAGACTGTGAACATAAGGTGGGACTCCGAAACAATTATGTGCGAGCTCCATTTTTATTTCCATAACATCGCGAGAAGAAGAACTAATCTAAAAACACCGTAAATCACATTAGCGTACAGTATCCAATAAGCTACACGCACCCCATAAAATAGAAGAAGGCCCAAAGAAAAAGGCTGTCACACTAACACTGTTTTATTATCATTAAGTATACATAATAAATTAATCTTTAAAAATCAGATCCTTATTATGGCGTATTGTCTCGTGATTGAGGTCTGCCGTCCGAGGCAATCGAGTGAGTCGACGAGGTCCTCTCTTCGGCTCTGGGATCTGAAAAAGACAAATTTTGAAAAAGCCGGTCACTATCCACTATTAATGGACTGAACAGTGCCAATATTTGCATTTAGAGTTTCAGTGAATATATTTCCATAAAGCATTAACACGTTTTCTCAAATATCATCTATGACCTTGAACACTGATAACATTGAGTCACAGGGGCGGGGCTTTACTAACATGACAAACAAAAAAACACACTTGTTCAACTGGAATGACACCGCCTAAATCGATCAGTCCTAAAAACAACACTGAATGATAGGTGCTTCTTAGTTGCTTAGCGGACATCTACACCCCTATGTTACGTGCCCGAACTGACCACAGGCCTTGGCCATTGGCTGCACAGCGGTATATGCAGCAGGCTCGAATAAGCTTCAAATAAGGCTTCAAATAAGCCCATTTCACATCGAAGAAGGCGGAGAATTTCTCTGAGTACTTATAGCAAACAAAATATCAGGTGCGACATTTTTTAAATTGATGCGACTTTTTGTAGTGTCATTGAAATTTGAGCATTAGTCTCTGAACTGATGCACAGGGCAATGATGATCAAGGAAAAATTATCTTAAAAAGCCAAAATCTGGTTATGTGCACTTTGGCCTCACGTTATTTGTGTTTTGAAAATCAGTTTGTAGAACAAGGAACTTATAGCCGCCAGTGCTGAAAAACGCAAGACTAGTTCCAGTACCTCGCGGTTAAACCATCCTTTTTGTTTTGAAATGGCGGCTTTTTACCGGCGAACTGTCACATTTTGGCGAATGCTAAGAAAACTAGACCAAACCTAAGGCTATAATTTTCTTTATGACTCCCTCATTATCAAACAAATCTGTCATCTTTTGAACAGTATGGTTTAATGCTGTACAGTTAGTCAAATCAGCGACAACCTTTCGTACCTTTTCTCGAATGTTTTAACACTACGATTGGGCTTGTTTTCGCCAGAGGACGCGCATGCGCATACGTTATTCAGCACTGTCCCTATAGCCATTGTAAGTAATTGTGTCTTCTCTCTTTATCTGGAATTGCCCGTTTTCCAGGTTTTTCCGTCATGCCAGCAGGCTCAAACTAATACAATTTTTCACAAGAGTTTGCATCTGATCGCAACTAAGCAGCTGAGTCCGAAGTTCATTCATGCATTTGGATGATTTTTCATCCCAGGAAAGCAAACTGAAATCATAATTCAATTCCTTTTTTGCAGACAAACAAACAAACGTTGTTTCGCAGCTGGACTATCAAGCAGTCTCCCTAGAGCTCGATATCCTTTGCCTTGAATCTTTTAGTAGAGTTCCCAGATAAGCTTATTACATATCTTGAACACATGTTTTCACTTTTTTTGTCTTTGTGATAATGGCGCCCAAGATTTCTTGTTCAAAGTCATTGCAAGCAAAGTCAGTGGGAAAACTTAACATGTGTGGACCACATGTGTCAATGGCAACTGAGTCTCACGTAAGAATGCTAGGTAAGCAAATAATGAATGAATAAATAGTGCAATGCAGCGTCAACTGGAAATTTGAACTAAAACCAAAGCCCTGTCCAGATATAGGCTAATCCTATAAAGGAGTCCAGCGTCTGAGACAGCCAGCAGGACTATGGCAAAAATTAACCGGCATCAATAGGAAATTTAAACTAAAACCAAAGCCCTGTCCAGATATAGGCTAATTCTATATAAGGAGTTCAGCGTCTGAGACAGCCAGCAGGACTATGGCTAAAAATTAACCGGCGACAACTGGAAATTTGGACTAAAACCAAAGCCCTGTCCAGATAGCTTTGAAATAATTTGATGTTCATGTATTTTCATTTTTGTCCTATATTTTCTATTGTGAAGAAAACTTGATAGCTTTGTTACAAGTGCAACTAAAATGATGATGAGGTCTTGAGTATCTAACTAAACTACTCATTTATAATTACTGATCTACTGTTTATAATCATATATTAACAGTGTGCCAATTTTGGTGTCACCTACTAAATATATTTCCCCTTGTTGAACTTCTTTGCTTTTCTGCTTGATTGCCCCTAGCTTTTCTTTTTATGAGTTGCTTGTTGTTTTCTTCTAAAAGAGAAAATGTTTCTTTAGCTTATGTTTATCCAATCATATTGTTTTTCCCATACAATTAATATTGTCCAAAAACTGGTAATCGACCAAGTTTGTGTGTTTGCAAATCTGCTGTACTGTATAGAAAATTGAATATCATGTACAGATACAATTGATGTAACTGTTTTCAACTTATAAAGATAGCCTGGGCTCAGACCAATATTGTAGTACGGATAACTGTTTTCCACTATGAATAGTGCAGGCACTTGTAAACTGCAAGAATAATCCTTAAGGCTAAAAAAATTCTTGAAAATGAGTGCACTGAATAAACTGCTTCCATGTTTCATATGTGGTCTGTCTATCGAATTACCTATTTTGGTGTCATTGCCCCCTATGAAAGTCTGCAACAATTCACTTTTGAAGTGAACCTATTCAATACAAACAAACTGTTAGTACTTAGAAAAGTATAAACTGTTATTCCCCCAGATGTATCCTATTCATCATTTGTTAAAAAAAACCTGAGGTTGGTAGACAATTATTTAAAGCCTCATAATTGATTAAATAGGCAAAACAATAATAATACCCAACATCTAGAAACAAAGCACAAGCATATATAGAGACAAAAAAATTATTTGTTAAATGTAGATCATGAGACAATAAATACGTCCTTATTCTTAAAAATCTTTTTCATTCAATTTTTTGGTCATATATGCATTTTACCTCATGCTCTTCGCCTGTATCTGATGTAGAATCCATGTCAGGATCATAGCCAGTCTAGAGAGGCAAAAAATAAGCCCCAAAACAATTATTAATAAAATAAGCTAAGTTAGTAATGATGATTCAGTTGGAACCTTGAACCTCTATAAAAAAGAGTCCGAAGAAACAAGTTATTTCCGTTCTTTAGCTGGACCAATATTACAGTAAAGTGTAACAAAAATGGAAATGGGACAATTAACAAACCCTTGATATACAGCAAACAGATTTCAGTCCAAATATTATAGTTATCCGAAAATTACCATCCAAACATTTTCGATTCGTATTTGATAATAAAAATGCTCTAAACATACAAAAATAAGACATAACAAATAATAAGTATAATATTTATTTAAACAGGTAAATAAAACTCACTTGGTTGCAAAACCTACAATTATACTATCATACAAAGTTCTGAAATGTCAATGGAGGAGTAGGATGTCATACTCTACTTGATATCCATTCTGTGATTTGGACATTCAATATGATCAAGGCAGTAAAAAGTTCATCTACTTTTTGCAAGCCAATTTGTTGCAATCCCGTAACATATCTCTCACATACTACTTTCAAAAGTATCCACTTTATCAGCATTTTTATTGTTTAATTAAGTCATTCTACACATTTGCTTTATAAATTACCTGTAAAATATCGTTGTACACACATAGTTGTGGAAAATATCTGTATCTAAGTAAAGCAGTTAAGTTATTTTAATCCTTATGTTGTCTTAAAATTCAGTGTCTTAGATTCCCAGAAAAAAAAAACATCCGAAATTAGCCTAAAAAGCGTGGGAAATAAAACTGTGTGAAGTTTTTCGCCTGAAATTTTTTACGACCTTAATTTTTCGTTGTTATTTATTGGCTAATGGCACATCATCTGCAAAAGATTATATCATCAGCATAGTGTGTGAGGTTGAGCTTCAGCATAGGCTTACAAACACATTGAAAATAAAATTCCATCTCCTACCCACCTTGTGATCAACAGTTTTCTTGTTGTCTTCATTCCTTCTCTTTTTCTTTTTTTCCTTTTTTTCCTTTATGCTTAGGGCTTTGAGGATGACCCTTCCATCAAAAGTGCTGAGATTGACATCTATTAAAGAATAAATTGTGATGTTAATGGGCCATCAATAAAATAGAAGAAAATTATATGTGCAACCAACATACTGCAGCAAAGCTGGCCTAGTGTGTCAGTGCATTGGCTTCTCACTGCTGTGGCGATCAAATTTGGGTTTTACAAGTAACTCCATACATGCTTCCAAAGTCCTCTCGAATAAGGACTGTTAACCACAGGGTCTTCAAACTGCACTACACTAACCTGAATCGAAGGGATGTAAAAGAACCACTGGCAGTGACCACCCTTTAAGTGATAGTGCTTATACAGTCGTTTGACAAAAGGTTGTCATCAACAGGCTTTGCGACTACGTGACAAGCCCGCATGTAAGCATGGGTAAAAACCACTGAAGCGCCTAGCTGCATATTAGCCACCGCTACACTGTCTAAGTCTGAAGTTATGCAGTGGCTAATATATGCAGCTAAGCACTTCAGTGGTTTTTACCCATGCTTACATGCGGGCTTGTCGCATAGTCGCAAAGCCCGTTGATGAAAACCTTTTGTCAAACGACTGTATAAACTAACAATACACACATGGGGGACTTGATTTGGAGCCTTGCTCTGCTGTGCCTTTATAACCAATATAACTGGTGGGAGTTTAGTAAACATAACATAATTTAACCATCTTTGAATTATTGATGTGATGTGCACCTTGTTTTCAAAAGCCATCCAGTTATACAGTACATTTAACAGTGCAAATTTGTCTTTAAAATTTTTGAGTAACATCAAATTGACGTCAAAACAACTTGGGACAGTAAACAGAGTAAACAATCATCCCTACATTTCCCCTTACTAAGGGGGCCATTATTTGAGGCTTGGGTGGGAGCAAATTTGCTGCCAATAGTGCACAGCAATAATGCAACTCTGAATGATAATTTTTTAAGTACCAACCTTCTGCACGGGCAACAACTCCTAGGTTGGAGCCAATAGCATGCAACACCAACAGTATTGGTTCCCTCCCATGGCCATGATTTCTGGATACTAAAAAAAAGTTACAAGAGGGAATGACTAAACCGTTAGTGTGTTTTGGAACATAGTGGCTCTTGGGTAAATGTGAATGTTTAAAAGAGGAGGCAAAAGCAAAAGGTGCTAGAGCTTTCCAGAGCTGCATTTTATTTACACTAATTCTTGATAATACAGTATAAGACATTTTCCAGTTAAGTAGGACTTTTACTGTTACATGCGATGCAGATTTACTGCATCCTTCTTTAGGCACAGGCAGTAAGGGCTGCTATCTGTCAGTGGTTAATAAAGAAATGTTACAGTATGGGGAAATTTATATGTTAAAACTAAATCAAGTTTGGAAAGGCATGGAGACTCGATTGCCAAACTTTGAGTACATAAAACTCAGAATAATCCATACGCAATCCAGCACCAAAACATGTTGAAAACATAGCTTAGATTTCAATAGGAAGGAAGCCTCGTGGCACGGATTGACAAACTGAAGAGTGTGTGACGCTGGCCGCTAGGGCCTAGGTCTTATGTAAGACCGCTGACCGGCTCAGAAGAGAGCAGCCGGCCATCTTGTTTTGAACATTATTCATGTAAGTCCTACGCGTTCATTTGTTATATCCTAGTTACCGTTATTTGTAATCCTCAGTTTAATTATAATCCTTGATTTATTGTATTGCCATAGGACTTCCTCATCTTTGTCAATAAAACCAATTGAACATCGAGGAGTATTTTCTTCACAAACCTCACTAATAACTTTATGCTTTGTCCTTTGACCTTGCAACAGCCCCCCCCCCCCCCCCAAATAATATTCATTAAGATACAGTTGCATCACCACCATGCTTCAAACTGAGGTGTTTAACTATTAAAAATACTATACCTGCCCTCTCATCATCTGTGCCTTTGAAACACACACATAGCAGAGGTTTGACCTCCAAGTCTTCGACATCCCTAATAAAACATAGCCAACAGTATTAGATTTGAATAAAAACATTTTGAACAACATGGGTCAAGAGGCTGAGAAGCAAACCGAGTAAACATTTGTAGTAATGCTAAACAACATTGTTGGGGTTTAACTCAATTTTATTGATCGCTGACATTTTATCCATGACTATAGTGTTTACCTGAAGAAACTTGCCAGCATGTCGTTGGCTGGCTCATCTGGTTCAACCCCTGAGCAGATAAGCAGTGATCTGCCAGAGTACTTGGCTTGTATACATGCCTAAACAAAGCATCATTCCATTGTTACACAATTTTGGGAAAACTATAATACTGTAGATGTTTTATATACAAGAATATGTGCAAGAAAATGATGATGAAACTAACATAAACAGTAATATGGCAAGTTATTACCCTAAATGTGACAACTCAGGCGAAAACCGACCGTACAGCCATTTCGTTCCGTGAGCTTACCCGCGAATTTTGTTTTAGCAAGTCAAGAGGTTTTTTTATTGGATCTCGTGTGGTCAGGATACCAGACCAATCAAAACTTGAAGAATGAGTCCATTTGTAAAATTAGCTTCAAATTATTAATGATAACACAACTAAAAAATATCCACACAGTGTGTTGTCATCTTGAAGTCTGAATTTCATTCAGCCGAAAAGGGGCGGAGCTAAGCTCTTTCAAAGTGCGGGTCTTTGTTTAAGAACATATGAGCAGAAATACTAGACTTTAATTAAAAATTCTAAAGGTTCTTTATATGATGGTCGCTCCTACCCTGGTTCCAGAGCCTTGAACGTCTCTATTTAGCGGCCAGCAGAGTGGTGCTGTGTCCGAGGAGCCTATAGCACCCGCTAAATAGAGAAGTTTGAAGCTCCGGAATCAGGGTAGGTCACTCCATGAGAAAAGGAAAGAAATTATGAGGCTTTAAAATATAAATATGTTAAACATTTTGCTCTTCCATAACGATGAGATTGCAGATATATACAGTAGGATATCTCTATAATAGCAAGGTGGCTTTGTATCTATACATACTTCTGTAGTTTATGGATCCTAGTGTTGCAACTCGGTATGCCTTAATTTAAAGTACCCCAAAATATAACAACCTTTTGCCCAACTGGAGAAAATCTAGGTTCTCACACACAGATTTATTTTACTGTACCTGATGGTAATTTTCGAGTACCACACACAGGTCCCCAAGTGCCTGTGCGTGATACCACATCTGGCCCTTTGTGATACTTTGGTTCAGAAAACCAAACTCATACTCCTCCTCCCTACTGTTCCAACTAAATGAAAAGAACCATTGCCTATTACAATTCCAACAATATGTATAATGAGAAATTTGTATTGAAGCGATAACATAAATGGTATACTATTTCAAACACACAAGTGGCCTTCATAAAGCAATTAAACTATTGCAATTAAATTTAAAATTAATACAGTATAATGGATCTCTATAGTAAATGATTGTATAATAATATGGCAGCTCTTTTTTCTTACTTTCCTCTGTTCCTCTGTTTCTCTCATATTAGCTGATTAATTAAACTATGCAAAAACTACTCTCTTTTCAGAGAGTTGCACAAAATAAAACTTAAAGCAAACCATGTCTTGATTTTCCCCTGGTTTTATTAGCATGCGTTTGATTGGAATTCTTACCAACAACTCCAAAACTTGCGTGCAAATATTTCCTTTAAGAATTCTCCTGAAAAAAAAAATACAACTAATCTTCAATGGGGGCATTCTCCATATCCACTTGCTAAGAAGAACATAGGAAACAGTTATTTTATAATAATTAGGGTCTCCACAGTATAACGCTTATTTTATAAAAATTAGAGGATCACCACCCCACCTGTATCTGCACTGAATATCTGCACTTAAATAATTTCTTATGATACAGAGATATTATAGGAAAAGTGAGATGACAAAAGAGAAAGTGTGC
Organism: Nematostella vectensis; assembly: GCF_932526225.1. Taxonomy (NCBI): domain Eukaryota; kingdom Metazoa; phylum Cnidaria; class Anthozoa; order Actiniaria; family Edwardsiidae; genus Nematostella; species Nematostella vectensis. Next base: position 11,320,808 of record NC_064041.1, on the reverse strand, counting down.
AATAAAAATACTATTTCATGATTTGTAATACATTTATGATGCAAATTAATAATGGTGATTCCATGGACCTCTGTCATGGGAACCCTGTCATATGGACTACAAATCAAACAAAAATAATAATTAAAAAGAAAACTTGCATATGGCTAAATCTCTATATTGTATAATTTAGAATTTTGTTGGGTTTTGTAGATAATAAGATATATTCATATTTTTATTCATTGTATCTGCACTTGTATTCCTATAATACAGAAAAATTCTACTTTCTTGTATTCAAGAACTATGCAAAATAAAAACCGTGATGTTTTATCTTCAAAATTTTTGAATGGAAACCAGCATAGGAGAAAAATATAGGCTATAACAGGTCTTACCAGGTACAAGGTCGTCCACACTAGAAGGGGGTGGAGATGGACTTCCTCTAAGGTGGACTATAAAAACAAGAATAACAATTATTCTTAAAAAAGCATTTTATAGCTAAATCTTTATATATAATTAAGAGTAGTATTTTGTTGGATTTTGTAGATAACAAGATGTTTATTTTATATTCACCTTTAGATTGCTTGTCATGTTTCTTGCCTTCTCCAAGAGTGTTTATACTAAGGACTATAGAATTTTTTTTTATTTCATTATAAGAGGAACTACTAGTACTCAATAGATGATTAAGACTCAAATTGTGTTGTCATCATAAATTGTTGTAAATCATATTCACCTTTAGAGGACTCTGTTACCTTTATTGGAGTGCTGTGGGCTAGAACATAGAAAAAACATTTTTATTTATCATAACTCGTGCCGTCGATTGAAATGTAGAAAGTGAAGAAAAAAGCCAATAGAAATCAATACTATGGCCAAAAGTTGTTAGATATATAAGAAAGTGTCAAAGATAGAAAAAATAGAGAAAAAAAAACATTTTTTTATTTTCATGTTTAAAATGTGGTTGTCCGATTAAATAATGCAAACTCACGTTGATTATATTTATCACTGGAGGAGGGTGATGGATCTCTGTCATGGACTACAATCAAACAATAATTAAAAAGAAAACTTGCATATGGTTTAATCTCTATGTATAATTTAGAATTTTGTTGGGTTTTGTAGATAATAAGATATATTCATATTTACCTTTAGAGGGATCTGTTGATTTTCCCTTTCCAGGGTTGCTAAGGGCTAGAAGATAAAAAAAATTGTTTTATCGTCATTAAAATCTCCATTGTATCTGCACTGTAGTGGATTTCTATAATACAGAGAAATTCTAGGAGAAAAGGAATTAACTAAAGAAAGGAGTCAATAAATGTGCACTTGCTTACCATTCAACTCGCTCTTCTCTTTGACTTCCTTGTATTCAAGAACTATGCAAATTAGAAATGGTGATGATTTTGTTTTCTTATTCAACATTTTTGAATGGAAACCAGCATTAGGAGAAAAATATAGGATATAACAGGTCCTACCAGGTACAAGGTCGTCCCAACTAGAAGGGGATGAAGATGGACTACCTCTGAGGTGGACTATAAAAACAAGAATAACAATTATACTTAAAAAAAAGTATTGAATAGCTAAATCTTTATATAAGTATAATAAGGGGAATAATATGGTGGGTTTTGTAGATAACAAGATGTTTATTATATTCACCTTTAGAGGGCTCGTCAGGTTTCTTGCCTTTTCCAAGAGGGTTTATACTAAGGACTATAGAAAAAACTTTTTTTATTTCATTATAAAAGGAACTACTTGAAAAGAAAAATGTAATAGTCTAGTACTCTATAGATGATTAAGACTCAAATTGTGTTGTCATCATAAATTGTTGTGAATCATATTCACCTTTAGATGACTCTGTTTTCTTTATTGGAGTGCTGAGTGCTAGAACATAAAAAAAAAACTTTTTTATTTATCAAACTAGTTTTTTTTTATAGAAGAAGTAGGTGTGCTTTAAGCTAAATGATGGTATATATATATATATATATATATATATATATATATATATATATATATATATATATATATATATTCTCCAGTTGAAGTCTTTCACCGGGAGCCGAAATAGTGCTCAACTTGACAGGAGCTGTTATATATATATATGTGAAAGTGTCAAAGATTGAAATAATAGAGAATAAGAAATTCATTTTTTTTATTTTCATGTTCAAAATGTGGTTGCCCGATTAAATAATGCAAACTCACGTTGATGATATTCATTGCTGTCGTCACTGTCATCACTGGTGGCTACATAAAACACTTTGAAAAGTGAATAATAATAGAATTATAGACTCCAGCAGCACCCCCTTCTATTCTTTGTTTCTTAGGGAAGGGTCAATATTTATTTGGGGGTGGGGAGGGCTGCTAAGTTGAATTTTTTGGGGTTCAAAAATCTCTACCCTCCCCCAAAATGGGGTCTAAAAATTATGGCCCTTTCCCAGAACAAAAAAAGCTCAGCCCATCAAATTCGTTTATGAAAATTTACGGTCGTTGTCACACTATTTCATGAAAGAGAGTGAAAAAAATATTCAGGTACAGTACTGTATGTTTCGGTGCGGCGCCATATGTGTGTGAGGGGGGAGGGGGGACTAAGCAGAAAGCCCATGCAAGGGGCATTAGAGTTGGGTAGAAAATAAGAGAGAAAGTCTGCCTCTCCGATTTCTTAGCAAGATCAAATCCCCAGGATCTGTTATTTTTTTTCAAAAAAGTATCTTGGATACAAGTTTAATAAATTCATCTCAAATAATCTTACCCGGAAATGCAGCTTTGCCATTTGCAATATCTTTGAATATCATCTTCCCTTTTTTTGCTGTTCATTAAAAAAAAAATACAGTTTAAGATGTTGTATTTTACAAGTTTAGGGTAGGGTTTTTGGGCTCTACGATAGGGTATCTTTTTTTCGCTTGTCGGTCTATGGTAGGGTATCTTTTTTTTTCTTGTTAGGTATCTGGTAGAGTGGGCAAAGTTTTCAGAACGGCTGCCCAATACACACATTGCCACATTAAGCAAAAAAGACAATTTATTTAAACACCATTTGATTGACAGTGAATTTTTATTAGACTTATTGGACCACCTTTGTAAACAATAGCACTGGAGAGTCAATTATCATATGGTGTAAACATAACCTACAGTGGTTTAACAAGTGTTTATACCAGTCACACTTTGTTATCAGTATCAGGCTTGTCGGTGTCGTTTAAATGTCAATCCTAGCATCTATACAGTAGGTCTGTGGTAGGGTATGTAATTTTAGATGACTTACCTGTTTTTTTAGCCGAACACACTGGCATTAGTCGCTCCAACGTTTTCTTGCATTTTAAATGCACGTGCTGAATAGAGAATATTACAGATAGATATCGTATGCAATACTATACTATATTCTATCCAAAGGTTTTTTTGAGATCTTTTTTTACCCAATGCTGTAAGAACGCTGACTAGGGAAGTAGACTCTATACAAACTATATATGAGGGATCACCGACTTCCGTTCCATTTTCAGATCAAGACAAACCTAGCGGAAATTTAGGAGTGTGCTGGCGTGGTCACCTCTCTAGTCTCCTGCGCAGCCGTCTATCACCACTCACGAGCAGCAACATGCCTAGCCTAGCACACGTGATCTTGAGTTCCTCACGGGAAGCCTGGATTCTTTTATTATTACTAAGCAAGAACTACTAGCGAGGATCGCAGCAGATGGAGGTCTGAATGTGCTGCCGCACTCAACTCAGGGGAGTTAGAGCTGAAAAGAGAGGCCGAAGAGAGAAGGCAGAGGAGAAAGGCATCCGAAATTCGAACTGGATCAAACCCATCTCCGGCGTCTGTCCTCGTTTGTCGTTCATGTGGTCGCACATGTGCTTCGCGCATTGGGCTTTTTAGTCATGGAAAGAAATGCCAACGTTCATCGCGCTGATGTCATGGACACTGACTGTCCGAAGACTGCCTACTACTACTACTACTAGCGAGTTTTTTGAACAAATGGACTCGACTAGGCCAAGTTAACAAATACAAATATTCGTCCTCGCCGGCGTCATTTTTCTAGGGCCGATTCAAAATTTCAACATTTGCTAATTTTCAAACTCCTATAATTAACCTTTTTTCGCGATTTTAGACGTTCCCTTAGCCTTCGTCAGTGAAAAACTCCCTTCGTATTTGGTTTTGTTTGCGTTATGATATGGAGCCAGTCAAAAAATCCTTTTGGAGGTCCATTGAGGATAGATCAATAATAATGGTACAGGAAATACAAATAAAAGCTACCCGCATTACTTTCTCCTCGCCGTTCCGCCGCGCCGCCTCGCTCTTTCGCGTCTCATTACGCTGCCCGCGTCGCCTTGCTTCTCGAGGATTGCCCGCTCGTTTTTTTTTCTAGAAATGCGGTTAGGAAACGTTTGTTTCATTTTACTTGGCAAATTAAATACAATGGGTATATCGATTTGCTATAATGTTTGGCGTTGTTAGATGGTACTCCATCTCTATTTCCATTTGTATTTTATAACGTCTGAGTTAACGTCCTAGGGGAATATATGTATTGATTCGCCGCTCATGTGATTTTATTATTTTACTGCAATGGTGTAATGGTAAAATGACCGTTTATTTTATTCAAAATAAAATTAGAACTCTAATGTAATACAATGGAATATGATTTCTTCTTGGAAGTAATGCACAACAAAGCCGGTTGAGGGGTTGTATTTACAATAGAGGAGTAGTGAACAATGGCCGGCGAATCGCGCGCGAGCCGAATAAGGAACAAACGGCAATTAAGAAGCGGGCGCGCTAAAGAAATCGTTATTATCTATGCAAAGGATAGTTTCTCGATTATACCCAGGTAAGCTCTGCAGCTAGAGAGAAAATGATTCTGTTCTACTTCTGGATGCGCGAGTCTTTAGAGCCGTTATGTAAAGAAATCCACAAATAGATAAGTGGTCGACGTAGTGGGGAGGTGAAAATGCCTGAGACACTTAAATGTATGTTGGTTGATGTATTCACTTTCATGATGATTCATTTTCTTCTGATACAGATTTAGAATCTAGTTTTTTATTTACTCCAATGGGAAAATATACCTGACTTTTATAAGGGTGGATATCTTCGCCGCTTATATTCACCGGAACTGTTGGTTTCTCATAAACTTACGCTTCGTTACCGGTGTGCCAAGCATTGTTGCATGTGATTTTAAACTGAAACCCATCGCTTGGCTGTTCTAAATAACTGTGGAAGATCTTTTTTAATTCAGAAAATTTAAGTTTAGGCTAAAAATATCGAATAAGGAAAATGACAATACTAGGTCAGTACGAAGCGAAAAAGAAAAAAAAAACGATAGGTGTCGACCCATAAAGGGTTCCCCTTTTACAATAGAGCAATTACAAAGGCATGTGAAATCAACACTTCCGGTGAATTTTAGACCAAATAACTTAGTAATTTACAAACAAAATGAAAAATCCGTGATCAGAATACTATATAATACTGACCAAGGGCCATTGATTTAAAAGAGATCGTAGTTATCTGAAACCTATGCCTTACCTAATGTGTTATTATAGGCGAAGTATTTCAATATTCGGATCGGCTTTAAATTGTGGTATTCCGGTAGTACCGACTAATCAAAAGTACCATGTTGTCGAAGGGGCATTTTTCTCCTCGCCATTGTCTCCACATCACTTCGTCTAGGTGGCTTTGCAGATCAGCTGTAGGGATCCCTTTTTTGCTTTTTACCATTCTTTTCACTCTTGCCCACGTAGACTCTATCTCTTGAGTGTTGACTCCAGTCACCAGGTCGACGAAATAGTCTTTATGGACCACCACCCGGTGACTGGAAACGTTGGGAGCATGAGCAGTAATGTTCCTGTATGCCCCCCAGTCATCCGAATGGAGGACGCTTCCTGGCTGAAGGACTTGCTGAATAATCGGCGCCAAGACTTCTCTCGTTCGCTTGTTTACAACAGTGTAATACCCTCGGCAAGGCTGGAAGGCCGTAGTCACCAGACCAAACACCCATCTTTGTCGGGATATCCTTCCTCTGCCATACTATAAACATAATAAAGCAAATTGTTCTATAGTTAGTTTTTCTATCACATGTGAATCACCTGACATGACGGAAAAACCTGGAAAACGCGCAATTCCAGATAGAGAGAGAAGACACATTTTCTTACAATGGCTATAGGTTCCTTATATTACGGACTGATTTTTAAAACAAAAATAACGTGTGGCCGAGGTGCACATAACCAGATTTTGGCTTTTTAAGATAATTTTTCCTTGATCATCATTGCCCTGTGTGTCAGTTCAGGGACGAAAAGCTCAAATTCCAATGACACTTTACAAAAAGTCGCATCAATTTAAAAAAAGTCGCACTTGATGTTTTGTTTGCTATAAGTTACTAAGTACTCAGAGAAATTCTCCGCCTTATTCGATGTGAAATGGGCTTATTTGACGCCTCACGTCATGTTTTTCCGTCATGTCGAATCACCTTAGAATGAAATCCATTGAATGTCATTTATATGCACCTTGTGTAGCCAAGTAAAAATCACGAGACATATAATTCCAACCATACCGTTTTGTAGCAGTTACAGGATAGTCTTTTTCACCCACCTTCCGCTTGAACGAAATAACGGTTTCGTCGCACTTGCAAACATGGTTCGGGCCGCCGAACGGATAGCCTGGGCGATCGACGATATCCCGCGAGCACAATAGTCTTAAGGCCCTGCAGACTTTCATAACCATTTGAGGTGTCATACCTAACATTGTGCTTGCCTGCACTGGTAAAACTTCCACCGACCAGAAATATATGAGAACAACGAGCTTCGAAAGGGGCGTCTTTGGAAACAATTCGAAAAAGCTGTTGGTTCTTAGGCTCCTACGAATAAGGCAACGCGGACATTTCCTAAGAGAACAAAAAGAAGTTATGAGATTTCGCCTACTACGTCCTTAAAGAAGATGTATCATGAAAAATTATCATTACTTACCACTGATAACCATCGATATGTGTTGCTCTTTCTTTAAGCTCCATGTTAATTCCACACATCCCGCAGTAGAGGGTGTGGAGAAAATTTAAAGTTAGTAGCCAATCGTAGAATTCTCTACGCGGTCCACATACTACTTGAGCAAGCTGTAATATATTTTGCATGTTGATTTTTTTTATATCGTAATATTTGTTGCTGTTGTTATGAAACGTTAGCCCAGACTTCAAGTTTCTTAATATATGCCCAGAGTCTAAGGTCGGATGTGCGGACAAATGGACTTCACACCTCAATTTCTAAAGAAACATGTAACGCCTTATTGGCAACCAAACTGATTTGTCTTGTTTTGAAAGAGCAAAGTTGTCTTTGCGAGCAATTTGATCGGGGTATTTGGTGGTAGGACTCGATGCGCGCGTTTCATCTACCATTTCGCCGGTGAATAAACCTGTTTAACTGCTGTAACGACCTTTAAGAAGGCCAATCACGCCGTCATTTTACACCCCCGCTCAATACCGAGTCACACAAAGCAGCCATTTCCATCGGCTAATTCAAGCAAGTATAAACTGAAGTCCTTTCAATAAAAAATTGTCGTCAGAGTATTATTTAATTGTTAATGGTTATTTATCTTGCAAATAGACCATGCATTTTTAACGCAAAACAATACAAAGGAGTGTGGACATCCTTTAAGCAAAAAGTACAGATTGCAGTCATCGGAATAGATGTGGCTTTGTTTCACACGAACACTACTCAAACCATCGTGAAGCACAGGTGGGCTGGTGGTTATCACACTGGCCAGTCGACACTGCGGCCCGAGCTCGAACCCCGGTTCTGCACTCGTGCAAGACGCCAAAAGAAAGTCCTCAGAGTGCTACCCTGGCAACACCTCGCCAGAAAACTAAATAAGACTTGTTTGAAAACATAGAAATTCTGAATGGTGCTTTTGGCTGTGATTATATATATATATATATATATATATATATATATATATATATATATATATATATATATATATATATATAAATGATGGTTGAAGGCTTTCATAGAAAGTGCTCAATACTCGAAAGTAGAGCGGTGTATAGTGTTGGTTTGAGAAAAATACAAACTACATAGGTTTCCCTACAGGTCTGTTTCGTGGTTGCCCACTCATCAGGGGATTTAATGAGAATATTCCTACCATCGTATATATACTATTAACATTGAAATTTACATAATAATAGACTGATAGTTTTAGCTAAGGCGGTAAGAGGAACAATAGCGAGTTACATTAAATATGCGGGGCGAAAACTAACAGTGCGGAACGTGTGAAAAATTGATAGCGCGAAAATTTAACGGTGACGGGATTAACAGTTCTAATTGTTTCGTAGCAGGGCTTTGTTTCTGTGGCGGCACGAGGACACGAGTTCATTGCGTTAATTTAGAGTTGATAGTTTGGGTTGGCAGATGATCGTCAGCTTTTCCTTGAGGCAGAGGTTGCAACGCTTAGTGGTACTGTTGTAGGCGGAGTGGGAAGAAAGAATGCGCCATGAAATAAAGTACTCAATCATGTTGTCCTTGAGAGTCCAGACGTGTTTGCTGAGTTCGGTGGAGTTTCTGTGTTTGGCGTGTCGGAATGATGCGGTGTGGTTTCTGTACCTGGTCTTGAAGCTGTTTTCAGTGAGCCCGACGTATGTTTCCGAGGTGTTGTTGTCTTTTCGAGTTACGGTAGCTTGGTAGATATATATATATATATATATATATATATATATATATATATATATATATATATATGCGTATATCACTATTATCAAGTACCAGCACGCTTCACGCTATATATATATAATGCGTGAGTGCAGGCATTCATATAACAGTGCTCAATACATAGGTGTACAGCGGGATATATCTTGGTTTGTAGGAAAAAAACACGCGAACTACCGTTTCATCTCTACAAGCCTGTTTCGTGGTTGCCCACTCATCAGATTTTCTGATGAGTGGGCAATATATATAATAATATATATATATATTAATTACCATTACCATTGAAGCCAGAAGAAAAAAACTAATTTCAATCAGTAAACTTATATAAGCATAAATAAAATTTGGGAACAAAAAGGGTTTATTATACTACAATGAAAAAGAATACTTTTACTAACAACTAAGAAGAACTTGTGGAGGGGTATCAATACGAAACGTTACAAGAAATTGCGTATATTAACAAAAAACGGCATACTGTAAAGAATGGAAGAACTTTTTCGAGAATCGATACGTGTTCATCTCCTGCTTACCTTTCTTCCTTTCACAACCGCAATGTGTGCTTTGCTTTCTTAAAAATGTAATTTTGTTAAATTTTGAGAGTTTTTTCCCATTGTCGTTGATTTAAAACCTTTTTCATAAAAATGGTTTTGTCTGCAACGACGGTCCACGAAAACCTTTCAGAGTCCGCTTCACTTTTTGGTTTATTGTTTTAATTACTCTGGTACAACAAGTGGCTTGATCCAAGAGAGGCAAAGCGATCAAAAATAATCTTCGACGTTCAAGGTAAAAGTATACTGATTTAGAATAATATAATATAAATATAAGTATGGAAAACTATATTTAGATAACTAGATTACCTATACATATCAATGTTTTTTGCAACAAATAACATACTAGCTTGTACTACAAGCTAGTATGTAGAAGTCCCTCCTGTAGTACACAAGTGATTGACGTAAGGTCCAGTGTTCCATATCAGCTTCTCCAACTGAACTACCGGACCTCCTTAGGCAGTACTTGTGCGGATTCGGGTATCACTAGCTCGTGTACGCAGTTGGGCCAGGGAGAGAGGCGCTCATTGGACATAGAAGATGAAGGGATAAAAAGAACAGTAGTGTGGTGTGTGGATGTCAATGTGAGATAGATAAAAAGGAGGGGGGGGGGGGTGCTCATAGGGAAGGGTGCACTTATTTCAATATGAGAGATCGAAGAGGGGCGCTTATCTCAAGTTGGGCGTCTTTACCGGTCATTACGGTACTTGAATAGCTAGAAAAACCCGGTGATTATTGAGTCGCCACATCACATGACTATGGAACAAAGACAACTTATACAAATTACAAGCCCTTTATTTCATTATTATTATTTTATTTATTTTTTATTTATTTTATTTATTATTCACACAAATTCGAAAGTCGTGAAGCCGGACTAATACAAAAACGTGAAGGATTTCATAATCGTGAAGGATTTCCAAATCGTGAAGGACTTTCAAAAATCGTGAACGATTTCGAAATCGTGAAGGATTTAAAAAATCGTGAACGATTTCGAAATCGTGAAGGATTTAAAAAATTCGTGAAGGATTTTAAAAATGGTGAAGGATTTTAAAAATCGTGAAGGATTTTTGAAATCGTTCACGATGGCCCAGGACGGTGAACTGATCCCATGTTTTTCGGATTGTTCTGATGACTTTGACTGCTTTTAGCCCAACTTTATGAAAAAAAAAAAAAAAACACGCACACGTTTCACGTTTTTATCAATGCTCCCAACATCCCTTGCGTGTCTGTAAAAACCTAGACAGACACGGGAGTTATGGTCTGCACCGTGCACGATGGCGGCCATCTTTATTACGCATAAGTTATCATAACGCGGGAAACTATAACATACATTATGTACGACATCCCCCTTTTGTACAGGAAAAGCATCACAGACTATCTAAATCAATATCCAATCAAAATAAAGGATCAAACTCCTAAATTGTTCATCAAACAAATTAAACGTGATGAATAGACAATAAACAATAACAAATGTCAAAGCAGTTTGTGTTCATTGTTACGACTCACAGTTCGCGGAGCATAAAGTAACATAGTCTGCCATCCAAAATGGCTGTCTTCTCAAACGAATAGATACCTTCATCGGACTCTCTTGTAGCTTCTCTGAGTCTGGTGAAGACTGCTGATCAGGGGCCTCAACCTGTTGGGATGGTCCTTCTGCAGTAGACGCCTGCTCACAAAAGGCGCTTGAAGCAGCAGGTGTGTCCTCTGGGGCAACCATGACCACTGGCGGCGGTACGGTTCATGACCCCCCGGTTCCTGCGGAGCACACGACCATTTTCCGTTGTGACCATGTATGAACGTGGAGCTGAATGTAGGTCTGTCACGATTGCAGGTGTCCAGTCACGGCGTGAGAGTTGTACCCTCACGCAATCCCCAACGCCCAATCTAGGGAGGGGATTTGTTCCACGGTCATAATATGGCTTTTGTTTCTGCTGCCGTGCATTCAGCTCCACATAAGCATTCTCAGCAACTTTAGGCACAAGTAGCCTACAAGTGACAGGTAATTTATCCTTTAGCATCCGACTCATGAGTAGTTGTGCAGGTGAATACTTGAGACCTGCTACAGGTGTATTGCGATATTCAAGTAGTGCCAGATTAATGTCTTTACCTTACTCATGTGCTTTCCTCATGAGCTGCTTTACTGTTCCGATCATCCGCTCGCTTTGTCCATTTGATTGTGGGTACTTTGGGCTGGACGTTGTGATCTGGAAGTCCCATTCTCTTGCAAATGTCCTCATCTCAGCACTTGCAAACGGCATGTTAACAGCAATCATATAATCTGGAATGCCGTGCCTGGCAAAGATGTTTTTTTTTTTCATCTCTAAATATCAGGTGCTCAGCGACATGCAGCTCATCACGGATTTCCCAATATTGTCTGATTGCTTGGGTGGGTACTCTTCCGGTGGGCTGGCCAACCTTGCTCGATAGTAGCTTTCAGCCTACAGAATGTTTGATCTTCCTCAGATGCTTTCTGTAGTTGTGTCAGCCTCTTTTCACTCATCGGGAGGCTCTTTACAAGTCAATGGATCCGCGATTCCATCTCGGGTATTTGTGCGTCATCGGGTCCTTTGACTTGCTTAGTGTAAGCCCTTGAGATTGTGTCAGCTATATAGAGCCTTGTTCCTGGGACATACCTCACATTTTAATTGTATCTTAGCAAGCGGAGCAGCACGAGTTGTATCCGAGGAGAGGCGTTCTCGATTGGCTTAACCAGGATGGTTTCTAGTGGCTTTTGGTCACTCTCAACTTCTACTTCCTTGCCACATATGTACTGTTGTAAGCGTTCTGCTGCAAACACGATTGCCAGAAGTTCGTTCTCTATCTGGAACCACTTCTGTGCTGTCTCAGTGAGGGATCTAGAGGCATACGCTACCGGCTTGCCTGCTTGCATGAGACCTGCTGCAAGACCCCTAAACGAGGCATCACACTGAATGGTTACATTTTTACTCTAGTCATACAACTTCAGTAAGGGCTCTTCACTTAAGATTTGCTTAACTGTGTTAAAAGCCCTCTCATGCTCAGGCAACCAACTGAATTGTGTCTCCTTCTTAAGAAGCTCTCTGATTGGAGCGGTGACAGCAGACTTGTTTAGTATGTAAGGTGATAAGTAATTCAACATACCTGTTAGACGTCTTACATCCTTGCTTGCCGGTACTGCCATATTCACAATCGCTGTGACCTTGGCCTTGTCTGGTCTTACACCATGTTCCGTCAGAACATTGCCCATGTAGAAGATCTCCCCCTTCTTGAACTGGATCTTACAGGGGTTGAACTTGATGTTTTGTTCTCTTGCTCTTTCTAGAACCCTGAGCATGATCTGGTCTTTCTCTTCCTCAGAGGCTGCTGCAATGATCATATCATCACCAATAACACGCACACCTTCAATTTCGCTGAATGCTTTGTAGGTTTTCTTTTGTAGAACCTCACTGGCAAAGCTGAAACGATACCTGGAGAAGGGCTTGTTGAAGGTACACAGACTGGAGCTATCTTCATCCAGCTCCACCTGTCAGAAGGAATCTTTCTGATCTTATATTGTGAAGTAACTCTTTCCTCCGAGGCGGCTAATAACATTCTTGTAGGTAGTTATCTGGAAGTGTTCACACCTAATTGCTGATTCAGGTCCTTCGGATCAAGACATATCCGAAAATCTCTATTTTCCTTTTCAACACTTACAATGTTGTGCACCCAGTCCGTTGGGCCATCCACTTTGGCAATAATGTCATCTCTTTCCAGTTAGTCTAGCTTGCCTTTTAGCCAAGCATGCAGACTCGTAAGCACTCTGTGGGCGGCGCTCCACCTATGGTCATGTTGAAATCTTGTAAGGTTCTGGAAACTTGCCCAATCCCCTCAAACACATTCTGAAATTCAGACTTGACAGATTGCAAGGTTAAGGGATCATTCACTGTATCAACAGGCACTGAATCATTACAAACACTCCTCTGTATCAGGCCCAGGGCAGAGCAAGCTTGCAGGCCTAGTATTGGAGGGGCTTTTGTTTTCGTGATGTAAAACTCCAGTGTCTGTTCATTGTCACGCCCACATGTGCAACGCCCACAGCGTTGCACATTGCAGTAAAACCTTGCCTTCATAAGCTATGTCATGACCCCCATTGGCTGTAAGCTTTGCTTTTGACTTTTGTAGCTGGAGTTTGTTTTTCAACTTGATAAACATTTTGCGTGGGAGGAGATTTATAGCTGCTCCTGTATCCAATGTCACCTTAATAGGAGACCCCTCTACATTTATGACAGAAAACCAAGCTGAATCTTTAGGGCTAGGGGCATCAATGTTACCAACATAAATACTATCAAAGTAAAAGTCATCTTCCTCCTCATTTTCCTTCTCTGTTACTTCATGTACCCTTTGTTTGGCATGCTCTAGCAAAGTGATTTGGGCCATTACATTTGCTGCAGATCTTACCACAGGCTGGACATCTTCGAGGTGCATGTTGATTGAGGCAGCGCCTGCACTTTTTTGTTGTTTGTGTAAGCTATCATTCACTTTGGGAGTCTGTGGATCGGACTTAATACAATTGACTCGATGCTAGGACTTGCATCACATCTAGCTGCATGCATTGATTGAATTTCTCTCTTTGTGATTTCGGCAGAACGACACAGATCAATAACTGTCTGTAAATTTGTGCCAGTTTCTCTCAAAAGTCTTTCTTTCAGTGTTTTTTTTTTTTTAGTAGAGAAAACAATATTGTCTCTTATCATGTTATCTGCCTCACAGGACCGTGACAATAGTCTCAAATTGGTTGTACTTGTCAAATGGCAATTGATCGGTATCTCGAAAGCACCACACGTTTCAAACCTGCGAGCTCGCGCTGGAATTTATCCATGACGTCTTTCTACTTAGTCTTGTCTTCCTCGGTTGTCCAAGTCCAATCGCTGAGAGGAGTCGAGCATTCTTTATGCCATCCGCCTACATGTCCGACTCCGTGGCCGCCAAATACAGCCTAAAACGCTGTCGCCACATCCTCCAGTTTTCGGCAGGTTGCACTGAAGGCTTAGCTCTGGGGATGGCTTGAAATCTTTCTCCATAGTTGGGTTCTTTCGTTGTTTTAACCAACTTCTTGACACCATGTTATGGTCTGCACCGTGCAAGATGGCGGCCATCTTTATTACGCATAAATTATTATAACGCGGGAAACTATCACATACATCATGTGTTGCATGTGTGAAGCGGGTTAAAAAACACGCAACATGTTTGTCGAGTGAAATGATGCGCGGAAGGTTGTGTTCGCGATGTTACACGGTCAAAAACTTTTTACGATACAATGTATCGCGAAATGTTTTTGTCGCACGTTATCCCGTGTATCGACCAATCAGCACGCGAGATACACTGGTGTTATTATATAATCATGTTTACTTAGTGATAAGTTTTTTTTTTTATTCACTATAGAAATGGCAAAACTTAACATTCAGGGTCTAAGAAACGAGCCACCACTCGATAGCATTTCATTTAATGCTGGAATAAATACGAAAAGCCCAAATAGTCGTGTTCGTGAACCAGAAGAATGAATACAAGACACCAAAAACTGGAATTCGAGATTCTGCCCTAAAAAAGTCTTAAAGGACGAAAATTTGGCAGAGTCGAATTCCTGTTTTTGGTGTATCATTTATTACTGGAAATGCTTAAATAAAATAATTGTTATGAATCTTCCTGCTGCTGATTCCAAAAGAAAATCAACCTTTTCTTTTATAGCACATCATTTAGAGTTTCAGAATAAAAAAATTTCTAAAAGGACGGTTTAGGCTGCCTAAATCTATATCTATTAGCCAGTTCCCGTATTGCGCTAGATTTCTCTATCCAGCTTCTACTCTACTTCTTCGTATCCAAACGCGCGCGGTTCATACAATTTGGTCGGCTTATTTTTCAACTCTGTTTCTCTATCTACTCAACTTGGCTTCCAATATGTGATTTGATAAAGATGTGTTGTTTTATTTAAAAAAGAACAAAAAAGCTGTTTAAAGGCTGCAAACAACCTCCAACCTGCCTCGCTTTCAAGCTCAAATTAGGCACCAGCCTTCCGACAGAGCAAGCCCAAAAAATGGTAACAGCATACAAAATTACATGCGTTTTATTTTTCAAAACATTTACGTACAACAGAGCTACAAGAGTAAATTACAAGAGAAAATTTCAGATTCATGTTTCCTTGCTTATCAAAACATTTCTTAATAGAAATATTACATTATTACTTTCAAAAAATCATCTTAGATCCAGTACAAAATGATTTGTGGAAATTAATTCTTTATTGCAGAGAAATCAGGAACCATTTCCTATGACTTAACTTTCAACTGATTTTATTTTTTTTTCGAGATCGCAAACAACAGTCATGTATCATGTGATAGCTAGAGTTGGAATGTAATCAGAATGTTTATATTTGACAACAAAGGAGTGAGATTCGTATCCATCACCTCTCTACTACATCTGCGAATTCGTTGTAACACATCTCGCATATTTCAGAAGCTTCGAAGTACTTTTTCAAACCGTCAAACTTCTTTTTCAAGTACTCCCATGTAGAGCCGGCCAACATTTTCTTCTTGATAGGTGCTTCGTCACTACACCTGTCAAAGAGAAAGAATACAAGGTCACTAAGAGCACTGCGGTGATCCTAGAACATAAAATTTCTTAGAACCTAAACAGAACCGAATCAGAACCTATTCACGCTGAATACATTAGAGCAGAGTATATAAGATTAGTGAATATGAATAAATTATCGAATTGCTCAACTGCAGCGAGGTGAACGGTAAATGCTTGGTCTGCTCTAAATTTATATCGTTGTTGTACCGTTTCGATTAATTTTGTTTAAACTCGTCTACCATTATCATTTTCTTGTTTCTATGAATACTGTTTCATTTAGATGGCTGTCTAATATCTAGTAGCGGTATATCTAGTCTAATATCTAGTAGCGGTAGCTGATGTTGTTCCGGGCGAGGAGCCGATAGCCCATGTGCTTGGACAGGAGAAGAAACAAGACCACCCGCAAGGCGGCCAAAGGCCTAGGTCGTAAGAATAACCGAAGGATTTGGAGGTGATATAAGTTGGTTTCTCTTTTCTTCGTTCTGCGTTTGTGTTTTTACAAATTTTCAAACACGGTTGTCTTATTATGGACTCGCCGTGTGTACTTAATCGTGCCTCCTTCGATATTAATTTTCTCCTGTAAACGTCTGAGGCTAGTTTAGTTGTCGTTGTGATATTAACTCAAACGTTGTTTGTATGCGTTCCCTGCAGGCAATTCTGGAAAACGTCTTCCCGAGTAACAACGACCCGATCGGGTAATTTAGGTTTGGGGAGAAGAAAAGATTAGAATATTAAAGAGGTTGGATGAGTATGATAAAGCGTTGTCATGAATGCGCGCAATGCACTTACTGTCGTCGATGGATTCCCTGTTAAAGATATTAAGGTTTGGGAAGTAGGGAACCCATCGACATGTGTGAAGTCAGTGGGAGTGCACATAGTGCACGGTTGCCGGGAGCCAAATTTATCCCCAATCTTAATACGATGCGACAATGGATGCAGTGTAGAATAGGTTACTATTCACGCTGAATAAATTATAGCAGAGTATATAAGATTAGTGAATATGAATAAATTATCGAATTGCTCAACTGCAGGGAGGAAATAGGTTAAATGGTGGTTGATACTGGATATGCTGGGCGAGACGTGACTAAGGCCAGCACGCTGTTTACCCACTGCGTTCAGTGTCGGATCGCCAAATTTATCCCCTATCTTAATACGATGCGACAATGGATGCAGTGTAGAATAGGTTACTAAACAGAACCGAATCAAAACCTAAACAGAAACGAAACAGAATCTAATAGCAAGGGTGGGGATTGTTAATAACAAAACCAAAAAAATCAAAATTACCTATTTTCTGCATAGAATTACAGAGTAGGGCTGGAAATACGTAAAAAACTTGACTTGATATGAAGGCAGGAGGGTTCTGGACACCAGGAGTAACAGCATTCTTTGATGTACGTGTAACGCATGTTAACTCCCAGTCAGAGAGCAAGAAAACGAAAAGAAGAGGAAGTACAACAAGAGAGTGATGAATGTTGAAATGGGAACTTTTACACCATTAGTGTTTGGTACTAACGGAGGAATGGGCGCAGATGGTCAGAACTTTTTAAAAACATTAGCAAACAAACTCTCAAGTAAGAACAAAGAGTCATACGCCGATACCATTTCCTGGCAGAACAGTCCATGTGTGTGAGAGAGGGTCAAGGTTTCCATTTAGGTCACGTGAGGTGCTGGAAGATTTCACTCTTGCGGTAGCTGGACTATTTTAATTGTTTCTACACTAGACCAACTTTTAAATATATATATATTTTTTTAATAACACATTTGTTAAAAGTTTTTCTAATATTAATTGTACATATATTTTTCGGAATTTTGAATAAAGTTTATATTATTATTATCATTATCATTATCATTATTATTATTATTATTATTGTCATTATCATTATTATTATTAATTTATTTTTTTAGGAACAGATCAAACTGGTCCCAAAAAAATATGCAGATCTCATAAGCAAAGAGATCCCCTTTTTTTCGGATGACTTGATTTTATCCCGGTCAATTAGAGTCCAGTTTATATTTAACTCTCCGTAATTGAAGCGCAGGAGTTACTGTAGTTGATGTAGCTAGCGTGACGTCCAAGCGCATGGTCCAAGCGTGACTTCCACTTGGGTGGTCTTCACTCTTCACAGCATTCATTATGTCGGCGCAAAAAAGTACAAAAGTAGACAATTGCTGTTTTAAAACTTAGCAATAACTAAGCGCTTTTGAGCTTTTAAAATCGGTATAGAAACATTTTAGAAATGCATATTATTGCTATTTCCTTGCGTGTTGCATAGAAATGTGCAAGCGTCTAAAACCAGAAACCAGACAAGGGATTCTAATCAGACATTAGTCTAAGATCCACACAAATTACAGAAGTTGCTATAAATAATTCAGGAAACCATATTTATATAATACCTTTTCATCGATTCTAGCTGATTTTAAATGTATTATTTTATTTTATTTTGTTAAATACCCCACCTGACCATTTTTAGGTTTTGATTCGATTCTGGTGGATTAGGTTCTAGGATCACCATGGTACAAAGAGCTTACAATAAAGTTGTTTGTAACAACAACAACAACAACAACAACAACAACAACAACAACAACAACAACAACAACAACAACAACAACAACAACAACAACAACAACAACAACAACAACAACAGTAGTAGTAGTAGTGATCTTATGTGGTTGTTGTGACCTCTGTTCATTGAAAGTATGCAAATTCATAAGAACTTTCCATACGTTTTTTAAAGGAAATTACATCGATATTGAGCCACACACTATACAGAAATTTCAACTCACCATTTGATGAAAGTCAATATTTCCTTGAGGGAGCCAGACTTGCTGCAGAATCTCATGTCATACAGAATAAATCTAGGCTCTTTCTTGGACAGTTTTCCCTTTAACTCTTCAAATATTTCCTCATCTTCTTCACGATTGTTTGCAAGGCATTTTGCTTCAACTTTTTCCTCCAGCTCCACTTTAGTGTTATCATCTGACAGCTTGAATATCGCGTATTTGAACCTGGGTCTATCAGCGCCTTTAGTTGTAATCTTCATGTCCTTGAAGAGCTCTATGCACTCCTCTGTCATCTCTATACCTGACATTGACTTCGACATAACTATAAGAAAAAGAGAATTTGAAAGTGTGAAAAAAAAGGAAGAACAAGGCAATGTTTTTATAATACTTTATAAAATGCCACAATAACCACCAAATATTTGAGTGTCATTTTATCAAAAAAGGGTAATATTGCATTTTGACTCAAAGAAAACCATATTGTAATATAATTGTTTTAAAAAAATCCAACATCCAAACATAAATCAACTGGCAATCACTTCTTTGCCCACAGCAAAATTTGCTGTGACATACCTGTGTCACTGATATTATGCAACTATAGCTGCTATAAAACACCCATGAACACTTGAAAAGGCAAAAGAACACACAAAACCTAAATAAAACTTTGTTCAAATTCAGTGTTTTATAACCCGATCACACTAACTCAAATGTATAAAGCAAGAAAAAAAAGTACCAACAGATGTCAGCAATAAATTGCTGGTGCGTCAGAATGTATAATGACCTAGTTTGCCACTAAACCACAATCCCAGTCTCTGAGATGCTGTTTCTCAAATTCATAATATATGCTGTACTTAGGAAACTGGGTACACTTGCATAATGTATATGTTTAGTCACATCACTACCTTCCAGAAAATAGTAATGCAAAACCAGTTTGCCAATGTGACAGGGTGGATGGCCTAGAAATGCATATTTGCCTGTTTTTTTTTTTTTCTGTGTGCCTTGGTTTTATCCAATCTAGACTTGGGCAGAAACAATTAAAGATATGGTCCCTGGTTATGATTTCAGATTTATAAGTGCCAGGTACAGTAAGCATAAACCCTCAGATCTTTCCCAGCTCCCATTTTAAAGGCATGGATAGATTTAAGGAGGGGGGACACATCTTTCCATCGTGCCTTTTCTGTCTGTAATTCACATGTCATGCCTTGCACTTGTCAGGGCTGGACGAGTGCTGTGTTTGAAAAAAATTATTTCAAAGGGAAATATTGGATTAAAATGATGTATTTTTACTTGATCCGGCATTTAATAGCCAAGGAATATTGGTTATAGATATTACTACACGTTTTGATTATTTTTTTGCGTTCAAAATTGGCAATTTTTGACTCCCATCGAGGTTGGATGACCTGTGATAAACTGAAAGATTGGTTTGTGTCAGTGGCCTAAATTATACTTTAGTTTTCTTAACCTTATTTTATTTTAAACTTACAGTATAGGGTTATACTGACAGTTCTTTGGAAAGGGAACAAGCAACACTTCATAAGATGCCTCAGAAAAGGAAACCTTAGTAGAATTACATTTTATTGTGCCCTCGCTTATGAAGTGCTGTAGCACGCTGATTTTTTGTTGGTTAATCTTTATATTTTTGGGGAGCTTATGACTCACATAAGCCATGGTTTTCCTGTGAGCCTCTCACCTTGCGATTTTTCACTGTAGTTATTGTTTGTAGTCCACTTGTAATTATGGCAAACAAATAAACTGAATCCAGTGCAATGAACAATTTGTCGCTGTTCTCTAGCTTGTTAGAAAAACTAAAATTATTAGTACGAAATTTCTGCTGTTGTAATAGGCATTTTTACGCTGGAGTCTACGCAGTAAACATAAATAGTTGAATAGTATTCAACCTTTCAAAGTCCTCAACTGCATAGATAGTTTCTCTGCGGTGTCCTTGATCAACTGATGCGTTCACGGGGGTCAAAGCTGTTCATAATATAGGTCATTAGCAATGCATGCCCTGAAGAGGGGCTGAATGACCTTGGGCGAACTTTGGAAAAACACAGTACAGCTTTTTTGTGTCCCGTGAAAAAGTGACCTAAACTTATGATCAAAACAAGATTAAATTAAATTAGAGTTAAAACCTATAATATAAATTTACTGCCGCTGCATATTCAACCTGAAGTAAACTTGCAATCGCCAAATGTAAACTTTTAGACAGAACAGGCAAAGGCACTCAATATTTGTATTCTATACCAGAATTTATGTTCAATATCTGCAAAATAGTTTGCTTGATACTAGGGGTTTACAGGACCTTTAACTGATACATTTATGTAACCAGGTCTATAATGGGGGGGGGGGGGGCACTGGGGGCACGTGCCCCCCAATATTTTTAAAAATTATGAGAAAATGACCAGCGTGGCTTATATACAACTTTATACAACTTTCAATAAAATACACTAAAATCAAACCATGTAACTTGGAAGGCTTTAATGGGAAGGGTGAGCCCTTGGATCAAGGATTCTAGTGACTGCTTCAAGCTAAAAATAGCAAGTGGAGATTTTAAAAGAAAACTCACCAAAATTGTCCATAAATATACTTTGAGAGATAAAAGAATTGCAGTTATTTGTTGTCCAGCCATAATGGAATGTTTGATTAAGAATTTAGCATTTTTATAAATTGTTGAGTGAGGAATTATGCTCAATGTTACTTGTACATTTACAAAGAAACCTTTGAAATCAACTGTAAATACAATTTAGTAGGATAGTAAATAAACCAATTTGAAATGCATACAGTTCTTATCCTTCTATATCCTTTTAAAGAAATCTTCCAGATAATACTTTCTGGGGATCTGTCTTATAAGGCCTTATTTTGTCCTTAGAGAAACACTCTCCTCTAATCCCACAAAGATATTTAAGAGTTCTTCCAGCTAGTCATTAAAGTTCAGACTCTTGACTAGCATGAAATTTTTTACTTTTTTAGTTGTCTTGCCTTTCCAAATCCAAAAAAACACTTCTTCGAACAGCCTTTGCCGCCATTATGAATCATAAAGGTTTTTTGGCGGATACCCGCTGAGTTTTTCGGACGCGAAAGTGCATGACCCCATCTCAGCGTGAAATTATAGTTATTGGAACAAAGAAACTCGACGATAAAATGACTTGATACAATACCGAAACCTATAGCTACTCGCCTTCAGCCTTGAAAATCAATGGGTTATTTAGACATAACTATCCTATCATAATCAAGGAACAAGAGAGAGGCCTTTTTACATCGTTTAGATATGGTGCAATTCGTGCCGTCGTATGCACAAGTAATTATGCCTAAGAATAGACTCTGTCCTATATTCTATCCACATGCCAGTTATAGTTATCGTCTATGGACGAATAGATACCTAAAGGGTTAGATTATGGGTGCCGTATTAATAAAACTTACTGGCTGAAGGAACTGGAAGATCGAGAAAGACGAAAGCTTCGACTGTCGCAGCACGATGCGAACTCGGATCAAATGCCCGGTTGCACTATGTTGAAGCAACGAGCAATCTCATTGGATGAGAAAGCCACGTGATGTGAATTGATTAGAGGTGCGGCTCGTAGGGCTGAAATAAACTGGAAATAAAGATGAAGGAGAAAGTCCCGGATGCGAAAAATATATTTGCCTTATTTGGTCATGTATTGGTGCGCTTATTATCGATGGCTTCAAAGCCGCATTGTCACCAGTTTACTTCCGGTCGATTACGTAGCAATCTCCGATGATTTTTAACGGAAAATGCGAAAAATATTTCAAAATATTGAAAGCAGTATGTTTATTAGAAGTTTCTTTGAGGATGTGATTGATAATTTAGAGCGGATGGCCTGCTTAATATCTCGGATTGGACCTCCGGAAGTAAACTGGTGACAATGCGGCTTTAAATGGTAGATAGCTTTTCACCCCCACTTTATGAAAATTACCCAGCATAGGTCGGCGCAAATATCATCATTTGTTTTCTTCTTACCAAGCTTCCACATTCCAGTTATGGTAGATCTAGCCTGTTAGCCGGCTCTCCGGAATTTCGGGATTACTGTGGAAGGGGGAAAGGTTGTGAATTAGCTCTATTTATAATGTGCGAGTTTCTCTAAATTCACGGAAAACGATCATTTTGATCGGACGCCTGTTGCACGTAGGCCATTTTGTTTACTTTTTGAACGGCTGTGAATAGTATGATTTGACAGCTCCTGACACTTGTATTTGACAAGTGACGTCAAGCGTGAAAGGGGTGGAATGCAAAAAGAGGCTTTTCCTGCCGGATCTCCTTTCCCCCTTCCACAGGAATCCCGAAACGCCGGATATACCCCATCACCGAATATATCTGTAATAAAGCCAATTTCTTGAAACTGTTGTCATAGTCTGATCTGGTTCCGTTTTAGCCGTGATTCATAACAGTTTAGGCGATTTTCCTCCCTCATCTCGGTTCACCTCCTCCCCACTCGTAATAAAATACAACAGGGTAGGAAAACACACCTTCGACATTTCGAGGCCACTTTTTCGGCAGAAAATGGACAGCTTTTCCTTCAAAACCCTATATGCCATAGAAGAATAATTTCTAAACACATCTTTCAAAGAATATAATCCAAAAGGCCAAAATTTCCCGGCAATTTTTCGCTGCAAAGTCGAAATTTATCGTTCTTCTAGGGTGCTGACAAACTGTCGTTCCCCTGAGCGCGCTCGGGCGACCGATCGTTTTCAGCACACTTACAACGAGCACCATCCAGCTATATAAGAAATCCTACCAGGCTAAAGATAGCTTAAAAGTCTTAGAAGTCAAGGCCAAGAAATCAAATTTAGTAAACAGCTAGCAAGCTAAGAAGGTAGAGAAAATCCGCAGTGTCTACGGCCAACAAAGGAAGGTTTGATTTGAACACACCACACCATCCACTTCCCTATAGTAGCCTTACGTTCACGTGTAGGGGTAAGGTGAATTGGCTAGCCACTCATTCACTTTGAAACACGTCTCAAATGCGAACTTTTTCCTTACTAGGTATCTCCATCTTTTCTCCTCCCCCTAGCATCCCTCGGCTCCCAGTTTCCATTCTCCCCTTCGCATTTGACTAGTACTTGGTCTTACCTCCTGATGATAAACCCGTGAGGGTGTACTGACATTAGTGTTGCTCAGTAACGACGTTGCTACGCTGGTGGCGTTGAGCGCGTATACAAAACACGGGATTCGTCATTCACAAGCTTTCCTGAAGTAAAAGAAACAAAAAATATGCGTTTCAAGTTACCCAAGGTTGACTTTAAGTTAATCTCAGCCTTTTCGGCTTATGATATTTCCCATATTTTGTAAAAACGAAGATTCAGTGAATTCAAGCCAACCCTGACGCCTGAAAATCTTATTTCAAAGTAGCGCGCGCTGTATCAGAATTTAAAATACTTTTACAATTTCCATCATGACATGGCGGATACCGCTCCTTTGAAGTGGAAATACCACGAAACACTATTGGAATTTGTTTTTAAACTTCATTTCGATTTCATCATGTGAGATATCAGTGTGTGTGAGCAGGCCAAATGTGCACACACGGGCTTTGTTTCACTTCCGGTTCTGCGTTTTCTAAAAAAAGCTTTTTTTTGTCGAAAAATTATTTCAAAACGCACTTTTGTTGGTCAACTTTGCAAATATCAGACCCTTATGACTTTCTACAAGGCTTTTATGCTATATTCAATTTTCCTTAGCAACAGATGTCAGTACACCTTTCAAAGAGCTCTATGAGCGTTCATGCGCATAGGATGGGGAGCCTGTATCCGGCAAATCCGGCAGAAAATCGCGCTGAAGCTGAGGTAGTCAGAATTACGTTGCCAGCCTTGTCTCATTAACAAATTTAGTATCAACTCAAAATCCGAGACAAACCGTTTGTCTCGCTTTAAACTCGTAAAATTTAGCTTCTTGGGAAGAAAAAAAAAACACCGCAGACGGTTTATCTTCATGCTCTAATTCATGAAATAAACTTAGTTGGGATGTAAATGTACCCGCATTTGATAGCTACTGGCAGCTACTAGTGTTGCTTTCGTTGCGCTCGCTCAAACAATAAACCGCACAAAAAAAATCTAAAAAGAAAAAAAAAAACAGGACCGGTAAGGGAAGAACAGATCTGCTTACAAACTCGCATCTATGCAGCTAGCCCAACTACCCCAGTACCTCCCTGCTAGCATGACCCGGCATTTGCTTCAAAGCAGGCCCGTACCCGGGGGGGGGGGGGGGGGGGGGGGGTGCAAGAGGTGCATTCGCACGCCCCACAACGGCCGAAAGTCAACTTTCGGTTAGCCAAAAAAATTGCAAATTTATAAAGCATAAGCAAACTAGATAAAAAAAGCCATTCTAGATCACTCTGGTGTCATAAATCTATAAGTCAAACTTTTTTGTATCCGAATGAGATAATAAACGTCCTGTGGAGATACTGCCATCTGTAATCAAATATCCCTTTTGTTTTTTCAGGGGTGGTCAGATTTTGTACAAAAAATCTAGATAAAAATCTGACCAACCCCGAAAAACAAAAAGGGATTTTTTTATGCGTTTGCAATCTCCACTGGACGTTTATTGTCGGATTTGGCTACACACCAGAGTGATCTAGCTTATTCTTTGTAGTTTTGTCTACAAATAGCATGCAGTCTATTGAGGACCAAAAGTGGACCTTCGGCCGT
This sequence comes from Nematostella vectensis, assembly GCF_932526225.1. Taxonomy (NCBI): domain Eukaryota; kingdom Metazoa; phylum Cnidaria; class Anthozoa; order Actiniaria; family Edwardsiidae; genus Nematostella; species Nematostella vectensis. The sequence continues at coordinate 11,295,615 of NC_064041.1, read as the reverse complement.
TGTGTGTGGGGGGTGCGTTCACATCTGGCCTGGCAGGCCCGTACCCAGAATTTTTTTTGGCGGGGGGGGGGGCCGCGAAAACCGAAAAAGCGGGTCTAACTTTTTCGTGGGTAGGAGGAAGAGGGGGGAAGGGGGGGATAGCCGGTTTGCCTCAGTTAAACTTCATCGGCAAAAAAACCGGCTATGCCATGCTGACGAGTCCTAATAAGGACGAAACAGCTGTCCATGGTTGCCGAACTGCACGGGTAATAGACTGTGCTAGCGTCCCGTCTTGGCCCGACTGGTGCCAATGTGTGTATGCTAGTGTGCTTTTAAAGTCCTTACTTTTCACCATATCCACCATTTGCCACATAGCTCTATGCATTGGCCATGGTACTTGCAGTGTTGACTGTCTGCTTATGTATGGTGGACCACCTCTACCCCTTACTTTTCACCATATCCACCATTTCCACCATTTGCCACATAGCCCTATGCATTGGCCATGGTACTTGCAGTGTTGACTGTCTGCTTATGTATGGTGGACCACCCCTCCCCCTTACTTCTCACCATATCCACCATTTGCCACATAGCCCTATGTGTTGGCCATGTTACTTGCAGTGTTGACTGTCTGCTTATGTATGGTGGACCACCCCTCCCCCTTACTTTTCACCATATCCACCATTTGCCACATAGCTCTATTCATTGGCCATGGTACTTGCAGTGTTGACTGTCTGCTTATGTATGGTGGACCACCCCTCCCCCTTACTTTTCACCATATCCACCATTTGCCACATAGCTCTATTCGTCGGCCATGGTACTTGCATTGTTCAGTATCTGCTAAGTATAGGGTGACCACCCCTCCCCTTTGTTGAGTTTTTCTGGTGCTACAGCGCCAAATCTAATTTGAAACACTAGAAAAACTTTCATTAAGTGTCTACAAAAGCATGCACAAAATGCATCCTATGGCAAGTGCCACAACATTATGCAAAACAGACCCACCATCATAAATCACCCACTTTTTGTGTAGGCTACCTGTGGTAGTCCCAAATATTGCTATCGTGTGTGTGAGTGTGATGTGAGTAACAATATAAGTAAACAAATATGGTCAGAGAAGCCTCGATTTCAGGTTTATGGCGCGATGTCACATTCTGTTGATGATTCCAGATGGCGGCTTTCCTTACTTATCAATCTGGTTTTCTCGCTTAAACAGGTAAATATTTCGCTATGAACCTGATTAATTATGCTCGAATGACTTACCACAGCTTTCAAAGTGTGCATTGGGCTATTAAGCCTAGAGGTTTTGTGAGTCAAAAACTGTAGCACACACATGTACCTTATGGGTACCTATTTTTAAACAAGAGCAGATTTTGCTTACCTTCCCCACCCCTAGCCAAAATGTGCTGTTAGGCTATTCTTAAAGGTCAGAGATTGGTTGTTCTTATATATGTGCTAGTGTCCTGCTGCTAACGCCATGGATATCAATCACTGTATCACCAAATACAGTACAAATTGTCATAATAGGTTGATTTAGGAACAAACCATTTCATATTCGGTTAAGAAACCACAAAAAAAAGTTAGAGCAGGCAAAAGTCTCAAGAATAAAAAAAAAATAAACATGCAAACCTTGGCCAGAAGAGTTGTAGAACTTACATGAACAAATATTGGATAACCAGTCTGACAGCAAAAAAAATTTAAGCTGAAAAAGGAACTGAGACCTCTCCTTTAGATACACAATAGTTGATCCTGCAGGTCCTGGACTCCAGGACTGACTCTGCATGTCTGATAATTTTTGCTGTTGTTTATCCTGAAGAAAATATGAGAAAATATGCATTTATGGTTATTCAGAAATGTTTTGTTTTTTAACATTGGGAAACCTGTGGCATGCCAATGGATGAGAAGCACCAGATCCACATTTTTTAAATGCGAAAATACTTGTGAATAACCTCAAATGAGAGTCAGTTAGCAGGCTACATAAAATGCTGTCCTGAGCATGGCAAGATGCCAGCAAGGCCATCATATGCATGAAATTAAGTGAAACTATGTATGGTTGTCCACTTTAAACCATCTCTTTTTGTGATAAAAAAAAGTATTATCCACAGTGGGAATAAACTTTTTCATCCTCTCTACTGATCAAAGCAACAGTATCAGCAATACGGGATAAGAGTGCAGCGACAGCATCTCTGTCATATGGCTCCTTGTTCCACACCAAGTCAGACAGAAACTTTTCCACCATGCCCTCAGCCTCCACAGGCCTAAGCGAGGAATGGGGTTCCATCTGCAAGTGCACTGTGAATAATATGGCAGCATGTTTGAAGCGTGCATTATCGTTGTCGCAATATGCGTAGAACAAATTCTCTGAAGGGGGCGGCAATAGTTCAAGGTGTTTAACAACTGCAGCACGTCTTCCCTTGTGAAATGTGCCATGTAATGATTCATCTAGTTTTTTCTTTGCAATGTCCCCGTCTATGTTCTGGAGGTCTTTACCATTTACTGTCTCAACATTCTCAATATGCTCTGTCTCAGGGTCTAGAATGTTTGCAAGGCGCAATGCTAGACAATTAGCTACAGGGTGCGCTGAGGGTGGAGCACCCAGCAAGATCACCAATGGTTGCCGTGGGTGTTTTTCTTTGAGATGGGCCAAGCACCGAGTTCGAAGAATCCTCCAAAATCTTTTAGTCTGATTGGGAAATTGTCTTTTTAGTATCTCTAATCCATCTTTAAAGACTTGAATGTACTTAAAGTCTTCCTCTTGGATATCACTGGTAGGGAATGGGTTTATTTCCTCTGGTATTACATTTAAAAGAAAAACTGCACACAAAACTAAAACCAGCGAGACCAAAGCATAACATATGATACTTCCCAGTTTAAAAGATACTTTAGGTTTGCTTAGTTGAGCTGAGTTTTCAGTATCGATCTGCTTGTTTTTTCTTGTTACCCCCGTTTTCTTCTGAGTCGAACTTTGATTCTTCATTTTATCATCTACACATTCTTCTTCTTCTGTGCTTGAGTTATCTTCATCATCACAACTCCTTTCGTCCTTGCTCTCTACATCAACTTTAGCGGCCGTGTCTTTTGACTTATGAACCTTCACACGACGATTCTTTAATGTAGTCTCTCGTGCCATAATGTAGGACGCTCGCATTAGAAGCAATTCTTCAATTTTAAGTATAAATTCTGATAACTTCAGTTGATCAGATAAATCTAAAGAATCGAACCGTACTTTCTTTCAGGCAATCTGATTGGTGTAAAAAATCAAAAGCCAATTGGAAGCTTTGTTTTATCTCGCTCAATTCTGGGAAATAGACCTTGCATGGCCATAACCTAAAAGTAATTACTCCTATGCAATATCTTTAAGATCCTCAAAAGAAAACATTGAAATTTGATTATCTGCAAAACTCTGTAAACAATTTTAGCTAAACTTGAAATAAAAAGATAGGAAAAATCGTGTTTATCTGTTTATGCCATTTCTTACGGAAAATCTGATTGGATATCTTTCTAGCCTCATAATGATGAAGCCAATCCTAATCTCCATTGTAAAGGTTAGTATCGATAAGACGTTCTTAGTTTCACTTCTTTCGTTCGAATAGTCAAAATGAATCTTGAAAAGTTACTCATTGTTTTGACCCTTTCGAATTTTCTCGCGGACTTCGTTGTTTCTTTTGTGATAACAGGCCCTGTTATAGCGGCAGGAATAGCGACGCTTTTCGGTAGCGGTGGATTATTTTACTACAAGACTGAACACTGTACCGATGGTTGGATCTCACCAAACATGACCGGACTAAAGAAGTCTCTTGATAACCGGTTATTCGGCCAGCATTTGGTCAAAGACATCGTCTATAAAGCTGTCAAGGGACATGTCACAAATAAATCGCCACAGAAAGCTCTGGCGCTGTCTTTTAATGGCTGGACAGGATGTGGTAAAAACTATGTCAGTAAGATAATAGCAGAGCATCTGTATAGAAAGGGAATTGATAGTTCCTATGTACATGTTATGATTGCCACTCATGACTTTCCTCATAAATCCATGGTCGAAACTTATAAAGAGCAATTGAAGCGCTGGATTGTTGGTAATGTAACCAAATGTGGGCGGTCAATGTTTATTTTTGACGAGATGGACAAAATGCCAGAGGGACTTGTTGGCGTGCTTAAACCCTTCCTGGACCACTATCCAGATGTTGCAGGAATTGATTTTAGAAAATGCATATTCCTATTTCTGAGTAACACTGGTGCCCATAGCATAAATGAAGAAACTCTAATGAACTGGCAACGAGGTCGTAAACGTGAAGATATGACTATCAAACATATGGACCATTTAATAAATCTCGGGGCATTTAACAGTAATGGGGGTTTTTGGCACACTACACTGATTGAGAAGCATCTTATTGATTATTTTGTACCATTTCTCCCTCTTGAGCGGGCACACATCAAGCAGTGTGCTCTTGTTGACTTACAGGACAAAGGACGTAAGAGAGAAGATATTACTGATGACTTGCTCAATATGATTGCAGATGAGCTGTTGTATTTTCCTGAAGGAACTAGGGTGTTCTCTAAGTCAGGGTGCAAGAAAGTGTCAAGTAAAGTGGATATTATTATAGGGTGACAAGTGAATATCTACCACATTTGGGTGACTAAAACAGCAAATGATATACACCTTAAGTGTTACCAGTTAAATTGTGAATTTTATTTTGAAAATATTAAAACAAACTTTGCCATCTTGTTTACAGTTTTGATATGCAATCAAAATGATCTCATGATCTGATTTCATGATGCATCAAAAAGAATTGTGGGAAGTAGTGAGGAAGGTGAATTGTTCAAAATTTAACAAAAGTCCTTCATTTCCAAGTATGATCTTTTGATTAAATTTAGAAAATATGCTTGACTAGCAATATGCAAATAGCTATAATAATGAATATGAGAGTTACATAGATCATGAATTCACAAGTACAAATTTGCTCCTATTGACAACTCTTGATATGTATTGGGTAGGGTCAGTGGGTGTACTGGGTAGGGTCAGGGGGTGTACTGGGTAGGGTCAGTGGGTGTACTGGGTAGGGTCAGTGGGTGTACTGGGTGGGGTCATTGGGTGTACTGGGTAGGGTCATTGGGTGTACTGGGTAGGGTCAGTGGGTGTACTGGGTAGGGTCAGTGGGTGTACTGGGTAGGGTCAGTGGGTGTACTGGGTAGGGTCAGTGTGTGTACTGGGTAGGGTCATTGGGTGTACTGGGTAGGGTCATTGGGTGTACTGGGTAGGGTCAGTGGGTGTACTGGGTAGGGTCAGTGGGTGTACTGGGTAGGGTCAGTGGGTGTACTGGGTAGGGTGAGTGTGTGTACTGGGTAGGGTCAGTGGGTGTACTGGGTAGGGTCAGTGGGTGTACTGGGTAGGGTCAGTGTGTGTACTGGGTAGGGTCAGTGGGTGTACTGGGTAGGGTCAGGGGGTGTACTGGGTAGGGTCAGGGGGTGTACCGGGTAGGGTCAGTGGGTGTACCGGGTAGGGTCAGTGGGTGTACTGGGTAGGGTCAGGGGGTGTACTGGGTAGGGTCAGTGTGTGTACTTGGTAGGGTCAGTGGGTGTACTGGGTAGGGTCAGTGGGTGTACTGGGTAGGGTCAGTGGGTGTAGTGGGTAGGGTCAGTGGGTGTAGTGGGTAGGGTCAGTGGGTGTACTGGGTAGGGTCAGTGGGTGTACTGGGTAGGGTCATTGGGTGTAGTGGGTAGGGTCAGTGGGTGTAGTGGGTAGGGTCAGTGGGTGTAGTGGGTAGGGTCAGTGGGTGTACTGGGTAGGGTCAGTGGGTGTACTGGGTAGGGTCAGTGGGTGTACTGGGTAGGGTCAGTGGGTGTACTGGGTAGGGTCAGTGGGTGTACTGGGTAGGGTCAGTGCGTGTACTGGGTAGGGTCAGTGGGTGTACTGGGTAGGGTCAGTGGGTGTACTGGGTAGGGTCAGGGGGTGTACTGGGTAGGGTCATTGGGTGTACTGGGTAGGGTCGGTGGGTGTACTGGGTAGGGTCGGTGGGTGTACTGGGTAGGGTCGGTGGGTGTACTGCGTAGGGTCAGTGGGTGTACTGGGTAGGGTCAGTGGGTGTACTGGGTAGGGTCGGTGGGTGTACTGGGTAGGGTCGGTGGGTGTACTGGGTAGGGTCGGTGGGTGTACTGGGTAGGGTCAGTGGGTGTACTGGGTAGGATCAGTGGGTGTACTGGGTAGGGTCATTGGGTGTACTGGGTAGGGTGAGTGGGTGTACTGGGTAGGGTGAGTGGGTGTACTGGGTAGGGTGAGTGGGTGTACTGGGTAGGGTCAGTGGGTGTACTGGGTAGGGTCAGTGGGTGTACTGGGTAGGGTGAGTGGGTGTACTGGGTAGGGTGAGTGGGTGTACTGGGTAGGGTGAGTGGGTGTAGTGGGTAGGGTCAGTGGGTGTGTACTGGGTAGGGTCAGTGGGTGTACTGGGTAGGGTCGGTGGGTGTACTGGGTAGGGTCAGTGGGTGTACTGGGTAGGGTCAGTGGGTGTACTGGGTAGGGTCAGTGGGTGTACTGGGTAGGGTCATTGGGTGTACTGGGTAGGGTCAGTGGGTGTACTGGGTAGGGTCATTGGGTGTACTGGGTAGGGTCAGTGGGTGTAGTGGGTAGGGTCAGTGGGTGTACTGGGTAGGGTCAAAGCCAAAATTGATGGAAACCTTTGAGATATTTTTTCACTGGTTTATTGCTATTTCTTTTTTTATTTTTCCCATTTTTATAATTGTATAAACAAACATTTTGCCAAGGAACACAACATTTTATAGCAAGAGATTTTAAAATAAAATAACACTTGAAATGCTTGCTGCTATCCCACAGAGTTCTGCTTTCAATATCTAGTGTTAGTTGTTCAAAAGTTGTTTTGATAGCTTTCCCAGCAAATGATATCTCTGATGATAATATTAAGAATTGAACATTTGATTCCTGAATGGGCATATATTTGAAATAAAAAGGAATATTTGTGGACCTCAATTTAAGGGTGGCTATTACGGTAGTGGTGTGGAACTTTGCAGATGCCAGTGCCTCTACTGGAACGAAGAAAAATAACATGCTCACTCCTATTTCTGTCATTCTATTTCAATCGAGCGTCTCTTATTGGTACCAAACTTCCTCTTTTTGTTGAGGTAGGCCCTGTTTGATGTAAACCTATTTGCAGGTGTATTGGCTTGTTATGGGGAAACGTTCAGAGCTGAAGTCTGTATCAGTGTCTGTCCTTTTTTTCACAGTCTCCTTGACCTCCTCACGGTAAGCCTGGTGAAGCTCGGAGTTGGTTCTCGCTGACTCGGTAACAGCTACAATTACAATCAAAGTATATGTCAGAAAGAAAGTGACAGAACATTTGAAAGGAATGGGGTGGTTCTTATTGGTGACTGCTATTTTTTCTGCTTTGCATGACCCCCATACTTAGAGCATGCAACATTCTTGTGGAATCTGATTAAGTTCGTATCAGTTAAAATTGCGATCATTGCAATTAAACCCTGTCTTGGTGGCAACAGTATCTTTCATAGAACTATACAGGTAAAGTCTCCAACCTTGTCCAACTCCTTTTAAGTAAAAACATGTGTATTTGTAAACAAATGTTCAATGAGACCGATTTAGTGCAAGTAAAACAATTAGATTTACTGTATCAGCTACCTACCGTCTATACTATTGCGAGGAGCTCCTGTGGCTAGCATGGCCTGCCGAATAATACCAGGGAGTACCTCATCCGTTGGGCATACTGCACGTTCATCTGCAGTCTGTAAGAAATGGGTCAAGCCATTAGAAAACCATAGAGGGAGGAAGGGATGTGATGAGGTTTGTAAGAAACCGGTCCATAAGAAAACCACAGAGGGAAGAAGGGTTGTGATGGGGTATCTAAGAGACAGGTCCAGCCATTAGAAAACCATAGAGGGAGGAAGGGATGTGATGGGGTATGTAAGAGACCGGTTAAGCCATAAGAAAACGACAGAAGGAGAAAGGGGTGCGATGGGGTATGTAAGAGACCGGTCAAGCCATTAGAAAACCACAGAGGGAGAAAGGGGTGCGATGGGGTATGTAAGAGACCGGTCAAGGCATAAGAAAACTACAGGGGGAGGAAGGGGTGTGATGGGGTATGTACGAGACCGGTCAAGGCATAAGAAAACCACAGAGGGAGGAAGGGGTGCGATGAGGTATGTAAGAGACCGGTCAAGGCATAAGAAAACCACATAGGGAAAAAGGGGTGTGATGGGGTATGTAAGAGACCAGTCAGGCCATAAGAAAACCACAGAGGGAGGAAGGGGTGTGATGGGGTATGTAAGAGACCGGTCAAGGCATGAGAAAACCACAGAGAGAAAAAGGGGTACGATGGGGTATTTAAGAGACTGGTCAAGGCATAAGAAAACCACAGAGGGAGAAAGGGGTGTGATGGGGTATGTAGGAGACTGGTCAAGGCATAAGAAAACCACAGAGGGAGAAAGGGGTGTGATGGGGTATGTAAGAGACCGGTCAAGCCATTAGAAAACCACAGAGGGAGAAAAAGGTGCGATGGGGTATGTAGGAGACCGGTCAAGGCATAAGAAAACCACAGAGGGAGAAAGGGGTGTGATTGGGTATGTAAGAGACCGGTCAAGCCATTAGAAAACCACAGAGGGAGAAAAAGGTGCGATGGGGTATGTAGGAGACCGGTCAAGGCATAAGAAAACCACAGAGGGAGAAAGGGGTGTGATGGGGTATGTAAGAGACCGGTCAAGCCATTAGAAAACCACAGAGGGAAAAAGGGGTGTGATGGGGTATGTAAGAGACCGGTCAAGCCATTAGAAAACCACAGAGGGAGAAACGGATGTGATGAGGTATGTAAGAGACCTGTCAAGCCATTAGAAAGCCACAGAGGGAGAAAGGGGTGTGATGGGGTATGTAAGAGACCTGTCAAGCCATTAGAAAACCACAGAGGGAGAAAGGGGTGTGATAGGGTATGTAAGAGACCAGTCAAGGCATTAGAACCACAGACGGTGGAAGGGGTGTGATGGGGTACGGGGAAAACTTTATATTGGTCATAGCCTGTTTCGTTTACCTTCCGTCGCTTAGGCGGTAGCCCACTCAAATAAGCATCGCTAAATGGCTGCTGTGGAGGAATGCGTCGTTGCCTCATGACATCCTGTGCGAGAATTGGCACCCATTCCTATAGTAGTAACAATGTAGTATAACAGTAAGACGCACCACCACATTACTGTTAAAGCACTATTAAGGCTGACTCTCTTTTTATCCCCACACCTCCACCTAAAGAGATATTGTAAAAGCTCTAATGAACCCCAGGGGCTTCTTTCTTTGTTAAAGGGGGGGGGGGGGGTTAAAATATCTTTGGCTGTTCAGGGGCTAGCATTGCAAAACATAAATTATGTTGAATAAATGATTGAGGTGTTATACACACCCTCAGAATAAAATATCATATATACCTCTGGTACAACAGCTTTCCAGTCATCTTCAAGGTCATCAACATCCATGTGAACCTCCCCCTGGTCGATAGCTAGCTGGCTAGCTTCAGGACCTCCTGTGACCACTGAGCCGGGTGGTGTGTGAAACGAGTCGTCTGAGTTCTGGCTCATGTCCTCGGTTGTGTCAGGCTGGCAAACAGGCTGGGGGTATGAGGATGTGTTAGTAAAGACCTTCCTTAGCTTGCATCAGCATAAGTTAAGGGGATGCTTTCAGCTACACCTTTATCACTGTTTTCAATTAATGTTGGAAGACGAATCACAGGAGAATAACACAAAATAACCAACTAAAAAGAAAACTCAATGCTTTATTTACAAAATTCAATGGAGACAACAGCTTCCCCAAATCGGCCGATGGAAATGGATGCCCTCCCATCGTTTTTACTTAAATGGATGCCCTCCCATCGTTTTTACTTTGCTGGGAAGGCAGATGACAATAGCTTTCCCAAATTGGCCGATGGAAATGGATGCCCTCCCATCGTTTTTACTTTGCTGGGAAGGCAGGGGACAGAGACTCTTAAGGGAGCAATTTCACACTTGATTATGAAAGAAAATGCAACATAGAACAATGCTACACAACATAGAATTTCCTGTTTACTTCATCCAAGAGTACTTAAACAGAAAGGACCAATTTGGAATGGAATGGATTCACACATTGACAATTTGGAATGGAATGGATCCGAACACTGCCAATTTGGAATGGAATGGATTCACAAATTGCCAATTTGGAATGGAATGGATTCACACACTGCCAATTTGGAATGGAATGGATTCACACACTGCTAATTTGGAATGGAATGGATTCACACACTGCCAATTTGGAATGGAATGGATTCACACACTGCTTCTCACCACAGTATCCGAGGGCATGGGCTTGACCGACTGAGAGCTGCCTTTCTGTTCCTGGGATGCCTTGATAATGTAGTCCTGCAGGTTGGTCTGAGTGGGAACTTGAGAAGCATCCCTCACGTACCGCAGCAGAGTCTCTCTGAACGTACGTAGCATAACTGGACCCATGTCCCTGGCTACGATAGTACCAGGCTGGCAAGAGCATCGATTGTGAAACATTAATTAGGTTAATAATAATAATGATAATGATAATAATTACAAAAACATCAAAGACAACAATAATAATAACAATACTATAGTTTGCATAGTTTGCATGCTGTTTACAATCATGAGTGTCAATTATTGTGTAAGCACTCAGTCGCCACTAAAGCGTCCCACAATATTTTTTTTAAAAAAGACAAGGGGTTCACCACTCCTAATGCAGAGAGCCAGGTAATCCAAAGCTGACCTCAAACAGATTTGAACCTTGGACCACTAGCTTTGAAAGCAAAGCCTGTACCTGGGTATGCGACATTTTACCTGGGTACCATGCTTGCATATATAATAATTGGTTGGTAGAGTTTAAGGGATGGATCATCAGAATAGTGAAGGGGGCGTAGAATGGGGAGTTCTTTGTTGTTCATGCTCTTTTGGTGTTTCCTTTGTTTTCTTCTCCGTCCCTTACCAGTCTGTTAGTGATGATGTTCTCCACATCTCGCAGCCCATTCTGATAGCACAGTGCCAAGAGCTGCACAAAGTCACTGCTTATGCCGCGCACCATGAACGGGAAGGCGTTACAGAATGTCTGCTCATCTAGAATTCAATAAAGTCAGGATGAAATCTCTACATTCTCTTGTTGCCACATAATCTGTTAAACTTTGGTCATATTTTCTAAAAAAGTCACAGGTATATTATCTGTTTATTTATCTACATATAGTGTATTTATCTATTAGTTCCCTATGTCTGGCAAAAAAAAACCATCTGGAATGATTTCTTTATCCGCATATTTTGTTATTCACATAAAAAAATCATAATAATACATGGATTATGGTTAGGGTGACTTTATTGTATTATTTTTTGTGCAAAAATGCTTGATTCCTTCTGGCATTACACAATCATTCCCAAGCTCAACCACATACCAGCATCTCGTATCAAAGTGAATGCTCTTTTAGAAAAATACTCCAGGAATTTGCGTACAGTTGCTACCACATCTATACCATCACAGGTAGACTCTGAAGTCTGTTGACAAAAACACACACTATTAAATGGGAAACAATGGCCAATAAGAAGGGCTGTTATTAAAGAGCTTATGTCAGCTACACCTTTGTTTTTGTTGTCAATTTTGGAAGACAAGTTATCAGATAAAATCTTGGAATCCAAAAACGTTTTATGCTTTAAAGTTTTATTTGCAATATCTTCCCAAATGGAAATTGGATGATTTCTCACAATTTTTATTTCTGATGACAATATGGCTCTTTAAGCTTGATATTTCAGCAACAAGTAAGCAAGATTGATGTGTTAAGGGGTTATTTATATAATGTATCTCATAAGTAGCTGTTTGTGCTGACCTTTTTTGGGGTTAATACACAATAAAGTTGTTAAAAAAATATTGTATGAATATGTGGCCTTAAAGAGAGAGTGCACACAATAAAATGCACAGTCAAGTGTAAAAACGGAATATCTCAACACAAAAAATCAAAAGTAAGCAGGAGGGTTGTGTCTAAAAAATTAAAAAGGTCGAGGGAACTTCAGAAGTTCCACCATTTCCCCTTTCATTAAAAAAATGGATGGCCCCCTTAATCACCCTACACTGCATATATATGACTCAAGAAATATAAATTTACCAGAATTGGCGCTATTTCATCTAATACTTGTGATACAAACTGCACTGACAATTCCTAAAGACAATTGACATAAATATAGTGTTAGCAAATGATCTAATTCAAATATCATTCATCATTGTAATTCATCATAATCATTCATTCATTCATAATTTATCATCATCATCATCATCATTCATTCATCATCATCATCATCATTCATTCATCATCATCATCATTCATTCATTCGTTCATTCATCATCATAATTCATTTATTCATCATTCATTCAATTATCATCATTCATTCATCATCATCATTTATTCATCATCATCATTCCTTTATCATCATCATTCATCGTCATCATTGTATTATTCTTGTATGTTGAAAAGGGCTGGCTGAAAGCGCGAGATTCAACAAACACGAAAAGAGGTAGTCACTGAATTAGGAAAATAAACAAAAAGTTTTCTATGCAAGAATATACTTCCATAGTAGTGCCAATTTATCAATTTGAGTTTCCCTCTACAAAAAGATGATACCACTTCTACCACATTCCCTTTCATCCATTGCATTTCAAATTGCATTTGTCATAACTTTCTCACTCAGGGACAGCAAAAAGTCTCAATGGTAAGAAAAAAACAGGATTCTGCTAGTTGTAGGAACTGAGAATAAACAATGAGAATTTCTGCACTTGCTGCCCTGCAATTCAATTATCAAAATTCCCTTTTTCAATGGTATAACTTACCAGAGAATTGCCTATGTGCCCCATATCATAACTGAGAAGCAGTCTACTTTAATTCCTACCTGGAGTCTGCTTTCTGTTGCTTCTTCTCCCAGCAGGAGATCAGTAAAGAGGTATGACCGCAACACGACCCGTAACCTCAAGCAAGGGGGAGTAAGACCTGAGCAACAGACAGAAGCTTCGAATAACATTTCTGTTCGCCCATCGTTCTTTACAATTGAGATGCCATCTATCCACTAAACTGAGATGTTAGTCTGTGTGTTCGTTTGTCCATCAAACCATCCATACAACAATAATGTTTGTCTATCTGTTTGTTTGATCGATCTGTACATGTATCCATTTGCTCATCTATCTGTTCATCTATCTGTCTATCTGCTTGGTGGCTTGACTGTTCTCCTGTTTTTCTATCTGTCTGTCTGCATTGTCTGTTTATCTATTCGTCTGTCTTAAAGTTCCCTTGCCAGCCACACCTTTGTTATTGTTTTTATTTGATATTGGAAGGCACATAATATTTAAATTCTGAACTATACATCTAAAAACAAAGTTTAATACTTTATTTGCCAAATTCGATAGAAAATCACATTAGCTTTCTCAAATCAGCCGATGGAAATGGATTCTTTTCACACTTGGTTCTTTTCTAGGATGACAAAATGGTGGCTGGCTGGGGCTGTTTAAGGTCAAATACACATACCCAGCATGATGCCCAGCATATCCTGCATGGATAAAGATGTTCCAATCCTGGTAATCAGTTGACTGAGCAGGGCTGTAACAAAACAGAATAGGAAATCAGCTGATAATATGCTCCACCTTTATAAGAATTGTTAGATATCAATTCAAGGGTTTTAAGTTATCAAAGCGTGGTTTTACAGTGCTGCTTGAAATTTTTGCAACATTCGGCCACCGTAATCGAGGTAAAAACATGGTTACCGCGGTCACACCACTGTGGTCGGATGCTCTAACCTCGGAAAAAAGTGTGGTAATTAGCCGTGGTTGTCAACCACGGTTTTAAAACTGCGGTTAAGGATGTACATACACAAACGCAACTACGAAAAGTACACACGGGCGCTGTGACATTGCTCTATAATTGATATTCTTAGTCTTCTTCATGGGAAGCATAGTTTTAATTAGAACGAGGTTCTTATTGACATGCAAGCAATTGTTAACCTCAAAGGTTCTCTGTGAGCGTTTCTACAAGTTCTTTCTGGAAGGATAAATCGTTTGTCGATCTGAATGAAGAGGAATAATCGGACAACTAACTCATGTGTTTAGTTCTGTTATTGTTATTGTTTAGTTTTCTGAAGCCTTTCTAGCTTGGGTCACAATTCAGAAACGTCTGCTTACACATTTCAGCTGTTCTGTGGTTGTGATTTAAGTTCTAATCATTCAGTTAGTAAAGTTTGCTGTCTCGCGCGTGCAGTCCAATTGAACATCAAACAGACTTTTCTTAAGATACTGTATTTTATATACTATCAAATCACTCCTTATGTACGTTCTCCTCTTATGCGGTACTTAACTGCGGATTTCGGCTGCGGTTTTATGAGAATATTGTTCCCCTCATCAACGCGGACGACTACAGCAGAACCGCGGTTTGCGGAAAAATATTGCCAAGGTCGCCGCGGTTTTGCAACGGAAAATGTTGCAATAATTTGGATCAGCACTGTAGCTGGGGCCTGTTCAGTTTTGGGAATTCTAATATCTGTGAACGCTACTGACCTCCTTGGATGCTTATTGGTTCAGATGATGTATCGAGTCCTCTATTTTGTAGCTCTAAGATGACGTCATTTAATGTCTGGTAGGCTGTGGACACATACAAGCTGTCAACAACAACAACAATGGTTCTTTATAAAAACATAAACAAAAAAGGAGCCAGATGACTTTCATAAAATTCATACTTTAAAATTAATACATAAATTTTAACTTTTTGGGGATTGTTTGAAGTCTTAGCCTTTTTTGAGTTTGAGACTGTCTGGGGCTTGAGACTGTCTGGGGCTTGAGACTGTCTGGGGCTTGAGACTGTCTGGGGCTTGAGACTGTCTGGGGCTTGAGACTGTCTGGGGCTTGAGACTGTCTGGGGCTTGAGACTGTCTGGGGCTTGAGACTGTCTGGGGCTTGAGACTGTCTGGGGTTTGAGACTGTCTGGGGTTTGAGACTGTCTGGAGTTTGAGACTGTCTGGAGTTTGAGACTGTCTGGGGTTTGAGACTGTCTGGGGTTTGAGACTGTCTAGGGTTTGAGACTGTCTGGGGTTTGAGACTGTCTGGGGTTTGAGACTGTCTGGGATTTGAGACTGTCTGGGGTTTGAGACTGTCTAGGGTTTGAGACTATCTGAAGTTTGAGACTGTCTAGGGTTTGAGACTATCTGAAGTTTGAGACTGTCTGGAGTTTGAGACTGTCTGGGGTTTGAGACTGTCTGGGGTTTGAGACTGTCTGGGGTTTGAGACTGTCTGGGGTTTGAGACTGTCTGGGGTTTGAGACTGTCTGGGGTTTGAGACTGTCTGGGGTTTGAGACTGTCTGGAGTTTGAGACTGTCTGGGGTTCGAACAACCAACTACATACTCATCAACATATCCTCACCAGTTTGTGGTTGTCCCCTGATGGCCTGGTTGTAGGCATTCAAGACTAGATCCCTCATGACGGCATCGCGCAGAGCATGTGTGTCCCCTTCACCCTCCTAACACACCAACAACAACAACTCTTCAATAAAAAATCACAAACAAATCATAGAGTTTCTGGTGGACCATATTGATTAATCTGATTAGAGAGAACAACTGTTTGAATATTTTGATTGATTCAATTAATACTGAATCACTGATTGGCCAAAATGCTATCACCATAGTTACCTGTTGGCTAGCAGTGGATGGGGGCGGCTGTGGCGACTGGCCCTGTATCCCACTCAGAAGATCCATCAGCGATTGTACCACAGAGTCACCGCCTGGTCTGGTAGTCTGGGTGCCTGCTGTGGTGCTTGTGCTGGTATTGGTACCAGCATTGGCTGTGTTCCCTTGTAAGGCATGAATGATTATGATATTTAAGGAGAAGTATGGTTATTGAGGAGAATGAATGGTTATGATATAGAAGGAGAAGGCAGAAGATGCAGCCTTCACAAAACAAGCCGACTGAAGACTCAACAAACTGCCTCCACTGGGGATTTGACAGTCCAGACGAAAATATATTATTTTTGAAGAAACCTTAAACAAACAAACAGCCCCAAACTCATAATGACCAGCTCCTTCAATTTTTTTAGAAGGCTGAGATGGTTGGCAAGAGTCAATTAGCAGATCTACAGGGGGTGGGGTTTGGGGGTTAACCATTTTCGACTTGGCTGCCAAATGAAATGTGTCTATAGGAATAAACAATTGTTGAGTAAGAGAGAAGGGTTAGACTTCAACAAAGAACCTAGATGCAAAAAAACAAAACGCAATTTCTAAATGTTTTAAAACTCCCAGGGGAGCATGCTACCAGACCCCCTCAAAAGCACAGATATATAAAAAAATATAGGGTGAACCCCCCTAAAAAGTTAGAGCTGCCACTGGAATTTACTTAAACAATACTTAATAAACTGTTCACTGTCTCTGCACATATCATGATTTTTACTGTTGCTCAAAACTTACTTTGAGCTTGCTGAGCTAATGCTGCACCACCACTCACAGCATTCTGGACAACTGAAGCAACCAACTGCTCAAAAACACGACCTGGTCCCTCCACACTTGAAGACCCTGACTGCTGGGTACCCTGTGCTGGTGTTGACTCAGACTGCTGGGTACCCTGTGTTGGTGCTGACCCAGGCTGCTGGGAAGGTTGGGCCCTGTGTGCTCGTAGCCCAAAGTGGAAGGACTCACACGGCAGAGATGGGTCAGGGTGGGCCATGCCCTGTCTGTGGGCCTGCATTGGATTAACACGGATGGGACCCATTGGGGGCACATAGGGGTGGGGCTGTGGGGTAGGACCCATCTCTGGCTGTGGTCCCCTTTGTGCATGGAAACCTGAAGGAGGTGGACCCATGTGCAGGCGTGGTCCTGTATGTAGGTTGAAACCTGGGGGCGGGGGAGGGCCCATTGGTGGGCGTGGTCCAATGTGCACATGTAGGCCTGTCTGCCCCGCACCCTGTGAGGCAGACGCTGCTGGATGTCCATGCGTCATTTGTCCAAGATTAGAAATAAGATTAACAAAATCATCCATCATCACTCTTGCCTCTTCTCCCGTTGTAGCTGTTGATGATTGTGGTGTCTCACCAGCCGAAGGGGCTTGGCTTGCTGTTGGTGCTGTCGTTTGGGGTGTTGTCGAAGGGGGTGTTGCTTGGGGTGTGGTTGAAGGGGTTGTTGGCATGTGACCCCTAGGTATTGCACTGGATATGATGCTGGTGATGGAGATGGTTGTCTGTGGTTCACCATGATGCCGTGGGGTGCTGCTGTGAGAAGTGCTGGATTGTGTCATGTTTGTAGGACCTGCTTGTCCAGATACATTCTGTTGATCAATTAAAAACAATTCCATGACCAGACATTGCCTGAACACACAGCTACATACATTTTAATGTTGTCAACACAGTTATAAGAACAGGATTATTTAGGATAGGTGATAAGGTGATAACAATTTAATAAACAGAAACTATTTTGATTACCATAGACTGTACAATAATAGTAAAAGCTAGTACTGTATTTTCCAGTAGATAAAACATACAACCCTAGGTACTTTTATAGTTCATTTTTGGAAAAAGAAATTGCAAGGAAATCAGGAAGAGTACAAAATTGTCATTCCTGTCTTAAGAGCTTATAATAACAAAATAACACCTAGTAGTATAAAGAATCAGGAAAAAGCGTTGAAAATATTCAATAACAGACATAAAGTACATGGTAACTTGATTGAGAATAGCAAAGTTACCTGCCGACTGGTGGTAGGCCCAGGTGGTGGTCGGCCTCCAAATATGGAAGACAGCAGGTTAGGTGCCCCTACATGTGGCGACAGAGGCGTCAAAACGCTGAGGCGACGTGGTTCTGGGGCACGGATGTTGATAGACAGGTCAGATAGGGCGTGGTAGGCATGGCTTAAGTTGTGCAGTGTCTCAGCGATGCGATCAGGCAAACTATCATCAGATGGTAGAAGGTTCTAAAAACCAGAAGTAAACATTGTATTCAGGATTGGCGTGTAAATTTAGCATAGGTAGCTGCTAAAAAGCCCATGAATGTTTTACCTCAGTGGCTGGGGAATTCAGAAGGGAAGTGTATCGGTTCAGAGATGGCTGTAGCTGGCTAGAGAACTCTTGCAGTTCACCAAGTACATCAGCAAGATCGCTAGGTCTGTTGATGAAACAAGTTTTTAGTGTTTCCCGCCCTAAAGTAGCACATCCACAAGGATCCAGGGGTCTTTAAAAGTTTGAAGCCTCATTCATATGTCCCTGCATGGCTCAAGCAAACAATTCAAAGATCCGACGAGCGCACGAATATCCAATCAAAAAGCAGCAAATAGAAGCCAGCGAAGTGCAACCCAAATGTGCAACAAAAGTCCCACAAATTGTACAACATGTGGGATGAGGTCAGTGAGTCCTACTCAGATTTATCTAAAATTCAGACGTTTATAGTGGTCTTTCTGCAACTTGGGAAATAAAACACAGAAACCTAACATGACAGAAACTTGTCTTGTTGTCCAAGCTTGGTGAAAATATTGTAAAGAAGCATAGAAAAAAGATGACTACGAGTTTGGTCGTTGAATGGAAACCGCACGAATCTAGATCAAAATACCAAAACTGATGATTAGAAATGATTAGATAAATCGGTGCTCTCTTCCGTAGGTACATGCGTTTTCAAGCTATTTTTGTCAACTTGCAGTGATTTAAGTGCGATGAAAATAAAAGAGAAAGCCGAATTCGTGAAGTTTTATCGGCAAACGTCAAAATTTACAGCAAAAATACAAACGACAGTCTCATTCTTATATATAATTAAAGTAGCCTAGGTAATATCAAACACAAGTTTAATGGTAGGACTAACATTGCTCTCTTAGTGTGGTTTGTTTGCTTTTTGTTTTTTGTTTCTCTGTAGTAAATTTTAAGCGTCTACAAAGTGGCCGGTCAAAGAAAACATGGCTATTACTTTCTACGCTGACTGGAAAATGCTTATTTGCTTGTCCAGATTCGCAAAAAAATATCTTAAACCAATCTTTTTCGGGGTCGATTGCTGACTTTTTGTGGGACATTTATGGGACCACATGGCTGTTATTGCACCATCTCTTTCCTGATTGGCTATTTGTGCATGCGTGATTGACATGTCGGATCTATGAATAACAATCAAAAACATGTTACATTACATCTTTTTGTTTCTTAGGGAAAGGGAGGGGGGACTCATTTGAAAATTTTGGCTTTAGAGAAGGCTGATTGGAAAGGGGAGGGTCCAGTTGAGCTTTCACGGCAATATAGTACCTGGGCTGTTCAGTGTTTCCCTGGGGACCCTGGTTTGGTGCAGGCCGATCATCTGTTGGAACATTGGCGTCCATTGATGGTGGAGCTTCACCCTAAAGAAAAATCCTTTTGTGTGAGTATTTACTATTATTGTTTTTTTTTTCAATTTATATTATGTTACAGTAGTAACTACATAGCACCTTTATTTTCTATTATTTAATAACATGATAAGGGAGCTCATAGCGCATAAGCCCCTGGTTTCTTTGATACAACACCACACACTCCTGGGGAAAATCCTTTTGAAGGAATTAATTTTTTTAACCAATGTTTTTTTCTTCTATAGACCATGTGTCTTGAGCCCAGGTGGGTACAGCAAGTAATGATAACAAGAGAATTCAGCGCAAAGATTACACACCTCAGTTCTGTTAAAAGATTCACGAGCTGCTCTTATGAAGTGCCGCGCCCTAGACAGCCTCCTAGCAGCATCATTTCCTTCCTGGAAGAGCCAAAACAAGACAGGTTGAGTATAATTTTCAACCATTTTTGATGCAATGAATCATGATGCAATGCATCACTTGCATGATGATTGGTGCATTTTAATACAGTACACTGTTGTGCTTATACTCACCGGGGGTGCTGACAGTAGATTGATGTGTACATTTAACGTGGAGCCATCACTCTGAATTAACAAAAATATCATCACTTTAAATAAAACACAACTGGAATATCACCCCCCCCCCCCCCCCCTCCACACACACACACTTTTTCTTGAAGGACTATCATAGAGAGTAATTGGGGTGATTTAGATCCATGTGCGCACAATTGAACATGCACAAGGCGGCAGCGTGATTCTAAATCACCCTATACACTGCAAGCCCTCTGTATCCAGTAGCGTCAATAATAATCTGATCATATAATCTGACACTAAGATGCTCGGTAGGTTTAAGTGACAACGCATTAGCTAATTAACATGATCATGACCCTTTTTAATGGTTATGGCACTTACGGAGTGTGAAGAGCTCACGTTGGCGTGGGAAGCATCGACACCAAGGTGACTGACAAGTCCCTGGACAATATTCTACACAAACGAAATAAGACTGTTAATATGCTGATGGGTAATGTTCAACACAAAAGAAATCAGAATGTTTATATGTTGATGGGTAATGTTCTATAAAAAAATATCAGACTGCTAATATCATGACTAGAACCTACACAATGTTCTACGCCAACAAAATAAGACAGTTAATATCATGACTAGACCCTGGACAATGTTCTACGCCAACAAAATAAGACAGTTAATATCATGACCAGACCCTGGACAATGTTCTACGCCAACAAAATAAGACAGTTAATATCATGACCAGACCCTGGACAATGTTCTACGCCAACAAAATAAGACAGTTAATATCATGACCAGACCCTGGACAATGTTCTACGCCAACAAAATAAGATAGTTAATATCATGACCAGACCCTGGACAATGGTCTACGCCAACAAAATAAGACAGTTAATATCATGACCAGACCCTGGACAATGTTCTACGCCAACAAAATAAGACAGTTAATATCATGACCAGACCCTAGACAATGTTCTACGCCAACAAAATAAGACAGTTAATATCATGACCAGACCCTGGACAATGTTCTACGCCAACAAAATAAGACAGTTAATATCATGACCAGACCCTGGACAATGTTCTATGCCAACAAAATAAGACAGTTAATATCATGACCAGACCCTGGACAATGTTCTACCCCAACAAAATAAGACAGTTAATATCATGACCAGACCCTGGACAATGTTCTACGCCAACAAAATAAGACAGTTAATATCATGACCAGACCCTGGACAATGTTCTACGCCAACAAAATAAGACAGTTAATATCATGACCAGACCCTAGACAATGTTCTACGCCAACAAAATAAGACAGTTCATATCATGACCAGACCCTAGACAATGTTCTATGCCAACAAAATAAGACAGTTAATATCATGACTAGACCCTGCACAATGTTCTACGCCAACAAAATAAGACAGTTAATATCATGACCAGACCCTGGACAATGTTCTACCCCAACAAAATAAGACAGTTAATATCATGACCAGACCCTGGACAATGTTCTACGCCAACAAAATAAGACAGTTAATACCATGACTAGACCCTGGACAATGTTCTATGCCAACAAAATAAGACAGTTAATATCATGACCAGACCCTGGACAATGTTCTACGCCAACAAAATAAGACAGTTAATATCATGACAAGACCCTGGACAATGTTCTATGCCAACAAAATAAGACAGTTAATATCATGACCAGACCCTGGACAATGTTCTACCCCAACAAAATAAGACAGTTAATATCATGACCAGACCCTGGACAATGTTCTACGCCAACAAAATAAGACAGTTAATATCATGACCAGACCCTGGACAATGTTCTACGCCAAAAAAATAGGACAGTTAATATCATGACCAGACCCTGGACAATGTTCATATCATTAGGAGACACAAGCAATGCTCTACACCCACAAAAGAGCTATCAGGGCTATATCCCCCTGGCTTCCTCTCACACACCTAGAAGAGACTTTTAGATAGATAGGTAGAAATAGTTGATCAAAATTGAATCCCAGCCTTTGGGCAGCATTTACAAAAAAGCTTCAGCTCCCCCCACCCCCCCCCCCCCCCCCCAAAGTAACTTTAGGATGCAACTCCCTCAATACCTGAGAGATCCCCATGACATCTACAGGCATATTGAACGCCCCCATGACGATGTTAGCTGCTGATGAGGCAGCTTGGCTACCAGGATGAACAGACGGACCATCAGGAGAATTGCTGGCTCCATCTAATTAGACAAAAATAATACGGACCATCAGGAGAACTGCTGGCTCCATCTTATTAGACAATAATAATACGGGCCATCAGGAGAACTTCTGGCTCCATCTTATTAGACAATAACAATACGGGCCATCAGGAGAACTTCTGGCTCCATCTTATTAGACAATAATAATACGGGCCATCAGGAGAACTGCTGGCTCCATTTTATTAGACAACAACAACAACAATGATAATGATAATGATAATGATAATGATAATGATAATGATAATGATAATGATAATAATAATAATAATGGGAAAGATAGGGCAACTCTTGGACATTAATTGTATAGCAGTTGCTCAGAGATTGTAATTGGAAATATCAAATGTTGTTGTTTGTATAATACAACTTAATATTACAAAGTCTCTTCGAGTTTTAGCACCAGCCATATCATTTGGCAAGACAAGGGTCAATGTTTATAGAGGCATCTAACATAAAACTTAAAATCTGTTTGGATTTATTTCCATTTTTATATCTCCTATGTAGACAACTGAGATTTTTCACAGACTTGATACTCTGTAAGATATATACATTTGCTGAAACTTTTTTGTTGATAAAAACGGACACTAAAAAAGAGCCTTGACCTGATGCCAGGCTTGCTTGCCAGTGGGGCTTTATTTACAGTGAGTAGCAAAAAAGATTGGCTCATTGCAGGGTAGGGTAAAGTACATTATACAAACGAGTTGTCTAGATATCCTGAGCTGTAACAAACTTTTAAAAACTTGGGGGGGAAGGTTGATACAAGGAACATTAAGAAAACGTGTGGGCACAACCATGCCGTTACTGGTCATTTCCTTATAATTTAAAAAAATCAAAAGTTAAAATCAAAGATTAGAAAATCACTGGGCATTACTGATACCAACGCTTTACCTGGTTGGGTCCTGGGAGGTTTTCTCTCAACAAGATGAACCACACAGCCATCTACCTCTAAGATAGAATTCAACAATTAGTAAGACTGCAACAGGTTATAATATGGTCTAGAGCAAATCCACCATACCAAACTCCTTCAACTTTTTCTCATCCTGAAGGACTTTTCCCTTGAAAATTAGTCGCTGTCTCTCAGCTGGAATCCCCTAGAGAGAGAAAAAGTTTAAAGCAAAACTGGCATTTTAAAAAAATGGCATCTTGTACAGAATAGTATTAATAAACAAAATGATTATACAAATCAAATGACTATCAATAATCTTCTAGTTTATGGTTTTCTATCTTTCCCACTAGCTGAGGTATCTTTGCTCTGTTTCTCAATGGGCTAGTATTTTTGTGGAAAAAAAAACTCTTTTGGGAGTAGCAAAATTATTTATTGCACATTATCAGCCTTCTGAAAACCCACCGGCTGCCGGCTCAACTCGCCGCCTTTTCTGGAGATTTAAACGTCTCCATCCAGACAGAAAATACACTGTATATCATATTTGTCTCGTTATTGACAAGGAAAATGAGACTTTCAGCAACCTGAACCACCTCCAAACCCATAATGACTTGTTCCTAAAATTATTTTTGCGAAGGCTGCATTATGTAAAATGTCAGCTGTCGTTTCACTCATAAAAAACATGCTAGCCCCCCCCCCCCCCCCTCCTGACATCAGTTACATAAGATGTTGAGTGCAGACCATAGCAAATGGCTAAAACTTGTACTCGCCAAACTTGCCCCGCTATCAGAAAGGCCTTCCTTTGGGCTGTGATTAGTAAAAGAGCATATTGAGTGCACTACAGCAAAAGTCAAATAAGACCTTGGATTTTATTGTTAACCATCAATAATGCAGGACTGCGAAAGGCAGTCAATTTTTAGTTACAAGCATATTGATAGGAATGCACATCTTTACGCTGTTTATCTTTTTTGTACAGTTAGCTCTCTCTGTTTTGATTCAGTTTTTAAAGTTGCATGTAACACACATAACCACAATGTTTGTGTGATGGAAACAGTGCTGTATAACTTTTTTGTACAGTTTCTGTAGCTCTCTCTGTTTTGATTCAGTTCCTAAACTTGCATGTAACACACATAACCACAATGTTTGTGTGATGGAAACAGTGCTGTATAACTTTTTTGTACAGTTTCTGTAGCTCTCTCTGTTTTGATTCAGTTCCTAAACTTGCATGTAACACACATACAGTAACCACAATGTTTGTGTGATGGAAACAGTGAATCTCAAACTGGGTACCGTGCGCAAGCAGTGTCTACATGAGGAATGAGGCCCAGCCCTCACCCTGACTGCCAAAATGTGTGAAAACGTGGACCATTTTCCATATGAAACTGGTACAGTGCCCTCAGTGTATATCCGGCCTACGAAGTGGTATCAGACAGTGGTTATAAGCTAAGTGGCAAATGCTGTTAGGTCTGTTTAGTGTACAAATGTCAGCCCAGCAAAATTTAAAAATTTACTTGGACAGAGATGTTGTGAAATTGGGTGAAATACAGTATGATAAATATGTGAAAAAAACCCAAGAGAGCCAATGCAGGTGAATTATAGAGAATGTATGAACATTTTTTTTTTGTAGGAACATTTTGAACATTTTAGGGTGTATTATTTTAGGAGAAGGAGGGAATAGTTCTACAGAGAAATGAAAGTGTATTTGATTTTGCAGGGGTGATAAGGGTTATTTTTGTGATCCGTGAACAGCCTTCTTTGTTTATCGTGAAAGGACAAAGTGAAAACCGTGATCCGTGATAGCTACCTTTGCTGTGATTCGTGAATGGCGAAACTTGATCATTGTGAATCGTAATTTATGCTTTTTTAAAAATTGTGAATTGAAATTTCCGAGTAAAGATTGATCCTTGTCGTTAGTTTATCAGTTTATCCTGAAATGTGATTTCCGAATTTTGAAACTCGTGAAACGTACAGGCCTCCCTTACCGCCCCTGATTATGTATAGGAATCAATAATAAGAGTTAAAAGTATAACTTGGAACAGTAATTATCACAAAAGCCATTTTCCATAGAGGAGATTCACATACCACAGTATCAGCAATCTCCTTCTTGAACTCTTCAACAGTAAGCTAAAAAAACAGATATTTAAAACCCGACCCAACAAAACCATCACAACGTAAGATTAGTGAAAGCAGAATTTTGAATCCAAAAGCAATCTATGTCTTTACCTCTTCAGAAACGGTGAATGTTCTTGTTTCTGAGTCTAAGGTCTTCACGGTTACTTGCATGGTTTAAGTTGGCAAAAGTATCCGTTAATAAGACACGGAAACAACACAACTTTCACCCACAAACAAAAGACAGCGAGTTTTTTCGAGTCCTTCCTTTCTTCTTCTGAGGCGAGGGTTTCGTCTCCAGGCTAGCGCCTACACAGGAAGCCCGACCAAAAACATTTGTGTAGCTTTGCTCCAGGCCTCGCTCTCTAGACTGCTAGAGCATGCAAGGGCAAGACGAACAAAGTTTGTTTGTTGGTTACGCTAAATATTAAATTTTGATAATAATCCATGAAATTCCCTGAAGCGTGCCTTGTTTTCGCTTTCCGCTTCCGCTGAAAAAATCCGATCAAGTTACGCGTTCCGTAATCTATGAGTCTCTTGTGTCTACCAAATAAAGGGTTCAGATACATCGATATTTTTTGTTGTGTAGACCCAGGATCTAAACAAATTGAACGCTTTCGTAGATAATCTTAACAATTTACACCTCATCATTAAATTTACAAGCTCCGCCCCCTATGAAAATGTACTCGGTATCGGACGGTATCGGCGTAAGATGTCAAGATGGCGGGCTGATATGCCTCGACCATTATACCAACTTACTGGCAGATGCCCCAAGGAAGATGATAGGACCAAAAAAATATGTT
This sequence comes from Nematostella vectensis, assembly GCF_932526225.1. Taxonomy (NCBI): domain Eukaryota; kingdom Metazoa; phylum Cnidaria; class Anthozoa; order Actiniaria; family Edwardsiidae; genus Nematostella; species Nematostella vectensis. Next base: position 11,269,756 of record NC_064041.1, on the reverse strand, counting down.
TTATTGGTTCAAAAGAAAAAATACATTTGTTGTTTATCAAAACAGTAAATATATTAATATAACGACTGCTCATCTCACAATTGTTATTTTGTTAGGGTGATAAAACGGTGGCTGACTCTCATGGACAATTTTTGCAATAATATAAAAGTTCACCGCGAAACGCGTCTAGTCTCCCCGTTCTCAGCGAGACTAAAAATGCGTTCTTGAGTGGAAACGTATCACTATTCTTTTGAAACCTGCTCCCTGTTTTAAGCTTCTCTAGTACTTCTACCCTATCTATTTCGCCAACCAGCCATCACTTCGTGACGTCATTAAAGATGGACGACGTAATCAACAAGTTACCAGAACCCTCCGGTGGTTTTACCTGTTCACACACTGTCGAAAAGCGCAGGCAGCTTTGTTTTACTATTACGTCACAAGCCAAAACAATTTTCATTATTCTATGTTTTGAACTCCAACATGGTCGAGACGCATTTATGCACTCACCCGCTTTATAGACGGGTGTCACAAGATTTTGGACCTCATCACAAGCCTAATTTTTGTGAAAATATTCATACATTCTTTGTACTCACCCGCATCGGCTCTCTTGGGTATTTACACATATTTACTGTATTTCACTCGATTTCACAAGATTTCTGTCCTTGTTGGGTTGACAGTTCTGTTTATGTGAACTTTAATTTTCAAATGGGGGATTGAAAACCAAGAAAGCCAAAAGACTCGTGAAGCTGCAACAAATTAATGTGAATGATCGGACGGGATATTATTTTAATTGATCTTCAACTTGAATAAAAGCCTAAAGTACAGCAACTTGAAGCTTTAAATATAGCCTTTGACCAGAGAGACTCCAAGCTTCCCTTGCTTGCCAAACCGGTCAATAAATAGATTGAACAGCTTTTGTAGTCGACTACAGTCGCATTTGCCTCGAGCGTTGAACACAGTGGCGACTGTTTGGTACTTTTTTGTCCCCACATTCGGGCTCTATATGGCTTGAAGTGAATGGGTTAATCTTCAAGTCTCTTTTACCCAGGACAATCTTAATAACGACCTTTACTGGAATAGATAACCGGAAAAACATGGGAGAGAGGGCTTTTTGGGGGGTAACGAAATACTTTGACATTTTATGAAAAATTGGTTCTTCAGGTTTACACTAAACTGCCTTGATGGCCTTGTAAAACTCTCTCGGGCAGAAAATGCCCTTGGCATCGGTACATGTAATCATAAAATGTTTATAAAAAGGAACACCCAATAATAAAAGGTAGAGAGCAAAAACAACAACAACAAATCAATCATCAGGAAAAAAAATAATGCTTACAAGCTACAATAGAAAGAATTTTGAATTTTACAAAGTTTGGGATAAAGTTTTAAAAGTTTTTTTTGAATGTTTGAGGTCACATTTTTCATTATTCTCGTTACGGATCACGATTCTTTAAGGTGTTTTTATTATGGAATTCAAATAGTAGCATTTCAAATCCATGCAAAGGTACTTATAATCCCATCACGTTTCATTCCATCGTTCCCCTTAGTTGCTATTGTTTATTTGCTCTTCGCATGACAAGTTCGCGTGGACACACTAAATGGCTATTCATGCAACCTTTTCGTCTGTGTCCCATGCGTGCCCCGTTGAGCTAGAGAGACACCGAATCTTCTCGCATTTATGCCAATGATGGGTCTTTCTTTGAAGCTCACATTCACGTAGAGATTGTGACGTCACGAATTAGGGGCACTAGATCGAGTGGCTCAAATTTTAGGTTTACAATCTTCGTAACTGTATGAGTTAAGACACGGTAACAATTGGAAAATCGAACTATCAAGTATTCTCAGTCAACAACGAGGGAAACCGGGTACTATATTCTGTAAGTACACTAAAGTGATATTGGTCGATGATTCTTAGAGTTTCAATTTCATGACTTCCAAATTTAAGTAACATTTTTTATATAGTCTGCGCGAAATACAAATTATCTTAATATTTTGTGAATTATATTGGGTTTGTTTAATACATTTTTACTCTATAAGTCAAAGTTTGGGCAAAGATAACGATGTCATGATTTAGATAGGAATCTTGCAGGTTCAATATAGTTTATAAGGCTGTTTCAGTTCATTAACTTCTTATCCGCTATGGAAACAGGCATGGGAAAGAAGCTAAAACACAATAAATACGTCCGAAAGCGCCTCAGAATTTCCATTTAACATTTCTAACGTTAGTTTTTGTAAAATAAATTAGCCTACAAGTTCCCAAAATAATGCATATCTCTAAATTGATTGAAAGATTTTGCAAAGTAGCACAAAGCAACGATGCATATAATTTGTAAGCTGTATTTACTCATATAAAAATTTACAGATTATATCTGCAATGCTAAAATATAATTTTCCAGTTTGAAATCAATAATGTATTTGGCGTTTCTGAAATAACCAAGATCAAACCCTTTTTTCGGTCCTTTATCAGAATTCCAATGAGTAATTTATCAAATACTTATGCATATTAATTCAAATAAACCGGTATCTATTAGAGACAACATTTCACCCGTTTGCCAAATGAAGGGCATGCATCTTTTATGAGAACTTTGTTTCATTATGGTTTCTTTTTGACTTAAAATTATAATATCGAATTGAGTTTTTCATTTTTCCAATCTTCGCTAGAGCGCATGGGCGCAGGAAAAAAGACCGAATCTATTTACCTCTCGAAATAAGAAAGGGTTTGGACACTATTGCAGGCATCTGGATGTCGATGGAATGATATTTTGGTGGGTTTTGAGCTGCGCATAACAAACCTCACACTGCGCTATTCCTCAGGTTGAAAAACAAAAATGAAAACTATCTAAACAAGAAAAGGAATATGTTATGACAGAACATCATTAGAAGCAATTTTCGTGTGCTCTGAAGCTGAAAAATATTTTGACAGACATTTAGGAAAACCGTGTTTCATTGCAGTGAACTATTTTATTTTAAAACTTGAAGCGTTTTTTTTAGTTGATACATTTCCTTCTCTTACCCTTGCCAAGATGTTGAAGTCGGGCAATTCGTTTAATCGAAATGCATCTATAAACGGGTGCATCTATTTATAGCTCAATGCGCTGCCTTGAAGGATAATAACAAAGTCCTAATCTAGATCAGAGGAGACTAGTATTTCTCCGTTTAGAGAGGTCTCGTCAGAAACCTATAGCCGCAGGTCAAGCAAGTACCTTTAAAGATACGCGCGAGAAAATATGTTTCTTTTTTCAAAGGAAGCCTAAGACGCAAGGTTGAATGAACGAGCAGAGAGTAGACGTTTTACTTACGATCAGAAATGTGCCTTTCAACGCGACATGACACTTTCAAATAGATACTGAACTTGTGCACAATATTACGGCTTACCTCCTCAGCACTAAATTATGTTTTCACTTTTGGTTATATTTCCTGAGTGCTAAAAAAAATTGAAAACATGGAGTGCCCCAACCCCCAAAACGTGAAATACTGTATATATCCTAACAGTCTTATTCTAATATTTGTGCATTCTTAGCGCGTTCTGACTTTCTCTATAAATCAATATTGTCATGGGGTGTTTTGTAAACCACCCTATTAACATCGATATATTTAATATGTTGCATTAAAATGATTAGAACTACATGAAGAATTGTGGGGCTTTTTATTGTATATTAAAAAAGAAAATGATAAAATGTTTGCAAACTCTCAAGTTTCCACGACGTTACGTCCGTAGGTTTGTCTGTCTGTCTGCTTTCTATCCATCCGTCTCTGTGTCGTTTATTTTTCCATCCGTCTGACCCTCTATGACGTTCTGTTCGCAGGAGAGATGAGTGATTTGTACTGGATTATAGGCTGTAGTGCTGGCGGCGGTTTGCTTCTTATCATTTTTATCGTTATCGTCACATGTATGATCTGCAAGAAAAAGAGAAGGTTAGTTTTATATACTTCGTGATTTTGCCCTCCTTCATTGGCCTGCCAGCCCCTTTTCCTAAGTACGGAGCATCAATTCTTTTTGATATACCTGTTTCAGTTTTCCACTTCTCACTCCTCAGTACAATAGCTACGAACTGATCTACTCAGTTTATAATTATGTGTCTGAGAAAGTGTGTAAAGAATCTCCTCCTCCTCATCCGAGAAGACGAGGGATTCACAGGCCCCTATGTAAAGAGCCAGATTTTTCTGTTTTTGATTGTTTTTATGGGTTTAGTCTTTCTTCTGGTTGTACCCTGCCCTGCACAATCTAGATTTCAAAGAGTGTCAATCAGTTATTTCTTTGTTATTGTTTTCATTACATACCCAATCACAAATGAAGTCAAATACTGAAGCAACAATTTTTTGATTAAAAGTACCCCAGTCACTCGCTTGGATAAGATGAGGGTAACTGGAGAGTTTTGTCACTCGGTTAAGTGCGCGATTGGCTTTCTTTAATAGAGGCAGCTTTACTTACTTTCAAAAAATGCCCTCATTAATATGGCGACCTTCTTAACCCGGTTACAATTTACCAAAACTATACAATGAACTTTGTTTCTTTAAAGACGCAAGAGGGACAATGAAGCAAATTGGCAAGCCCATACACAAGAGATCGATCTCGAGGGAGAGGACGGTCCACTCGCCAAGAGACACTCAGACGGCCTGTGTAAGGATACTCTGACAAGAGCAAAGGTTTCCACAAGAGCAAGCATACAGTCAGATGAAATTAAGTGGCCGGAAGGCCAGAGACTCCCACAGCACCGGCCCCTCACGGAAGAAGAGCTACACCAAGACGGTAATGATAGGGTCTTCGACACGAAGTCAAATGAGACGCATAAAGGGATACTAGTGAATGGTGTCGAGCATGCTCGAAGTGAGAATGATGTTCGGACTGTTCGCACAATCGATGTTACGATAAAGAAAAAGAGCAAGAGATCAAATACAAAGTCGCTGTCTTTTGACGATGAGGTGGGAGTAATGGGAGAGTCCCCTAAGCGTCCCGTGGCAAGAAAAAGGTCGTCATCTGTACCCCCAGCTTTGGACAAGCAAGCAGGTGAACATGACCTCGATCATGATGTATGGAAGGAACCTTTAACGCTACCCGAACCAGACTACCCGGCTGACACGGAAAAACCAGAAGAAAAGCCTCTTTCTTTGTACGAGGTGGATGAGAAACGTAAAGAGTCGATGAACAAAACAGCGAATAACGTTGACCTTCAAGACACGAAGAAAGACAATATGTCTTATTCCACAACAGTGCTTGTACACCAGGTGCCTAATGAAGCCTTCCCGCCCCCTGATTACCCGGATATTCAAAACACACAAGGCGCAAACTCTCCCAATCACAATGCGGAGAGAATCGAGAACCCATCGACTTCTGAGTCTCCAAGTGCTGAAGAAGAGAGTTTGAGTGGATCGAGCGGGACGCGGAAGAATAGCTTTGCCGACCCGTCAGATTCGGGTGTGGACAGTGAAGGCTGCGACGCTCTGTCTAGACATGGGGATGAGGCAGATGATGAGGACGATGCACTGCTCACGAAGGTGGAGGTGAACTTTTGCGATCTAAAGAAGGAGAGGCCGGACGTTGTTAATACTCCTGCTATGTCGATAAACAATAATAAGCCAATCACTGTACAGATTCCATTCGGTGCGGCTAACCTATCCAGCCAGTATGATCATCGGTTGCAGTCTAACGAACCTACCAGCGGGTACAAAGAAGTGGAAGAGCTGAGCAACAAGAAGAACCTCCAGGCCAAGTCCTTTACAAATCAGAGCTACATCCCCAAGGAGATCGAGAAGAGTCCCAATGAGTTCTCCGTAGCCCTACGCTCTGTATCTCACAACACTACAAAAGAAGACAGTATCCTCAAGGAAAAAAATGAGGTCAATAAGCTTCGGGACAACCTTAAAAGCCTTCCCACGTTTACTTTTAAAGATACAAAGGCAGAGACGGTGACATTTGAAAAGCCGTTTCTGAAGAAGGCGCCGGAGCATAAGCCTCTAGTTGAAGTGGAAGCACCTCAATTCCCGAAGTTGCATCACGTTGAACTTCCCCAGACGGAGAAAAAGGTCGATGAGACGCCAAGATTCGTACAACCACTCTTGAAGAAAACGACAGTAAACGTGAAAGGACCCGACCAAAAAGACAAGGCGGAGCCAGAACCTCTGCATCTACCAAAACTGCATCACGTAGAGACCCCTAATAAGGACACAACCCAAACGGAACCTGATCCAAGTCCTCCGATCAACGTCAGTGCAGGCATTAAGAGGTTTCAACCGGGTCAGGATCCAGTGTCCAAGCCTGGGCATGCAGTACAAGACACTGAAACTACGATCACAAAGAAACCGAGTTTCAATCAGAAAGGGAACAAGGCAACAAAAAGCCCTCTTGAGACTCTAATGAAGCCTGATACTCCGAAGGTAAATGAGCTTAAGATGGAAAACGCAAATCTAACCGAGTCAAGCGGGACACATACCAAGAAAAGTTCTTCTGGGACAACTTCGGCAAGCATCGTCGCCAATGTCATCAAAGAACGCAATACGCACCCGGCAAATAGAGTAATGTTGTCTGATAAGTCTCCGGAGTTTGGTAGAATCAAGCTGAAAAGCGTCCCAAAGGTTGATGACTTCAGAATAGAAGAACCGAGGAAACAACAGAATATTCAAGCCACACCCAAGCAGCAAAGTCATCTTCAAAACACGGCAGGAAATAGAGGTTACATTTCCGGGATGCCACATATTCCACCGCCGTACCAAAAGGAAAACAACTATCTATCAATGGATAAAAGGACCGAAGGCGTTAAGTATACGGGACCAAAAAACAACATGAAGACTGAACCTATTGTCTCACCATCGATCCCTAAAAACACTGTTTCGACGAGCTGCCCAGGGAACCCACCCTCAATTCTGAAGAATAGTTCAGCCGTCCCTCCAAATGGACTTCCAGAATCTAAGCCAGCGCCCATTCCTGTAATACCCGAGGCCCCTGTATTCGACCCCAAACCACGCACACCAACAGTGTCAAGAAAAACCTCAATGAAACTAACGGCGGAGGAGCACTTACAGTTGGAAGAAGAGAGGAAGAAGATGTGGAAGAAAGAGCAAGTTGAGCAAAAACTTCGTGCACGTTTAGATAGCAACAGCAAAGTCATTATACAGGCGTCTGGACTAGCGTATAAGGACTGTATGCCGGAGCTGTTCACGAAGATCAAGCAAAGAGGGTCGACATCCAGTGACTTGGAGTCGGGGGACGAATCCCAGGTACTGGTCAAGTAGAGTAGCTGAAGATTTCGTACTGCAATGTATGCTTATGTTGTAAGACTTCTAGATGTAATGTAGCAGGGTCATGAGGGTACGAGGGGGATTTACGGGGGCTGATTCCCGAGTACGGGTCAAGTGGAGAAGCCGAAGTATTCCTACTAGGAAGTAAGACATATAGCCTTTGTTTATTACATAAACTTTGCATTACATTATTGGGCGTCTAGATGTAGTATATCCGGGTTTATAGGGGAGTGGTTTGTACGGGGAAGGTATCGATATACAGTAATTCGGTGTGTGGGGATGGTTCCAAGAGAGTGACGGAATAAGACTACTAAATATGAGGCTTGAAGTGTCTTCATCAGAGTGGATGGGTGTGTGGTTTATAGGGGAAGGTATCGATGTCCATAATTGTAGGTAGTAAGGTAGCTAAAGTGTTCGTATTAAGAAGTAAGACTGGGGAAACCTTGTCGTCAGGGTAGGTGGGTATGTAGGTAGCTGAGTGAACGGTAAGGTATCGATGTTTAGTGCTCTGGAATTTCAGGACAAGGACATTCTTATGGATTGTGTAAATAACGATACTTACGAAAACAATGCAGCAGTTTGAATCTTCTATACAAAAGATATTTATATAACACTTTCTACTCACATATGTCACATACGGTATGTCAAAATGCAAGAAATTATTCTTAAAAAAAGCCATATTTTGCACCTTGATAACCACCATACTACGTTGTGAATTATTTTTGTAAATTTTAGAAACCAGAATTTTATCAAATTATATAAGATCGATGGACAGGATGGATTTCAGCCTTAGAAGTAGCGAATTAGATAAATATATCTAGAATAAGGATGTGATGAAAATACGATGTTTTGAAAACAGAAAAAGAAATACAACTTTTATATCCCTCGAGAATACTACTTTGCTTGTTATGTCTATATTCACGTATTATGGCTACAGTGGAACGATTTCTATTAACGGACACTTTCCAAGATTTAATCAAACCTCCATTTAGCGAACACCTCCATGGATAGACAGATTTTCCGTCCCGAGGGTGTCCGTTATATAAAAGTTCAACTGTATTCCTTAATGATATAAATAGAAATACCAAAGCATGTAACAATAGACAAGTTCAACCATACACAGTTCAGAAACTAGATAGTTACACTTTTATACGATATGACTTCAGACGAAGATAATTAAAATTAACTCACATGCATGTTGTATTCCCTCTTTGTGTCTTTTCCCTTATGGTGACGTTGGAAGGTTACGCAGCTTATCAAGGTAGGCTTGGGGCGTGGTTATTTGATCGGACCCTGAAAATTAGCAATAGGATAATGTCCCGAGGGCTCTCGATGAATACGTAGATATTACTTTCTCCCACTGGAAAGCCCAGGTGGCGCAGTTGGCAGAGCGTCACTCTGTAGTTTCTGTGCCTCATATACCCCTATGTTTCCGGGTTCGATTCCCGGTTCCTACGTGAGTTGAGTTAGTAGGTCTCGCCTTTGCTCCGTGGGTTTTTTCCTGGTTCTCCTGTTTTCCCCCTTCACAAAACGTACAATTTCGATCTTAGCTGTGATCCGTAAGTCAGATAAGAGTTGTATGGCCGGCTGCCTGAGGCGCCTTCTCATGCCTATACTCGACCACGTTTGGATTTGCCCTCTCATAATTCAGCATCTAGCTGCGAGCTTAGAGTTTTTTTTATTTATTTATTGAAGGTGTGTCATTTGAGCATAAATCGTAAATCTAAAAATCATAGTTAAAAGTGTTTGAAATGCGTAAAAAATGACTTGTCAAAGCCTCGCTTTCGCGCTCAAAATACACAGGACCCCTATTATCTGAAAACAACCTCGGTAATATTGCGCCGACAATGTTCGATGATGCTGAGCTGTTTGCACATGAGAATAATAACTCACCAATCAAGACTTCCCACTCTTGCCTTCCGGCACTTGCTCTGCTCACCTTAAACATAAAGGTCAGTGATTTTGAGTATTCTGAGAACATTCGCTTAAAGGGGCAGTGTCATGGTAATAGCTTTGCAATAGCTCTCCGGCCCGGACACAACGAATTTCAGTCAAATTCTAATATTGACTTATGAGCCTTTGGTACATGTGGGAGACTTAAATTCAAGGAAATGACCACAAACTGTCAATAAACACAGCTTTCAGTAAAATATTGCAAATTATTTTAACAATGCATTGACAGCTTAAAGTTCAAATTTTTGCAGACAATTAAAAGCCTACAATAAACACTGACTCCAGATATGCAATGAGGCTGCCCCTTTAAAAAAATTAAGTGCTTAAACTCCCTCTCACTCCCGTTAATAAAGTTGCGAATTTGTAACCAAAACACTTTGTACCCTCTGATTGGTAAGTTTGTGAAACAGTTTTAGGCTTTTGACACACGGAAACAGTGCCTTTGTCGTTTGGAATAGCGGTATAGATATGTGGATACAGCATCTAGCTATCTGCTAGCTCACTCTTGCGTCATGTCGAATTGGGTGGGTTTTCCACATTAGGACTTTGATATGCTTTATTGTTTAATACGTCAAAGAACTGCTTCGAGCAGCTCACAAATATATCTCAATGGCAAACCAAAGACTTTAAAGGACGGCGGCGCAAACGTTAGCCTTGTCAAAAGTGGTTGCACGTGCTGAAGTCTTGCATTTGCACAGCCGCGTAGATTTTCCGCAGTCGTATATCTTATGTTTCATGTAGGTTAGTACTAAGGGCCGGCGCCCCCAGCGGTTATTTTAGGTTCGCTCCTACAGTCTTCTGCAGCAGTGTAGCATTGAAAAGGAGACCTCCGCCTTTACGTCCTTCTCAGAGAAGACTAAGGATCCACATTCTTAAAGTCAGATAATTACACCTCCGAACTCCCAATAACCTGGGTCTGTTTTAACAGAAAAACCCGCATCTTCAGCAGGACGCGAAATATTGCTGGCGGTGGTGGCGTGTGTTGTTTGTTAAAAGAGATTAAGAAAACTGGGAGGAGGACAGCTACGCCTTCCTGATCATTACCTTATGTTTTTTTTTTAAATATCAGCCCCTCCCTCTGCTACGGCGGGCCCTCCTTCGTCTCGGACTGTGAAGCAAAGACGCAACACGTGACCTATAGCGTACCTCGTATGCTGACCTTGTCTCTGAATAGGTGACCCCGCCAACTATGAACACAATGAGTCGTGGGACAAGGCTAACAGGCGCTGCTGTCTGATAAATAAAGCGTAGGATTAAAAATCAGCTCTTTTCGGGATCAAAGGGGGGGGGAGTCAAGAAGGGATTTAAAACCACCTAGCTCCCCCTTTCCCTCCACACTGCTTTTTTGTTGTATAAATTTATGTCACAATGTCATTTTTTCTTGCAATGTACATGCTGTTAACAGGCTGTTAAGGGATAAGCAAGGATTAAGAACAATAGCAGATAGCAATGAGTAAAAAATCCTAGTTTTTAAATAAACAAGGGCGAGCAAGTTTTGGGATGATAACAATTTATTTACACAAGTACTGCTCGAAATTATCATAGGGGCACACTTAAACGCCTCTAAGCACTTGCTAACAACCGTTTAATTTGTCAGAGCATCGAGCCCCAGGAACGTATTATAGTAACAGCTGGTCTTTGAAAATAATGTCATCACCGCTCCTATTGTTTATGTCATTGCCCTAAGAAGACCCTATTTGGGAGAGATTACTGCTTTTTATGTCTCATCAGAAGTCCAGAAAAGAGACTTCCACACAAAGTTCTTGCAAGAGCCGTTTCAATGATCTGGGACGTTCCTCAATTGACTCGTTAGCGCATTATATGGTGTTCATGTCGGCTGAGCTAGGTTGTCATTAGCATCGTCGGGAACTGTCTTGCCTTAGCGATCTACTGTCGACAGTCATTCCTCGTCATCGATTTAGAAAAGAGAAGAGACAGCAGTTTCAGAGATGCTACATGAACATATTGGAATTTCGCGTTGTTGCATGGCAAACTAGTGGCAGCTAGCGAGCAAAGAGAAACCAGAAAAGAGAAATCAGTTTTAGAGATGCAACATAAACATATTGGAGCTTCGCTTTGTTGCATTGCAAACTTAAGTGGCAGCTAGCGAGCAAAGAGAAACCAGAAAAGAGAAATCAGTTTTAGAGATGCAACATAAACATATTGGAGCTTCGCGTTGTTGCATTGCAAACTTAAGTGGCAGCTAGCAATCAAAGAAAAAAACAGAAAAGAGACAGCAGAGACGGCATGTTGGAGCTTCGCGTTTTGCATAGCAGATTATAGTGGCAGCTAGCGAGCAAAGAGGGACCTATACTACTTGAATTTTATCTTGTGTCTCCTCACTATATTTCAATTAAAATAAAGCTACTTGAAAGGGGACCACTGTAATTGGCCCAGTCTGTAGCGGATCCCTGACCAGTGTTTCGTTTTTGTTAGGTTTATTATTTTTCTTTTGTGTTGTTGTTATTTTTCTTTTGGTTATGGCGAAGTCGAATGAATAAATAAATAAATACTGAGGTAAAGTAATTTAAACAAATAAATTTGAATAAAAAAACATATTTTTGTTTTCAAAACGCGAATGACGCATAAGCTCATATCAGATTAATTTCGAAAATGAACTAATAAATAAATGAAGTTAGAACATTCCTAAAGTAGACTTTCACTCTCTGTTTTCGATCATTGATTTGAGCGTTTGACAGATTATTACGTCCTCGGGCATAAGGTCAGCGATGGAATGTTGATTAAAACTGCTCAGGGGTTGGACATTGTTATGGTTTGACATGGCTTTTAATTAGGATCGAATTTGAACTTGTATTTGAATTTTTCCTTGTGATGTAAAAAAAAGACAGCAGTTTCATTTACGTGACTTTCCTTATCACGAAAACAATCATTTGAACAGCAGAAACAAATAAAAGAGGAGGCTGTGGAAACCTTATTCAAATTGGGGCCATCACTAATTCTCTATTTAATTTTTTTTTATGAATCACTCTGATCATTATTAATTTTCATATAACGCAACTTACTCTCTAGTTTTTTTTCTATAAATCCCTCTGATTATCATAAATCTCCATAGAAGGTAACTTATTGTCTAGTTTCCTTTGGCAAATTACGGTCAAAGGAAACTAGACAATAGTCGAGGTCAACAAACAAATGACACTTAACCAACTTTGACATCAACAAACTCTGTCTGCCTCTACAATTTTCTTACTGCAGTAAACTCCTCTCCCTCCAACCATTCTCTCCTCGTAGCTGGTAAACCATTTGGGCGAAGCTGGTCAGCTTTCATGGTCGCTGGAACCATAGAATAGTATACCTTTACCCATAACACTGCCAAATATATACGGGGTGCCTTTAACAAGAGACTTCATAAACTGTCCTTGATAGCGGGGTGTCCTTCAAGCTGGTGTTCTCAGTTCCTCTGTACTTTGTAGTCTTTATAGGTTAGGTGATAAGGGCGAAATAGAGGCGGCGACTCTCCTCCGCCTGTTGGCATCAGATAGGCAGGCACGAAGGGAACTATTCTCCTCCGCCAGTTGGCATCAGATAGGCAGGCACGAAGGGAACTACTCTCCTCCGCCTATTGGTATCAGATAGGCAGGCACGAAGGGAACTACTCTCCTCCGCCAGTTGGCATCAGATAGGCAGGCACGAAGGGAACTACTCTCTTCCGCCTGTTGGTATCAGATAGGAACGCACAAAGGAAACTACATTCCTTCGCCAGTTGGTATCAGATAGGCAGGCACGAAGAGATCTAATCTCTTCCGCCTATTGGTATCAGATAGGCAGGCACGAAGGGAACTACTCTCCTCCGCCAGTTGGTATCAGATAGGCAGGCACAAAGGAAACTACTTTCCTCCGCCAGTTGGCATCAGCTAGGCAGGCACGAAGGGAACTACTCTCTTCCGCCAGTTGGTATCAGATAGGCAGGCACGAAGGGAACTACTCTCTTCCGCCAGTTGGCATCAGATAGACAGGTACGAAGGCAACTACTCTCTTCCGCCTGTTAGTATCAGATAGGCAGGCACGAAGGGAACTACTCTCCTCCGCCAGTTGGCATCAGATAGACAGGCACGAAGGGAACTACTCTCCTCCGCCTATTGGTATCAGATAGGCAGGCACCAAGGGAACTACTCTCCTCCGCCAGTTGGCATCAGATAGGCAGGCACGAAGGGAACTACTCTCCTCCGCCAGTTGGCATCAGATAGGCAGGCACGAAGGGAACTACTCTCCTCCGCCAGTTGGCATCAGATAGACAGGCACGAAGGGAACTACTCTCCTCCGCCTATTGGTATCAGATAGGCAGGCACCAAGGGAACTACTCTCCTCCGCCAGTTGGCATCAGATAGGCAGGCACGAAGGGAACTACTCTCCTCCGCCAGTTGGCATCAGATAGGCAGGCACGAAGGGAACTACTCTCCTCCGCCTATTGGTATCAGATAGGCAGGCACGAAGGGAACTACTCTCCTCCGCCAGTTGGCATCAGATAGGCAGGCACGATAGGAACTACTCTCCTCCGCCAGTTGGCATCAGATAGGCAGGCACGAAGGGAACTACTCTCCTCCGCCAGTTGGCATCAGATAGACAGGCACGAAGGGAACTACTCTCCTCCGCCTATTGGTATCAGATAGGCAGGCACCAAGGGAACTACTCTCCTCCGCCAGTTGGCATCAGATAGGCAGGCACGAAGGGAACTACTCTCCTCCGCCAGTTGGCATCAGATAGACAGGTACGAAGGGAACTACTCTCCTCCGCCAGTTGGCATCAGATAGGCAGGCACGAAGGGAACTACTCTCCTCCGCCAGTTGGCATCAGATAGACAGGTACGAAGGGAACTACTCTCCTCCGCCAGTTGGCATCAGATAGGCAGGCACGAAGGGAACTACTCTCCTCCGCCTGTTGGTATCAGATAGACAGGCACGAAGGGAACTACTCTCTTCCGCCTGTTGGTATCAGATAGACAGGCACGAAGGGAACTACTCTCCTCCGCCTGTTGGCATCAGATAGACAGGCACGAAGGGAACTACTCTCCTCCGCCTGTTGGCATCAGATAGACAGGCACGAAGGGAACTACTCTCCTCCGCCAGTTGGCATCAGATAGACAGGTACGAAGGGAACTACTCTCCTCCGCCTGTTGGTATCAGATAGACAGGCACGAAGGGAACTACTTTCCTCCGCCAGTTGGCATCAGATAGACAGGCACGAAGGGAACTACTCTCCTCCGCCAGTTGGCATCAGATAGACAGGTACGAAGGGAACTACTCTCCTCCGCCTGTTGGTATCAGATAGACAGGCACGAAGGGAACTACTTTCCTCCGCCAGTTGGCATCAGATAGACAGGCACGAAGGGAACTACTCTCCTCCGCCAGTTGGCATCAGATAGACAGGTACGAAGGGAACTACTCTCCTCCGCCTGTTGGTATCAGATAGGCAGGCACGAAGGGAACTACTCTCCTCCGCCAGTTGGCATCAGATAGACAGGTACGAAGGGAACTACTCTCCTCCGCCAGTTGGCATCAGATAGGCAGGCACGAAGGGAACTACTCTCCTCCGCCTGTTGGTATCAGATAGACAGGCACGAAGGGAACTACTCTCTTCCGCCTGTTGGTATCAGATAGACAGGCACGAAGGGAACTACTCTCCTCCGCCTGTTGGCATCAGGTAGGCAGGCACGAAGGGAACTACTCTCCTCCGCCTGTTGGCATCAGATAGGCAGGCACGAAGGGAACTACTCTCCTCCGCCAGTTGGCATCAGATAGGCAGGCACGAAGGGAACTACTCTCCTCCGCCAGTTGGCATCAGATAGCCAGGTACGAAGGGAACTACTCTCTTCCGCCAGTTGGCATCAGATAGACAGGCACGAAGGGAACTACTCTCTTCCGCCTGTTAGCATCAGATAGACAGGCACGAAGGGAACTACTCTCCTCCGCCAGTTGGCATCAGATAGGCAGGCACGAAGGGAACTATTCTCCTCCGCCAGTTGGCATCAGATAGGCAGGCACGAAGGGAACTACTCTCCTCCGCCTATTGGTATCAGATAGGCAGGCACGAAGGGAACTACTCTCCTCCGCCAGTTGGTATCAGATAGGCAGGCACAAAGGAAACTACTTTCTTCCGCCAGTTGGCATCAGCTAGGCAGGCACGAAGGGAACTACTCTCTTCCGCCAGTTGGTATCAGATAGGCAGGCACGAAGGGAACTACTCTCTTCCGCCAGTTGGCATCAGATAGACAGGTACGAAGGCAACTACTCTCTTCCGCCTGTTAGTATCAGATAGGCAGGCACGAAGGGAACTACTCTCCTCCGCCAGTTGGCATCAGATAGACAGGCACGAAGGGAACTACTCTCCTCCGCCTATTGGTATCAGATAGGCAGGCACCAAGGGAACTACTCTCCTCCGCCAGTTGGCATCAGATAGGCAGGCACGAAGGGAACTACTCTCCTCCGCCAGTTGGCATCAGATAGGCAGGCACGAAGGGAACTACTCTCCTCCGCCAGTTGGCATCAGATAGACAGGCACGAAGGGAACTACTCTCCTCCGCCTATTGGTATCAGATAGGCAGGCACCAAGGGAACTACTCTCCTCCGCCAGTTGGCATCAGATAGGCAGGCACGAAGGGAACTACTCTCCTCCGCCAGTTGGCATCAGATAGGCAGGCACGAAGGGAACTACTCTCCTCCGCCTATTGGTATCAGATAGGCAGGCACGAAGGGAACTACTCTCCTCCGCCAGTTGGCATCAGATAGGCAGGCACGATAGGAACTACTCTCCTCCGCCAGTTGGCATCAGATAGGCAGGCACGAAGGGAACTACTCTCCTCCGCCAGTTGGCATCAGATAGACAGGCACGAAGGGAACTACTCTCCTCCGCCTATTGGTATCAGATAGGCAGGCACCAAGGGAACTACTCTCCTCCGCCAGTTGGCATCAGATAGGCAGGCACGAAGGGAACTACTCTCCTCCGTAAGTTGGCATCAGATAGACAGGTACGAAGGGAACTACTCTCCTCCGCCAGTTGGCATCAGATAGGCAGGCACGAAGGGAACTACTCTCCTCCGCCAGTTGGCATCAGATAGACAGGTACGAAGGGAACTACTCTCCTCCGCCAGTTGGCATCAGATAGGCAGGCACGAAGGGAACTACTCTCCTCCGCCTGTTGGTATCAGATAGACAGGCACGAAGGGAACTACTCTCTTCCGCCTGTTGGTATCAGATAGACAGGCACGAAGGGAACTACTCTCCTCCGCCTGTTGGCATCAGGTAGGCAGGCACGAAGGGAACTACTCTCCTCCGCCTGTTGGCATCAGATAGGCAGGCACGAAGGGAACTACTCTCCTCCGCCAGTTGGCATCAGATAGCCAGGTACGAAGGGAACTACTCTCTTCCGCCAGTTGGCATCAGATAGACAGGCACGAAGGGAACTACTCTCTTCCGCCTGTTAGCATCAGATAGACAGGCACGAAGGGAACTACTCTCCTCCGCCAGTTGGCATCAGATAGGCAGGCACGAAGGGAACTATTCTCCTCCGCCAGTTGGCATCAGATAGGCAGGCACGAAGGGAACTACTCTCCTCCGCCTATTGGTATCAGATAGGCAGGCACGAAGGGAACTACTCTCCTCCGCCAGTTGGTATCAGATAGGCAGGCACAAAGGAAACTACTTTCCTCCGCCAGTTGGCATCAGCTAGGCAGGCACGAAGGGAACTACTCTCTTCCGCCAGTTGGTATCAGATAGGCAGGCACGAAGGGAACTACTCTCTTCCGCCAGTTGGCATCAGATAGACAGGTACGAAGGCAACTACTCTCTTCCGCCTGTTAGTATCAGATAGGCAGGCACGAAGGGAACTACTCTCCTCCGCCAGTTGGCATCAGATAGACAGGCACGAAGGGAACTACTCTCCTCCGCCTATTGGTATCAGATAGGCAGGCACCAAGGGAACTACTCTCCTCCGCCAGTTGGCATCAGATAGGCAGGCACGAAGGGAACTACTCTCCTCCGCCAGTTGGCATCAGATAGGCAGGCACGAAGGGAACTACTCTCCTCCGCCAGTTGGCATCAGATAGACAGGCACGAAGGGAACTACTCTCCTCCGCCTATTGGTATCAGATAGGCAGGCACCAAGGGAACTACTCTCCTCCGCCAGTTGGCATCAGATAGGCAGGCACGAAGGGAACTACTCTCCTCCGCCAGTTGGCATCAGATAGGCAGGCACGAAGGGAACTACTCTCCTCCGCCTATTGGTATCAGATAGGCAGGCACGAAGGGAACTACTCTCCTCCGCCAGTTGGCATCAGATAGGCAGGCACGATAGGAACTACTCTCCTCCGCCAGTTGGCATCAGATAGGCAGGCACGAAGGGAACTACTCTCCTCCGCCAGTTGGCATCAGATAGACAGGCACGAAGGGAACTACTCTCCTCCGCCTATTGGTATCAGATAGGCAGGCACCAAGGGAACTACTCTCCTCCGCCAGTTGGCATCAGATAGGCAGGCACGAAGGGAACTACTCTCCTCCGCCAGTTGGCATCAGATAGACAGGTACGAAGGGAACTACTCTCCTCCGCCAGTTGGCATCAGATAGGCAGGCACGAAGGGAACTACTCTCCTCCGCCACTTGGCATCAGATAGACAGGTACGAAGGGAACTACTCTCCTCCGCCAGTTGGCATCAGATAGGCAGGCACGAAGGGAACTACTCTCCTCCGCCTGTTGGTATCAGATAGACAGGCACGAAGGGAACTACTCTCTTCCGCCTGTTGGTATCAGATAGACAGGCACGAAGGGAACTACTCTCCTCCGCCTGTTGGCATCAGGTAGGCAGGCACGAAGGGAACTACTCTCCTCCGCCTGTTGGCATCAGATAGGCAGGCACGAAGGGAACTACTCTCCTCCGCCAGTTGGCATTAGATAGACAGGCACGAAGGGAACTACTCTCTTCCGCCTGTTAGCATCAGATAGACAGGCACGAAGGGAACTACTCTCCTCCGCTAGTTGGCATCAGATAGACAGGCACGAAGGGAACTACTCTCCTCCGCCAGTTGGCATCAGATAGACAGGCACGAAGGGAACTACTCTCCTCCGCCAGTTGGCATCAGATAGACAGGTACGAAGGGAACTACTCTCCTCCGCCTGTTGGTATCAGATAGACAGGCACGAAGGGAACTACTTTCCTCCGCCAGTTGGCATCAGATAGACAGGCACGAAGGGAACTACTCTCCTCCGCCAGTTGGCATCAGATAGACAGGTACGAAGGGAACTACTCTCCTCCGCCTTTTGGTATCAGATAGACAGGCACGAAGGGAACTACTTTCCTCCGCCAGTTGGCATCAGATAGACAGGCACGAAGGGAACTACTCTCCTCCGCCAGTTGGCATCAGATAGACAGGTACGAAGGGAACTACTCTCCTCCGCCTGTTGGTATCAGATAGGCAGGCACGAAGGGAACTACTCTCCTCCGCCAGTTGGCATCAGATAGACAGGTACGAAGGGAACTACTCTCCTCCGCCAGTTGGTATCAGATAGGCAGGCACGAAGGGAACTACTCTCCTCCGCCAGTTGGCATCAGATAGACAGGCACGAAGGGAACTACTCTCCTCCGCCAGTTGGCATCAGATAGACAGGCACGAAGGGAACTACTCTCCTCCGCCAGTTGGCATCAGATAGACAGGCACGAAGGGAACTACTCTCCTCCGCCAGTTGGCATCAGATAGACAGGCACGAAGGGAACTACTCTCCTCCGCCAGTTGGTATCAGATAGGCAGGCACCAAGGGAACTACTCTCCTCCGCCTGTTAGTATCAGATAGACAGGCACGAAGGGAACTACTCTCCTCCGCCTGTTAGTATCAGATAGACAGGCACCAAGGGAACTACTCTCTTCCGCCAGTTGGCATCAGGTAGGCAGGCACGAAGGGAACTACTCTCCTCCGCCTGTTGGCATCAGATAGGCAGGCACGAAGGGAACTACTCTCCTCCGCCAGTTGGCATCAGATAGACAGGCACGAAGGGAACTACTCTCTTCCGCCTGTTAGCATCAGATAGACAGGCACGAAGGGAACTACTCTCCTCCGCTAGTTGGCATCAGATAGACAGGCACGAAGGGAACTACTCTCCTCCGCCAGTTGGCATCAGATAGACAGGCACGAAGGGAACTACTCTCCTCCGCCAGTTGGCATCAGATAGACAGGTACGAAGGGAACTACTCTCCTCCGCCTGTTGGTATCAGATAGACAGGCACGAAGGGAACTACTTTCCTCCGCCAGTTGGCATCAGATAGACAGGCACGAAGGGAACTACTCTCCTCCGCCAGTTGGCATCAGATAGACAGGTACGAAGGGAACTACTCTCCTCCGCCTGTTGGTATCAGATAGACAGGCACGAAGGGAACTACTTTCCTCCGCCAGTTGGCATCAGATAGACAGGCACGAAGGGAACTACTCTCCTCCGCCAGTTGGCATCAGATAGACAGGTACGAAGGGAACTACTCTCCTCCGCCTGTTGGTATCAGATAGGCAGGCACGAAGGGAACTACTCTCCTCCGCCAGTTGGCATCAGATAGACAGGTACGAAGGGAACTACTCTCCTCCGCCAGTTGGCATCAGATAGGCAGGCACGAAGGGAACTACTCTCCTCCGCCTGTTGGTATCAGATAGACAGGCACGAAGAAAACTACTCTCTTCCGCCTGTTGGTATCAGATAGACAGGCACGAAGGGAACTACTCTCCTCCGCCTGTTGGCATCAGGTAGGCAGGCACGAAGGGAACTACTCTCCTCCGCCTGTTGGCATCAGATAGGCAGGCACGAAGGGAACTACTCTCCTCCGCCAGTTGGCATCAGATAGGCAGGCACGAAGGGAACTACTCTCCTCCGCCAGTTGGCATCAGATAGCCAGGTACGAAGGGAACTACTCTCTTCCGCCAGTTGGCATCAGATAGACAGGCACGAAGGGAACTACTCTCTTCCGCCTGTTAGCATCAGATAGACAGGCACGAAGGGAACTTACTCTCCTCCGCCAGTTGGCATCAGATAGACAGGCACGAAGGGAACTACTCTCCTCCGCCTGTTGGTATCAGATAGACAGGCACGAAGGGAACTACTCTCCTCCGCCAGTTGGTATCAGATAGGCAGGCACGAAGGAAACTACTCTCCTCCGCCAGTTGGCATCAGATAGACAGGCACGAAGGGAACTACTCTCCTCCGCCTGTTGGTATCAGATAGACAGGCACGAAGGGAACTACTCTCCTCCGCCAGTTGGCATCAGATAGACAGGTACGAAGGGAACTACTCTCCTCCGCCTGTTGGTATCAGATAGACAGGCACGAAGGGAACTACTTTCCTCCGCCAGTTGGCATCAGATAGACAGGCACGAAGGGAACTACTCTCCTCCGCCAGTTGGCATCAGATAGACAGGTACGAAGGGAACTACTCTCCTCCGCCTGTTGGTATCAGATAGGCAGGCACGAAGGGAACTACTCTCCTCCGCCAGTTGGCATCAGATAGACAGGTACGAAGGGAACTACTCTCCTCCGCCAGTTGGCATCAGATAGGCAGGCACGAAGGGAACTACTCTCCTCCGCCTGTTGGTATCAGATAGACAGGCACGAAGGGAACTACTCTCTTCCGCCTGTTGGTATCAGATAGACAGGCACGAAGGGAACTACTCTCCTCCGCCTGTTGGCATCAGGTAGGCAGGCACGAAGGGAACTACTCTCCTCCGCCTGTTGGCATCAGATAGGCAGGCACGAAGGGAACTACTCTCCTCCGCCAGTTGGCATCAGATAGGCAGGCACGAAGGGAACTACTCTCCTCCGCCAGTTGGCATCAGATAGCCAGGTACGAAGGGAACTACTCTCTTCCGCCAGTTGGCATCAGATAGACAGGCACGAAGGGAACTACTCTCTTCCGCCTGTTAGCATCAGATAGACAGGCACGAAGGGAACTACTCTCCTCCGCCAGTTGGCATCAGATAGGCAGGCACGAAGGGAACTACTCTCCTCCGCCAGTTGGCATCAGATAGACAGGTACGAAGGGAACTACTCTCCTCCGCCAGTTGGCATCAGATAGGCAGGCACGAAGGGAACTACTCTCCTCCGCCTGTTGGTATCAGATAGACAGGCACGAAGGGAACTACTCTCTTCCGCCTGTTGGTATCAGATAGACAGGCACGAAGGGAACTACTCTCCTCCGCCTGTTGGCATCAGGTAGGCAGGCACGAAGGGAACTACTCTCCTCCGCCTGTTGGCATCAGATAGGCAGGCACGAAGGGAACTACTCTCCTCCGCCAGTTGGCATCAGATAGACAGGCACGAAGGGAACTACTCTCTTCCGCCTGTTAGCATCAGATAGGCAGGCACGAAGGGAACTACTCTCCTCCGCTAGTTGGCATCAGATAGACAGGCACGAAGGGAACTACTCTCCTCCGCCAGTTGGCATCAGATAGACAGGCACGAAGGGAACTACTCTCCTCCGCCAGTTGGCATCAGATAGACAGGTACGAAGGGAACTACTCTCCTCCGCCTGTTGGTATCAGATAGACAGGCACGAAGGGAACTACTTTCCTCCGCCAGTTGGCATCAGATAGACAGGCACGAAGGGAACTACTCTCCTCCGCCAGTTGGCATCAGATAGACAGGTACGAAGGGAACTACTCTCCTCCGCCTGTTGGTATCAGATAGACAGGCACGAAGGGAACTACTTTCCTCCGCCAGTTGGCATCAGATAGACAGGCACGAAGGGAACTACTCTCCTCCGCCAGTTGGCATCAGATAGACAGGTACGAAGGGAACTACTCTCCTCCGCCTGTTGGTATCAGATAGGCAGGCACGAAGGGAACTACTCTCCTCCGCCAGTTGGCATCAGATAGACAGGTACGAAGGGAACTACTCTCCTCCGCCAGTTGGCATCAGATAGGCAGGCACGAAGGGAACTACTCTCCTCCGCCTGTTGGTATCAGATAGACAGGCACGAAGGGAACTACTCTCTTCCGCCTGTTGGTATCAGATAGACAGGCACGAAGGGAACTACTCTCCTCCGCCTGTTGGCATCAGGTAGGCAGGCACGAAGGGAACTACTCTCCTCCGCCTGTTGGCATCAGATAGGCAGGCACGAAGGGAACTACTCTCCTCCGCCAGTTGGCATCAGATAGGCAGGCACGAAGGGAACTACTCTCCTCCGCCAGTTGGCATCAGATAGCCAGGTACGAAGGGAACTACTCTCTTCCGCCAGTTGGCATCAGATAGACAGGCACGAAGGGAACTACTCTCTTCCGCCTGTTAGCATCAGATAGACAGGCACGAAGGGAACTTACTCTCCTCCGCCAGTTGGCATCAGATAGACAGGCACGAAGGGAACTACTCTCCTCCGCCTGTTGGTATCAGATAGACAGGCACGAAGGGAACTACTCTCCTCCGCCAGTTGGTATCAGATAGGCAGGCACGAAGGGAACTACTCTCCTCCGCCAGTTGGCATCAGATAGACAGGCACGAAGGGAACTACTCTCCTCCGCCTGTTGGTATCAGATAGACAGGCACGAAGGGAACTACTCTCCTCCGCCAGTTGGTATCAGATAGGCAGGCACGAAGGGAACTACTCTCCTCCGCCAGTTGGCATCAGATAGACAGGCACGAAGGGAACTACTCTCCTCCGCCAGTTGGCATCAGATAGACAGGCACGAAGGGAACTACTCTCCTCCGCCAGTTGGCATCAGATAGACAGGCACGAAGGGAACTACTCTCCTCCGCCAGTTGGCATCAGATAGACAGGCACGAAGGGAACTACTCTCCTCCGCCAGTTGGTATCAGATAGGCAGGCACCAAGGGAACTACTCTCCTCCGCCTGTTAGTATCAGATAGACAGGCACGAAGGGAACTACTCTCCTCCGCCTGTTAGTATCAGATAGACAGGCACCAAGGGAACTACTCTCTTCCGCCAGTTGGCATCAGGTAGGCAGGCACGAAGGGAACTACTCTCCTCCGCCTGTTGGCATCAGATAGGCAGGCACGAAGGGAACTACTCTCCTCCGCCAGTTGGCATCAGATAGACAGGCACGAAGGGAACTACTCTCTTCCGCCTGTTAGCATCAGATAGACAGGCACGAAGGGAACTACTCTCCTCCGCTAGTTGGCATCAGATAGACAGGCACGAAGGGAACTACTCTCCTCCGCCAGTTGGCATCAGATAGACAGGCACGAAGGGAACTACTCTCCTCCGCCAGTTGGCATCAGATAGACAGGTACGAAGGGAACTACTCTCCTCCGCCTGTTGGTATCAGATAGACAGGCACGAAGGGAACTACTTTCCTCCGCCAGTTGGCATCAGATAGACAGGCACGAAGGGAACTACTCTCCTCCGCCAGTTGGCATCAGATAGACAGGTACGAAGGGAACTACTCTCCTCCGCCTGTTGGTATCAGATAGACAGGCACGAAGGGAACTACTTTCCTCCGCCAGTTGGCATCAGATAGACAGGCACGAAGGGAACTACTCTCCTCCGCCAGTTGGCATCAGATAGACAGGTACGAAGGGAACTACTCTCCTCCGCCTGTTGGTATCAGATAGGCAGGCACGAAGGGAACTACTCTCCTCCGCCAGTTGGCATCAGATAGACAGGTACGAAGGGAACTACTCTCCTCCGCCAGTTGGCATCAGATAGGCAGGCACGAAGGGAACTACTCTCCTCCGCCTGTTGGTATCAGATAGACAGGCACGAAGGGAACTACTCTCTTCCGCCTGTTGGTATCAGATAGACAGGCACGAAGGGAACTACTCTCCTCCGCCTGTTGGCATCAGGTAGGCAGGCACGAAGGGAACTACTCTCCTCCGCCTGTTGGCATCAGATAGGCAGGCACGAAGGGAACTACTCTCCTCCGCCAGTTGGCATCAGATAGGCAGGCACGAAGGGAACTACTCTCCTCCGCCAGTTGGCATCAGATAGCCAGGTACGAAGGGAACTACTCTCTTCCGCCAGTTGGCATCAGATAGACAGGCACGAAGGGAACTACTCTCTTCCGCCTGTTAGCATCAGATAGACAGGCACGAAGGGAACTTACTCTCCTCCGCCAGTTGGCATCAGATAGACAGGCACGAAGGGAACTACTCTCCTCCGCCTGTTGGTATCAGATAGACAGGCACGAAGGGAACTACTCTCCTCCGCCAGTTGGTATCAGATAGGCAGGCACGAAGGGAACTACTCTCCTCCGCCAGTTGGCATCAGATAGACAGGCACGAAGGGAACTACTCTCCTCCGCCTGTTGGTATCAGATAGACAGGCACGAAGGGAACTACTCTCCTCCGCCAGTTGGTATCAGATAGGCAGGCACGAAGGGAACTACTCTCCTCCGCCAGTTGGCATCAGATAGACAGGCACGAAGGGAACTACTCTCCTCCGCCAGTTGGCATCAGATAGACAGGCACGAAGGGAACTACTCTCCTCCGCCAGTTGGCATCAGATAGACAGGCACGAAGGGAACTACTCTCCTCCGCCAGTTGGCATCAGATAGACAGGCACGAAGGGAACTACTCTCCTCCGCCAGTTGGTATCAGATAGGCAGGCACCAAGGGAACTACTCTCCTCCGCCTGTTAGTATCAGATAGACAGGCACGAAGGGAACTACTCTCCTCCGCCTGTTAGTATCAGATAGACAGGCACCAAGGGAACTACTCTCTTCCGCCAGTTGGCATCAGATAGACAGGCACGAAGGGAACTACTCTCCTCCGCCTGTTAGTATCAGATAGACAGGCACAAAGGGAACTACACTGTTAGTTTCAGAGAGTAGTTTTAACTCCAAAAGGGGAGTAAAAAAACGAGGTACAAAATGACTCCCTTTTTGGAGTAATTTTTTACTCCCTTTTTTCTACTCTCTCAAGGGAGTAGATTTTACCCCTGTAGGGGAGTAACTAAAGGGAGTGATTTACTAGGTTGCTTGCTATTACTCCATTAAAGGAGTACAATTTACCCTCAAAATGGAGTTATTTTTTACTCCTTTTTTTCCTACTCTCTCAGTGGAGTAGATTTTACCCACTTTAGGGGGTAGCTAAGTGGAGTAATTTACTAGGTTGCTTGTAGTTACTCCATTAAAAGAGTACAATTCACCCTCAAAATGGGAGTCAATTTTTACTCCCTATTTTGTTATTTCCCCCTACTAATTGGGTAACTAAAGGGATGATTTCAACCCCCTCCCCCCTGTTTTTACAAAATGGCCGTTTAAACTCCACCTACTTCAGGGGTTAATACTGGAGAAAGTAGAGTAATTTAGAAACACCAAGGAAAAGACGTTATTATGAATTTGACAAATCATTTAATTAAACAATTCAGTTTAAAAAATAACAAAAATATAAGTTGAAAAAATGTTTGAAAAATAATAGTCATTTGACATAAGGTATCCAGGACAAAATTACTACAAGTGTCCCAACATAACAAAGCTGAAACAAGCATAACACAATATTATTTTTCTATAACAACTTTAACAGCTTTTGAACATTACCCTTTTTGGCATCATTACGGTTTTCCAAAAGAACTGCCTCCTCCTCCATCTTTGTATATTCAGATAAGAAGCTAGAAGCCTAATGCCTCTATATGCACCATTTAAATTTGAACCTGGTAGGCTAGCTTGAAAAGATAACTAGGTTCTTCATATGCAGGGTTTACTGTGATCAGAATATACGGACAAAAAACAACTACAGTAACATTAGATATTCAAAATAAATATCTGGACAAATTTTAGGTGCAAGACTGATTACTAGGTTTTTACTAAGCTAAGTTATTCAATTTTGTGCTTCAAGTAACAGTTTATAAAGCATAGGCGCTTTAGATGTAAGTACAGTGATTAGTGAATAACTTAAGTTTACAAAGTTTTTATTAGTTTCTTGCGATTTACGCATTGATACATTCCTTATACCTCAAACTTCTTTCTTTTCTGGCTTTCAACTCGAGCACATTTTACTATCTCAATCATAATGTCCTGCGAAGATAATAAGAGAAACACATAAGAAGGTAGTATTGCTTTGGAAGATAACAGAATCACAAAACATATCAGTCTAGTTCGAGAAATCCGCTCACGAACGATGATTTGATGCTGAAGTTGGTCGCAAAAATCACATTTACTATTGAACCTATCACATTATAAAGCCCATTACACACTAACCTTTAACTTCAATCCATGTTCTGTCATCAAATCCTCAAAAAAGGTGGATTACGCGTAGAAAAGACGGGAATAAACGGCTATCTGTTTGGAGGTTATGATAATGGCTCTCGTTCGACCGTTATGATTTTGCGCCTTGGGCCCAAGCCCCTCTCGGCCACTAAAGCGAGGGACGCCCGGTACATTTTGGTTTTACGGGCCCTGGTGAGCCGACTTCTATCTGCAAAGCGGGACTTCTTTTTTTTATAATCTCAAGTAGCATTTCTATTAGAAAAAATATATATTATTTTATAATGTTCAAATCGGATCTAAGAATTTTATACAATTATCACCCTACCTATCTTTCTTTTAAATGCAGTACTAATTATTCTGAGCGAATTTTGAAAGTACACCACATAAAACTCATGTTCGAGTCCAAGCCTGTCTTTGATTACATTTCTTATTGTTGTAGTATAGCTGACAATATATGCAATTATGGCGAGGCCTGTTCTTGTATTGAAAATGTTCTTTTAGGATTTCCTAAGAATTTCCTAAGAGTTCCTAAATTGTAGAACTTCAAATCTTCTTCCTAAGATTTTCTTATCCAAATTATTTCAATTTTCTGGTCTACTGCTTATACTAGGAAATCCTAGGAATTTTTAGGAAGTTTAATCATATTTTGTTGTTTTTATCGAACTTAGGAAATCTTAGGAAACTCCTAGGCACAGGGTAGAGTTTTTTGTCTCAATACCAATAAATACGATAAATTATTATTTTTATCTTTTGTCTTATATAATAAAGACTATCGTTTTCCTTCTTAAATTCAGCTAATTCAGAGTAAAAAAACAAATCCCTTTATTTTATATATTTGGAGTGGTTTGTTACTGCTCTAAAAAGATACAGCTGGAGTAAAAACTACTCTTTCAACACGAGATGGCTGGAGTAGTTTTTACTCTTCAAAACCTACCCCCTAAAAGGAGTACTTTTTTACTCCATTTCTTGACCACCTGGAGTAAAAATAACTCTTTTCACTTCAGATAGTTGGAGTAGCTTTTACGCTGCTAAAATTACTCCCAGAAAAGAGTACTTTTTACTCCATTATTTGACCAACAAGAGTGGAAATTACTCTTTTTCTAATAAACATTCGATACTAATTCTCAGCAGAGTAAAACTTACTCCGTTAAGGGAGTAAACAAAAAAAAATACTCCTCAGTGGAGTAGTTTTTACTCCAATAAAGGAGTTCAAATTACTCCTTTAAAAGTACTCCATCGCAAAGAGTAGTTTTTACTCTCTGAGTGGAGTAAAAATAACTCCCTGAAACTAACAGTGTACTCTCTTCCGCCTGTTAGTATCAGATAGACAGGCACCAAGGGAACTACTCTCTTCCGCCAGTTGGCATCAGATAGACAGGCACGAAGGGAACTACTCTCTTCCGCCAGTTGGCATCAGATAGACAGGTATTGAGGCGGCTAATCTTCTCTGCCACTTGGCATTTGACATCAGTTGACATAAGATAGGCAGGCAGACTGAATACAGTAATCTCACCAAGTACAACAAAAATGTATACCCGCCTACCCTTGTATAAGCCCTTGATAGTACAAGATCTAACATAGAAGATCAGTAAAGACCTCACGAAGAGGCCCTAAATAAGTACAAGGAACAGACTTACCTTATCTGACTTGGCAGCTTTTGCACGACGAGCGCTGAAAGAGAGACAGGTGCAATGGGGGAAGATTTAGTTCTTAGTACTGTAAGAATACTCCCACAATATAATATAATGCAATATACACCTATTCGGAAAAGAGTCCGTGTAAATGGCGAATGGGGCTAATGGAAGTTCCAAGACCGGCCTAAATATTGTTTCGATGTGCAAGAATAAAGATGATAAATAAACTAGACGCATGGTTTATCCATATTTTCTAGTAAGGAGTTCCATATTATTTTTCGATATTGCCATTTGGCAATTGCAATTTTTGCGCTAATACGTATTTTGAAATAGTTGTGTACGCAATTAAACAAAAATACAATGGGATACAGAGTGTCGGTTTATCACTAAAACTAAGAACGCTCTGCCCAATCTCTAAAAGAATAAATTAATAAAATTAATAAATTGGGGTAGCTAATCAAGGCATTTACTTAGGCTTACCTGGTGGCGGGGAACCCTGTGAAGAACATCACAAAATAAATGTTACTTTATGATATCAATTTACAGGCGCTACCGTGGCCACCTTGACAGGAAGTTAGCCAATAAGGTCCTTACAGAAGCGTGCTATATGATTGACACTTCACTTACCAATCAGCATGGCGAAGAAATTCTTCAAGGCGCATCAAAACGCGACGCACACAAAAATCAATCAATTAATCAACTGCCATTCGCATGCTGATTGGATAATCTTATCTTATAATAACTTTGTCTTGGGTGGCTGCTTTCACTGACTTTTAGCTACCATCAGTCACAATAAAACACTTAATGGAATATTTCTCTCTGATAGGTCAAAGCGGTTGGCAAATGAAAGAAGTTCTAGTCTTCTGATAAGCAGAAAACCTCGCTATAAATTTCACTAAAAATTGTTAAGAATAAAGGCTTATTTGCATAGCGTTATTTAAGGAGACGTAAAATGCTAACCAGCCGTAAGTCAATCGACGCGACTAAGCGTGCGAAGAGAGCTATTTCATGCTGACCATCAACGAAAAGGATTTTCAATGATGGAAGTCAAAAGGCGATTTAGCAGTTAGTTTTTACCTGTCGCGTAGCCTCCAGCAACAGGTAAAGCCCGCTTGACAAGGAACGGGAATAACTGCTCACTAAGCGTCCCCTCGATAGCATCCTACAGGAGTGCAAAAACGTCAATCAAAGGTGCTCATAACTCCCAGGCGTTCTTACCCGGGATTCCTGTTTGGGTTACCTGTGGCTGGTAAGAGTAGGGCCTGGGCCTAGCTCTATCATTGCTTTCTACCGCTGTTGACCCTTCCCTTGTTACCAAGCTACCATTCCTGCCTATACAGTAAAGGCAAAGTAGCTCGATATTGAACACTGCCAAAAAAAAAAATCACCTTCTAATGACCATGTTATGCACCTTTTTCATCCTTTCCTTGATTTCCGGCAATCATTACCTTATCCCGCCTTTTCCTAACAAACCATTATTATTCTTAGTTGCAGGCTTTACTCTTCTGTTTTCTATAGGCTTTTCCCCTTATAATGTCCTTAACGCGATCTTTAACCCCCCTGCCTCTTACTATAAATGTTCTTTACGCCCTCTCGGCCTCACTCCCGCCTTTTCCCTCTCCCATAAGCCTTTGTAATAACCTTTTTACTTTCTACCTTTCTTTTTTCCCATACTATCCTCTTCACGTCCTATCTTTCTCTTTTTTCACTTCCCGCCTCGACCTTCTTTTTACTTCCCATCTGTCTCTTCCCTTCACCCCAGCATTCCCCCTTTGAGATATACTTTCACACCCTCTTCATTTCCCATCTTTCTCATTTCTTCATCTCCCGTCTTTCCTTTCCCATATACCTCCACACCCTCTTCTTTCACCTTCCTTTCGCCCTCCCTTCATACCTCTATGATATCCTTGATATAAGGCACCCATCGTGACAGCAGATAGAACGTCTCCATTCTCGTCTTGCGGACAGGACTGTACTTCTTTTGGATTGACTGAGAGGAATTTAACACTCCTAGTCAGTCACACATTTGTTTCCATTCAATACTGAAAAATCTTGAAATACACACCTAAGATACAAAGTTTTATGCTTCTTTTACCCATTGTGTATTTTCAGAAAATATACATTCCCAAGGGGGGGGGGGGGGGGGGTCAGAGGAATTTCCAGCCCCCTGGAAAACATAAATACAGAAACTGTTAAGGAAAAAGGCCATTATACCCCCCCCCTCCCTCCTAAGGAAATTTCTGGTCGTTTGACCCACCCTACCCCAGGTATTTCCAATCCCCTCAATGGGGTGGGGGGTATGGATATTTTCTGGAACAACACATTTAATCGAAAATATCACAAGGGCACATATCACAAATCAGCCGATGGAAAAAGTTGCTTTCTCACAACAAAATGGCGGATTGGAGAAAAAAAACTGCTATAGTTAGGGCTAAGGTTGCCGTCTATATAGCATTCAGCCATGAAATACATACTTAATTGCATGCCGTCGTTTAATTGTTATATGCTGTCTTCATTGCCGTTGTAAACGACATAAAATGACTCGCTGCTGATGGAAACCATTGAAAGTATGCGAATACATTAAAACTGTCCCGACTTGTAGTAATCGCGCTGGAATAGCGATCAACTTACGCCCTTGATGACAGGGATCCCAAGATACTCCATGTTCATGATCTCCGCCCTGCACATAAAAGAGGGTTTTATAAGGTACCTTATTTACGGTAAAAATATAGGCGTTTTGACTTTAAACGTCGGATCAACAGGCTGGTCCTGGCGATGCATCCCCCCCCCTGTATGCTATATTACGATAAAATGTAAAATTAAATATAAAAAAAGTCAATCATTATAAACTGGACAACCACTCTTATTCTGTCGGTCATGGCTGGTAACCGCGCCTCTTACCTATCTTCAACAGGAATTTGGGCGTGGCCACACAGCTTGTCAAGGTTCTCCTCACTGATCCCTTCTGTAGAAATAGATAACAACTTTGCATTCCTGGAAATAAGTATTCCTTCATTGGCGGAAATTGTGAAATTCAAAAGGCAGAATATGTTTTTTTTGCGTGGTTACTTGCATTTTTTTTATTGATCTTCTTTTTTTATATTTAACGAAAATAGTCTACTTTTAACCGAACTCAGTAAACTAGTCTACTTTCAACCGAACTCAGTAACCTTGTCTACTTTCCACTGAACTCAGTAATCCAGTCTACTTTCCGCTGAATTCCGTAATCTAGGCTTTTTCATTCTAGGCTGCCTTTATAAATTAAAAAAAAAAATAGACTACTTGCACCTGAACTCAGTAATCCAGTCTACTTTCAACTGAACTCAGTAATCAATTCAACCTAAACTAAACTCGGTAATCCAGTCTACTTTTAACTGAACCATACTGAACTTCCGTAATCTAGGCTACTTTCAAACTAAACTCAGTATTTAATTACTGTTATATGCTGTTTTATGTAACTCATTAGGGTCGTGAAAATGGACATGTTGCTGTTGTTGAGGATACAGGCTTAGTGCCACCACCCGTTAACAAAAATGTCCTTTGGAGTACACAACTGTGGCTAATATTGTTAATAGAAAAGGTCGCCGTCACTTCACTCTATTTGAGCTCACCGTGCTTGAATAAGATGTAGAGAAGAATGACTTTTAGCTTATCATGCAACCTGAAATAAATAATAAACTTTGTTTTCGAAGATACTTCAACTTTAAACATCAAATCGATAATTGTAATGTGCAAATGCAGTGGAAAAATTTCGAAAATTTCCGAGGCTTTATACTGGTACTTTGCTAGGATGGCAAAATGCGTCTGACATGTTAAAAATGCTGTTAAAGTGACCGAGGTTGTGCTCGTCGTACTGTTAAAGTCAAAAGTATCCCAACAAAGATGGCATGTCTCACGGCGATTGCATGAATTGAATTCATAAGAGTAGAATTGAAAAAAGCAAAAAGTATCCCAACAAAGATGGCCTGTATCACGGCGATTGCATGAATTGAATTCATAAGAGTAGAATTGAAAAAAGCAAAAAGTATCCCAACAAAGATGGCCTGTATCACGGCGATTGCATGAATTGAATTCATAAGAGTAGAATTGAAAAAAGCAAAAAGTATCCCAACAAAGATGGCCTGTATCACGGCGATTGCATGAATTAAATTCATAAAAGTACAAATTGAAAAAAGCTTCCCTGCTAGGAGAGGTCTCTTTTTTCTGTATTTTGCTGGGTTAGATAGACAGACAGACAGGCAGGCAGGCAGGCAGGCAGGCAGGCAGGCAGGCAGGCAGGCAGGCAGGCAGGCAGGCAGGCAGGCAGGCAGGCAGGCAGGCAGGCAGGCAGGCAGGCAGGCAGGCAGGCAGGCAGGCAGGCAGGCAGGCAGGCAGGCAGGCAGGCAGGCAGGCAGGCAGGCAGGCAGGCAGGCAGGCAGGCAGGCAGGCAGGCAGGCAGGCAGGCAGGCAGGCAGGCAGGCAGGCAGGCAGGCAGGCAGGCAGGCAGGCAGGCAGGCAGGCAGGCAGGCAGGCAGGCAGGCAGGCAGGCAGGCAGGCAGGCAGGCAGGCAGGCAGGCAGGCAGGCAGGCAGGCAGGCAGGCAGGCAGGCAGGCAGGCAGGCAGGCAGGCAGGCAGGCAGGCAGGCAGGCAGGCAGGCAGGCAGGCAGGCAGGCAGGCAGGCAGGCAGGCAGGCAGGCAGGCAGGCAGGCAGGCAGGCAGGCAGGCAGGCAGGCAGGCAGGCAGGCAGGCAGGCAGGCAGGCAGGCAGGCAGGCAGGCAGGCAGGCAGGCAGGCAGGCAGGCAGGCAGGCAGGCAGGCAGGCAGGCAGGCAGGCAGGCAGGCAGGCAGGCAGGCAGGCAGGCAGGCAGGCAGGCAGGCAGGCAGGCAGGCAGGCAGGCAGGCAGGCAGGCAGGCAGGCAGGCAGGCAGGCAGGCAGGCAGGCAGGCAGGCAGGCAGGCAGGCAGGCAGGCAGGCAGGCAGGCAGGCAGGCAGGCAGGCAGGCAGGCAGGCAGGCAGGCAGGCAGGCAGGCAGGCAGGCAGGCAGGCAGGCAGGCAGGCAGGCAGGCAGGCAGGCAGGCAGGCAGGCAGGCAGGCAGGCAGGCAGGCAGGCAGGCAGGCAGGCAGGCAGGCAGGCAGGCAGGCAGGCAGGCAGGCAGGCAGGCAGGCAGGCAGGCAGGCAGGCAGGCAGGCAGGCAGGCAGGCAGGCAGGCAGGCAGGCAGGCAGGCAGGCAGGCAGGCAGGCAGGCAGGCAGGCAGGCAGGCAGGCAGGCAGGCAGGCAGGCAGGCAGGCAGGCAGGCAGGCAGGCAGGCAGGCAGGCAGGCAGGCAGGCAGGCAGGCAGGCAGGCAGGCAGGCAGGCAGGCAGGCAGGCAGGCAGGCAGGCAGGCAGGCAGGCAGGCAGGCAGGCAGGCAGGCAGGCAGGCAGGCAGGCAGGCAGGCAGATAGACAGACAGACAGACAGACAGACAGACAGACAGACAGACAGATAGATAGATAGATAGATAGATAGATAGATAGATAGATAGACACATAGATAGACAGATAGATAGACAGATAGATAGATAGACAGATAGACAGATAGATAGATAGACAGATAGATAGATAGACAGATAGATAGACAGATAGACAGACAGACAGACAGACAGACAGACAGACAGACAGACAGACAGACAGACAGACAGACAGACAGACAGACAGACAGACAGACAGACAGACAGACAGACAGACAGACAGACAGACAGACAGACAGACAGACAGACAGACAGACAGACAGACAGACAGATAGATAGATAGATAGATAGATAGATAGATAGATAGATAGATAGATAGATAGATAGAAAGCTTCACATTTCTTGCCTTCATACATTCAAAAATATGTTTCGCTAAGCGCCGATTCACGTTTTCATTCCGGCTCAATCCCATAATTCTGACGAAGCTATTTTCTTTTTTGGCATGGTGTCTAACATTGATACCTGCATGCGTTTTAAGGAAATCCAGTAAATTATCCCGATCATCTTTATAGGCCGGACATTCTAACAGAAAATGCTCTTCATCCTCCACTTTACCTGTCTGGCATACTAAGCATTTTCTTTCGTTAGGTTTTTTATATGGCTTTCCATACCTTCCAGTTTCAATTGCTAGCTTATGATTGCTTAGCCTGAATTTAGTAAGGGCAATCCTATGATCAATATTTTTTACGTCCGTTAGATAATCTTCTAAATTGTGGGACAGTTTAAACTTTCTAAGCGTACGCAATTTGTTATTTTGGGCTTGGTCTTTTCTGTTGTCATTTTAAATAGAGCTAAGCCATGTCTGTTGTTCAATGTCATAAAGCCTTTGTTGAAGAAAACTGTAAGTTGCTGGGTTTGCTGGGCCTGTTTAAGCAGGGGGGGTTGTAAGCACACCTGATATCATGGTCCAAGAGAACTGGCACTATCCCTTTAACTGGCTCCTTCAGCTTCACGTCATCCTTGTCAAAGCCTGTTGCCAATTCCTTAGAATGAATGCGTTTTCGAAAAATGTAAAAAAATAACCACGTAGCCAGCACTTTGAAGGAAGGGGGGGGGGGGGGGGGTAGGTGTTTGTTCACCCACTTAGTTTACCATTTTCTAAGTAGCTCGCCCGACAGAAAAACATGACGTGGCGCTTCAGATAAGCCCATTTCAAAACGAATAAGGCGGAGAATTTATCTGAGTACTTAGTAACTTATAGCAAACAAAATATCAAGTGCGACTTTTTTAAATTGATGCGACTTTTTGTAAAGTGTCATTGAAATTTGAGCTTTTCGTCCCTGAGCTGATACACAGGGCAATGATGATCAAGGAAAAATTATCTTAAAAAGCCAAAATCTGGTTATGTGCACTTCGGCCTCACGTTATTTGTGTCTTGAAAATCAGTCCGTAATACAAGGAACCTATAGCCATTGTAAGAAATAGTTTCTTTTTTCTCTATCTGGAATTGCGGGTTTTCCAGGTTTTTCCGTCATGTCAGCTCGTCCTAGTTCGCAGTGGTACCCAATTTTTCTTCATTAGAGCGGACCTCCCATTCGAGGGGTGGGGGGGGGGGGGGGGGGAGAGGGGTTCTCTTCGGAAACAACTGAACCCCCATGACAAGGGGCCTGGTTAAGCACTATTAATTGTTCCCTTACTTTCAAAATCTACTAAAAGGTCCTTCACGTTACCTGCTCTACAGGACATAACTTATTCGCAACTTCGTTGTAGTGTCGCATGCATTCTTCCGCCAGGCTAAAATGAACCATGAACTACGGAAGGAAAAAGACTCTTCTAGCACCGGCCAAAGGTCTCTGTTTTGCCTAGTGCACACTAGCAACATAACAACATAACGACATGGGCGCGCGCACTATGTTTAACCCGACATAACGACATGGACATAATGAAATAAAAGAAAAAACATGTTTTTTCTCTTATGTCGTTATGTCCATGTCGTTATGTCTAAGATAAGAGTGCGCGCGCCCATGTCGTTATGTCGATATGTCGCTAGTGTGCACTAGGCATAAACACCCATAACAGCAACAAAAGGGAACTTATTCAGCCCTTTCTGTACAGGACCCGAAATGATCCCCGGACCCGAAACGATCCCAGGACCCGAAATGATCCCTAAAAGTACCCCAACTGTTCCCGGGACCCAAAACGATACGAGGAGTCCCCGAAAACAACCCCACGGAATTGCGGTAATGGACAAAGGGAAAGCAGAAGAAAGCACTTCCAATTCTTAAAGCATAATTAAGGGTTGACAGCGAATCTATTTCTAAATAACATGACTTAAAAAAACTTAAATTCCAATACAATACTTCTATTTATTACATTGCCCCGGCGGTAAACCCATAAACAGAGTCCAAAACAAATACACAATTTTTTTATTGCTACTGAAAGGAGTACGACATAAACATAGCACAGCCAAAGCACAGCCTTGCTCAGAACATCCAAACTTTTGACCTTCGAAACATTTGCAGTTCCAACACATGACTCTGACACTATAAATCTCGTTTCCGGTAAACATCACCCCTAAAAATCTATATTCATTTGACAACCAAACGTGTATTTCACCACGAAATCCATGTTCACATGAGCGAATTTTTACCGACAGCCGGTTTGGCCGGGAAGATGGAATGACAAAAGCACATTGAGTAATGCACTCGAACAACCCTTTTACTGTTAGAGTGTGATCTCATGGGATGGGATCCCTGTGTATGATTATACAAATAAAAGATAAAAGGGAGTCTGCGTAACTTTCCAGCCAGACCATGCTGAGCTGAAGTACAAGGATGGAACTATATTCAATATTGAGAAGGACGGTAGATTGTATTACCTTAATGTGTATGATAAGAATGTT
The DNA here is from genome assembly GCF_932526225.1 of Nematostella vectensis. Classification (NCBI taxonomy): domain Eukaryota; kingdom Metazoa; phylum Cnidaria; class Anthozoa; order Actiniaria; family Edwardsiidae; genus Nematostella; species Nematostella vectensis. The sequence continues at coordinate 11,233,487 of NC_064041.1, read as the reverse complement.
AAGTGTGATTCTGTTAACTACACACGAGACATTAAGGAATGGCATGCAATTCTAGGCCACTGTAATTATGATGACATCCTTAAGCTAGAAGCCGTCGTAGACGGAATGAAGGTTAGTGGCAAAGGTAGTGTCAAGTCAGGAGATTGTAGTACCTGCATTTTAGGTAAGCTGGCAGATAGTCGTAACAGAAAGCCAGATGCCAGAGCAAAGGCCCCATTAGAATGAGTACACACAGATCTCGCAGGGCCAGTTGATCCGATTGCTCGCGATGGTTTTAGATATTGCATTGTTTTTACTGATGATTTTTCAGGTGCAGAAACAGTGTATTTCTTGAAGAATAAGAGCGACGCAACTAGGGCGACAGAGAGGTTTTTGGCGGATATGGCCCCGTATGGTAAAGTGATAGACCATAAGATCTGATGGAGGTGGTGAGTTCATTTCAAATGAGTCTCTTCTTTTAAGGAATGGGATCAACCATAGCAAATCGTGTCCAAATTCCCCTCACCAGAATGGCACTGCTGAACGCCACTTGCGAACTCTTTTTGAGATGGGAAGGTGCCTACTGACTCAGGGTAATGTTAGTAGAGAGTTCTGGTCTTATGCAGTAAGTGCGGCTGCGTACATACGCAATCGATGCTTTAATAAGCGTCTACAGCAAACGCCGTACCAAGCCATGACAGGGCGCAAGCCTAATCTCTCTATGAGAGTTTTTGGGTCTGCGTGTTTTGCGTACAAACAGATGAAAAAGAAACTTGATGACAGATGTACTAAGGGAGTATTCCTGGGATATGATAAGGGGAGCCCGTCTTATCTTGTATTTATTCCAGAGGCCAACAAAGTCAGGAAGTATAGGGTGGTGAAAGTTCCCACAAAGAGTGTCGTTGAGCAACAGACTCAAACAGATGGCTTGTTGCCAGACAACCAGGAAGCCATGTTGTTTCAACATTCCACTACTGGTAACCATGATCCAGTTAATGCCAGTATTCCATGTGTAGATGGCCCACAAGAGGCCCCAAACGAGGAAGTAGAGGGGCCCACAGGGGAGGCTGAGGGAGAGCCATGTGAGTCTCAGACTCCACCTGAGACTAGGTATCCTAGGAGGGCAAGAAGACCTCCTATACACCTTGAGGAATATGTTACTGAAGGGGAGATTGAGAGCAATCAAGTCATGAGCTCAGTTGACTATTGTTACAAAATCTCATTTTTTCCTCAGACATACCAAGAAGCTATGGGATTACAAGAATTGGAGAACTGGAGAGGAGCTATGAAAGAGGAAATGGATTCTCTTCTTGTTAATGATACTTTCAGCCTAACTAACCTGCCAGAAGGTAGAACGGCAGTGGGGGGTCGCTGGGTTTACACCATCAAAGAGGGTGCTGATGGTGATACCTTCAAAGCTAGATATGTAGCAAAGGGCTACAATCAGGTGAGAGGAATTGATTTCCAAGAAACCTTTGCCCCTACTGCTAACCTTACATCTGTGCGAGTGCTATGCCAGCTAGCGGCAAAACACAATCTGATCTTACATCAAATGGATGTGAAGACAGCATATTTAAATGCCCCTATTGATTGTGATATCTATATGGATCAAGCAAAAGGTTTTGAAGTTCCTAGTTCTTCTGGTAATGAAAGATTAGTGTATAAGTTGAATAAGTCACTCTATGGCTTAAAGCAGTCTGGTAGAAATTGGAACACAGTTTTGCATAATTGTTTAGTAGAGAACCAGTTTGTTCAGAACTCAGTTGATCATTGTGTATACAAGAAAGAGATTGGTGACAAAGTTGTGTACATGTTGATATGGGTGGATGACATTATTATTGCTACAAGTGACATGGGCATTATGTTAGAGACGAAGCAGATTCTCCAGGAGAGATTTCGCATGAAAGACATGGGGAGGCTTTCATACTTTCTGGGCATAGAGTTTGAACAAGGAGAGGGGTTTGTGAAGATGTCTCAAAGGAAGTATGTGTCTAAGAGCCTAGAGAGGTTTCAGATGTCTAACTGTAAACCTAGAGCCACACCCTCAGAGCAGAAACTTGAATTATGTGACCAGTCAAGTGTTGATCCCAGGCTATACAGGGAAGCGGTTGGTAGCTTGATCTATGCTATGACATGCACTAGACCCGATATTTGCTGGGTTGTTACGAAGTTGTCGCAACATCTGTCTAATCCACAGCAGAGTCACTGGACGGCAGTGTGTTGAGGTACTTGAAGGGTACTATGGAGTATGAACTCTGTTATAGGAAGTGTAGTGAGGATTTGTCTCTACTGGGCTACAGTGATGCAGACTGGGCATCCTCGACGGACCGGAGGAGCACCAGTGGGTACTGTTTTAGTGTGAATGATACAGGCCCACCTTTTTACTGGAAATCAAAGAAGCAGACATCAGTCGCCTTATCATCTTATGAGGCAGAGTATGTTGCACTGGCATATGCAGTACAGGAGAGTTTGTACCTTACTCAGTTGCTGAGTGATTTGAAAGAGTCTTGTCAGCCAGTCACAATCTTTGAGGATAATCAAGGTGCCATTGCCCTATCTAAGAATCCGGTGAACCACCAGCGAGCTAAACAGATAGATATTCGTTATCATTTTATTCGCTCAGTGCAGGAGACAGGCAAAGTAACCATTAAGTATTGCCCTACAACCGAGATGGTTGCTGATTTAATGACTAAGGCAGCTACAAGCAAAAGCTACAGAAGTTCAAGCAGTATATTTTTGGATAGATCTCAGAGTTATTTTTGTAACCATTTTTGGTTTATTATTTCATTTATAAGCTTTTTCATATTATAGCTTTAGTTTAATCATGTATAGGAAAGCATGTTACTGTTAATGATTGTAAACTGATTCATTAGTACAGAACTAGCACTATGAGATCAAGTGGGGGTGTTAGAGTGTAATCTCATGGGATGGGATCCCTGTGTATGATTATACAAATAAAAGATCCCGGATCTTCTTCGCGATTCGGGAGCTAACCAAGATGGCGTGTCTTTATGTGTCTTTGTGTAATCTACGATAGTTTTCCTCCATCATGAGCGCTGCAAACAATCCAACATTTACTACCGTTGCAAAATATTAAGATATGTGGCTTTTGTTGAAAGCAATATGTGAGTTTTGAATTTCCTTATGTAGTAGTGCGTACACCACTGCATGATTTCTCTCTATCTCTCTTTATGATAGGTCTTTCATTCACCGGACACAAACAAACATTTTCCTGCGGGAAAGCAGAGGCATGTCTAATCTGTGGAGGCTTCCTTTTATGGCTTGTTAGGTATAAATGATTTATTCACGCCTGGTTCTTCAAATTACCATCACGGGAATTTTATTTGGCCCCAATTGCTGACTCAACCAAGCTGTCGAAAGCTGTATTTCCCGCGCAGTCGTATATAAAAATCTTAATACTATGGTTTTAGTTAATTCAAATTTCTGGATAGTAACAAAAATTAAATGTTTCATGTTTTTAAAACATCAAAGCCAATCCTTCCACATTCCTTTTGTTTGTCCATTACTGCAATTCCTTGGGGGTTCATTTCGGGGACTCCTGGGGATCGTTTCGGGTCCCGGGATCAGTTGGGGAACTTTTGGGGATCGTTTCGGGTCCTGGGATCGTTTCGGGTCCTGTACATTACCAAAAAAAAAAAAAAACAGATCTCTTTTTTCTCAGAAAAGGTTTAGTTTCATTTAAATATTTTATTTCTTCGTCGTTCTCTGGTTGACGGGCGCAGTTATTTCTGATTTTTTTTGTTTGATCATTTTGTTTTGAATTTGCCACCCAAAAAGGTCACGTGATCTTTTGGCGTAGGCCCCTATGGAGGTAGGATTTGACATTGCTCCCAAAACAGGGGAAAATTGATGTAAACAATAATCGTCTCGTATTTTGGAACAACAAAACTCACTCCGTTGCACTCCTTCAAATCAGAAGAAATTCAAGATACACCTTAAACCGCTACCGGCTCTCAATTGGGAGTATTCTAGGAAGTTCTCAACGCATGAAGGCCGCGGCTCCTGAGGCGAGCAATTCGACCCAGTGCTCCTGATCCCCTTGGCGCCACAGGATTCCCGATGGTCGGAATCGAAATAAGCCGTGAGCAGGTTAGACCCGCCCTCGCCTTAAGCAGAATATACCTTCTTCACTTGATCTTTGTACTGGGGTGCCTTTTTCAACATCGCTTGGAGGTCTTTCATCTGAGAACCAAAATACAGTTTTAAACATCACGGGCAATGACTTATTTCGGATGAGAACACCCCGTCTCACAACACACATCATTAAAACCTCTTTTATTGGACGTAAAAAAATGCTGGGGACCCGGGCCCGTGTTTCATCTTCAATGACAGTGCTACGTGGACCAGTCCGTATCTACACACTGACGAAAAAATTCAGTCGCATGTGAAGGGTATTTGATCATATTGATTTGCGCTAAAGAAATACTAGACATTTAAATTGTACCTCAAGTGTTTTCGTTCAGAGAAAAACAATTGAGAAATTTTAAGCATTGGTTGTAGGAAACATTAACTCGATGTCTTGATCCGTGATGCGACCGTACCTTGTTCTGGGATGAGGGCAACTTCTCTTTCTCGGAAAACTCTTTTATTTCTTCGGGTATTTTCCTGAAAAAACAAGCAAGTTGAAGACACCGGTAATGAAATTAATGCGGAAAAATATTTAGTTCTGGGTACCGTATTAAACTAAATAGGCGTCGAGACCTTACTTAGTATGGAATAACACGGCCTTAGAGAAAGGAATATATTCCGCTGTATTCTTTTAACGCAAAATATCAAAGTATTTGATGACCGACTTTTTGTTGGCCAAGGGCGGAGGGGTGCGCACACACCCTGCGTACCTTCTGGGAACACTTGTTATGCTTAACAATTTTTTATTCATAACGTCGCAAATTGACGAGCCCTTCTTTAACTCAACTAAATAGTGAGATCAGCGTTATGAAATGTCTAATTTTCTATGTCGTTTGATTGTTCATATGAATAGGAACAAATGTACTCATCTTGAATAACGGTGGTGTTTGTACAGCGACTTACCGTGACACGTCGGCAATGTGAAGATGACGTAATTTCACCCACATCTCGTCATTTTCTAGCAAGAAAAATAAGCTGAAACTTTTCCAAAGATTGGGGTATTGGGGTTGAGGTTAGGATTACGATTACGTTTAGGCTTATCTTAAGGTTAGCTTATAACCTTAGGGTTACTTTATAGCCTTAGGCTTAGGTCGTACCATCAAGGAGTGCTTCTTTATCCTCGTCTTCAACCCTGCATAAGGACACAAAAACAAGATTTAACTTGCTTAGAAGCTAAGAAGAGAAAAGATACATCATCATCATCGTCGTCGTCGTCGTCATCATCAACATTATAATCGTCTTCACCTACAGTGCCGACACTGGCGTGTATTGCTGCCAAAAGCCATCAAAACTCACTTGTATTTGAAGACATCGTTTTTTATATTGATCAGATCGTACGCCATGGCCTGAAACCCAAACGAATAACATTTTAATAACATTCAGTAAATCCAAATTCCACTAAAGGTTGGTGGGAATAGCAAGGTGTCCCTCATTGATAAACCAAAATCATTATTATCACCACCGCCGCCACCACCGCCACCGTCACCGCCGCCACCACCGCCACCGTCACCGCCACCGTCACCGCCGCCACCGTCACCGCCGCCACCGCCGCTACCGTCACCGCCGCCACCTATTCACGACGTGAGGATTTTATTAGAACGCATATCACTCGATAGTGATATCGTGGTGGTTGTGGTGGCGGTCACCGCCGCCACCACCACCACGATATCACTATCGAGTGATCTGCGCTTCTAATAAAATCCTCACGTCGTGAATATTTTATTTAAAGAACCATTGTCAGCCACACTTTTTTTAGTGTTTACAGTCGATGATTGAAATATCGTAATAACTATATTAAAGTAAAACTCCATGCTTCATTTATTGAATAAAATCGAAAATCCCTAAATAAACAGATATGAAAATGGATGCTTTCTCACACTTGGTATTTGACTAGTATGACAAATGGCAGTTGATAGACTCTTTGATGAATGCCACCCCATGGCAGATGCCATTAAGTGACACGCCCTTCTCTCCTTATCCAATGAGCTTGAGATGCTATACTTTTCCCTACCTGGTATGTCAACTCGTGCAGTAGAGGTGAGATTGGGTCAAATCCCCTGGGGAGCATGGCACATAAGATTAAAATCTTAAAGAATTGAAGTTTGGCTGATTTCTACGCACCACAATAATACCGAGTCACGCAAAGTTTGGAGTGGGACAATTTCAGATTAATATTTTTATATAATCATCAGACTTGTAGAAAGTTGAAATTTCTTGCAAAGTGACCATAAGAAACAATTAAATGTTTTTCAAAAAGTTTCAAAATTTGAGCTTTTTGAAAAAACCCACGAGTGTAAATTAATTCCAAATTGAACGAGAAAAGTCGTGTGATTTCCTTTTAATAATATACATGAAAAAATTGCAAGGCAGAACAAACCGGAAATGACGCGCGCGAGCCATGTGATGAATAATTTATTATGACAACCCATAATACGTACAGCGAAATTCAAAACTAAACTCAAGTTAACAAGTGAGAGAAAAGTTCAAGCTTACAAACTGCTTGAAATCGACAAATTGTTCTTGCTAGTGTTCACAAATCAAGTTTTAATCGGAATCGCTGTCGGGGAACGCATGTTCTGCATGTTGAACGTGACCGTGCAGTTGTGGAAGCTGTTGACAAGATTTCGAGCTTGAGACCTCATTCGGGGATCTGGCAGGAATTGCCTTTTGGTACCATTTTAGCCAGACAGTTATCCAAAATGTTGTGTTTAGTGCTGTGTTTTTATTTTTCGAGGAGTTTTTCAATTCCTCTATAGTGTTTGCTGCTCTGTACGCCGGCCATTTTTCTCACACAACTTCAAGACCTCGCCACCTTTAAACAATCCATCTCATTGGTCAATTTTGATTTTATTGTTTTTAACCAATCACGTCGCTTCATTTCAAAGAAAATGTGCACTTTGTTAACTATTTCTGCACTTTGTTTGCTTGTTTTTGCACTTTGTTAACTGAAAACTGCACTGCTCTAAGCCAATCAGAATCCAGTTATTTTTTCATGTATATTATTAGAGATCCTTACAAGAACGATACTGTAAGTAATACGTATGTGATATGCATGCCACCTGATAGCAAACTGACTACAGATAACAACCAACCTGTCTAACAATATCAACTGAGCCGGATATCTACCCTAAAACAAAGACAAATCAATTGTATAAGGCGACTTGCAGTAAGAATCACATGACTTTTTGGGTGACAAACTCCAGTCGCTCAGGCTTTGTAAAATAACAGCAACAAAAAGCAGCTTATTTAGAACCTTAAAAGTGTATAAGGAAGGGCTATATTTATTGAGTCTAGTTTTTCGTCGCTCTAAGGCGTAACAGAAGCAGCCATTCAAATTGTGTTTATGTTTGTCTTTTTTGTTAGCTGAGGCCTCTTTTCTCTGGATTTCGCTAGGCTGGCGTTCTCTTTTCCTCGCGAGCGCCAGCCCAGCGAAATACAGATATAAGAGGCCTCTGCTAGCAGGGAAGTTTATGTCACCCAAAAAATCACATCATTTCTTAGTGCAAGACGTGCCTACTGATTCGTAAAAAAGGGAATGAGCAAAAGAAAATAGGAAGAAAAAATGGAAAGTGTCGGAGGAGAGAAGCAGAAGAGTAGAGGAGGAGGAAGAAGATGAGAAGAGTTGAAGGTGGAGAAGGAGAACATTGTGCTAGGGGGGGGGGGTGGAGACAGTGGGAGGGAAGTGGAAATGACGTGGAGGAGGAGAACATTGTGCTAGGGGGGGGGAGATGGAGACAGTGGAAGGGAAGTGGAAATGACGTGGAGGAGGAGGTGAAGATGGAAAAGGATGAGGAAGTAGAGAAGGAGGACGAGGGGGACAAGGAGAACATTGTGCTGGGGGGGGGGGGGGGGGGAGATGGAGACAGTGGAAGGGAAGTGGAAATGACGTGGAGGAGGAGAACATTGTGCTAGGGGGGGGGGGGGAGATGGAGACAGTGGAAGGGAAGTGGAAATGACGTGGAGGAGGAGGTGAAGATGGAAAAGGATGAGGAAGTAGAGAAGGAGGACGAGGGGGACAAGGAGAACATTGTGCTGGGGGGGGGGGGGGAGATGGAGACAGTGGAAGGGAAGTGGAAATGACGTGGAGGAGGAGGTGAAGATGGAAAAGGAGGAGGAAGTAGAGAAGAAGGATGGGGGGGAGAAGGAGGAGAAGGAAGAGATAGAGAGTTAAGAGTAAAACGTTGACGAGGTGGAGGAAGAGGAATAGGAAAAGAAAGAGGAGGTGGAGAAGGACGAGTGAAAGGAGTAGGAAGAGAAGGAAGAGTACAAGGAGGAGGACGGGAGAAAGAGGAGAAAAAGGAAGAAAAGTGGGACAAACGTGGTGGAGGATGAGGAGAGGGGGTGGGCGAGTAGTAGTACCTCTCCTATTGAAGGGTCGTCACGTTTGTACACATCCAGTCTGGCTTTCACTTGGTTAGCAAATCCGACCATCTTCGGGTTGTCTCTAAAGGGTAAAATAGTGTTACACATCTAGCCTGGCTTTCACCTAATTAGCAAATCCGACCATCTTCGGGTTGTCTCTAAAAGGTAAAATAGGGTTACACATCTAGCATCGCTTTCACCTAATTAGCAAATCCGACCATCTTCGGGTTGTCTCTAAAGGGTAAAATAGGGTTACACATCTAGCCTGGCTTTCAAATGGTTAGCGAATCCGACCAACTTTGGGTTGTCTAGGGTTACAGGGCACTCGTACTATCTTCGTTATTTTGCTGGCTAGCATACAACCTTCAATTCCTTATCAGCTGCCTTTTCTCCTCGTTGATAAGATGCAAGGTCAATAACTCAATCAAAAAGGGTTTTACACATTATTTGAAATTATGATAAGATGAAGGATCGCTATTTATAGTGTGTTTTTATTAAAGTATTCGGATTTATCGAAACTATACCAAGACTTGTTTCTCGTTTTAAAAACGTGCTCAAATTTCACGATGAACTTTATTTCATCTTTATTTAACGTCATCTTAATTATAAATTTTATTAAAAAAAAACTACAAAATAGCAAACGCTGAGCCCTGTTAGCTACCACTATCTAGATTAATGGCAACATGATATATATTATTAAATGCGTTCTCTACAATTAGTGTCTTGCTTTACTTTAGTCTGCCGTTAGACATGACCTGTAAAACCGTGACCACCAAAAATATGTGTAGAGTGCTTTTTGTCTTCCGACGAATCACAAGCGAGAATTCAGGCGCTTGACAGCAAATCTACCATGTGATTGGTCAAAACCTCCATAAATATTTCAAGCATTCACTGTTTTATTGGTCGCGCCTGAAATTGCTGTCAGAAACTCTCTTATGGGCTTCGGTTACTATGTCACTTACGGTTTATATCGTATGGATGGGAACTCTCCCAAGCTAGCACAGAGCGTGGCGAGCTGCTCGGCTATTTTCTGTGGAAGCAAAGAGGTGGGCTACACAGATGGCCTTTAAAAAGGGATGGTGAATTACCGAAAAGTTACATTCTGTGGAAGCAAGGAGGTGCGCTACACAGATGGTCTTTGAAAAGGGACAGTTAAAACCGAAAAGTCACATTCTGTGGAAGCAAGGAGGTGAGCTACACAGATTGCCTTTGAAAAGGGATGGTGAATTAACCGAAAAGTCACATTCTGTGGAAGCAAGGAGGTGAGCTACACAGATGGCCTTTGAAAAGGGACGGTGAATTAACCGAAAGGTCACATTCTGTGGAAGCAAGGAGGTGAGCTACACAGATGGCCTTTGAAAAGGGATGGTGAATTAACCGAAAGGTCACATTCTGTGGAAGCAAGGAGGTGAGCTACACAGATGGCCTTTGAAAAGGGATGGTGAATTAACCGAAATGTCACATTCTGTGGAAGCAAGGAGGTGAGCGACACAGATGGCCTTTGAAAAGGGATGGTGAATTAACCGAAGAGTCACATTCTGTGGAAGCAAGGAGGTGAGCTACACAGATGATCTTTGAAAAGGGACGGTGAATTAACCGAAAAGTCACATTCTGTGGAAGCAAGGAGGTAAGCTACACAGATGGCCTTTGAAAAGGGACGGTGAATTAACCAAAAAGTCACATTCTGTGGAAGCAAGGAGGTGAGCTACACAGATACCCTTTGAAAAGGGATGGTGAATTAACCGAAAGGTCACATTCTGTGAAAGCAAGGAGGTGAGCTACACAGATGGCCTTTGAAAAGGGATGGTGAATTAACCGAAATGTCACATTCTGTGGAAGCAAGGAGGTGAGCGACACAGATGGCCTTTGAAAAGGGATGGTGAATTAACCGAAGAGTCACATTCTGTGGAAGCAAGGAGGTGAGCTACACAGATGATCTGTGAAAAGGGACGGTGAATTAACCGAAAAGTCACATTCTGTGGAAGCAAGGAGGTAAGCTACACAGATGGCCTTTGAAAAGGGACGGTGAATTAACCAAAAAGTCACATTCTGTGGAAGCAAGGAGGTGAGCTACACAGATACCCTTTGAAAAGGGATGGTGAATTAACCGAAAAGTCACATTCTGTGGAAGCAAGGAGGTGAGCTACACAGATGGCCTTTGAAAAGGGATGGTGAATTAACCGAAATGTCACATTCTGTGGAAGCAAGGAGGTGAGCGACACAGATGGCCTTTGAAAAGGGATGGTGAATTAACCGAAGAATCACATTCTGTGGAAGCAAGGAGGTGAGCTACACAGATGATCTTTGAAAAGGGACGGTGAATTAACCGAAAAGTCACATTCTGTGGAAGCAAGGAGGTAAGCTACACAGATGGCCTTTGAAAAGGGACGGTGAATTAACCAAAAAGTCACATTCTGTGGAAGCAAGGAGGTGAGCTACACAGATACCCTTTGAAAAGGGATGGTGAATTAACCGAAAAGTCACATTCTGTGGAAGCAAGGAGGTGAGCTACACAGATGGCCTTTGAAAAGGGACTGTGAATTAACCGAAAGGTCACATTCGGTGGAAGCAAGGAGTAGAGCTACACAGATGGTCTTTGAAAAGGGACGGTGAATTAACCGAAAAGTCACATTCTGTGGAAGCAAGGAGGTGAGCTACACAGATGGCCTTTGAAAAGGGATGGTGAATTAACCGAAAAGTCACATTCTGTGGAAGCAAGGAGGTGAGCTACACAGATGGCCTTTGAAAAGGGATGGTGAATTAACCGAAAAGTCACATTCTGTGGAAGCAAGGAGGTGAGCTACACGGATGCCCTTTGAAAAGGGATGGTGAATTAACCGAAAAGTCACATTCTGTGGAAGCAAGGAGGTGAGCTACACAGATTGCCTTTGAAAAGGGATGGTGAATTAACCGAAAAGTCACATTCTGTGGAAGCAAGGAGGTGAGCTACACAGATGGCCTTTGAAAAGGGATGGTGAATTAACCGAAAAGTCACATTCTGTGGAAGCAAGGAGGTGAGCTACACAGATGGCCTTTGAAAAGGGATGGTGAATTAACCGAAATGTCACATTCTGTGGAAGCAAGGAGGTGAGCGACACAGATGGCCTTTGAAAAGGGATGGTGAATTAACCGAAGAGTCACATTCTGTGGAAGCAAGGAGGTGAGCTACACAGATGATCTTTGAAAAGGGACGGTGAATTAACCGAAAAGTCACATTCTGTGGAAGCAAGGAGGTAAGCTACACAGATGGCCTTTGAAAAGGGACGGTGAATTAACCAAAAAGTCACATTCTGTGGAAGCAAGGAGGTGAGCTACACAGATACCCTTTGAAAAGGGATGGTGAATTAACCGAAAAGTCACATTCTGTGGAAGCAAGGAGGTGAGCTACACAGATGGCCTTTGAAAAGGGACTGTGAATTAACCGAAAGGTCACATTCGGTGGAAGCAAGGAGTAGAGCTACACAGATGGTCTTTGAAAAGGGACGGTGAATTAACCGAAAAGTCACATTCTGTGGAAGCAAGGAGGTGAGCTACACAGATGGCCTTTGAAAAGGGATGGTGAATTAACCGAAAAGTCACATTCTGTGGAAGCAAGGAGGTGAGCTACACAGATGGCCTTTGAAAAGGGATGGTGAATTAACCGAAAAGTCACATTCTGTGGAAGCAAGGAGGTGAGCTACACGGATGCCCTTTGAAAAGGGATGGTGAATTAACCGAAAAGTCACATTCTGTGGAAGCAAGGAGGTGAGCTACACAGATTGCCTTTGAAAAGGGATGGTGAATTAACCGAAAAGTCACATTCTGTGGAAGCAAGGAGGTGAGCTACACAGATGGCCTTTGAAAAGGGATGGTGAATTAACCGAAAAGTCACATTCTGTGGAAGCAAGGAGGTGAGCTACACAGATGGCCTTTGAAAAGGGATGGTGAATTAACCGAAAAGTCACATTCTGTGGAAGCAAGGAGGTGAGCTACACAGATACCCTTTGAAAAGGGATGGTGAATTAACCGAAAAGTCACATTCTGTGGAGGCAAGGAGGTGAGCTACACAGATTGCCTTTGAAAAGGGATGGTGAATTAACCGAAAAGTCACATTCTGTGGAAGCAAGGAGGTGAGCTACACAGATGGCCTTTGAAAAGGGACGGTGAATTAGCCGAAAGGTCACATTCTGTGGAAGCAAGGAGGTGAGCTACACAGATGGCCTTTGAAAAGGGATGGTGAATTAACCGAAAGGTCACATTCTGTGAAAGCAAGGAGGTGAGCTACACAGATGGCCTTTGAAAAGGGATGGTGAATTAACCGAAATGTCACATTCTGTGGAAGCAAGAAGGTGAGCGACACAGATGGCCTTTGAAAAGGGATGGTGAATTAACCGAAGAGTCACATTTTGTGGAAGCAAGGAGGTGAGCTACACAGATGATCTGTGAAAAGGGACGGTGAATTAACCGAAAAGTCACATTCTGTGGAAGCAAGGAGGTAAGCTACACAGATGGCCTTTGAAAAGGGACGGTGAATTAACCAAAAAGTCACATTCTGTGGAAGCAAGGAGGTGAGCTACACAGATACCCTTTGAAAAGGGATGGTGAATTAACCGAAAAGTCACATTCTGTGGAAGCAAGGAGGTGAGCTACACAGATGGCCTTTGAAAAGGGATGGTGAATTAAGGTAATTCCTTTGAATTGCACTGCGCACCTCTTATGCGCGTAGTGGCGCGCGCTGTTTGTTCGAATTTTCCGGTATTAAGTGCGCGCGCGCCACAAGTTGTACAAGAAAACACAGCAAAAGGCGCGGGTTTTTTTTACTTCAAATCGCTTTGATAGAAAAACGAAGTCGGTTACCCCCATTTTTTATTTGCTCAAATAGTTAAATATATGAGGAAAAATGATATACTGAAAGAAGAAAAAAAGTTGGGTTGTAGAAGTTTTGTTTTTTCTCTTAAAAGCCGTAAAATACTTCAAAATGACGCTTTTTACCGTATGAATAGTGGCGAAAACAATGTCTTTTAGTGCGATCTCTTAAAATGTGATTTGTTTTGAACATTAGCTACTACGGGTTATTGTTTAGGAGATCGGATTTTGGCAGCTCGACAAACAGAACTTAATTTTCTAAAGACTATAGGCACTCTTTTTGAAAACTAAGAGTTGGTATTTTTCCTTGCGCGATCAGTAAAAACGCGTCATATCTACGCCCCTCTGTTGTGATAACGAGGTCGTTACCCCCATTTTTTATTACATTTTTTGAAAGCCCTTAACTTCAATATTGTTTATGCCAATTTTAAAAAAAATTCTGGGTTGTAATACTATTTCAAGGGAATTACCTTAATCGATAAGTCACATTCTCTTCCCCACTTACCTCCATATGCTCAACGTGCTCCTGGTTTTGAACAGCAGGGGAGAAAAATCTGTCAAATGTGCTTGGGTTATCCAGTGAAAACACCTGTAAGAGCAAGCAAGGACACATAATGCTCGGACCAAATTATCTGGCTCGTTAGATATTCATTCCATGGTATATTTCCTTCTTAGAGGATTGACTTATTAGATTACCTGTTCCTCACATGGCAGAAAAGCAATGTCTATCTCTTTCAGCGTCTTCACAACTAGGAGATCACATTAAAATTAGTGTACGGATGGACCATTTGGTGTCTTACGAGGGAGCATTTACAGACCCAGCAGTTTTTAAAGGCGGTTCCCAAAGAAAGGAGTAGAGGGCATTATTTTTGTAACTGCTTTCGTTTAAACAAATTGCTGATTTTTTGTTTTCCATATTAACTGTGTTACAGGGATAATTAAATACTTCCTAAGTACCAAGGGATTAGGAAGATCATCATAGGGATATCAGGATTTTTTTTTACTTGTGATTAATAGAGTGGGTTGTGTTAGTTACGGGCCGCGTACGCAGGATTTGCTGAAGGGGGGGGGGGGGGGTGTTACGCCGCAAAATGTAATAACTAATGCAAAATGTAATTTTAACGCGAAATGTAATAACTTTCAACGCAAAATGTAATAAAATATTTAACGCGAAATGTAATACCGCAAAATGTAATAACACCAAATAATGACTATAAACCTGCAAACTATAACTAAAAGCTGTAACTAAAAAAATAGACAAAACGCTAGCATGTAGTGACCAACTGTTGTACTAGTCCATCTCGAATCGACGGTTGGTCTCGGTCTCTACAAACACTTGGCAGTGGTTCTGTCAGCAACCTGACATGGCGAATCTTCCCGAAATCATGGTCTTAAAAGCTGCGATAATGTGCGGTTGTGATTGTGTACTAGTAGTAATAAATGCAAAGAAAGAACAAATGCCAACTGCAGACGAAACCGCTATTATCAATATAGGCAATTTCTAGACACATCACACAATATGACTGCAAAACCATTATAACTAAGTGGTAAAATTTTATATCATGTTTTTTATTGCTTTCCCATATTTTTCAAAATTCCCTTCGTATTAAGACTACAATAGGCCTGTTTATATGCACCCTTGTAACATCATACCAACAAAACCCCTAGAAGCCAAGGCAAAAACAATGCACTTTCAAGTCTCACTGCCTTTCTTTCACTAAGCTATTTCTTCCGTTTTTCTCTACGTCTTAACATTTACTCTTTTTCCTAATATGGAAGACATTTAACTTTTAGTCAATAGATAAAGTTATTACATTTTGTTTTATTACATTTCGCGTTAAATATTTAATTACATTTAGCGTTGAAAAGTTATTACATTTCGCAGTAAATATTTATTACATTTTGCATTGAAATTTATTACATTTCACTTTAAGATTACATTTTGCGTTAGTTATTACATTTTGCGGCGTAACATGGGGTGCTCAGTAATAGGAGTCTTATGGAAAAGAATAGTATTATAAGATCCTTCAATAAGAAATGATCCACTTTTTGCGCGCACCCTGCGCATACCCTAGGTACGCGCATTAGCAATGTTGGCTGATCTTGGCAATGTTAGCATCGGCTAAGAATGAGACTTTGTCAACTTATCACCTTACATTTTCGTATCTGATGCAATTTGGTCATCAAGTGATCTGGACAGACTGTTGATAAAAGAGGAAAAAAAACTGAAGCGACAAATCAACAGATCTTTCAACTATTTTTGGCAAAAGATACAGTATGCAATATGCATTGCACAACCAGCTGTCGGCTGTCCCCATAACGGTATTTTCTTATCAACCATTCACTTCACTTTTTAAAGAAAGTTTTCCATAATATAACCTTCCCACCACCACCCTTGCCCTCTCGGCAAACACAAGCCCTCTCTCTACATTGAAAATTGAAGCTGCTTTTTTATGCAAGGTAGAGGGCAGAGGGTTGGGTAGAAAAGGGTTTCTAAATAAATCAGGGGGTGAGCTTGTGAAATATATGAAGGGAGGGGGGGTTTGAATTTAATTGTCGGTTTGAATAGTTTTTTTTTTTATACAGCTGCATTAGTGTTGTTGAACCATCTGGAACTCACCTTCAGTGAAGAAAATATGGGCGGATTTGTAGGTAAGAAAAAATGAATCAAAGTCTTCAATGACCTCCTCAAGAACCTAAAAGATGTTGCATGCAACTTACTATTATTATATATGATATCAATGTCATTATATGATTTATTGCTGTAACTAAAGCAAAATCAAGGTGATAATCAGAAACAATAGCACTTTATTGGAGAGCCTAATCCAACAACAGAATTAAGTCAGAACGATTGTTCATTATTCCTACCAAAAGGTAAGAGAGAGTTCGGGTAAAAGCTACTCGCTTTCTAGAGTGCAAAGCTCTTTACCGAGATTACGCCAACCATAATGAAATACATTTTCTTTGCTGCATCATCATGTAATCTTAACATCATTATCAGTATGATATCGTTGTATCATTGTAATTATCACCATCATCAACCATTATTATCATCAACACCATCATAATCATTATTATAATCCAACTCATCACAATCATCATCATCATCATCATCACAAACATCATCATCACAAACATCATCATCATCATCATCATCACCACCGTCATCATCATCATCATCATCATCATCATCATCATCATCATCATCATCATCCACTTTATCGTAATCATCTTCTCATAATCATCATAGGGTTGTAGCTAGCATGGAATGGAGGGGGGGGGGCTTGTCCACACTCAAAGACAAATAGCTAAAGCCATGCACCATGCCCATTATAATCATGTCAATTCAGCATTACTTCATGGTATCCCTGTGGACATTTATATAACCAGTGTCAGGGGTAGCCTTCCATATATGGCAGTCCATAGGGATACCATGACAATGTATAGCTATTATAAGATCACCTTTTCATCAGGAGTAATGAGGTAAATTGCCTCCAGGCGATTCAGTGGTTCCCTTTGAATGTGCACATTTTCCACAACTATTAAAGCAGACAATCTGTTTGTTACCATCTGTTATTATAGCATACAACTGTACACACATATTTCAAATAAGGTTGCAATTAAGATTCCAAGGTTGTAATTGGTTCATAAGGTAACATATCAATAACTAAATCCTGTTTTTTAACATACATGAAATGTTTTTGGAAACATAAAGAAGAATGATACAACGTTCAAGACCGTGATAAGTTGTAATTTAACTTTCTATTTCATACTCTAGGCGTTCTAAAACTTAAAAACGTGTCGTAACTACTTTCTGTCTATCTCCCTTCCCTACCCTTTTTGTAGGGAGAAAGATAAGGATCCTCAAAGAAAACTCTACCAGAAAGTAAATCACTAAAAATCTTACTTGTTATTCCAACTTCAAGTAGATCATGCATCTTTAAACAAGAGGAAACCATACGCATGCTTAGATGATCAACCACCAGAACCTGACGTTAGCAATAGGAAAAGGTCAGGCTAAAATAGCAAGTAAGTATATATTGTCTAATTATATAAGTATGGTTTTATTGAAAATCATATTATATGGTATTATGGTTGCTTTTTAACATAAAGCAGTTGTATTGCAAGCTGGTCAGCAAGTGGATTGTAATAAATTAAATATAATTGAAACTAGCCATTTTTCACCTCCCTAACATTGACCAACAATAGGCTTTTTAAAAGTAGGGGATATTAAAACGCCTTCCAAAACTTTGTGTCGCTGGATAAGCTTTCACTAAAGTAATAAGGTACTGAGTAGGAACAGATGTCACTTTGCAGTGACATTGATCAGTATAGACAGATTTCTCAAGACAAATAACAGATCACCCACCTTCCATTCACCGACTTTGTGAAGAGGTTTGAACACATTATCGATGATTCCTGTGTAAAACATATAAAACAACATATAAAAACAAGTGCAGCCGAACATAGGACGCCCTCCTGTAATACTTACGTTTTTCAACTACATCTTTTAGCGTCATTTTGGCTAAACTGTATTTTTTCGAAATCGTCTCTCTTGTAACACTGTAAGTTAGAAAAACAACATGGCGGACGTCTGCGCCTAGGTAGCCACGCCTCCCTATCAGAACACAGGGATCCCATTTTGAAAAGAAAAAAAAGACTGAAATATTACTACTTACTAACCGAGAGTGAGGTCATGCCGGGAAATATCAAACTGAGGCTTTGGCGTACCGACCGAGGCTTTGCGAGGTCAATACGCCAAAGCCTCAGTTTGATATTTCACGGCATGGCCGAACGGACATTAAAAATGACAAGAAAACAAATCAACTTTCGCTTTCGCGCGAATATCGATTAGTTTTTCGATCGATTTCAAAAAGGCGGGAAAACAAGAAACACTCGCGCGCTGCCAAATCAAAAATGTGAGTGAAAAGATTCAACAACAAGTAATTGGACGACTTTTCGAGCTACTTTCTTTCTATTTGCACCTTTTGGAAGCTACAGGTTTTATCATAGGTGAAGTTGATCCAGATGTCAGATGTCAGTCTTCACTACATGTATGGACCACTGTTTAGTTCGAAAACTCCACGGCATGTAGAGAACAAACTTCTGAAGTAAAATGAAAAGGCCAACCGCTTTGTGCTGCTTTATGATTTGATGGAAATATTGCATTTACAAATAACAGGTAGTACTTTTATCTTAAAGAGACTTTTATTCTGGGTCTTTACACCCCTTGTTATTTATTCATTTGCCTTTGTTTATCCGATATAAATAACTAAGCTTTGTATTTCTTGGCTATCGGTGGCGCTCGCCCGCTCGTCATCTTGTTTTTCTTTTTTGTAAACATTTTCCTCTTTAATCTCTTAATGATAATAAAACTCCGACTCAGAGTGCTCGTCCATTCCAAATTATTTTGGTGGCTTTCTGTATTTTTTTTTCTGGGGGGGGGGGGGGCGATTTTGTTTTAGCAAAATTCGTGCAACCGAACAAAACAACACAAAAAAGCTCACGAAAGGTCCCGCTCCGGATACGGAAAAAGACGGCCCGCCAACCAACCATTTCTGCTTCTTCTGGGTGTAAGAATTCGCTACTTGAATGTTCGCTGTCGCTCATTTTGCAGTTTGGTGGTGGAAAAAATTCAAACAACAGAAGATTGTGAAAAATTTTTCGTAGGGCAATACGGAATTCCGTAATGCCCTCAGAGACGGGCAATACGGGAATGTCACGACTACCAATTAGCCAATCACAGCGCGCGTACTATCGTAGCCATATAATAACATAGTTTTATTACAAAATTCATTACTTATAATTTTCAGTTCTTGGAAGTTAATAATGCTCGAGTAGCTATTTACACATCTGGTAGTTCTGTACCGAAAAATTACTGAGTTCATTTTTGGTGATTGACTACAAACTGTGAAAAGTTGCAAAAGACAATTAGGCCATCAAACATTATTTTGATCATTTAGATATTAATACTTGTACTAGGACCTACGGCATTGTTATTTTCAATATTGTACTTTTTCGCATTATGATGTAATCAATTTTTCATCTTACCAGCTAAATTTCCATTTAAATATTACAGGTTTCAGCACTACACCATTAATGTGATAGAGTAGTTTTCAAAATCACGTGCAACAAAATTTAATTGTTAAAGTGTGAAATTCAAGCCAGAACAAAAGAGAATAAAAACATTACAGTGTATTAGGACTTAATAAACTAGAAAGTATTTTACGGAAAACCACTCTACTAAAGATCTAACTTTTATTTCTGTTGTCTAAACTATTGTGCTTAATTGTACAGGATGGCAGGCTGAGGATGATTTTGATGATGATGTCGTTATTGTTCTGCAAAAGAAAAAACGATAGCCTTTTTATTTAAGGAAAATTAGAACTTCATATCCTGAGAATTAGAGTATTGGAGCTAATTTCAGGGGGTAAACACGGTCAAAAGTGATGACTGAACAATGGAAAACCCTATTTCTCTCCAGCATTTATATAAGGATAGGGGGCATTGTACAGTGGAAAACCAAATTTTTCGCCAGCATTTATACAAGGATAGCGGAATTGTACAGTGAAAAACCCTATTTTCTCCAGCATTTATATAAGGATAGGGGCATTGTACAGTGGAAAACCAAATTTTTCGCCAGCATTTATACAAGGATAGCGGAATTGTAGTGAAAAACCCTATTTTCGCCAGCATTTATATAAGGATAGGTGAATTCTACAGTGAGAAACCCTATTTTCGCCAGCATTTATATAAGGATAGGGGAATTCTACAGTGAAAAACCCTATTTCGCAAACATATAGACATAGAGATTCCTCCCATACGTCACAAAGAGCACAGGGTACCCACCTTATTCATATAACTTTCTTGAGTTTAGGTACCCAATTTACCAAGTTTTTCGAGAAATTTTTTAGGTGTGATAACTTCATCAGAACCTGGGAAGCGGGGAAAAAGAACATAAAAACAAGAGTTGATTAGAGCAAGAGTAAGAACCCTTTTTAAATGAACAAATTAGACGTCAGATTTATAAAGTGAATAAATTTAATAAATTTGGGTAGCTAATCACTCTCATCGCAGCTAGATGCTTAATTACAAGAGCGCAGATTCAGAATTTCCCAAATGGTGTATCGAATTACAAATGAAGTCGATGGTGCTTTGAGAACATTAACATTTCGAAGTCTGGTTCAGCTAAATTCGGCACGGCGCTAAGCACGGCCGCTCCAGTCGTACACATCAACAGTCGCACAAGTAGTAAGAGTAGTATGTAAGGGGTGGACCCCAGGCCCCCGACCGTGAGGTTCGGGCGCGTTCTGATTGGCTGCTGAAAATGGCGTGCATCAACAGTAGCACAGCAAAAGCACGGGACCGATTCAAACGTCGAGCTTTTGTTGTGCCGAATAAAATGCCATTTTTGTTATTTATTTGCGCAACAGAAACTCAACATCGAGTCAACTTGCGACGTCTGAATCAACGTCGAGTCTAAAAATATTTGGTTCAACACGAGACAATTAGATTCGGCTCGGCAGGAGCGCGACGTATGAACCGGGCATAAGTGGTGAAGACGGGGACGACTTGGTAAGCATGACCGAGAAAAGCCCCTGGCCGACAAATTCCAAACGAGTTTGAACAAAATACCCTAGTATCAGCCTAGTTCCAGGCGTTTCTTATCTGGTTTGCTGCGGCTGGGTTTCCTGTGGATGGCAAGAGTTGTGACGTCACAGTGAGCTCGTCCCAGCCCCCCGCTATGCCTCACGGTTCATCTCCGAGCACAGGAAAACCGGTAAGAACGCCTGATACTAGGCCGCCCTAGTATTTGTATTAACACAACGTCGTTGCTCGAACGGAAAATGCATCGGATGGAGGTAAAGTTACTTACCAATCAAAACCTCCCAGTTGGCGTTCGCAGCGGTTACCTGAAGGTTGAATAATAAGACTTATAATCCATGCAATTCTTCCAATACAGTAAATTTGTTTTAAGGATCTTTTTTAAGAACCTGATCACCTAAGAAGCCTGGTGGGGTAGAATTGGTTCTTATTTTAAAGATCACTCAAATGTTTCGGCAAAATTCTGATTTCACGGTTGATATCAAGAAAGAAAAGATACAGTTACAGTAACACCACGTGTCTCATAGAGCTATACCACGTGTCTCTCATTGCTTTACCACGTGCACCCTATTGCTATAACACGTGTCTATTTTTCATTTTTTTTTTTCACCAAGGGAATTATCTAGGTTTTTGGGTGGGGATGTGTCCTTTTTTTTTTTGCTGTTTTCTATGCACATAACATTTCAATTGGCAGTCCGAATCAGTCTACACCAACTCCCCCGTCGGGTAGTGGGCGGGACAGCACATACCTGGTACGCGGCCCTTGTCTCGGAGTAGCTCACACCGCCCATGATGAAGACAATAAGTCGAGGCAGTGAACGGGAGTCAGTACACGCCTGGTGAGTAATAAAAAAGGGTTACGCTTTGGGATGTACCTGATTTTCTGTTTGGGATCCATGTTGCGTGACGGTGGTGAGAGAACAGGGACTCGGGAGAGCCTATCCTTTCCAGTGCTTCGCAGCCATTACCATCCACAGGAAAACCAATAAAAGGCCCAGGTAAGAATGTCTGGGGCTGGCTGCAAAAGTCTATTTTCAATTTTTTTTATTTCTCATCTGTTTTTGGTTAACATATGAAACTTTGAACGCTCACAAGATACCCTATTTTTTTTTTTAGTTATGACATGCCAATGAAAACCCTCAAACCCAACACACCAACAACTGTTAAAGAAAAAGTGAACACACTGCTCCTATACTACCCTGTGTAACAGAGGATTGGGCTTCACCCCAAGAACTGCGTAACAGTACACGAGTGAAGCTCGAGTCTCTGGTACCAGGGTACTTCTATACATACTAGGAAGATCTTTTGTTACCATGCAAGAGATGCGCGCGCACACAGAACTCACCTTATCATGCTTGTACCAATTGCCGTACCGGGCGCTAGGGAAGAGAAAACAGACTTCGGTCAGTGTGGGGTGAGTTATTGAAATAGAAAAAAATACACCCAGGATGCCAAAGGTACTCGCATCAAGTAGCACCTGAAAACTCACAAATCCCGAATGACGGAGATTCACCGAACACCCCAAAGTTAGACGCACGAATTCCGAGTGGTGGATGTATTTGTATCACCGAACACCCGAAGGCGCGACGCACGAATGCCGAATGACGGATATTCACCGAACACCCAAAAGGACCAAAAGAACATCCGAAGGTGCGACGCACAAACCCGCCGAGGGTAGCAGATGTTTTTCTCCTTCTATTTAACACGATTTCGAAAGCTGGGAACTTCTGGGAACTTCTGTACTACGCCAACTAATATACTAAAGCCATTTTGTGCCCGCCGATTGGCGATGAACAATCTAGTATATCATTACCTACAGTAATCAGGTTGGTTTTTTTTTTTCGTGGCTTAGGGGTTAGAAAAACAGGCATTAACCAAACCGGACATAAAAGAAAGACTCTTTGACTAATCAAGGTATATATCAACACAAGGTTGAAAAGGTATATTAAACGCCTCTGTGAAACAGAGTAGTTGTGCCGAAGTTTCGAGTGTTAGCCCTTCGTCGGAGAAAAAGACTAGCCTCTTTTGCTGCGATGACTTCTTTTGCTCCGACGAAGGGCTACCGACCTGGCTTGACGAATCTGTCTTTGACTGCTCGAACTTAATGTTAAATAAACTTGTTTTCTTATAACTGTATATTTCAAACCACCTCCGAGCTCAAACCAACTGCTATAAAAATTGATTTATACGTAAGCACAACGCAGACCATTCGTCCTTCGTTGACTTAATTGTACCAAAAATACGTGACAAAGGGCGGCGAGCCGCTACAACAGCGGTCTCAGCGTGCTCCTACTTTTGTGCTTGCGTCCTTGTGATAATACCTAACTTCAAAACAAGCGCATTCTAAAAGCACGAGCCATCGTAAGATTTCTAAGGATTGACTTTGAAATTGCATTTAGTTTTTTCTAATGTTAACTAACAATTCGACATAAAGTTATTAGACAAACGCACTCGATTGACTGTCAAACGAACCATTAAACAGCATTAAATAAATTAGTTTTGTTATGAAATTCGTAAAAAAGTCCTTTCACTAATAGAAAAATTGATGTCTTGAGTCCCTACTCTATCCATTGAAAAGGAAATTAAAAATAAAAGTAAAAGTTTACGTCAAAGCCAAGTACTGCAGCAATTTTGTATCGGCCTATGCTAGCAGATGGCTTAGTAGCTAAGTTTCCCATATTACACTCTATTTTTATAAGAACCTGAACAACGTCACCAAAATCTAAAAACATGTTCTAAAAACATATCGAGGCTCAGATAGCAGCAGAATAATGTTTTGTTAATCTGATGCGTTCAAAAATGTAGAGTCAAATTTTATTCGTAATAACAATCTCAAATATTATTCTTATTGATCATTTGTGTAATTCCCTTTTAAAACTAATTGGGCATTATATAAAATAAAATTTAAAAACATCCTTAGGTTCAGCCATAAATGCTAAAAAATTAGGCCCGGCCTCAGTTTGAAACTAGCACGATCATAGCTATAGGTGATCTTTAAATAATACAAAATTACTGAAGAACTGTAGATAGGGAGAATGAACGGGGGATGGCATTACCAACGGACACCTGTGCTGATTATGCCTACACCATACTTGCGAGTGGTGCGATCAAACCGATCGAAAAGTTTTAATAAATCTAAGGTAAACAAAAAACAGTGTGCTAATGTTTGTTAAGTATCGCGCAATCAAGAGTGAATCCTGTCCTGTCAACAAGACGAGTAAAGCCAATATAAACAAAAACAGCTAAAAATTGAAATAAAGCGAACATGCGAAAGACCTACAGACGGCCTACTTTGTATAACAAACTTGCTGCAGGGCAAACAAAAACAATAAGAGCTTGAAAACAAGGGAAATCGAAACTCGAGATTCATCACGGGGTATATCTCACTGGCAGCACAAATAGCAACCTCAATGTAAAGAGGATAAGATGGAAAACTAAAAGACGCCACAAAATAAAATAATTGTCAGCTGGTCTGAGTCAAGGTAGGGGACACTTATATGTATATATACATGACATAGTGAACTGATCAGTTGGGAATTACGGCTACGTTGTAACGTGCGTTTTGTTCTGGGGAAGAAAGTTATAGACATTTAAGCGAGAACAGACACTAACCTAGATGGAAATCCAACAGTTAAACAAGAACAACAGTGAAACAAGTTATACTCCAGAGATCAAGAAGAATTTAAATCCATGTCGAAAAGCACCCAACTTCCCAGACAAATCTGTCACATCGACAGCAAAGTGTGGGGAAAAACAAAACAATGAAAAGTTAAACTATTGGTCATTTTATTTGCGTTACAGAAGAGACTGCCAAAATATACGGTGAAATTATACAACAACCGGATACAACTAATACACTCGAAAAAAGCAAGTGAGAGTGAAAGCACTATTTGATTAAAAGTGTACAACAGCATAGAAAAAACGAATACACCAAACAACGACGAGTGTGAAAAATCCAGTAAAACTTTTGGTAATTTGATTGTGCTCCAGAAGGGATCTAGATATAAAATTATACAACAGCCCAGACAAAACTAATAGACAGAACAAAAGATAGTGTAGATGAACTAATCCAGAAGGACCTGACTTTTGACTGTCAGGCCAAATCAAGAGCAGCAAGTTTGAAAGTTCTAGTAAAACCTTTACCTTTCATTCATGTTCCACACATGCACAGGGCTGCCACGTTCACCTCAACCCAGATAAAATAGACCCGAGAGCAGCAAGTTTGAAATTTCTAGTGAAACCTTAACCTTTCATTTATATTGCAGAAGGACCTGACTATTTGCTGTTACGTATATCTCAACCCAGATAAAAGTAATAGACCCGAGAGCAGCAAGTTTGAAAGTTTTCTAGTGAAACCTTAACCTTTCATTTATATTGCAGAAGGACCTGACTATTTGCTGTCACGTATACCTCAACCAAGATAAAATAGACCCGAGAGCAGCAAGTTTGGAAGTTCTTGTAAAATGTTTTAACATTTCATTTCATTCATGTTCCACACAAGTACAGGGCTGTCACGTAAACCCAGATAAAATATACATCAGAATGTAGCAAGTGTGAGAAGTCTAGTGAAACGTTAACCTTTTATTCACGTTTCAGAAGAATCTGTTGGCAGCCACGTACACCTCAACCCAGATAAAACCGATACATTCAGCAGCAGCAAATGAAGAAGGTCTTTGTTTCCCAGATTGTACTGTCCAAGAAGAAAGAAAAACAGCTTCGTCATCAAATCAAACAAATCACAAATCTACAGAATGAACTTCTCATTTGAATCAACAATAGAGCTGACCACCCCTTGGTACATTCCCTTTATCATAGAGGGATGTGGGATAGCCTTTCTGAACATCCTGATAATCGCTACATTTGCGGTCAATGCCCATTTACGCAAGCGCAGTGTCTATCTTCTGCTGAGTGTCAGCGTCGCAGACATGATTGTCGGCGTTACCTTAGTAACCTACGGCCTGTCAATCTTCTATGAGGGGATAAGAAACGACGTTCCTTTAACTTGGGGCTTCCCTGTTGTTGCATGTTTCGACATGACAAGCGCTATAGCCTCGCTTGCTGGCCTCGTACTGGTTTCGCTTGAGCGGATGGTGGCGGTTGTTTTTCCTTTACGTCACCGTAGATTTGGCAACCGGCCTTACGTCGTATCAATCGGCCTTGAGTGGATCTCAAGCATGATTTTTACACCTCTACTCATACTCAACACAGAGGCATTCTTCCTCTTCGCAGCGATCGGTGCACCTAGTGGCTTACTAATAATGTGTGCAGCGTACTTAGCGATTTACATTAAAGTAATGAAGGCAAAAAGACAGGCCTTGAACATATCTGCGGGCCAGCTATGTGAGCAAAGACTGGCAAAGACATTATTTATAGCGAGTGCCCTATCCGTTCTGACATGGGTACCTGACAATTTGGAAGATCTAGTCATTAGCCATAATTCTGAGTACAACATGTGTAGTACTTTACTTAGATGCGCAAACTCGCTAGTAAACCCTTTGGTGTACATATTCCGCATACGGGAATTTAGAAGGGCATTGCACACGATGGTATGCAGATGTGCACGTGACCAGCATCAGCCAATAAGACGCCTTTGGGCGGAAACGGCAGGAAGCAGTCAATGTCAGTCGAGAGTTTGAATCACGATGGTATGCAGATGTGTACGTGACCAGTATCAGCGCATAAGACGTCGTGGGGCGGAAACGGCAGGGAACAGTCAATGTCAGTCAATAGTTTAAATCACGTGATGGTATGTAGATGTGCACGTGCCCAGCATCAGCCAGTAAGACACCGTTGGGAGTTAACGGCAGGGAGCAGTCAATGCCAGTCAAGAGTTTAAATCAAGGGATGTAATTCTTGATCAAAATCCAAATTCCAGTGAAAATACGCGAAATATTCAAAAGCAGCTGATTGCAGTATAACGTTTTTAGCTTTAGAATATGTTTTTTATTTTAGGAGAAAATTAAATGTCGAGCCCTTAAAAGTAGATTGGAACATCCAAAACGTAGCGATTACCATTTGTTAAGCCATCTTTGGTTTCATTATGGCTATTAATAAGCTCTCATCCCACTCTCTTCCCACGTGACCCCAGTACCCCATCCACTGCTGCGGCCCTGATAATATAAATTTGCGATCCAATAAAACAATGCTGACAACTTATTCTAACTACAATTGCTTAAATGTTATTTTCTATCCAGTGAGAATAACCTAACGCCTGCATGAAAAACAGGGAGAAATGTACGGGGAGAAATGTAACGGTACTCGATAATTGCTCGAAGGAACAAGAACACTTGTTCTGTTCTTCTTACTGTAAGACTGACTTTTGAGGCGATTCATGTGCCGCTAAGGGACAGCGTGTTGGTTTTGTTGCTTCGACGCAGGAGCAGCATACTAATCTTGACATCGCTTTTTAAAACTCTCTTTCCTTTCCATTCATTCACGAGCATCCGCGGCAGAATATATGCGGGTGTTTGGTTCGATTTTGGTTTGGGGTCTTGTTCCGCAGCCTCACTTTGAAAAATGAGGCCGCGAGAGACTAGAACTAAATTTCAGTTTGACAGATTTTGACAGACGAACAATCGAACATTGTGCCATGTTTTGACATGGGACTCGTGATCTCTCGTACGGTGTTCATGGTCAATAAATCAACAAGAGGAGTGCAAGCAAGGTTTTTAGAGCACATTTCGGTAATGTTGGAAAAAAGTTCACTCGTCAGTTACTTGGGACGAGTTACCACAGCTATCAAAGAGTGTTGAAGGAGAATTTAATAACAGTTTCAGACCGATTTTGCCGACTTCTGAGCCGGGTCGGAAGCGTACCATTCGTACCAGCACACGTGCCATGGTCGCGTCTCCCGCAGTCGATGGAAATCTCGACAAAATTGGGCACCAAACAAGCAAAACGAGCATCCTAACTCAATGCCTAAATACTCTAGCTCACTTGGCTATGGACTGTACGGCGTTTGGGAAAACTTATCAGTTCAAAACAATGACCCAATGCCTTCTAGTAATTGCTGAAGAGCATGCAACAAGTTTTAGCAAACCCAAGTGATGCCAAAAGGTGAAAAACAGCTTGACAGAAAAGCCAATACTGTAAAACAATCAAAACAGATTATTATATCGTTTTGTTCCTAAATCCAGGCTGTTGTGTTGTTTTTAAAACTGACCAAATAAGGACGGGGAGGAAATGGATAAGCAAAAAAAAACAAAATCCCTCTCAATCATGACTCTCGATAAAAAAAATATAGACTAATATATTGCCAAACCCTCTAACAATTAGCCTACCTTACGTGTATTGGTATTTTTGGCGAAGAAAAACTCAGCGCAATGCGATAATCTGCCGCAATCTTTGTGTTTGTTTCAAAATGACAGAAACAAGAGGGAGTAGCAGGGGTAAGACCACGGGCGCAAGGAATTC
Organism: Nematostella vectensis; assembly: GCF_932526225.1. Taxonomy (NCBI): domain Eukaryota; kingdom Metazoa; phylum Cnidaria; class Anthozoa; order Actiniaria; family Edwardsiidae; genus Nematostella; species Nematostella vectensis. Next base: position 11,205,134 of record NC_064041.1, on the reverse strand, counting down.
AACAATCCCAAATAAAATTTAAGATTGTGCCAGCTATTCAAATCTCGAAAAAAAGCTGCAATCAGCGACAAAACTGTTGAAAATTTTAGCGCCTCAAATGCAGTTTCAGATGGAAATCTAAATTACGTAGCATAGTGACTTTGATATCTTCCCCTCCCCATCCCAACCCCCTCTCCCCCAAATAGACAGCAACTTTTAATGGGGGAAGGGGGATGTGAGTAATAAAAAGTTCCCATATTGTAAATTATTTTAGTAAGACTACTTTTTAGATGTCATTTTCAAAAGGTTTTGTCGCTGATTGTGGCTGCATGTATACCATGTAGCGTTTTAACAACACTGAAGCAACTGTATATCACTGTCGCAGCATTTCCTTTCTATTAGAAACTTCTAGTTTTAATTATATTGGACTTGTTTCATTAGTCAGTTAACGTCATTTTATCGAAAAAGCAGAAAAAAAAGAATATGTTAACTATAATAATGTCTTCATATCAGTCATTCTACATCTTCAGCCTGGGATCGGACACAACACCTTAATCTTAAAACGTTCTTGTATTCCTGCCTGAACATAGGATTCATTGCACCGTATATAACAGGATTGACAACGGACGACGTAACACCAAGAAAGCCGTACAAGACATAGACTTCTCTAGGAAGGGTAAATGCACCTTTGACATAGTCGGTAATTTCTATCACAGCTATCGGGACCCAGCAGCAGACAAATCCGATAACAGTCAGGAAGAGAGTATGCGTTATTTTGATGTCCTGGATGTTAGGTCTACAGATTGACGTGTTCGAGTTTTGCTTCATGGAGGTAACTCTGGCTTGGTGGCTTCGAACACTTTTAAAAATCCTGTAATAACTGAATGTTATAACGCATATCGGGATGGAAACATTCGCATACAAATACAACATGCTTGGTTTTAATTCAACGGTTTGGAAACAAGAGCACTTTCCGGGATGGAAAGAATATCGCTCACCGCTGACCAGGTACTGGATCGGTACAGTGGACGCAAACACCCAACAACCACAAATAAGGAGCTTTGTACGCTTTGCCGTGAACAGCAATCGATAATAGCTCGTGCGTACCACTCGGAAATACCGATTGACTGCTGTGGCGGCCATGAGATGTAGAGACGCACACCCTAGCAAGACAACATAAGCACCTTGAAACTGGCAGGCGCTATGAGAAAACGGCCACTTTCCGTGAACCAAAACTACAGGCCCCAAATACGTGAAAAAACTCAGCAAAAGGATATCCGAAACAGCTAATGATCCTATAAACAGGAATATCATTTTTCCTTCGTTCCTCTTTTTTACAACGACCCAGAGGACGATAGTGTTTCCCACGAGTCCTGTAACGCATAGTGCGACACACAACAGAAGCTCGATTGCGATGCGAGCTATTCCTCTAGTAGCAAACCCTACCTGTAGACTCTTCAACCTCCCGTCAGTCTCAGACGACAAATTCATTTTGTTAAGAGTATTTTCGTTTGGATTGCAAGATCTTCCTTCAGAGTGACGTTGTTATAGGTTACGCCTGTGGCAAAAGAACCACTTTTAATTGTGATTAAATTTTGCCTGTACTCTTGCCGGTATCAGACTTTTTAGCGAAGAAATTGATTACTTCGGACCGCAAGGTCTTCATTCAAAGTGTCTTGCTATAGGTTACAACTTTGGCAAAAGAACTAATATTAAGTAATTGCCATAAAGTCTTTGCCTGGTATCAGTCTTTTTGTACGTCTCCAACAGGCGCAGTAAGTGAATCCTTTGGATGCCAAGATCTTCACTCAAATTGTCGTCGTTTTACTACTGAAGTTCTTATTAAAATTGTCGTGAAATCTTCGCTTTTACTCTTGTCAGTATCAGGAAACAAATTTGTCTGATTTTCTATCGGTTTCACCAAGCACAGAATTGCAAGCCCTTCGGATGGCAAGGTGTTGAGCATCTGTGCGAATAGAATTACTACAATACCTCATCAAAATTGTTATACAATTTTTTTTATACGCAGCATGACTATTGGATGCAAAGACAATAAGCGGATGCAATGTTGCACCTTCGTCATTACTTTGTCCAATAAAAAGCAAGCACCCGCAGTACGGCCTTACGTTCTTTTATTACAACTTGCACCCTGCAGCTACTATTTGTGCTATTTTCCCCGCTACTCCCGGTAGGCGGGGCATTAAACTAATCCGAGAAAGAAGCATTAGCATTCGCAAAGAAAAGCCTGCTCGCGTATTTCAGAATGACTGCCATTGAGAAACAAATCGAAACGCTGATTTGACATCACGGTAACTGTTATCGCAGCTGGCGACGCCCACCCCGCCGTCCGTCCGGATATCAGTGATATCTATTATATCTATGTGATATTGTATCCTGCATAGCAAGTGTCAAAAGTGTAGAAAAGGTTTATAAAGTGCCCTAGTAAGCCACACGTTTGTTTTTATGTCTTTATTCAATATTTGAAGACAAATAATTTGATAAAACTTGAAATATGTTGAAGCCTTTCTCTCCAGTTTCACGGCCAATTGCCCTGGCTACAACCCTTTCCACGGCCCATTACTCTCGCTACAACCCTTTCCACGGCCCATTACCCTTGCTACACCCCTTTCCACGGCCCATTACTCTCGCTACATCCCTTTCCACGGCCCATTACCCTTGCTACACCCCTTTCCACGGCCCATTACTCTTGTTTCACCCCTTTCCACGGCCCATTACTCTCGCTACACCCCTTTCCAAGGCCCATTACCCTTGCTACACCCCTTTCCAAGGCCCATTACTCTTGCTTCACCCCTTTCCAAGGCCCATTACTCTTGCTTCACCCCTTTCCAAGGCCCATTACCCTTGCTACACCCCTTTCCACGGCCCATTACTCTTGTTTCACCCCTTTCCAAGGCCCATTACTCTTGCTTCGCCCCTTTTCAAGGCCCATTACTCTTGCTTCACCCCTTTCCACGGCCCATTACTCTTGCTTCACCCCTTTCCAAGGCCCATTATCCTTGCTACACCCCTTTCCAAGGCCCATTACTCTTGCTTCACCCCTTTCCAAGGCCCATTACTCTTGCTTCACCCCTTTCCACGGCCCATTACTCTTGCTTCACCCCTTTCCACGGCCCATTACTCTTGCTTCACCCCTTTCCACGGCCCATTACTCTTGCTTCACCCCTTTCCATGGACCATTACTCTTGCTACACCCCTTTCCAAGGCCCATTACTCTTGCTTCACCCCTTTCCAAGGCCCATTACTCTTGCTTCACCCCTTTCCAAGGCCCATTACCCTTGCTACACCCCTTTCCACGGCCCATTACTCTTGTTTCACCCCTTTCCAAGGCCCATTACTCTTGCTTCGCCCCTTTTCAAGGCCCATTACTCTTGCTTCACCCCTTTCCACGGCCCATTACTCTTGCTTCACCCCTTTCCAAGGCCCATTACCCTTGCTACACCCCTTTCCAAGGCCCATTACTCTTGCTTCACCCCTTTCCAAGGCCCATTACTCTTGCTTCACCCCTTTCCACGGCCCATTACTCTTGCTTCACCCCTTTCCACGGCCCATTACTCTTGCTTCACCCCTTTCCACGGCCCATTACTCTTGCTTCACCCCTTTCCATGGCCCATTACTCTTGCTACACTCCTTTTCACGGCCCATTACCCTTGCTTCACCCCTTTCCACGGCCTATTACTCTTGCTTTACCCCTTTCAACGGCCCATTACCCTTGCTTCACCCCTTTCAACGGCCCATTACCCTTGCTTCACCCCTTTCAACGGCCCATTACTCTTGCTTCACCCCTTTCCACGGCCCATTACCCTTGCTACACCCCTTTTCACGGCCTATTACTCTTGCTTCACCCCTTTCAACGGCCCATTACCCTTGTTTCACCCATTTCAACGGCCCATTACTCTTGCTTCACCCCTATCCATGGCCCATTAAGCTTGCTATACGGACAAGCATTTTCCAAAATAGGGGCCCCCAATTTAATTCTTGAAGCTCTATCCGTGCTGACATGGGTACCTGACAATTTGGAAGATCTAGCCATTAGCCATAATTCTAAGTACAAAATGTGTAGTACTTTACACAGATGAGCAAACTTGCTCGTAAACCCTTTGGTGTACATATTCCGCATACGGGAATTTAGAAGGGCATTGCACACGATGGTATGCAGATGTGCACGTGACCAGCATCAGCCAATAAGACGCCTTTGGGTGAAAACGGCAGGAAGCAGTCAGTGTCAGTCGAGTTTGAATCACATGATGGTATGCAGATGTGCACGTGACCAGCATCAGCCAATAAGACGTCGTGGGGCGGTAACGGCAGGGAGCAGTCAATGTCAGTCAAGAGTTTGGATCACGTGGTATGCAGATGTGCACGTGACCAGCATCAAGAGTTTGGATCGGCCAATAAGACGCCGTAGGGAGTTAGCGGCAGGGAGCAGTCAATGTCAGTCAAGAGTTTGAATCAAGTGATATAATTCTTGATCAAAATCCAAACTCCAGTGAAAATTCGCGAAATATTTAAACGCAGTTGATTGCAATATAAGGTTTTTTGCTTTCGAATAAAATTTTTATTTTAAGAAAAAAATAATGTCTAGCCCTGAAACATATCTACAGTAGATTGGGACATCAAAAATGTAGCCATTTGATTACCATTTGTTAAGCCATCTTTGGTTTCATTATGGCTATTAATAAGCTCTCATCCCACTCTCTTCCCACGTGACCCCAGTACCCCATCCACTGCTACGGCCCTGGTAATATAAATTTGCGATCCAATAAAACAATGCTGACAACTTATTCTAACTACAATTGCTTAAATGTTATTTTCTATCCAGTGAGAATAACCTAACGCCTGCATGGAAAACAGGGAGAAGTGTACGGGGAGAAATGTAACGGTACTCTATAATTGCTCGAAGGAACAAGAACACTTTTAAATTACTGTAAGACTGACTTTTGAGGCGATTCATATTAACCTGCCGCTAAGGGACAGCGTGTTGGTTTTGTTTTAATTATATTGGTCTTGTTTCATTAGTCAGTTAACGTCATTTTATCGAAAAAGCAGAAAAAAAAAGAATATGTTAACTATAATAATGTCTTCATATCAGTCATTCTACATCTTCAGCCTGGGATCGGACACAACACCTTAATCTTAAAACGTTCTTGTATTCCTGCCTGAACATAGGATTCATTGCACCGTATATAACAGGATTGACAACGGACGACGTAACACCAAGAAAGCCGTACAAGAAATATACTTCTCTAGGAAGGGTAAATGCACCTTTGACATAGTCAGTAATATCTATCACAGCTATCGGTACCCAGCAGCAGACAAATCCGATAACAGTCAGGAAGAGAGTATGCGTTATTTTGATATCCTGGATGTTAGGTCTACAGATTGACGTGTTCGAGTTTTGCTTCATGGAGGTAACTCTGGCTTGGTGGCTTCGAACACTTTTAAAAATCCTGTAATAACTGAATGTTATAACGCATATCGGGATGGAAATATTCGCATACAAATACAACATGCTTGGTTTTAATTCAACGGTTTGGAAACAAGAGCACTTTCCGGGATGGAAAGAATATCGCTCACCGCTGACCAGGTACTGGATCGGTACAGTGGACGCAAACACCCAACAACCACAAATAAGGAGCTTTGTACGCTTTGCCGTGAACAGCAATCGATAATAGCTCGTGCGTACCACTCGGAAATACCGATTGACTGCTGTGGCGGCCATGAGATGTAGAGACGCACACCCTAGCAAGACAACATAAGCACCTTGAAACTGGCAGGCGCTATGAGAAAACGGCCACTTTCCGTGAACCAAAACTACAGGCCCCAAATACGTGAAAAAACTCAGCAAAAGGATATCCGAAACAGCTAATGATCCTATAAACAGGAATATCATTTTTCCTTCGTTCCTCTTTTTTACAACGACCCAGAGGACGATAGTGTTTCCCACGAGTCCTGTAACGCATAGTGCGACACACAACAGAAGCTCGATTGCGATGCGAGCTATTCCTCTAGTAGCAAACCCTACCTGTAGACTCTTCAACCTCCCGTCAGTCTCAGACGACAAATTCATTTTGTTAAGAGTATTTTCGTTTGGATTGCAAGATCTTCCTTCAGAGTGACGTTGTTATAGGTTACGCCTGTGGCAAAAGAACCACTTTTAATTGTGATAAAATTTTGCCTGTACTCTTGCCGGTATCAGCCTTTTTAGCGAAGAAATTGATTACTTCGGACCGCAAGGTCTTCATTCAAAGTGTCTTGCTATAGGTTACAACTTTGGCAAAAGAACTACTATTAAGTAATTGCCATAAAGTCTTTGCCTGGTATCAGTCTTTTTGTACGTCTCAAACAGGCGCAGTAAGCGAATCCTTCGGATGCCAAGATCTTCACTCAAATTGTCGTCGTTTTACTACTGAAGTTCTTATTAAAATTGTCGTGAAATCTTCGCTTGTACTCTTGTCAGTATCAGGAAACAAATTTGTCTGATTTTCTATCGGTTTCACCAAGCACAGAATTGCAAGCCCTTCGGATGGCAAGGTGTTGAGCATCTGCGCGAATAGAATTACTAAAATACCTCATCAAAATTGTTATACAATTTTTTTATACGCAGCATGACTATTGGATGCAAAGAAAATAAGCGGATATAATGTTGCACCTTCGTCATTACTTTGTCCAATAAGAAGCAAGCACCCGCAGTACGGCCTTACGTTCTTTTATTACAACTTGCACCCTGCAGCTACTATTTGCGCTATTTTCACCGCTATTCCCCGTAGGGACATTAAACTAATCCGAGATATAAGCATTAGCATTCGCAAAAAAAAGCCTGCTCGCGTATTCCAGAATGACTGCCATTGAGAAACAAATCGAAACGCTGATTTGACATCACGGTAACTGTTATCGCAGCTGGCGACGCCCACCCCGCCGTCCGTCCGGATATCAGTGATATCTATTATATCTATGTGATATTGTATCCTGCATAGCAAGTGTCAAAAGTGTAGAAAAGGTTTATAAAGTGCCCTAGTCAGCCACACGTTTGTTATTATGTCTTTATTCAATATTTGAAGACAAATCATTTGATAAAACTTGAAATATGTTGAAGCCTTAAAGTCTCTCCAGTTTCACGGCCAATTGCCCTGGCTACAACCCTTTCCACGGCCCATTACTCTTGCTTCACCCCTTTCCACGGCCCATTACTCTTGCTTCACCCCTTTCCACGGCCCATTACTCTTGCTTCACCCCTTTCCACGACCCATTACTCTTGCTTCACCCCTTTCCACGGCCCATTACTCTTGCTTCTCCCCTTTCCACGGCCCATTACTCTTGCTTCACCCCTTTCCACGGCCCATTACTCTTGCTTCACCCCTTTCCACGGCCCATTACTCTTGCTTCACCCTTTTCCATGGCCCATTACGGACAAGCCTTTTCCAAAATAGGGGCCTTCCAATTTAATTATTGAAGACCAAAATATAAACAAACCTAGAACATGCGGTACGGTAGTATATATTGAGCTTACCTCACAGCCTGTCCAACAGCTGAAAGCACAAATATAGAAAGTAAGTGAAGAAGTCTAAGTTAAGAAGAGCTAGTAACGGCTATACTAGAGTACCTCCCCCCCCAGTGCTTTAGGTATGCTCCCCTTCCAGTGCCGTTGGTGGTATACCCCCCCTCCCCACTTATACAGAATGTCGACTGTGCTATTGGTGGTTTACCCTTACTTCCAATATTGTTGGTGGTATACCCCCTCCAAATTGCTATTGCTTGTACACCCACTAAATTGAATGTTGATTGTGCTGTTGATGGTAAACCCCCTCCAATTGCGGTTGTTGGTATGACCCCTCACTAATACTGTATGCCGACTGTGCTGTTGGCGGTATACCTGAAGCTGAGCCCCCCGCGGCACGCTGGGACAGGAATGGAAACGCCTTGCTACTCAGCTTGTCCTCGATCGCGTCCTGAAACCGACATTGGGTCAATATTAGTGCAATTTTTGTTATGGCTTTTACCTATGGATAATGCTAAACCCACAGTAGGATTTTGTCAAAATAAGCATCATAACACAAGTACAAGCCACTGATTTGGGCCATTACAATATCGGGCCAAAATGGGGCAGATTTAACCAATCTGCTTTAACCCGCAACAAGGGTCAGTCATAGGTATCATACGGAAAAATGAGAGTAGTTGACGATCCTTCAATAAGAAATGATCTACCCCGCGCAACCAGCCCCCTATCTCTGTGTACGCGCTTCCAAAGGTGTGGCTGATGAGGTATCTTTTTTCCGAACAAGGGAATAACTTTAGATTTGAGTAAACACGCTTTTACCTCCATGATGTCCTTGACATAAGGAACCCATCGCGACAGCTGGTAGAACGTCTCGTCTCGCTCTTTGCGTTCAGGCTTGGGTTTCTTCTTTCCGCTCTGTGCCAAAACAAATCATTGTTATCCCCATTTGGCTGATCTAAGGGGCCCTTTCTTTAATGTATGGAAACTAAAATCCACAACCCGTCATAGGCTTCATACATTATTTAATTGACATTGTGCCTCCTTCCCACTATGCAAAGGTTTGAACCGAAGAAGAACTTCTTCTTAGCATTATCATTTAGTAATTGTATCAGAAAGAAAGCGCCGAGCCTCCATCTATGAATTTCGAGACTTATGCTGGCAACGTATAGCAAAGTGCAACACTTCACAAAATCTGAGTCTCGAAATGGAATCCCAAATGGAATGAAAATCACAAACTTGGATTAGTTTTTTCAAAGGTTACTTACATCTTGGACGATAGGTATTCCGAGGTTCGCCATATTTGTGATAATAGTTCTGGAAGAAATAAAGTCAGAACGTCAGAAAGTCAGGACGATAAGATAGAGGGAAAAGTGCTCAGATGATAAATTAACTCAAGTATATTTGCTATTAAACGGGAAAAAAAAACAAGCAAGTACCTGTCGCTCTGAGGAATTTGTGCGTGCTGACAAAGTTTGGTCAGATTCTCTTCTGTGATCCCTTAAAAAATACATAAAAACATACATTCAAAACCATATTCTGATAGGACAACATAATCTGCCAATAAAACATTAGAGACATCAATCAAATTCATTCGACATTTGCCTTCAAACTATCAACCAAAAATGCTTGATTTTTGTTGAAGAGCTCTTGTTAGTCACACCCTAGTTGCTGTTCTCATTTAATATTGGAAGGAACATAATGTGTTAAAACCTCGAAATAACCATCTAAAAACAAAGTTTACTACTTATAAAAAAGTATATAAGATATCAGTTTGGCTTTCCCAAATCAGCCAATAAAAATGGATGCTTTTTTTTACACAATAAGTGCTCCCAGTATGCTAAGACAAGCATTAAAACGCTATAGTACAAAGTGAGACAACCCTATCAGAATCATCTGATGAGATAGATAACGACAGAAATTTATCAGTGACCACTTACCATTCTTGAATAGTATGTAGAGGATAATAATACGAATCTTGTCGTAAATACTGCAAGAGAACAAAAAAAAATGTTAATAGGGGAAACAACTAAGGAGAGAAAATGTCCGAGAATTTTGGCATACTATATACTTCTACGGTATCTACTGTAACTAGAAATAACTTGGTTGATTTAGCCGATGGAAATTGATGCTTTGTGTGGCTTGGTATTGAGCGGGAAGGTAGAAAGACAGCGCGAGTTTGAACTTTTCTAGACTATACACTCATGTAAAAAAACGTAAACGTAAGCAAAAACAAAGGGCTGAATGACATTCTTTAAATGGGGTCTTACTTGACATTTTTGTCGAGCAGAAGAGGGACGATGTTCTTCATGGGATCTCGTATTGATTCTCCTGTCTTGTCCACGCCTGTTGCCAGGTCCTAATAGATTAAAACAGACAGTGCCCATCATGAGCAACAGATTTTATAGAATTCTAAACAGACAGTGCCCATCATGAGCAACAGATTTTATAGAATCCTAAACAGACAGTGCCCATCATGAGCAACAGATTTTATAGAATCCTAAACAGACAGTGCCCATCATGAGCAACAGATTTTATAGAATCCTAAACAGATTTTATAGAATCCTAAACAGATTTTATAGAACCCTAAACAGATTTTATAGAACCCTAAACAGATTTTAAAGAACCCTAAACAGATTTTATAGAATCCTAAACAGATTTTATAGAACCCTAAACAGATTTTATAGAATCCTAAACAGATTTTATAGAATCCTAAACAGATTTTATAGAACCCTAAACAGATTTTAAAGAACCCTAAACAGATTTTATAGAATCCTAAACAGATTTTATAGAACCCTAAACAGATTTTGTAGAACCCTAAACAGATTTTATAGAATCCTAAACAGATTTTATAGAATCCTAAACAGATTTTAAAGAACCCTAAACAGATTTTATAGAACCCTAAACAGATTTTATAGAACCCTAAACAGATTTTATAGAATCCTAAAATATCTTACGCGCGCTCTTATTGGCTAAAACATAATGCGACTTTCGGTGGAATTCAAAGGTCAAAACTGAATTCAATAAAAAAAAACCATGCACACACAACATGACTCTTCAAGACGTATCATAATCAATAGAAATAATTTATAGGAAACAAGGACTCATTAATTTAGAATTTATTTTTGACATTTTAAGTGCAAATTTCCAGTGGGTAAAATCCCCAGTTATCTCACATAAACATCACAAATTAGGCCTACTTCCCAAAAACACACTACTTTTACAATCCAAAACTCCAGAAACAATTTGAACTTTAGCTATGTGCTGGCTTTTTGTTTATTGGTATTTTCTCGGTGACAGTAGCTAGGAAGGCGATCCTCTATGATGTTTTGTTTGTGATCGTTTCACAGCTAGGAAAGATGTAGGAAAGTCATGATTGATGTCCACCAAAAAACAGTTGCGACTCGTAAATGAAAGGAACAGACTACTGTACATGTCAACTGAAAATGGGCGTAACATGAAAAATCTGCTCTTATATACCTGCTCAACACCACATAGCTTGTCTGCTGTCTCCTGATAGTGGTTCATGCAGTCCTCAGCCAAATGGAAGTGAAGGATGTACTGCAACACAAATACAGCCCATGACTAAATAACTAGGTCTAGCCTATCTCGTACAATAGGGGCCCTGGTGCGTCTGCCATTAAGAAGTGACACAAACTGTCCATTACTCTAGTATAGTTAGATAGTAGAGTATAATTATAGTTAGATATCATAAATAGATGTCCGCTAAAATAGAAATTGTATTGAAGGATATTCTGTGTTATTTTATAAGATTTTTCAATAGGGGCTTTTGACTTTTGTTGTATACAATAGAAAGTGTTATGTCAAAGTTATCGACATAATGATGTCGTGAACAATGACGATCTAGATAAGTAACAGAAAACCCACCCCACTAATCAAATAGACCACTTCATCACTGATGCAATGACACAACCCTGGTGCAACTAACAAACACTTAGATGACTGAACAGTATAAACTTTCGAATATCTCTTTACATTAATGTGTTGAATAGAAGATAAAAGGAAAATAACAGATACATTACCTGTCCAAGCTCTTTTTGATATTGTGGCATTTTCTTCAGCATGACTTGTAAATCCTTTAATGTGCTCTGAGATAATGTGAAATAGAAATCAAAACCAACACTTCAAGTAAAAATTCATCCAAAATACTGCACCTTCTCTGTTGTTGACATTCTTTTTTTGCCAGCAAATTCCTTGATTTCATCTGATATTTTCCTGCAAAAGATCAAACAAAATCTCAAGAACATTTATTAATTCTTACAATTTTTCTTTTTCACATGAATAGTTACTAATACCGTTGCTCACAAGGAAGAGGGTTCACATACTCCAGGGGGAGAGGGTGACATTACCAGAGGAGAGGGTCACATACCCCGAGGGGGAGCTGTCACATAATGTACCCAAGGGGGAGAGGGTCAAATACCCCAGGGGGAGAGGGTCACATACCCCAGGAGGAGAGGGTGACATTACCACAGGAGGAGAGGGTCACATACCCAAGAGGAAGAGGGTCACATACCCCAGGGGGAGAGGGTCACATACCCCAGGAGGAGAGGGTGACATTACCACAGGAGGAGAGGGTCACATACCCAAGGGGGAGAGGGTCACATACCCCAGGGGAAGAGGGTCACATACCCCAGGAGGAGAGGGTGACATTACCACAGGAGGAGAGGGTCACATACCCAAGGGGAAGAGGGTCACATACCCCAGGGGGAGAGGGTCACATACCCCAGGAGGAGAGGGTGACATTACCACAGGAGGAGAGGGTCACATACCCAAGGGGGAGAGGGTCACATACCCCAGGGGGAGAGGGTCACATACCCCAGGAGCAGAGGGTGACATTACCACAGGAGGAGAGGGTCACATACCCAAGGGGGAGAGGGTCACATACCCCAGGGGAAGAGGGTCACATACCCCAGGAGGAGAGGGTGACATTACCACAGGAGGAGAGGGTCACATACCCAAGGGGAAGAGGGTCACATACCCCAGGGGGAGAGGGTCACATACCCCAGGAGGAGAGGGTGACATTACCACAGGAGGAGAGGGTCACATACCCAAGGGGGAGAGGGTCACATACCCCAGGGGGAGAGGGTCACATACCCCAGGAGCAGAGGGTGACATTACCACAGGAGGAGAGGGTCACATACCCAAGTGGGAGAGGGTTACATACCCCAGGGGGAGAGGGTCACATACCCCAGGGGGAGAGGGTCAAATATCCCAGGGGGAGAGGGTCACATACCCTAAGGGGGAGCTGTCACATACCCAAGGGGAAGAGGGTCACATACCCCAGGGGGAGAGGGTCACATACCCCAGGGGGAGAGGTTCACATACCCCAGGGGGAGAGGGTGACATCACCACAGGAGGAGAGGGTCACATACTCTAAGGGGGAGCTGTCACATACCCAAGATAAAGAGGGTCACATACCCAAGGGGGAGAGGGTCACAATCCCAGGGGGAGAGTGTCTTATACCTACAGGGGGAGAGGGTCACATACCCACAGGGGAGAGGGTCACATACCCCAGGGGGAGAGTGTCCTATACCCACAGGGGGAGACGGTCACATACCCATAGGTGAAGACGGTCACATACCCACAGGGGAGAGGGTCACATACCCCAGGGGAAGAGTGTCCTATACCCACAGGGGGAGAGGGTCACATACCCACAGGTGAAGAGGTTCACACACCCATAGTTGAAGAGGGTCACATCACTACAGGGAAGAGGGTTACATAACTAGGGGTCAGAGAGTCACATACCTTTAAAAGGGGAGGTCACCTATAGGGGAAAAGGGTGACATACCCAAAAGGGGGAGGGTTACATAACCACATATAACTCCAGGGGAGAGGGTCATATACAGTATCCAAAGAGTCCTCTCTTTATTCACACAGCACATCATTACTGCATACCTTGAAACATCAGCAATGTGTAAATGTCTGAGCTTCACCCACATTGGGTCATTATCTGCATCAGACACAACAGAAAATATGAAAATCAATATATGGTACTGTAACCCTAGCACTACAGCCATATCATATCATATATATCATATAAATTCAATTGTTTTGTGAATTGAAAAAAAACATGCTTCCCATGCAAACATAAGTACACTGGAGATGGTACTGCTGGTATAATATAGCTAGTTCTATTTGTACATCCCAGTTATAGGTCAAGGCAGCATACATGCAAAAATATAAAAATATATATAGTGTTGGTTTGAGAAAAAATACAAACTACATAGGTTTCCCTACAGGTCTGTTAGGGAAACCTATGTAGTTTGTATTTTTTCTCAAACCAACACTATACACCGCTCTACTTTCGAGTATTGAGCACTTTCTATGAAAGCCTTCAACCATCATTTTAAAAATATATATATATATATTCTTGGATGGGGTGATTTTGTTATCTTGACAAATAAGTTGAACCTCTAAACTTGTTTCAGTATGCCCCACATGGCCAATGGCTTGGGTGAGCCAGTTGAACAGTGCTACAGTTTTATCTGAGAGTCTTGGGGACCCAATCACATAGTTATGAGTTTTGTGGAACACAGTGCACACGGTAGAGTACTTCAGTTAACATTGGTATTTGAACACAGTACACACATGGTTGAGTACTTCAGTTAACATTGGTATTTGAACACAGTACACATGGTAGAGTACTTCAGTTAACATTGGTATTTGAACACAGTACACACGGTAGAGTACTTCAGTGAACATTGGTATTCGAACACAGTACACATGGTAGAGTACTTCAGTGAACATTGGTATTCGAACACAGTACACATGGTAGAGTACTTCAGTTAACATTGGTATTGGAGCACAGTACACATGGTAGAGTACTTCCAGTGAACATTGGTATTCGAACACAGTACACATGGTAGAGTACTTCCAGTGAACATTGGTATTCGAACACAGTACACAAGGTAGAGTACTTCAGTTAACATTGGTATTGGAACACAGTACACATGGTAGAGTACTTCAGTTAATATTGGTATTGGAACAAAGTACACCTGGTAGAGTACTCCAGTTAACATTGGTATTGGAACACAGTACACATGGTAGAGTACTTCAGTTAATATTGGTATTGGAACAAAGTACACCTGGTAGAGTACTTCAGTTAACATTGGTATTGGAACACAGTACACATGGTAGAGTACTTCAGTTAATATTCTTGGTATTGGAACAAAGTACCCCTGGTAGAGTACTTCAGTGAACATTGGTATTGGAACACAGTGCACACACGGTTGAGTACTTCAGTTAACATTGGTAGTGGAACACAGTGCACACACGGTTGAGTACTTCAGTAAACATTGGTATTAGAACACAGTACACATGGTAGAGTACTTCAGTTAATATTGGTATTGGAACAAAGTACACACGATTGAGTACTTCAGTGAACATTGGTATTGGAACACAGTGCACACATGGTTGAGTGCTTCAGTTAACATTGGTAGTGGAACACAGTGCACACACGGTTGAGTACTTCAGTGAACATTGGTATTGGAGCACAGTGCACACGTAGAGAGCTTCAGTTAACATTGGTAGTGGAACACAGTGCACATGGTTGAGTACTTTAGTAAACATTGGTATTGGAACACAGTACACACACGGTTGGGTACTTCAGTGAACAATGGTTTTGAAAAGCAGTACACACCGTTGTGTACTTCAGTGAACATTAGTATTGGAACACAGTACATACATGGTAGTGTACTTCAGTGAACATTGGTATTGGAACACAGTGCACACACCGTTGAGTACTTCAGTGAACATTGGTATTGGAACACAGTACATACATGGTAGTGTACTTCAGTGAACATTGGTATTGGAACACAGTGCACACGGTTGAGTTCTTCAGTGAACATTGGTATTGGAACACAGTGCACACGGGTGAGTTCTTCAGTGAACATTGGTATTGGAACACAGTGCACACGGTTGAGTTCTTCAGTGAACATTGGTAGTGGAACACAGTGCACACACGGTTGAGTTCTTCAGTGAACATTGGTATTGGAACACAGTGCACACACGGTTGAGTTCTTCAGTGAACATTGGTAGTGGAACACAGTGCACACGGTTGAGTTCTTCAGTGAACATTGGTATTGGAACACAGTGCACACGGTTGAGTTCTTCAGTGAACATTGGTAGTGGAACACAGTGCACACACGGTTGAGTTCTTCAGTGAACATTGGTAGTGGAACACAGTGCACATGGTTGAGTTCTTCAGTGAACATTGGTATTGGAACACAGTGCACACGGTTGAGTTCTTCAGTGAACATTGGTAGTGGAACACAGTGCACACACGGTTGAGTTCTTCAGTGAACATTGGTAGTGGAACACAGTGCACACGGTTGAGTTCTTCAGTGAACATTGGTAGTGGAACACAGTGCACACGGTTGAGTTCTTCAGTGAACATTGGTAGTGGAACACAGTGCACACACGGTTGAGTTCTTCAGTGAACATTGGTAGTGGAACACAGTGCACACACGGTTGAGTTCTTCAGTGAACATTGGTAGTGGAACACAGTGCACACGGTTGAGTTCTTCAGTGAACATTGGTATTGGAACACAGTGCACACCGTTGTGTACTTCAGTGAACATTAGTATTGGAACACAGTACATACATGGTAGTGTACTTCAGTGTACTTCAGTAGTGTACTTCAGTATTGGAACACAGTGCACACGGTTGAGTTCTTCAGTGAACAGTATCTTACCGTCTAAAAGAGAGTCCTTGTCAGCATCGCCATTCTTGGTGACAAACCTGAGACGGACAAACATTGATCAACAACAAATAAATCTTTATAAGGTGGTGTCATATTTAAATGGAGCCAACATTTTCTATTTGCATGATGCAAGGGCGGATCTAAGGGTGACCAAGCAGGTACCCTATTACTAGAGATTTGGAATACAAATATGAAGAAGTTGAAGGCAATTTGTAAAAGAACAATGAATCCCCCTTGCTTGTGCCCCCTCTTATTGGAAACCCAGGAACTGCCCTTGTAATCTATCTTAGTACTCTGTCATATCCAACTATTGCGTTTGCTTGTGCTACTCAAAATAATTCAATTTATTTATATGACTAAGAGACTCTTCTATTCAGAGCCATACTACAATAAGCAGTGAACACATCTCATCCCAAGGTGGTCCAAGGGCCATAATGCACTCTACTTACTTGTAGACATCATTTGTTATGTCAAGTAGGTCATAGGCCATTGCCTGAAAGAGAAGTAAACATTATCCTGAGGCAAGTTATTTCAACATTGAGTTAGAGACCTTGCCAAAACAAGAAGTTTTTGACAAAACCCTATATAACTTTTAGTTATTATATTATGTATACAGTTTGTCAGATTACTACACCCTTTTAACTGATCATGTGACTAACAATACCCATTGTGCCAACTGTCATACCTGCAGGGTCAGCTCATGTAGAAGTGGAGACACTGGATCAAAAGCCCTGTAAAACAAAACGTTCAAACAATTATCATTATTTGTACAGTAGTGCTTAAAGTTATTTTTATCTTCCTTGTTTATTTTTTGTCATCCTGCATTTGGCAAAATTTTGGTGAATTATATTGCAATTAATAATGCATACAGGTGGTTAAAGCCATTTTTATTGCACACACACAAAAAAAAAACGTGAAAAAGCAGCCTTGAGTGATCATAGAATTTTGCTATTCTCTAGTGCCCAGGTTACAATGGCTTGTGTTTGAAGTGAGTAGTTTTCAAAACTCAACGCTTTTGTGTTTTCCTCTTCTCTTCACTAAAAAAACGGTGATAATTTACCAAAAGAAAATGCATGGAAAATTGGACACAGACATTAGAATGTATGAAGAAACTGGCCTTTTTCAATCAGTGTTACGTATTTTGTTTTAAAAGTATGCGCTATTATATGTCATTTTTTTCCGCTGAAAGGGTAAGCATGCGATTCCAGGAGTCCTGTGTAAAGCATTTGTTACCTGTCAAGTATGATCAGCTGGGAGCGATGTTTGTGTGCACTCCCCTGATGGTCAAAAGAAGCAGATACCATAACTACACCTATTTTCTACATAACAGGGGAGGGGAGGGAGGCTAAATAGAGGGGGAGGCTTATTTGAAAATCTAGGGTCTTGGGGTGTAAGGCTTTAGCAGCTGAAAAGAGGTGGGGGCTTAAATAGAACTCTTTAAAGTATACATTAATGCAATCACTGTTAAGTAATTAGGCCATTATTTCACGTACCTCGCCCATTGTTGGATCATCAGCTTTGTAAGCATCAAGTCTTCCTTGTACAATGTGAGCAAATTCTGTCAGTTTTGGAGACTCACTAAAACAACAAAAATCTTGTCAAATACTTAAAGCATGTATGTACGTATAATACAATGTTGCTACCATGGCCACCAATACAAAGTTTAAGGGAAGTTAGCCAATTAGCATGTGAGAACCACAGACTGAGAGGGAAAGTATGTGTTCCCCCTCCTCACCCCCTCTAGAAACATGCCTGATGTATCCCCCGTCTTTTATTCCATTACTACCTGCTAAAGACACACAAACATATACCATTCACTCCATTGCTTGTGCACTTACTGCCTGAATCTAATAGATGGGTATTCCCCAAGAGTGGCGCACAAAGTAGCAAGCTGCTCTGCCATTCTCTATGCAACAAAACAAGAGCTGTTAATTCTTCACTTCAATTTTGATCCTATCTCTGTAACATGGTCAGACATGAGTTGTGTGGAGATGCTTTTCTATGCTATAACTCGACCATGTTGTATACTATCAGTGCTCTTACTGTCATGAACGTGACTACAATGAGGTTGCCACATTTTCTTATTGATTATCGCTATTTACAGGGCTTCTGGAATTACGCGCTTGTGCGGAAGCGCGTAATTTGGCTTTCTCCGCGTAATCCCCGTAATCCACAAATTTCCGCGTAATCCCGCGTAATTTAGCTAAATTTTGAAAGACAAAACATTTAAGTGCACAGCTGATGTGTTCTTTTAGGGTTCTCATCTCTGTTTCTCGTAAAAAAAGGCAGATATTTTTCGTAAGAGTGCGATATTTCGAACTGAATTTTCAAAAACAAATAAAATGACTAGGCTTTTTTTGCTAAACCGCAAAGGCCTAGGACTAATAATAAAATACCTTTTTTAATTGGCAGGTGGCTAGGAGCCAATGAATCGCCTTAGATATTTTCGTGCAAAAAATAAACCTTTTTCAAGTTTTTTCGTGCTTTCCTTCGGTACAAAATGTAGTTTGGGCGTAAAATTTTGATTTTTAAAGAAAAATGTATTGCAAAATCCCACATAATTTTGAGTTTTTTTCCGCGTAATTCCAGAAGCCCTGTATTTATCATACTGAGAACAATGGTTTCCACGTATAATGCGCACCCTGTTTTTCGAGGTCATTTTGGGGGTAAAAAAGTGGGCATTATACGCTGGTAAATATGGTAGCTTGACAAAATAATTTTTCAAGTACAGCAGTTTGCCTGGCACACTTTACCTCCAGATATTGTATCCTCTCCTTGTTTTCCACTCCAGGTGCATAAAACTTGCCAAATCCCTGAGTGCTATCCAAAGAAAACACCTACAATACAAAAAATGAATGTTTAAATACAAAATGATGATAATTTCAAATAAGGAAGAAGGGTAATAAACTATCACTCAAATCCCATCCAACACATGAATGGAAGGCAAAAAATGGGAATGAAGGTCGACATGGAGGCTTAGACCCTCCATTAGTTAGTTATAAACAGGCTTCTTGAAGCTTCTGGTCAGCTTAGTAACTAAGAGATGTTTGAGGATCTGGGATCAAATTTAGAATTATTGTGTTCCTTTTGTCCATTCTTTCATGTTTTCATTTGTTTGACTTTCTGTGTAGCATACAGACTCTAAAGTTGGGACACATTAATGAGAGTAGGTCTTACATATTATCCCCCCCCCCCCACCCACCCACTCCACTGTTCAACCTCTACTTTACCTGAGACTCATAGGGTAAAAATGCAATATTGATTTCTTTCAGGGTCTTTATAACTATAAATAAAATCAAAATTATCATTTTATCAGCACAGCAAAAATATTAACATCTTAATAATAAGAGTCAAAGTCAGACTTACATCTTTTGATGCCCTGTAGCTGGACGAGGAGAGAGTCAGGACAGACTGAAAAAAAAACATATTTCTGTTGTTTAATAGAATTTCCAAAGGCTAACAAGGATCCTTGCAATTTGTACCTATGTACGTAATAAGTATTGGTCAAGTACCTTATTATTCTTTATTTTCGCACATCTAAAATTTTGTGAAAATTTTCTCAGAATATTTCGCAAATTTTTCTATATCCCTTTAATTGTGCGAGATTGCTGACTTGCTGACTTTGCAAAAAACTTTTACAAGTTTTTAAGTACAAGTTTTTAAGTTCTTGATTTAAAAAAAAAAATCCTGAAAATCGCTTATTAAGTACGCGCACATAAACAGAATAAAGTACACATCATACTGTACCTACCCTCTGTGAAAAACAAATGGGCCCCTTTGTACTTCAAGGGATATTCTTTGAAGTCGGCCACCAGCAAGCTAATAGACTATGGAGACAGCATGAAGTACAACTGCTTATAATGTTGTGTGTCATAGTCATTCACTTTCTCACCTCAAGGTAATGATTACCACCATTTTTCCCAAGGGTGAGGGGCACTATATCCAATTAGTATAAATCCACTCACATACTATCATGAATCTCGCAATTTGATTGGCTCCTGTACTCAGTATCTATTGAGCCATAGATAGTGAGTAGCGAAAAAGCCAATTGAAGCAAAAGAGACAAAAAACCTTGATTCAAATTCAAGAAATTTGGTTCACAATCTTTTCTAGTAAATGTATTTTCCATCCTTACAAAAGGACACTTAAAGTAAAGAATGCAGGGTTTTGAAGCTTAAGTTTTCAATTTTCGTTTATCTGCATGCGCTGCAAACACAGGTTGCAAGCCCTCGCATACGCACTAGAAAACAGGTTATTTTAAAAGGGAGCACCCTGTTTTTATTTTGTAAAGCCATGAGCTCCCCCATGAGCTCCCCGAGCTCGGGAGACTGGGTGACCACTCCTCATGTCATCGGCAGAAAATAAATTATTGTATTGTATTATTGTTTTCTTTGTTTGTGTTATTAGTGAGAATAATTAAAATCGTCATTTATTTGAAGGTAGTATGTGAGTGGGTTTATACTTAAACTATTAGACTACGTGCCTCGTTGACTATCTATTGACTCATAGAAAACTCGAACTGGTAGTCTAATTGTCAAGTATAAACAAGCCCTAGGCATAATGTATGAATGCTGCATACAATATATACCATGTTCTCCCTCTTCCTCGTGTGGGCAAACTTCAGTACCTACCTTGGCTGATGTTGGTGGCTGTCAATTGAGGCAGTGACCTTTTTACTGTAAGCTATAAGGTAAGCTTAAATATAACTTACTGAACTTTTTTCGGTGTTAGTCAACTTACCCACTGGGCAGTGTCTCCTCTGCCTCATGGGCTCAATCTAGCATACAGTGCATCAAAATACATATGATGCCCTTCAATTTAGGTAGAAGCCATGTCCCCTATTGGGTCAATATGACCTACTACATGCCACCTCTGCCACAAGGGGTCAAGTCAAACTTACATCCTCCTCTGGCGTCAGGATATAGATGGCCTCTAATTGAGGAAGAGGCTCTCTGCGTTTTTCCAGATTTTCAACAACTGAGAAAATAATGCAAAAACACAATCAATCGTCAATCACATGAATTGTGTATGTCAGACAGCATAAGCTTCAAACAAAGCATAGCATTGAAAACATATAGGAAGCTTTGATATGGTATACACTACATCTAAAGCAGGAGATCAGATCCAATAAGGGATAACCAAAGCAAATAACCAAAGACATTTTTAAGCAAAATCATTGAGATTTGGGGTGGGGCTGTTCAGCTTCAGCCAACCCATGCCCACTATGCTCACAATTTGGGGCGGCCTGCTTATACTTCAAAATGGATTTAAAGCATAGCATATATAAACAATTTATGTATCATGTAGGATTAATATTGGCTGTATCACACTTATATTCATACTGTAATTGGTAAAAGCTCTAATAAGCCCTTGGAGGCTTGTAAACAGGGGGAAAAGAGGCAGCGGCTTTATAGGCTTTTATTTAAATTTTGATTTATTGGAGGGTGGGGCAGGGGGCTTAAAGAATTCTGGGCTTAGACATTGATGGGAATTTTATTGTGTTCTGTCTATTGTACATTCCATCCCCTTCTATTAAACGGCTTAGCCACACTAAAATGGACCCCCTTGGAAGAACATAGAACAGACATTTTTCCCCCTGGGCCTTGGATATCGAAAAATCCTTTTCTCCCCCAGATGGAGTTTTGCATAAACATTTTTGCATATTTTGCCTTAGGACACCCTTGCGAGCTAAGTCCTCTATATTAGGGGTGAACAGTAATTCGTAAACACGGTGGAACTGACCTGTTACTCCATTGTCAATCAAGTCGTGCATTTTTACACACGAAGAAATCATCCTGGTGCTCAAGTGATCAAGAACCAGCGCCTAAAACACCAAGCAATTCTCAAGCACGAGTAAAGGCATCGCATTGAAATTGCAGAAAATCTGACATTTAAAAAAAAAAAAAACATTCGTACCCTCCATTCTCCGGGTTGGTGAATTGGAGCGAAAACATTCTCAATCAGCCCTGAAAATTAGGAATTATAGCGAGAATAAGTTCGCTGATTATTTGCGGTTATATCTGGCGTATATCAAGGCTTACTTTTGCTGACTATGGTTTTCAGGGACATTATGCCGAAAGATTTTCGGAACAGGTCGCAAAATCTTCGAAATACCCAAGATGGCGGAACAACTACTCGGGTAACCAAGCCTTGTCCCTCCCATTTAGCCCTCACCCCTCTCCTGACGGGATTGATCATTGAAAAGATTAGTGCATGTTTTTAATAGGTTCTAAGGGGAACAAAGCAATTTTACAGCAAATTTGAAAAGTTAATTGATTTTAAAATCAAAAATAGACTCATTGGTGTAGATTTGATTAACAGGAAAAATGTATATGCTTATGGTATTCATAGCTTCCCAGTTGGTCTATCATTCAACAAGTAAGTCTGGATAAAAAAAAGACCTGCCATATATTAGAAGCACTTGAAAATATGAAAATTGAGTATTGAAATATGAGCATTGTACTCTGCAAAAACTATTCAAATTAAATTTATTCCTACTATATCGAGCTTTTTGACGATGTATTTTTTTATTTTTTCCGCCTTTTTCATATAAATGAGGAGCAAAACTTGACAACTTTTATTTGTCTTGAAGAAGATAATTGCTATGGTGTTCGGTAACTCGAAAAGCGCTCTCTATATAAAATAAAAGCTGTTTACATAGTATTAAATTCTAGGCTTTTATCGAGCGTAAGGCTGAATAAGTTAATGGTTAGGCTGTTCCACGCACTCGACAAAAAGTAAAGTTTACTTTTTTACTCGAATTAAGTTTTTTGTTCACTAATACCTACTAATACATTATCAACAAAGCTAAAATACACGCAAATATCCTAAGCTTATCTCGTAGTGGAAAGAATAAAAAAACAAAAGTTCTTTACATAGTATTATTCATTTTTCTTTTTGTAGACAATTTCGACATCGGCGTCGTAAAATTTCAATTTGTTGTTTGCGGAATTTGAGAGCATATAAGAGCCCGCCGGGTTGCAATGGGCGTTATTGCAATTATAAGAACTAACATTTTTACAGTTGGACACAATGTTTGTTGATCATTTGATTTCCGGTGGTCTACCAGAGTATTAAGATGGGGATAAAAGGATTTTGAAAGGTCCCCTTCCTACGAAAAGGGTGGGCGGATTTGAGGTTCGGAAATTTAGCAGGCTTATTTTCGAGTGGATTTACTCGTTATAACAGGTCCTGAGTTTGAGCCATAGATTAATAAAAAATCCCTAAGTTTTTGAGGGAAAGTTAATGCTAATTGAACAGTGAGAGGCTCAAGCCAACTGGTATTAGGCTGACAAGACGGTAAGTAGGAATCTGAAATTTATACCAGTATACGCTGCTTCTTTTTATCGTAATTGCTACGCCCAATTAATACTTTAATTTTGACCAATCATCACGAACAAAGGAATATAATATGCTTTGATGAGGGGCAATTTGAGGTGTCATACCCCTATAGGGTTCCGAAAATTATATTTGCTATGCTTAGATCCTTATCCTTTTGAGTTTATCCTTTGAACTGCAAGTTCTAATTGCAATTCTTTCATGATGTGTTCCTGCCTTTTTGATGGTTTTGATTGAAGTGAATTAGTTATCATCCATCATTTGCTCTACAACAACTTAAATAAACTCAGCCAGTCTAGCTCTTTTGAAATTATTAGGGATTCATGATTGAAATACTCTGTTATGAATAGCATTTGACATTTGCTGGGTGTTCCGTTGTATGAAAGACATGGAATGGCATTTATGTCAGATCTGTGATCGTCCGACATTAAACAGTTAAATTATCGAGTAGTATGATGTAAATAGTAGATTAAGGAGACTAGAAAAAAAAGTGTCCTCTCGAAGACAAAAATGACTGAAGTCTCGAATGAGTGTTTTGAATAAATATATATTTTTTTGATGCCACTGCCTCTAATTACAATTGAAGTTAACAAGGGACAGATGGCTTAAGTTAAACAATCGAGGCACAATATATTCGAATCCTTGAACTGACTATACGTTTACCTTGAATATAGGAAAAGTAAACCAGCTTTTTACCTTTGAATAATCAGAAGTATCCAAAGATTCAAAAAATATCTTCCTAACTAGGGTATTCTTTTCTGATTTGATTGTCAAATGGTTATCTTCGTTCGATAAAGAATAGATTGTGATGGGAATATTTATGATGGTTTTTTATATACTTTAGAAATAGTAGGAATGGATTATTATTTCGCTTGATTGAATTGTTTACGGCATAAAAACACACAGGGGACCAAAGAATTCTAGTCGACCACACCTTTAATTGTGCTAAAATATTGAAAAGAAACATCTAAAATCAATGTTTTATCATTAAAATTCTAAATCCTTTGTAAACTATCGCATTGTCATCTTCAAATCAGCAGATGGAAATTTTCTTACACTTGGTGTTTTTTTTCAAGGATGATACAATGGTCGCTTACAACAAACTCATAAAGGGCACGCCGCACTTGTATCACGGTTTCGGGTCGGTCTCTCTGCGAGCTGTGACATTATACCATTATTTGTCGGAAATTCAGCTATCAAGTTTAGTCGCACCCAATGCTTTTAAATAGATTTATCTGAGTTCTTTTTTTAACTAAGAAGAAAAGTCTAGGCTATAATCTAACAAGATCGACATTTTTTTTCTATTGGGAATTAGTATAAATCTACTCACATATTATCACGATAGATAGCGAGAAGCTATCAAACAAACAACATAAATTATTATTAGGTAGTATGTGAGTAAATTTATACTAAAACAATTAGACTACTCGTTCTCGTTTTCTATGAGTCGAATACGCGCCTCGTTGACTATCTATTGACTCATAGAAAACTCGAACTCGTCAGCTCGTAGTCTAATTTAAATATAAGCTACAGTATTCCTATCAATAAAATGACGGAGAAAAAGTTTTCCAAGAAATAATTCCTTGAGAAAAAAAGTATTCCCGTCAATAAAAGTATTAGAAGAAGAATTTTATGCAAATATCAGATTTCAAAGCTTGCTTTTGAGTATTATTTGGACCTTTAGCATTTTGTTGTTCAAAGTATTTAACTCAAGTACATGAAACTTGAGTCTATGCATATACCCAGTATGATAGCTCAAATAACTCCCCCATTGAGATTTTGGGTCTTTTTATAGACCCTATCAAAAAGTGCTTGCTTTGGTAGTCTGACGTACGCAACAGAAATCTGACACACTTTGGATAAAAATTGTTTTCACAGGAAGAAGAATTCACTTGCTCCATTCTCTCTAGTCCAGCCGTGAGGTCTTGCTTTCCTTGTCTCGCCTTCTTTCATACTCGAGTTAGCAGAGAGCGTTTCGGTGCCCCCCTGAGCCAGTATGTCTGTTCTTCGAGTTTTCATCTTCAGTCTTAGCACCATTTGTTTTTGTTTATGTACTAGTCAAGGTGAGTGTGATTGCTGGATGTATACAATTTTGAGACGCATGCATTCAGAAGAATTATTGTCGAATCCGTTGTATCGCGACCCTCGTTTTTTAAAACACGATTTGTTTGGGTTTTCTGTTCCGTCCGTAAAACCATTCTGAGCCAATCAGAGTCTCGCTTTGTGCACTTCCCTGGCTTTCCCTCTGGACAAAAACCAGACAGTGTCGCGACAGAAAGCCAGGCAACTGCACTAGGCGAGAGATGGCAAGAATCTGATTGGCTTAAAATAATTTGACTGGCGGAACAGAACATTTCAAAAGACAAAAACAAATCGATGTTTTGAAAATGCGGCGTCGCGATACAACGGATTCGACAGAAAATGGCAGGATCCAAGCTATAGTCAAGACACCCAAGCTATGAAAGCCAGTGAGAAATTCGCTTTGCATAAGTTTTTCTTTTTTTTTCTAAAAAAAAGGTTTATTTAATTAAAATTGTTTATGTAACTTGAAAAAAAAAAAAGCGTTTGGAATCATGGTGTCTTACAACTGGGTAAAAAAAACTGTGTGTTAGCCCAGAGAATAACCAGTGTTAACCATGCATTTATCTTTCGCATGTGCTTGAACTGATTTTATGTTAGTCTAGTTGGATGAAGGTTGGATGTGCTAAAAAGATCTTTCAAGAGATTTAATGACATATGGCATTGACAGACATAAACTAACATGGCTCATAAAACCACATAAAAGTAAGAGACCATGTAAAAAACTACTTGCCGTTCAAAGTCGTGATTTTGGGTTTTTGTTTATTTGTTTGTTTGTTTGTTTTACAAGAATTCAGTATTGGATAATGATAGAAAATGTGCCTTAGCCGCAGTACAGCTGTAGAGCACAGGAGATTACCGATTCCCAAATAATGCACCAGTCAATTGAAACCACGGCACCCCGACCCCGGGACATAGCGGGGAAATTAACATTCATGTGGTGTGAAATTTGCGTTACCTTCCCGGGTACCGGAGCCTGTGATGGTGTTAAAACCATCGATACATGGCCCCGGTGTTCTCCGATAACGTCCCACTATCGAAAGCCATACCTTCCTTTGAGCTGCCATGTTCAGTGAACGAAACATCGGCGGGAAAAAGCGGGTGCATACTACACTCAGTTTCGGGCCCTCTCTAGTATTTTCAGCCCCGGCTACCCCAAATTTAAAAGTCAACAGACATCGATAGATAGAGAGTAAACTTTATTTTTTTCAGTCTATACTATCAGAATTTAGATTTGCAAGCAAGTATCTTTGTTGAAAAATTATAATTTGAATACGCTGGGAAAAAACCGGGGACGCAACTTCCAGTTCAGCGTTAATTCCCCGCCCCCTTTCCCGGCCTGTTGTGGGCTTACGTTAAATCCCGGGGCCCCCGGTGGACTACAGGTGTTAAATAGGTGTTAAATCCCCCGCATGATCGCGTTACTTCCCCGGTATGTCCCGGGGGTCGGGGGGCCGGACTGTCAATTGACTGGTGCATAAGAGAAAAGCTAAGCTCGTAAATTATCCTTTGAACCCGAGAGCCTCGTTTCCATGCGTTCGCCCCAGTTCTCTAATGGCCCGAAATGGATGCTGTGCAAGCTGATTGCTCCCTTTGAATATTGTTTTAGTTTGCTAGCTCCCTTTTTCTCTTAATAATGACATAAACTTGAACTATGATCTACCTTTGAATTATCCAAACCTTGTCCATGGGTAGGATATCAAAATGTTGAAGGATATTCAGGGGCGGATACATGGGGTGGATTGGGTGGATATCCACCCCCCCTTTTTGAGTAAAAAAAAATTGAAAAGTCACATTGTTTGAAGAAAATAAATGTCTAAGGGACAGAGGATACTGTCCATGTACCTTAGCCTCCTTTGCTTTGCTGATGTGACAAATCCTGCATCCGCCCCTGATATTTCTATTGAGTTAACCCTGGGTACCAGAGGCTCGTCTTAATTGCTAGGCGGAACTTGTTTGATATCCTTTACAAAATCAACGTGAAACTTAAATTAAACAGGTGTGTGGTCTCCCATCCTCCCTGACAAATAATGATATCAGTAATCAAGAGGCTTGACAAGTGTGACTAGCCGGAGGCAGGGTAACTGGCAAGATTTCTAGCGCGATATTCTAAACTAGAAATGATTAACTAAGTTCAGACAGAATGCAAGAAGTTTGCGCTCTTGCAGTAAAAGTGGGACAAAGCCCACTTAGATACTTAAACTAGGTCTAAAGCTCTGTGTGAAAGGGGATTTAAAACTAGATCTTAAGATAACAAGTTATGAGATAAGGGTTATGCAAACAGAAGCTAAAACACATTTTGCGAATTGGACATTTCTTTATCAATTAACTGAGTAAAACCCTTTTTCAAAAGAGAGTACTTGAGGTGATAGAGCTTAAGGTTATAATCTCGAAAAACTGTCATAATACGATGTGATCTTAGTGATTATTTTCTCGCGATAACACATCATATGACACATATTTAACCATGTACTAATTTAATAGTATAAACTTCCTTTCCTTTGACAAAGTACATCAGGACAGTTCTGCATAATTTATAGTGCCGGATCAAGTTTGGTTTCCTTGGCTTGAACGTCTGACACATTGTTAGTTTGAAAATATTAGGTCAATCGACAATTTGCGCGCCTTGCTTATATCAAAATAAATTTATGCCACAGCAGTTTTCTCTTTTTCCCGTTCTCTGTGCTAAGGCAAAAACCGCAGATTTAGTGTTTATACAGTATAAACCAAATAAGGTTGCACTGGAGAATCCATGTGTTGTACCTGCAGTGGTTCATGGATCCTAGCCTCTGAATGCCACGTCATGTTCACAGGCACAAAAACAAGAATGCTATTTTTTATTAACGTAAGTAGGTATTGGACTTTATTTTATCGTCGTCTAAATAGGGAGCTTTCTCAGAAAACATTAACAAAATAATATCCATCCAAAATATGGCTCTATAAGCCATTGATGGGGAATTAATATACAATTTTTATTTACGCCTATGTGCTTAACTTTTCGATACCCAAGCACTACGAGTTACCATGGTTCCGATACCCACCTTATTATGAGTAAACATTGGACTCAACCTCGTCCCAATGGGCCTCCTGGGAAATTTTTAAGATGGCGTGTAGCTGATGAAGAGACGCTATAATGAAAATTACCCAGAAGACCCTAGGGACGATGTTGCATTGGACGATAAAAATATAATCAAAATATTAAGATAAAACAAAATTTGTTGCAGCTTTACAGAATTATACGCCAGTAGGATGTTTCAAGGATCAACCGTACCCAAACCGAGCACTACCCTTTCTACTGGCGAACTTCCGAATCCACCATCCGATCGTCAACTGGTTCAACTTGAAAATGACCGTACATGAATGTGCAAAGGAAGCGGCAAAGAAAGGTTTTCAGGGGGGAGGGCAGATTGATGTTTTTGTTAAATGCTCAAGGTCTGTCGCGCATAATGTTTTGAATCCTCTTTAAGTGGAACTTGAACGGTGGGAAGTGTGATTTTAGCATTATTTCGGCAATCTCAAAAACAACCAGAGAGATAACAAAAATAACTACCTAGGTTTATTAAATGATCTTTCATCTTTCAACAAAAATAACTACCCAGGTTTATTAAATGATCTTTCATCTTTCAGATAAATTGTTGTTTGAACGCCTTACATTTAGGGGATGGAAATCAATTGAAAATACTTTTGGAATAGGCCTGTACCTTTACTCAAACCTTGAAATTGCATAAATAAGCCAACTAGATCCTTTAAATAAACTCCCTTTAACGGAGAATCGGCTCATTTGTATTTATTACACCTGGGCAAGTCATCAGGAAGATCATACGTTCTTTTGTTAGACACTTTAATATTGATCAAACTTAGAACAAGCGTGCGAATGACCCTTTAAGTTAAACTCTATAGCGTTTTCAATGTTTATCAGTTAGTTTATCAGACAGGGATTTCACAATTGATCATATGGGTTCATGGTACGACTAGAAGGACTACACAAAAGATAGAAAAAAACTAGATGTAGGCTGCGTTGGCGTGATGGGATCAGGGACATGAATGTCAACACCAAATTGGAATGGTTTGTTTTGCGCATATTTTACTACTCTCTTAAAAGAGAGGCGTAAAATCTTGTGTTGATTCATTTTCTTCATATGGATGCAAGACAAGCTTTTGTCTAATCTATCGCCCCATGACAGGTAATCCATGAAAAAATGAGACACTATATACTACTGGAATCCGAAATCCACAAACTAGGGTCTGGAATCCAAGACTCAAGCTGGAGTCCGGAATACAGGAATCCTGGAAAACAAAAACGAAATCCGGAGTCCACACACTAGGATCCGGAATCTAGAACCTTATTGGAGAACCTGTCATGGGGCTAATTCAATCTAATAAAAGAGAGGGACTATATTAGGTGAGAAAAATCTAAAAATAGTTAAATGTAAAACACCTGGAATATATTGATATTATGTCAACCTATTTTGGTTTTAAAGTATGAAAAGTGCGCGCAAAAGTGTGAACAATTCACAGTTTTAAAGTCGCCCAGTTTCGTCTAATAATTCTTTTTTTTTTCTCTATCAGGAATGGTGTATTTTGGAGTCCAGTTTTATGGCGAGTGCTGGAGTGGGGCCGACGCTCACAAGACTTATGATAAACACGGCCAAAGTTCTCAATGCAAATCCGGTGTCGGCAAGCACTATACCAACTATATCTACAGATTCACTGGCGAAGGTAAGACATGACAGATTCACTGGTGAAGGTAAATATAACAGATTCACTGGTGAAGGTAAGACATAACAGATTCACTGGTGAAGGTAAGACGTAACAGATTCACTGGTGAAGGTAAATATAACAGATTCACTGGTGAAGGTAAGACATAACAGATTCACTGGTGAAGGTAAGACGTAACAGATTCACTGGTGAAGGTAAGACATAACAGATTCACTGGTGAAGGTAAGACACAATAGATTCACTGGTGGACGTAAGACATAACAGATTCACTGGTGATGGTAAGACATAAGAGATTCCTTGGTGAAGGTAAGACCAGGGGTGTACCCAGGGGGCCCGGTCCCCCCCCCCCTTCTAGCAGCCAAAAATACAGTAAATGTATGAAACATTATCCAAAATACAGGAAAAAATGCCTTGAAAGGGCCTTTTGGGCCCCCTCCTGTTAAAAATCCTGGCTACGCTGCTAAAGACATAACAGATTCACTGATGAAGGTTAGATATAACAGATTCACTGGTGGAGGTAAGACATAACAGATTCACTGGTGAAGGTAAGATATAACAGATTAACTGGTGAAGGTAAGACGTAACAGATTCACTGGTGAAGGTAAGACGTAACAGATTCACTGGTGAAGGTAACACGTAAAAGAGTCACTGGTGAAGGTAAGACATAACAGATTCACTGGTGAAGGTAAGTAATAACAGATTCACTTATGAAGGTAAGACCAGGGGCGTACCCAGGGGGCCCGGTCCCCCCCCCCCCCCCCCCTTCTAGCAGCCAAAAATACAGTAAATGTATGAGACATTATCTAAAATACAGGAAAAAATGCCTTGAAAGGGCCTTTTGGGCCCCCTCCTGTTAAAATTCCTGGCAACGCTGCTGAAGACATAACAGATTCACTGGTGAAGGTTAGACATAACAGATTCACTTATGAAGGTGAGGTAAAGTTGAGGTAAATGTAAGACATAACAGATTCACTGGTGAAGGTGAGACGTAACAGATTCACTGGTGAAGGTAAGACGTAACAGATTCACTGTTGAAGGTAAGACGTAACAGATTCACTGGTGAAGGTAAGACATAACAGATTCACTTATGAAGGTAAGACATAACAAATTTACTGGTAACGTCAGGTAAATGTAAGACATAACAGATTTACTGGTGAAGGTAAGACGTAACAGATTCACTGGTGAAGGTAAGACATAACAGATTTACTGGTAACGTTAGGTAAATGTAAGACATAACAGATTCACTGGTGAAGGTAAGACATAAGAGATTCACTGGTGAAGGTAAGACATAAGAGATTCACCGGTGAAGGTAAGACACAACAGATTCACTGGTCTGGACGTAAGAAATAACAGATTCACTGGTGGACGAAAGACATAACAGATTCACTGTTGAAGGTGAGACATAACAGATTCCTTGGTGAGGTTAGACATAACAGATTCACTGGTGAAGGTAAGACATAAGAGATTCACCGGTGAAGGTAAGACATAACAGATTCTCTGGTGGACGTAAGACATAACAGATTCACTGGTGGACGAAAGACATAACAGATTCACTGGTGAAGGTAAGACGTAACAGATTCACTGGTGAAGGTAAGACATAAGAGATTTACTGGTGAAGGTAAGACATAAGAGATTCACCGGTGAAGGTAAGACATAACAGATTCACTGGTGGACGTAAGACATAACAGATTCACTGGTCTGGACGTAAGACATAACAGATTCACTGGTGGACGAAAGACATAACAGATTCACTGGTGAAGGTAAGACGTAACAGATTTACTGTTGAAGGAAAGACATAACAGATTCACTGGTGAAGGTAAGACATAACAGATTCACTGGTGAAGGTAAGACATAACAGATTCACTGGTGAAGGTAAGACATAACAGATTCACTGGTGAAGGTAAGACATAAGAAATTCACCGGTGAAGGTAAGACATGACAGATTCACTGGTGGACGTAAGACATAACAGATTCACTGGGTGGACGTAAGACATAACAGATTCACTGGTGGCTGTAAGACATAACAGATTCCTTGGTGAACGTAAGACATAACGCAGTTGCGTCACGCATGGTTTCGTAGGCTATGAAACCCTATGCAAATGAGACGCTCGTGTTCACAAGCCTGAAACCCGAACGGCACGTGCCTTAGGGCGCGTTTTTTTACTAGTGATTCCGGAATGAGAATGATTACAATAGAAACAGCGCGCGTTCGTTAATCCCGCGTTGCCATTAGTGAATGGAATGAAGGCCATTCCACCAATTCTGCTACATGTAGCAAATGACTAAAATGCCATTCTAGACCAACCGTTCCCATTCCAGAATAATAGGAAAAAACACGCCCTTCGAGAGACCGAGACCAACTGTCAATTCGAGATGGAGCGCCCTGCCATGGAGCAAGCCCTCCCCAATCTTATGTGATGATTACCCTTAAAGAAAGCTGCTATTTTATGCTCCCGCTCAATGCCGAGTCACTCAAAGCATTAATTTCCATCGACTTATTCAAAGAAATAACCAGTATATTTTAAATGTCATAGTGTATCCGACTTCATTCATATATTTTTATTTTTGAGTTTCCTTGCAAATAAACACTTGTATTTTTTATAATAAACAATAGCAAAGGAGTGGTTGATCGACATTCTTCAATTGATCGCAGATTCATTAAGGATTTAGAGGCGGATGCAATAAAAGGCTAGATGAGGTCTTATTTCTATTGTGTTTCTCTTTAGAGAACGAGTGTTTGGCACCAATAGCATTAAACAATGGTGATCGCTCCATGAGTGCGGGGTCAGGATACCTTTGTGATAAAAATATGGTAGAGGCCTGGTACCGATTCTTGCCGCCCGCGGGATCTGCCATGCCGACTTCTTGTGTACCGACATCGCACTGCGGGACTGTCATACCAGGCTGGATCAAGGTATTTGCAAAGCAGGCGCTGGCGTCTGGGTGTCAAAAAGATCACGTGGCCTTCTGTTTGACAAATTTAAAACAAAATAGACACATAAATGGCTGCGCTATTCACGCCAGAGAGCGACGAAAAAAATAAAATTTGTGAAGGTGAAACGAAACCATTTCCGGAAAAAAAACTTTCTGGCTTCATTTGTAAGTGCAAAGTAAGTTGCTTTTTGTTGCTGTCATTCTCCCGCTAAAAGCCTGAGGGCCCGCTAGTTTGCTACCCAAAGACGTCATGTGATCGCTCGAATTAGGCGATGTATCGAGTCGCGCCCGCCATTTTGTTTTATTTGGCCGCGCGCAAGCTGGGGTTAAGGAGAAACGACAAAACTTTTGCCCAAGTGGTTATTCTCATCTCCTTTTATTCTCTTTTCTTTCCGAGGAAAGGGACTCCACTCACAGCGAGTCTTAGGGGCAATAATGCTTTTAAGTCAATACTCCTCCCTCCAATCCCTCCATCACCACACACACACACATTGAGGCCTGGGTACCTCAAGGCCCATAACATCCCGATCATAAAACTGCTACAAATTTATAGATATAAAAATTATTCGCTTCCTTTGCAGCCCGAGACCCACCCGTCCAACCCCCGCCAAGGAATTGTGGATGGCACGGTGTGTTTTCACTGGCGGTCAAACTGTTGTCTGTGGTCTTACAAGATTAAAGTGCGAAACTGCGGAAGGTTCATTGTCTACAAGCTTAAACCTACAACGATTGGCTGTCCACTTCGTTACTGTGGCAACATGTAAGGTACGTGGTGGAGCACGTAACGGGTACATGATGAGTGCGTCATGACGAAACGTGCATGGAGAGAGCATGCGCAATACCTTTAAACAAGGATACCTTTGCTTCAACACCTCGTGGCTGGGGGGAGGGGGGTGCGCAGGACAGGCCCACCCCCTTAAACCGTCTAGAAGGACCCTTCCCCCCCAACCCCCCCCCCCATTCCCCCACCACCACCACCACCACCACCACCACTCTTGCAAATCTTAAAACTTTATACTTAAAATTTTAAAGAGTATCTACAATTTAATTTGAATGCTCTAGTCGCAGAGATCATTTTTCTCCTAATAGATCCGTAGCAAGATTTGCTAGGTCAGTCAAGCCGACATTTTATGCTCCCGCACAATATGACTCAAAGAATCCATTTCCATCTGCTAATTCAAGCAAGTAACTGAGTAACCTTATATCAAATATCATTAATAAAGTATCACACTTCATTCGTGGATGGTTATTTTGAACTTTTCTTGCAAATGAGCCGCTGTATTTACAATTGTAAACAATAACAAAGGAGTGGTTGATAGACATTGTTTAAACACTCACGGACAAAAACAGCAACCATCAACATGCGGTTTCTGCCCATTCCAAAAGTTGTACGTGAATGTTTTTGTTTCTGTATCATAGAAGAAAGACAAGTGTTCAAGACTGATGTCACCGTGGATTCATATGGCATTCACTCATAGGAAAAGTTACAATTGTAACAATTGCAATTGTAAAGACTAACCAGAGTAATAAAAAACAAACAAGTCATAATGCTTGTCTATACTGTTTCTGAATTGTAGGTTGGGTCGCCCTCTTTCCCTTTCTGATTTTAGTTTTTTTCTCCGCGTAAAAGTGAATGGGTTATACGATAAGAAAAAAAAAAAATAATTGCAAAAACACACACACACACAGAAAAAAAGGTCATTGGCCTGGGATGGAACCCGGCCTGAAGAAAAATGGAAACCATGGCATTCGCTTTCCAAACGATATATGGTAGCTAATTGCTTTACGGAAAGCTGTAACACTGTAAAGAACCGTAAGGCCCCTGGCACAAAGTATACAACCCGCGCATTAATGGGGAGGCAATAAACAACCAATATATTTAATTGAAAAAGATATAATTGAACTATATAGCAAGAGAGTATATATTTTCTTTTATAAGCTCACCTCCCTCCCTTTTATCCGCTACCTGGTTCCCGGTAAAATCGAGAATATCGCCACACTCGGAATCATAGGTGAAACGGTAATACAGAAAAAACATGGTAAGCGAGAAATCCATGTTGCACTGTAAAAAAAATATAGAATAAATAAAGACGGAAAACGATTTTTTTTTATTTGGAAGAAGGTCGAGTTGTACAGCGAAGGGCCTGCACATAAGAGGGTTTATTTGTGGTAGGAGGAATCAGTCATCAAAGCATAGTATAAATATTTCAAGAGATGTACTTTAATCTTTTGTTAGAAAGAAAAGAAAAAGAAAAAACGTAATAGTGAGATCCGCCTCCGGCTAGGTTTTTGTTTGTTTTGAAACAAAGAGATAAGACATTTATTCATCTTATCGAACAAGAGGGAGAGAGAGGGGGGCCCTGATCCAAAATTTTCCGGGGTACCCTCATTAATCTATTAGATCATCTTCGCCTGAGAATGTCACAAAAATATGATAAGCAAATAATTCTTAATATCAGCGACAGCAATGCTGGGGTAAAAATAAAGCTGATGCTTTATGTGTCCAGAGCTATTAGCTAGCCTCGAAATATTAGAGTGCTTTCGCGCCGGCAAGAAATGTCTTGCCTGGTGGGTAATCCCCTTTGCAAGGCCTCCCAT
The DNA here is from genome assembly GCF_932526225.1 of Nematostella vectensis. Lineage (NCBI taxonomy): Eukaryota > Metazoa > Cnidaria > Anthozoa > Actiniaria > Edwardsiidae > Nematostella > Nematostella vectensis. The sequence continues at coordinate 11,169,252 of NC_064041.1, read as the reverse complement.
CTGTAGATGCGTGCGCAATCGAACGTGAGCGATGCGGCGTCATCCAACGTCGTCCTCGTGGTCTTCTGGGTAAGTTTCAATATGGCGTCTAGCTTCGTCAGCCATATTGAAAATTACCCAGAAGACCCTGGGGACGAGGTTGGGCGTCATCTTGCCTGGCTCCTGTTTACGAAACTCTTCCGAAAACTTCTCGGGCTCGTAAAACTTTCTCGGTGACTTCTCAGGAATCAGTGGGGACCAGGCGCCTGTCCCGTTTCTCGGAACACCCGAGAATTCTCGGACCCGAAAACTTTATTTTGCATTTTGCTTAACATTTCGCATGTTTTCCTGTTTGAGAACGGCTTTCGTGTTTTAGAACAGTTTGAACTTCCTCTTGGTTCATATTTCAAATGATTACGCTCAATAGGGCTATTTTTGAAGTTTAGCCATGTGACTTTCGTGCTCGAGATCGCCCCATGACAGGTAATCCGGAATCCGGAATCCATGAAAAAATGAGATATGGGATCCGGAATCCATGAAAAAATGAGATATAGAATCCGGAATCCATGAAAAATGGAGATATGGAATCCGGAATCCATGAAAAAATGAGATATGGAATCCGGAATCCATGCTGCTGGAATCCGGAATCCACGAGAAAAAACCCACATGGAATCCGGAATCCACACACTAGGATCCGGAATCCAGAACCCTATTGGAGAACCTGTCATGGGGCGATCGAGAAGCTCGGGAAAGATCAAAACCTATAAATCTATAAAGAGAATCATCCTTCACATGAATCTTTGTGGTAAAATACGATGTTTTAAGATATTATAACACATTTAGATACCACAAATTTTAAAGTAATTAGCCAGCTTTTCAAGTTAAAGAAATAACAAAATTTCGGGCCCGAGAATTCTCGGGTGTTTCAAGAAACGAGCTCCAGACCCGGGTCACAGCGGCCGAAAACAAATGTGAACTTTAGAAGCACACTAGCATACACACATTGGCACCAGTCGGGCCAAGACGGGACGCTAGCACAGTCTATTACCCGTGCAGTTCGGCAACCATGGACAGCTGTTTCGTCCTTATTAGGACTCGTCAGCATGGCCAAACCACTAAGTTACCGTGCGTTTACTTGCCAATCAAGTGACTTAACGGGGTCTTATAAGATGAATTTATTTGTATTACATTTTCACCCCCCCCCCCCACCCCCCTCATAAGTCAAACAACGTGTTGTACCATGTTGATACTCATCACGTTCTGACTCCAAATTTTCTAATTAGGGATCACATGGTCTTTTAGTTAATCATTAACCAGCCAAATATACCTGTGGTATCAACCCGTTATTGACACGGCACGGCAGGGATTTGAATCAGTTTTGGTAATATTGTAGCCCTGTGCGGGTGCTTTGAGATATGAATTCCGAGGAGTTTCGCAAGCATGGAAAAGCTATGATTGATTTCATAGCTGATTTTCTCGAGACAATTGAGAAAAGACGTGTTGTCCCAGACGTCAAACCGGGATTTTTACTTCATCAACTTCCGAACGAAGCGCCTAGCCAAAGCGAGAATTTCGATGCTATTTTTGAGGATTTTGAGAAGAAAGTTCTCCCAGGGGTATGTTTCACTTGTGGTTATTGGGATGTTATATTGTCCGAGGTTTTTGGGAGTTTGATCGCTTTTTTTTACATACTTTAATTTGCGTGACATTTTTGAATGAGGTATGTCTCGACCTGAATGTAGTCGCTCTTATGTAATGCTTATCTAAGTTATATACTACTAAGCTTATATAGTACAAAAGAGGTCAATTAGATCTTTTGTATTCACATGTTTACAAGTTCACTATTAACTGTTAATTGTTATTTTCTATGCCGTGACACCGTTGGTTTAATTTTATATTTTGAATATTGACATTATGCTTTCAAAGAAACGAGCCGCCTCATGGTTGATTTAGGATCACCTAAAGGGGCGTGTTGGTTTGGAGGATGATTTGATATTTAACATAAATCAGAAGATAGACAGAATGAAAAATTGGTGATATTCTTCTAAAATTTATGTCTCAGAGGATGAGGAGGGGGGGGGGGGGGGTAAAGAAGGCTTTCTGGACCAGTGAGAATAAGGGGTCTTGTTGCTTTTGATTGCTTGTGTTGTTTATTTACATTTTGGTGAATTGAGAAAGTATTTCTTCTCTAGGTTACTTTGTGGGGAAGTCCACATTTCCATGCTTTTTTCCCTTCAAGTATATCATATCCTGGAATTCTCGGAGAGCTCATGTCTGCCAGTCTTGCTGGAGTTGGATTTAACTGGGTTTGTATTAACAGAAATTATAATTAACAGGGGAGGATCCAGAAGTTTAAAAAAGGGGGGGGGGGGGCAAAACAAATGTTTCAAGAAAGGGAGGGGCAGACTTATTGTTCTTCCGTATATTTCCTTATATTTCTTGTTATTTTTAAGCCAAATGTCTGAAAAAAAAGAGGGTAGGGCGGCCCCCCTAGATCCGCCCCTGATTAAATATACACTAAGGTAGCTAATTTTTTGGAGTCATGTAGAAGCTATCAGAAGATTTAACCACATTGGATTGATGTACCACAGACAAAACCATGAGAAACAAAACAATAGAAGAGAAATGCAATTATAAACAATGAGGTACTCCAGCCAATCTTGCCCTACAAGCAAGCTTCTATACTTTTTATTTTTTTCACCATGCAAGACTATTTTATAGGAAAGAGAAAAAAGAAAATATAAATCTTGGGTTCACTATTGATAAACCATAGAAGTCTTCTAAAATTAAAATTACTGTAAGAGTTCTTCAATGATCCTTGAAATGATATTCTGATTGACATTTTTTTGTGTGAATTCTTGTGTCATTTTTTGTCAATTGTCTATGTTTGTCAACAGCTGTGTAATCCATCATCAACAGAACTGGAGATTATGGTTCTTGATTGGCTAGGTAATTATTGTATTTCTCTTTTTAATTAATAAAATAATATTGTAACAGACTGCATGTGCACCCCCAATTCAAAAGCAGCTTTCCCTTAAAAAAAACACCAGACATTGAACTTTTTTCCAATGATATCTACTGTTAGGATTGCGGTTTCTTGGGGTGCAAGCTTGGAAAATTTGCTGTTGGACACACCCTATCTGCTATCCATTTTATTGATATTTTTTTGAAATGATAAGTTCTTTCAGTCCACCTTATGGGTATGAATATTCAATAAACCAAGCAAACAATGCAAACATTTGTTGTGTTTGAAGCATCCTGCATTTTATGTGCTGGTGACATATGCCAGTACTGTAGTGCCCATAGGGCGTGGCTGTGCCCCCCATTATAATTAATGTCTCTGTGCCATACCCCTAGTACTTTGAGGCCCACTACAGCTCTGACTTTTCACTATCAATGCTTTGGATTTATTTGTGGCTTTATGGAGCAGGTTTATTTAAGGTGGTATGGCCCATTGATGAGGAATGGAAAAAAAATGAATGGCTTAAACTTTCTTTGAAACTTTAGGTAAAATGATTGATTTACCAAAGGAATTTTTGGCTATGACTCCTGCAAGGGAAGATAGCAGAAGAGGAGGTGGAGTTATACAGGTATGTTATAGTCCAGTCCCAAATTCTGCAATGCTTGCTTGAAAGAGACACATAATGGAGACTCCAGTTTTATGTAAACAGTTTGCAAATGACAGCAAGACCATGAAGTTTTTTAAAATTTTTGTTGTATTCTAAGTTCCAGGTGATTTGTGCTGGTATATGCATGAAGTTTGTCCCAAAAAGGCTTCTACTGTTTGCATCTTTGGTCCCCCTGTCCAGTGGACATGATGGACAAATACAAGGGATCATTTACCACTGAAATCCATTGATTCTTACTTTAAAAGGTCTTCTACTTTTTGTTGGCCTTTGCATCTTACAAATTTTTTATTCCAGTAACCTGAAATACCTGGTTGATTGGTAAATTATTTCTTTTCTTTAGTTTGTGTTTTTTTTGTTTTTCAGGGCACAGCAAGCGAGGCAACTCTAGTTGCTGTTCTTGCAGCCCGTACAGCTACTCTCACACAGCTTCAGAATGAACACCCTGGAGTGGCGGAAGGTGTCCTCATGAGTAAAATGGTGGCTTATACTTCAAAGCATGTAATAACCTGATTATTCTGATTTTGCAAGATACTGTTTGCAATTAGACATCCTTATTTAGATCATGTGACTTTTTGGGTAGCAAACTAGCGCGCGCTCAGCTTTTTAGTGGCAAAATAACAGCAACAAAAAGCAACTTATTCAGCACTTATGAAAAAAAACAGACTCTTTTTCAGAAAGGGTTTAGTTTGATTTAAAGATTTTATTTTGTCGTTCTCTGGTATGATGGGCGCAGTTATTTCTTATTTTTTGTTTGATCATTTTGTTTTGAATTTGCCTCCCAAAAAGGTCACATGATCTCTAAGCGCAAGTCCCCTATTCAATTTGTAGGCTCACTCGTCTGTTGAGAAAGCTGCACGCATTGCAGGGGTTAAGCTGAGGTCAGTTGAGACAGATGATGCTGGATCTCTCAGAGGGGAGCAGTTTCTAGAATGCTTGAAGGTCAGCCTTTGTCTCACTAATGGTAGCTTTAAGCACTGTATTCTCATCGATAATGCATTTGAAAATCCCTGTCAGGCATTTGATTTCTGAATGGTATGGGTGACTGAGATACTGTTATTTGAGGGTTGAAATAAGTCATACCTGTCAATTCTCTCTCATTAGGCGGGAGTCTCAAGATTTTGGACCCCTCCCACTCTCCTGCATTGAGCACCAAATTTCCCGCTTTTTAGCGATTTTTATCGCTTCCAAAAAATTATTCTATAGAATTTCTATTTTCTATTAAAATATTTGAAAAAATAATTCACTTGCATAGCACAATTTATCTAACACCCTTGTGTGATCTATAAGTGGATTTGTTCATGAGAGCTTTCTATACGTCAAATGCCTGCAAAGTTAAACCCACCCCTCCCCCAAAAAAATGAATATACCCCACCCCTCCCCCAAAAAAATTATCCAGCCTTGAGATTTTCTGAGGTTGACTGGTATAAATGAGTTTTCTTCTATTTTAAGGTTTGCCTAAGTAAAATCTCTGCAAGAAAATTATAATTTTGGTGAAAATTATGAGATGATTCAAGCAATGACCATGTAAATTTTTTTTGTATTGCACTTTTTCATTCAGGTTGGCCAAATTTTCTTTTTTTGTGTGTACTTTTTTAACCTTCTTTATTTTTTATCATTCTTCTCAGGCTGACAAAGAGGCTGGCCTTATCCCATTTTTTGTAAGTATTTCCAGATGACAGTAACATAATAATGTTCACAATTGTACATTGAGATACAGGGAACTAGAATTAGATCCTTATTTCTTTTTATTGTTTACTGACAGCCCTTTCATACTTCAGTTTTATAAGCAAAAGTTTGAGGAAAGTGTTCCATTCAGGGTGTGAGGACACAGTTTTTATTGATATGAACTTCAAAGCAAGAAAAAAAATTTCCAGGCTAATAGGCTGTTGAATCGTTCAATTTTATTGGCTACAGATAATGTGTTTCTCGCAATCTCATTCGCTACAGATAATGTGTCTCTCACATTCATATAGCTACACCTATTTTGTTTCTCACATTCTTATTGGCTAATTACATGTAAGGTGAACATGGTAACATGTATCCCACTGAGATGACAGTTTGTTTCAGCTTTGTGCGACACTTGGTACAACCACACTGTGCTCATATGACAACTTGAAAGAGCTTGGGCCATTAGGTACAGTATCTTGAAAATTATTCAGTCGGGGATAGTTGGGCTGTAATGTAAGGTGCAGTCAAGTTTGGGTTGTGCACAGCAGACTCTCCCCATTAGCCACCAAAATCATTTCTTTATGCATTATAAATGAGGTGGCTTATATTTATAGCCAAATTCATTTCTGTGCGACCTCCCAGAATACAAAATTCCTTTCTTCGTTTGGGAATAGCACATAGTCAATCAAGAGTCCGTGGTCCAGAAAGTGAAACCCTCCCCTCCCCCTAGAAGATTTTGGGAAACATATAATATATGTTTACCCTTCAAAAAGATAAGAACGCAACATTTCATGTGTCTCTTTCAAATTCCAAAGCTGTTTTAATAATTTTCCAAATTTGAATATGTGGGTACCCTGTGGTACCACAAAAACATTCCTAGGCCTTTTTTAGCTGATTTTTCCATAAATTAAATAACTTGACCTTTAGATGTAAGAATGTAATGTTTGGTTTACTTTTTCGAAATCTTAGTTCAGTTAAACAGTTATTTTTGAAAAATTTTGACAAGGGTACCCTGTGGTTTTTAATTGGAATAAACAAGCACGCCATACGGCCACACCCAGAGCTTATTAAACATATATTTTTGGAATCACTATGGAAAGGGTTTAGATGATATATGTCTCCCAAAATCACCGAGGGGGGGGGGGGGGGTAGGGTTTTATGTCCTGGCCCATGAACTACAAATCAAACAAGCAAAACCAGACAAACCTCTTTCAAAGCTTGTGTCTGACTACGCGGTATACCCAAACGAGACAAGGATTTTGGATTCGCTGAAGTTGACACAATGACTGGATTTAATGTTTGTTTTTGATAGCTGTCAAGGAAAAGATGTGGCTTCATGTAGACGCTGCGTACGCTGGCCCTGCCTTCACATGTCCTGAGATGAGGGCGCCCATGCAAGGAATTGAGGTACACAACAAACTGTACATTCAGCAACACATTTATCATCATGATAATGATGACAATGATAATGTATCGAAGGTAACGATGTTGATAATAATGATGATAAATTGTTTTTGAAAATAATGATGATGATGGTATTGATGATGATGATGGTGATGATTATGATGGTCGTGTTAATGATGATGACATTGAAGGATGGCGATGATGATGATGATGTTTATGATGGTGGTGGTGGTGATGATGATGATAATGATGATGATGGTGATGGTGATGATGACGATGATGATGATGGTGGTGGTGATGATATTGATAATTATAATACTAATTAATAATAGTAATTGAGGATAATGATTATAATAAAGTCGATTATGGTGATGATATAGATAATAACGTCGATTATGACGACTGGTGATGACTATGAAGATGATGGCGGTCAGTTCTTGCAAGTTTGTGACGTTTTTCTTCTTTTAAAGCTTGCAGATTCTTTCAACTGTAATGCTCACAAGATGATGATGACAAACTTTGATTGCGCCCCCATGTGGTGAGTTATGGGAATTGTGGGTATTATTTTTAAGTAAACAAAAGCCTAAATCAATTTTTTCTCAGAAGAACTCAGATCAGCTTTATTATGTGAATCACTCAATTTCATTGCATGGCCTTTTACAATTCGGGCAAGATAATCAACTTAGAACAAATGTCGTATTACACAATGCGCATCTCATATCCTTCCATTTGACTTTGACTCCTGTATCACTATCCTCAAGTATCATCGTCATGGGTGGGGGGAGGTTAACAACGGAACTTGGATATTTGATATTGAAAGAAAATAAAGAGAAATGAGGCTAAAATAAGGATTTGTGCTGTAGAAGAAATTTGTAAAGGAGAGGAGTTTTGTGCTTGTGCTGTAGAAGAAATTTGTAAAGGAGAGGAGTTTTGGCCGACTTAATCCAGACTGAATAATTTTGAGCCATTCACGGAGCGCTATGCTGCCACGTATGCTCGATTGAACGAGGGAAGTGTTTGTACAATAATACAAAAACAGGCTTCGAAGACAGACTCTACAGTGACTGTAAAGTGACTCTAAAGTGACTCTAAAGTGACTCTACAGTGACTCTACGGTGACTCTACGGTGACTCTACGGTGACTCTACGGTGACTCTACGGTGACTCTACGGTGACTCTACGGTGACTCTACAATGACTCTACGGTGACTCTACAGTGACTCTAAAGTGACTCTTTAGTGACTCTAAAGTGACTCTACGGTGACTCTACAGTGACTCTAAAGTGACTTTACAGTGACTCTACAGTGGTTCTCTAAGACTATTTTCAATAAGATTGCATTGGATCGCAGGCGGTCGCGTTTGATGGTGTTTTTATCAGCTAGGAAACAACTTTGTGATTCGAAATGCGATCGGCTTGAGATCGTTCTGTCAAATTAGCGTCGCGTCCTCTGGTGACAGGCTGAGTAGCTAGTTTCTGTAAAACAGAACACCGCCATTTTAAGTAGTCTTCTCAGCCAAGAGGGATACACAATATCCGCTAGGTTTCTACACAGCTGAAAAAATATTCCAGGCATGAAGAATCCTGATCCCCTTGCTCAGAAGCAAAGCCCGCGCAACTGAGCTATCGCTTTACTCCGAGTTATATTCTTCTTTCTGCAGGGTGAAAGACCGTGATGCTTTAATGAGAGCCTTCACTCTGGAAAGGATTTACTACCCTGATGATGACACAGGTAAAAGTACTATCGAGGGACCAAAGCAGCTACTTTTTTCACGAATCAAACAGAGAATCCATGTACCCAACCTACCCTGAGCGCCGCCCAGCGCTCGTTTCCGCTCAGTACGCCCTGGGTCCCCGAGGATGCCGTGTACCAGTTGTGTGAGGATGCAGTCTCCATCACCTTGTTACATTAAATTGACTTGCTCGCGTAGTCTAACATGAACCTTTTTTGTGTTCCAGGTGTTGTTACCGAGTTTAGGGTAAGTGTCTCATTGGTCCAATCCGGCCAACTTTACAGATGGGTCAGTTGTCACATGATCAAATGAGCGTGGACTAGACTTTTGAATTAGTCGCACTAAACTTCTCATACTTCTTTTATTCAAGTTTCTTTCTATTATCTCATCAATTTTAATGCTGCGATTTTAGAGTTAAATCCCCATAGATTGTCATTCTGTCAACTCTCGCCGATAATATGGAACAGATAAATCGCTTTCTGGCTTACGTCATTTAAAGATCCTCTGAGCGTTTTTATTTGTTGTAATGACGTCTGTCTAGCAGTTTAAAACTATTGACGAGATTTCCAATACCGAAAATAGCAGTAACTCATCAGCTTATAGTGAAGTCCACACTTGATACTATATCTTTATATCCTGTGGTCTGCCCTGAAGAAGTCTTATTTAGGACAAAAATTTGAGTCAACTACCAACGACTATTTGAGTATTTTGATTGATTTATATTTCTGTATACATGATTACGTGTATTGATAAATGACCACCCTTGTAGAATTGGCAGATACCACTTGGAAGGAGATTTCGCTCTTTGAAGCTCTGGTTCGTGATTCGCTCTTATGGTATTGAGGGAATTCAAAAAGAGATGAGAGAGGTTAGTGTCACGCATTGCAGTCACGTGATATTCTCACGTGTTGATGGAGGATCGCTTATCTTTTAAGGTAATTCCCTTGAGATTATAGTTCTACTACCCAGAATTTTTTAAAACTAGGCATACCGTAAATGACCTTATAAACGCCCCCTATCTAAAGAACGCCTCTGATCTAATGAACGCCCCTCTCTAATAAACGCCCCCCCCCCCCCCTCCCCTTCCCCGCTCTCTTCCCTGCTAGCTTAAAAACAAACGACATAGGAATTCCGGAAATATTTTTCACAACAGAGGGGCGTAGATTTGACACGTTTTTACTGATCGCGCGTGGAAAAATCCCAACTCTTAGTTTTCAAAAAGAGTGCCTATAAAAAGTACCGGAAAATTCGATGTTATTATCACCTCTTTCCACATCCTTCGCCCCTGCTTCGTGCGGTCATAGTCTTCTCTCGCTTTCTACTTCCGCTGGACCCTAGACCCTATACAGGAGAATGTACTGCTCATTCTTCATACATTTATATTTAGTACAGACTAATAGTGGCATACTTGGGAAACCTGTAGTTAGGTAAATGCTTTTAGAAGCAACCACCAACGAAAACGGGCAGTTCTACCCGCCAGCATTTCAAAAATAATTGAAAGCGTGTTATGTTATGATTTTGAGATTATAAACCATATTTAAGTGCCTTCCCGAATACACCTATTTCAAAAAAACCTTGTCAGTGCAAACGGCAAATGGCGGTGGAAAAATGACCGAAAGGGTCGTAACACTGGCCACTCGCCGTTTGCGCTGACAACCTTTATTGAAATAGGTGTATACGCCGCTATCTATTAAGAACCCCGCCCGGGAATTGAAAAATTTAATAGGCGCCGCAGCGCTTATTCAAGCAATTAGGTTATCCCAACTGAGATGTCAAACAAGGCCAATTACGCCGCCATTTTATGCTCCCGCTCAATGGCGAGTCACACAAGGCATCTATTTCCATCGGCTTATTCAAGCGAGTAACCAATATTGTCCATAACATATTAGACTTCATTCGTAGATTGTTATTTTGAGTTTGCGAATAAACCGCTTTTATATGGCTACGATAGTACGCGCGCTCTGATTGGCTGTTGAGCTGGCTGGATCCTACGATATTGCCCGTGGGCAGTTTTGGATATTTTATAGCCGGGTGAGTTTGCGAAAACATAATCGACCCAAAAAAAAAAAACTCAACCAAAAAAAAAAAAAAAAAAAACTAACCAAACAGGTCTTAGAAATCGGGAATGGACGACAACGAGCACTTTGAGTCGGAGTTTTATTATCCTGACAAGATTCTAAAAGGAAAATTTTGACAAAAAGAGAAACAACTGATGAGCTCGCTGGGCGAGCGCCACCGATAGCAAAGCAATACAAAAGCTTTATGTCGGACAAACAAACAAATGAATAAATAACAAGGGGTGCAAATACCGAAAAGAGTCTGTTTAAGATACTACAGCTTCTTTGTAAATGCAATATTTTCATCAAATAACCATAAAGCAGCACAAAGTGTTTGGTGTTTTCTTCTTCAGAAGCTGTAGTATCTTACATTCCGTGGAGTTTTCACACCAAACAGTCCATTCATGCCGCGAAGACTGACAACTGAGCTTTTTATCTTATTATTTGGATCTGTAGCTGAAACCTGTAGCTTCAAAAAGGTGAAAATAGGAAGAAATAGCCCGAAAAATCGTTGAATTATATATCACTGTCCTTATCACAACGATGAAAACAACACTGAACGGTAAATAAACCAAGTAATTCTTTTTTCATTTGGGCTAAAGGATAATTCTTTTTTTACGTCTGAAGGGCGTTTGAAGGGTAAAAGCATCAAACAACATCTTTTCACCCCAAGGTCTATTTGATATGTTTTCGTTTTATATTTTATAATCTTAAATTATTTCACTCTTTTACATTCTATAGTTGACCCTGCGCGAGTGTTTTTTGTTTTTCCGCCTTTTTGAAATCGATCGATAAACTAATCAATATTCGCGCAAAAGCGAAAGTTCATTTGTTTTCTCGTCATTTTAATTTTTAAAAGCCCTATAATAAAACTTCTATTAACCCTGCTTGCTCGGGCTGAACGGAGAAATATCAGACCTTGGTCTTTTCAGCACGGCCTTTGCCCTGCCGCCTTGGGCCGTACATTCAAGAATCGGTCTGATATTTCTCCGTACAGCCCTCGCGCTCGGTTAATGAGTAGTTATTATTTTCAATGATAAACAATGACAAAGGAGTGGGTGATAAATTTTTGACCAAGCGTTGAATTATCTTTCTATGCGTTTTGCTTTGTTTTATGAGTTATGTTCTGTTGTCTTGAAGCATGTGAGGCTCGCTAAAGTATTTGAAGAGATGGTCAAGCAAGATGATGATTTCGAGCTTGTTGTTGACACAAACTTTGGTCTCGTGTGTTTTAGATACAAGGTAAGATTGGTATTTAAAGGGGATAAGCCAGCCTAGCCATGATGCATTGCCTTTTTAACGCCAGTTCTAGCTCTAGTTCTTGTTTAATTTCTTAGTGTTCATTTATGGCTTAGATTTCTTTTCTTATAAAGACATAAGCTTGAATAAGTCTTAATAATCCCCCAGTCTCGCGGTTCAAGAAAGTAAAAAAATAACCAAAAAAAACAAATTCAAAAAACAAATTTCCGGTGAGTATGTGTGGGAGGGAGGGAGTTCTCTGATAAAAATTTAACCACCTCCGAAAGAACAAAAAGGGATTTTTTTAATGCCTTTGCAGTATTTCCACGGGCGTTTGTGATTATGATTTTTAGTTTTGTCTACAAATAGCACGTCTATTGAAAACCAAAAGTGGACTTTCGGCAGGGTGCGTTCGCACCCCCTGCACCCCCCTGGGTACGGGCCTGCAAAGGTGTATCTGACGAGGGCTCTTTAAATGCTACATAAAACAGATCAAACTATTGAATTATCTGTTTACGTTGATATTTTAGGGTTCAGAAGAGGATAACAAAAACCTTGTGGATATACTGAATGCAGAGGGTAAAATTCTTGTGACTCCCGGTATTCACAAGGGGCGCAGGTACACAAGATTCTGCAGCATTATTGGGACTAAAGACTGTCACCTCCACCAAGCTTGGGAAGCAATCACTGAGGCTAAGGCAATCATGTTAGGGAGGAAGAAAAGTGAAGCCACATAACACAGGTAGTGTTTATGTTAAAGAGAATTTTTGGGTGTTACTTGGGTGATTAGATGGGTGTATTGATAACAAGGCAAGGTGAAGTAGTTAAAGAGAAGTTAGACCAATAATTATCATTGTTAGGGTAAGGGATTTCTTTATTTGGGTGAGAGATGATTAGGGGTTCAATTTAGTATGAGAATTAGCTGAAGAAGTGTTCGATGTTAGGGGAATGCATAATTACCATTGTTAGGGTGGGTGATTTCTAAGAGTTGTCATTGGTAGGGCGGGGAATTTCTAGGAATTTGTTTTTATAAAGAGTGGTATTTCTAAGAATGGTCACTGGTAGAGTGGGGAATTTCTGGGAATTATAATTGGCAGGGTGGGAGAATTTCTATACTCGGGAGAAAGGTTATTAGAGGGGTTGATTTATTATGAGAATTAGCTGAGAATATGTTAATATCAGGTGAAAGAGGCTCAAAAATTATCATTGGTAGGGTGTGTTTCTTGATTGGGGGATTGTGATACCTCATAATAAAGATAGTGTTTATTAAAGATGATTAAAGTTTCAGTAATTGTTATTGTTTGGGTCCGGATTAAACTTTGGAATCGATTTGCCTCGCTGTTTTCCCATATGACTTTTTTGTCGTGTTAAGAGTGGTATAGTGTACGTACTTGTCGTGGTAGATAGGTGATTTAGTCTAACATGCTCTGTCCTACCAAGCTGCTCCGCTTTTCTCTTACATGCCATCACTTATCGGTTTGCCTCGCATTTTCCCACATGCCTTTCTTGTCGTGGTAGAAGTGGTGAAGCCCCGGGAGTCAGATTCTTTCGATCTCAATACCGCTGTTCAGCACGCGGTCCGCCATTTCCCAATCCTCCATTTCCCAATCCTCCCCTCCCCAGTGATCCACAAACTCCTTAACGTTCATTCCACCAAAGGTATCCCAGTCTGATTTATATGTGCCTAGATAAAAAAATATATATTGAGCTCTGTCACCTCGCATGCTGCTACATAAGCATTTTGACATAGACCGTTCTTGAGCTCACTAAATATCCATGGTCCAGTGTTTTCCCTAGGGGAGAAACCATTATTAGACGTGCCTATTATCCGATGACCCGATACGTGTCCTCCATTGTTTAGACTTATATATCCCATAATCCGGGTTTTTCTCTAAAATCATAAACCATTATTGAACTTACTAAATATCCCATAGCCCGGTGTTTCCAAGTAACCTTCTAGTCTGTCACCAAATGCCGGAGCCTTGAACTTGGCCAAGCAGAAGAGTATTGGGTTAAATGACTGCCAGTCTCGAATAAGATGCTATGGAAGAAGATAGGAGGAGAATGATAAAGAAGGTTTGTGGTGCAAAGAGAACAATAGAGCAAGCTTCAAGGCATACACTTGTATGGTAATTTTTGCGTTATTTTTGATTGAAGAAAGCAACAAAATGAACTCAAACTAAAATTATCTAAAACTATATCATCCAAGTTTAGAGAACATAGGTCCATCAGTCTCAGCCTCCCCTCCCCTCCCCTCCCAACACCTCACTATTGAATATATCATTGGGTAGACGATGTGCAGATCCATAAGGATTTACCCTCTCTTCCCATCACCTTTTTAATGAATATATCGGTGGAAAGACCCATATGCAGGTCCATTAGGATTATACCCTCCCCTCCCATCACCTTTCTGAAACTGTTGAATATATCGGCGGGTAGACGCATGTGTACGCCCATAAGGATTACCCTCCACTCCCAACACCTCACTATTGAATATATCGGTGGGTAGACGCATATGTAGGTCCATTGGGATTACCCTCCCCTCCTATCACCTTTCTGATACTGTTGAATACATCGGTGGTTAGACGATGTGCAGGTCCATTAGGATTACCCTCCCCTCCCATCACCTTTGTGATACTGTTGAATATATCGGTGGTTAGACGATGTGCAGGTCCATTAGGATTACCCTCCCCTCCCATCACCTTTTTGATACTGTTGAATATATCGGCGCGTAGACACATGTGCAGGTCCCTTAGGATTACCCTACCCTCCCATCACCTTTCTGATACTGTTGAATATGTCAGTGGGTAGACGCATGTTCAGGTCCATTAGAAATACAATTGAGTTGTTACCCCGGATGTAGCTCACTGCCGTCTGAATGGCCTTGAACGGAATCGCCGTGAAACTCTATATTTCTTCTGAAAAAAGGAGGAATGTAGGGTGTTTATTATGATGTATGTCTATCTTCCTATCTGTGCGTCTATGTATGTTTCATCCGTCATCCCCATGTCTGTCTATCTTCCTGTCTGTGCGTCTGTGGATGTTTTATCCGTCATCCCCATGTCTGTCTATCTTCCTGTCTGTGCGTCTGTGGATGTTTTATCCGTCATCCCCATGTCTGTTTATCTTCCTGTCTGTGCGTCTATGTATGTTTTATCCGTCATCCCATTTCTTGCTAATTTCTCTAAACGGAGATTGTCTGGATTTAAGGGGAACTTAGCAAATCTCTTAAGGTTAACCGTGGAAACGCAGTATATGTTATGCCCCTCGTGGATATTTAGCATCCCTTTAACGCTGCAGTTGACTGATGCAAAGGCCACATGGTCGTGTATAAGAATATCAAGAAAGACATTCTGGTAAAACCATATCAAAAGGAAACAACAGAAAAATACCGCAAAGAGCTTGAGGACTTTTCGCGCCCCCTGCCCCCCCTCCTTCCAAACTTCGCTTCTTTATTCGTTTCAATTTATTTTCTATATTTCTATGTGTTTTCTATATTTCTATATGTTTTCTATATTTCTATATATTTTTTAAGTTTTCTATATTTCTAAAGACGTCGTGGTACGTGCTCTCCCCTAGGTTCCCCATTGAATCTTATGAGTCAGCCGCTCAGTATTCTCCTAAATTCCTTGTTGTTTATATTAGATTTACATAAATCTGCATCTGGCCAAGATGGAACGTAGCAAAGTCTATCCACCATGAAGGTCAGCAATAACCATATTCCTTTCATTGCCGAGAAAGTTTATCTGAGACAATGCAGCTTTACAATGAGGAAACAGCTGTCCATGCTTAACCAGACTACACACGGGTATTAATAGGCTGTACTCTAGTGTCCCGTCCTGTAACAGTACACTAACATACACACATTGGCACCAGTCGGGCCAAGACGGGACGCTAGCACAGTCTATTACTCGTACAGTTAGGCAACCATGGACAGCTGTTTCGTCCTTTTTAGGATTCATCAACAGTCAGCGGCGTTGCCAGGATTTTTAACAGGAGGGGGCCCAAAAGGGACTTTCAAAGCATTTTCTCCTGTATTTTAGAGAATGTCTTATACATTTACTGCATTTTTGGTTGCTAAAGGGGGAGGTGGTGCCAATGTGTGTATGCTAGCGTGCTTTAAAGTCCCGTCCTGGCCCTACTGGGGCCGATGTGTAGTGTATAGCTAGTGTTCTTTTAAATTACTCATGTTGTCGCAAACCGATATCACTACACTAAAACCACACAGCAACCGATTTTTCACATCATCAAATAAAAACACTAGCCTTTCAAGTCAACCGACATGATTAAGTGATTGACAGCTCTATCTCACTAGGCCCCGCCCCTGTAATTAAAAAATTTCCTCACTTAAATAAGATATTCATCCATCATCGACTGTAACGCGTCAGAACGGTTGGCCGGACCCACTCCAACCCGACACTAACCGGCGGAAGGACAGGTCTAGGCTACTAACACACGTACTCTGAAAACCCACAATATCGATAATATTATGTTGAAACTCCCTCTTGAATATTCTTTGATATATTTGCTTAGAGCTTAAGATTGTGTATGAGGCATATGTATTGGCTATTGGAAGATTTAAGCATTTGTTGTTTTGACCAAAGAATGTAATAATCATTGAGATGAAAAGATAAGAAATACTTCGTGAGGGTATTGAAACCGTTCCAAAATGACCTTGCTGAGAGAATAGTTTATTTGGTATTTTTTGTAACTTAACCCTAATGGTCATAAATCGTTTAGTATTTGTGGAATCATTTATTAATATAAACGGTTACTTTTGTACAAGTTTGGCTATGTTACCCCACATCTGTTTGTCAGGAATTGTTTGAAGTGGGCGATAGTACGTAAATAGCAAGTATGTAGCGCAGGATATCAGTGGAGTTCTTTCACACCATCTTAACACCATCTGTTTATACCCCACACAAATTCAGCACCTACATCACTCAGAATCGTACAAACTCTACATCACATCCTATCTTACAACTTTACCCACAAAAATCACGAAATTCTTGTTGTTGAAACAGTGATTTTTGAGTTGGGAGTTTGACTGTGTGCATGACTGGAGGAGACATGTCGACGAAGTCGTGGTATCGCTTTACCGCGCGCTTCATTAGCTCCTCCCATGTGATTAACGTAACAGGCTTACTGTTGAATCATTTCCGTTACTCTGACCACAGGATTGCTCAAGGGGCCCGGAATAGACATTATTGGACAGTGCTTAGAATCCCCCCGAACCTTTCACGTCTTTGTTCGTCGTTGGTACATAAAGCTACGGCTTATCACACTCCAAAGGCATTTGATATCAAAGCTGTAAAGTGGCAAGTCTGGTAAACACAGCTTACAATTAGGGAACTGTTTCTTCGCGAATATCTGGTAAGTTGGAACAGAGTTTTATTCTATTGTGACACTTTTGCATTTTGTGCCTTTCCTATGAGGGTATGCCATATTGTAAGTCAAAAAACTTTGCAGAGGTGAGAAATGAGGTTAAAAGGAGAACACAAAATAGGTCCTCCATTTGTCGGATTCATTAGCTTCAGAGTTAGGGTTATTTGTTGAAGCTGGTTTGGAGGACGCATTAGAAAGTACGCAATCATGTTTTCTGAATCCGTGTTCTTTGTTTGAAAATGCATAGCCTTGTGTCCGTAGGCAGTATTAGGAACCGACTCGTTCATGTAATCCACTAAGTCGGGTGTTTGAAGTTGAAGGGGAAGGGGCTTAAAATTTCGCAATACAAAGATAACACCCCCAAAAATTATATGGCCTAAGACTGAATATTGTTCACTCGAAAGGTTAATAGCAATCCATTTTGAAAAGCGTATATAACAATAAGGACCATCTCAAAAACCCTTGCGTTTCGATCCACAAGACTGTTAATTTCTTAAGGTGGCTCCTTTGGATGTGTTGGTTATTTTTGGAAGAAATTGGTTAAGTGCCTTTAGTCCTTCAACGGGAACGGGGAAGTTGAGTGGTTCTGTTCTTTTGGTATTCTTGGTGAAGTTGTTTTGCGTTTATATTTGCGTTAACAAAACCTCTAAGGTATTTCAATCGATACCTTCTGTCAATATCTCTCTCCCATTAACAAAGATAATAATGAAGTTTCTTGCTTCTCGAAATAGCCCGATAAATTCTTATCGTTCATGTTTTCTGAGAGCTCGCACAGTACGGTTAATTCCATTTTTCCATGCCATGTAGATATGGACAAAAACAATTGTTTTATTTGCACTTGAAGCCATAACCGTTTTTCAAGGTGGTTCGTATACGATATTTTGACACATTTTGTGACAAAATCTTTTTATCTCCTGTAGGGTTTCATTGTATCTCACATTCATACTCGTAGTCACCACTTTCCCCTTGCCTGTTTTTTTTTTTTATTATCCTGCATTGGCAATTCTGCATTTCTGCTCGGAAGAAGTGGCAACTTCTCCGACTGTGTTGTTGAAAGTCCTGATTTTACAGTCCCTTCTCTCCGTACTCTCAGATGGGACTTCAAAATGGTTTTCTATTTCTCTCTGTTTTCCTTTCAGTGCTCAGTATCCCAGGGCTCAGTATCTCAGGGCTGTTGTTTTCTAAATGCATAAGGGCAAAAGCGCTCTTTTGTTATGTTTGTTATTGTTGATCCCCGACAGAAGTTTTGTTTACTCTGTCTTATCCCGTGCGATTTGTTGTCTGTTTAGTTCTTATCTCATGTAAATAATGGATTGTAAAAAATGGTATTAGAAACATACATGGGCCCGCGAAGCTCGGAGCGTCTGGTACCCAGGGTCACATGGGCCCTCGGAGCGTCTGGTACCCAGGGTCACATGGGCCCTCGGAGCGTCTGGTACCCAGGGTCACATGGGCCATGAAAATGTACTTTTGTTGTTGTTGATGTTTCTTGCCGAAGAATGAAGAAAAAGAAGATTAGTAGGGAGACAGATGGCAGCTACGCCAAGTGCCCCGCTTTCCAATAAAATTTTTTTTGTTAATTGTCCCGAACCCACTAAGATGTTTGGGCGCAAAAAAAAATATATTTTCCCCAAGACAATACATTGGACGATCTTTTGGGTTGGATATAACGAATCAATTCTACATATTTTTGTGTTATCCACTAAGTCCACTCCCACGACCCACCAAATCTTAGCGAGACGTTAGAGAAACGCCCTTAAACGAGAAAGCTCCTGAGACGGTCGGTGATTTGCACGCTTCCACCAAACATGACCTCTCGAAGTAACCTGTTGCGTGTGGGGCGTCCCACATGAGTTAAATGGTTCCATCTTTTGGCACAAGCTTATAGAGTTAGCTCCACAAGCTCGGGCCGAGACTTTTACCTAATCAGACTTATTAAAAAAAAACCTTCACAGGATTTGATTTAGAAAGTCACCAAAGAGAGTAAAAACATCAAAGCAGCTGGGAAAATTAAAAATCATACTTTCTGGTGTGAAAATTGAAAGTCTTTGAAGAGCGTGGTTTGAATTAACGTAAAAAAAACATCGGCCTTTTAATGCATTAGGTACCCTTGACGATCAAATTATATCGTATATTGAGAAGTAATTTTAATTCCTGCTGCTGTAGTTTTAGTTTATAACGGGGTGTAAGTGTTCTATTTGTCTTTTAGAAACAATATAAATCCCCTTGATGTTTCCCAATTTCAATTATTAACGTGCTAATTCTATCGCGATAACTCGCTAAATATCGTAGTAATACTACTCTAATCACAGGGGATATGATATTTTCTATGAGAGCCGAACCCTTCCGGAATGGTCCCCATTCATAGCATTTCCTGCCATCTTGTGTCCCCTCGCAATGAACTTCGCACTTATATGATGTATAATTCCCTGAGATTTGTTAAATAAAAACTTGACTGTTTGGCGCAGAAAATGACACTGCATTTCTTGTTCTAAAGAATAAATTATTTACCGTGACACACTCTCGCGTCGTCGCCTCGATTTTTTTTTCACCTAAAGCTTAATAAGCATGCTTAAAGCTCGGGTTTTGTAAAAGTAACGAAAATAGTTAACAAATTAAACTGACTTGTTATTGTAATAGAACACCTGAGATAATTTAAAACACAAAGGTTATACATTTCGCACAAAACTCGACAAAACTCGTTAACCCTCGGCCGTATCCCGAGCGCTATGAACTACTTGTACAATACTCGAGCTTAAATAACAAGTACTCCTAGATTGGTTAGGATTTGGGGAATGTTTTGTGAAATCCTCTCCAAAGCGGAAAACGCCGGTCCTAATACTATTACATTGTGGTCCAGCGCTGTGAAATCCTGCATTGTCATTGGCCAGCATTTCTAAATCCCACCCCCACTCAGACACTTCATAAGATGTTTTCCTGATAAACACACAAACTCGAGAAAATCCAAAATCTCAAGATCACCAAATATTTTCATACTATAACCCCTCGACGCCCTATAGCTCTTAAAACCGACTTATTTTCATTGCGATCTGGTTCAAGTTTGGAAACATCTCTATGAGGTTATAGAGTTCAGCGCTAACAAGACCGTGCTGTCATTTGGGACCAGATTAGATTTGCCGCTTGCTCCTGCTAGCAGAACAATAGCCGTGTTGACATGACAGGCCGGCTGTCATTGATACCCTACTGTTCGCGACCCGAGATGCGCTATCTCTCACATACCGATACATTACCAAGGGGTCATCTTCCTTTCATGTAACTTTTGTAAATATTCTCACTATAGTTCAAATCGTGGACGTTTGCGGGCCGTAATACAAGGATATGGACTGGACGCACGTTCTTGCGCAGGTTGTACTCCTTCTGCACGTCTGTGAAGGTAAGATTTATGACCGTAATTTGACCACTCGGTGACTCCTACATCATGTTTTCAAAATCCGAATGATTTATGTGAAATTCCTTCGCTCCCGGCATTGGGTACATAAATCACTCGCAAAATCAACCACGCTGGCAGTTTCTTAATGGTCTCTTAAGGACCTATAGTGGTTTTAAGTGATACAAATCGATCGCTGTTTTCGCTGTAAAGTTAGAGACGCGCCGTCCAAAATAAAGAACGCGTGCGACGAACAGTTTGCTGAAAATTCACCAAAATTTAGGACTTCGGGTTTGTTCAGATCAGAATTCAGACTTCTTTAAAGTATTTGTTCACCACATACTCGAGAAGAATACACTGAAGGAAGTATTAGAGAACAAGAAGAAGGAATTATGGCGGTTTGTGTAGGGAGAAAGGTGTAAAATACGACATATGGTGTTAGTTTGAGGAATGAGCTTCGAGATGCGGTCGCCGTGAGGAAACGAAATTATGCATTACTCATCTTCCCAAAGTTTTTAAAATCCACTTTTTTGTGGATCTACGATATCTATCTTATGTATTATGTTTAATGTAATGGGTTTAATTGGTGAAATACCCTCCTAAAGTACTTGGGCATTTGAATTTAAAGTTTTCGGAGGTGTCTTAAAGCTGTCTCACTTCATCCTTCATACTTCTTTTTGTCTCGGCAAAATCGTCGAAGGTGCAAAAATTAATAATACTTAAAAGTGTTATCCGTACTGTACGAATAACCAGACTGTCTGAAACAAGGGTAGACTTTCTGGCTGCATTTTTGAGGAAGTTTGCTTGCTTTCTTTACGGCTCGCTGTTTTGACAGTTTTTGAGATTCATCAGAGCTCCTCCGTGAGGGTGGATCATTCCGGATATTACTCTCTCTCCCTCGGAGACTTTAGGAAGCACGTTCTGTTCTCCCTGTTCTGTTCTTTCCATGCTCTATGCTTTGTGAGTCGCTAGAATTACAGTTACAAGCAGAATTATTTCAACGTCAATACTGGCTTTAGAATCCATTGCTACAAACGCAGGATTTCTTTGCTGCTACTGAAACTCGAAAAGCGGCTTTTGTTAGGTGTAATTCCAAATGAATTGAGCTTAGACGACAATCGGCAATTTGCTAGTAGACACGCTAATTCTTTCGCATTGTTCAACAATTTGGAGTTGTTCAACGAAATAAGAGTACAGCATGATATCCAAACAGATAACAACAACGCGCGGAAAGACGCGACTGGTGTTGGCCGTAAACGCGCGCATGAAAAATAAAAAGTTTATAACAAGATGTATTCAAGCGCTTAGGTTTTTATCATTGAAATACTATCCATACATTTCGAGGGAACTTTACCAATTAGCACTTTACTATACTCAATCAAATGTCAGACTAAACTAGCCGACAAAGTTACTTATATGTAGGACTATATTGTACGGACGATTCTATGCTTATCTAAGTGTTCTTTTTCGACTTGTTTTACTTTAGAACAGCTATATAATGTATCTAAACAGTTTTAATGATATAATTTTTGATAGCCACTTACCTAATAGTTTATCAATTGTTTACACAAATTGGCTTATCAGTGGCGAGTAGAGATGGCACAGGAAATAACAAATTGGTGATAGGGGTAGACGGACGGGAAAATTGTGAATTTTATGAACGAAGGTAGCTAATAAGATGTAAATGTACCTTTTAAGTCGTTTTTCGTGCTTACCTACAAGCGAAATGTTGTTAGTACCTTCTAAATATTGTTTTTATGACCGACTGTGAATTTTGAGAATTGATTTCTCTTTCGGCCCTTTAGAATTTTGAGAATTGATCTCTCTTTAGTCTCTAAAATTTGTCCACCGCACTTTGTCGTGTTTGTTTTTATCTCAGCCTAAAATGTTTTGCGTGCGTTGAACAGACGGGATAAAAGGTGAAATGTCTTCAAATGCCGTAAATCTTGAACACTAATCTCTCTATGACTGATGACACCTAAACACTGGCTTCTCATCAACATGTTCTGTCTTCGCTCAACTTTTGATAGAAACTGATCTCTTATATATATCGACTATACTAGAAAGGTCCGTTGCTCTACTAAGAAGACTTGACTTTGCTCTACTAAGAAAACTTGACTTTGCTTTTTTAAGAATAAATTGACTTTGCTCTACTAAGAAGACTTGACTTTGCTCTACTAAGAAAACTTGACTTTGCTCTTTTAAGAACAAATTGACTTTGCTCTACTAAGAAGACTTGACTTTGCTCTACTTAGAACCCTTGGCTGGACACTAGCTTCTTTACGTCATCGTTTTTGTCTTGTAGGTAGCCGCGTGCGCGCAAACGCGGTAAAAAACAACTTTTTCATAATGAAATACACCCTCAATCGATAAAATAGTCTTTGTTTTGAAAAACTGATGATTTTTTTATAGGCTTAAGGGGCTGCCCAGAGTTAAGTTTTCTTTCAAATTTTGAATTAAAATTAGAATATGTGTTGGCCTAATAGCGAGATGCTTTTGGCAAGCCGAGTTATACACAAAGCGAGTCCCATTTTTTATGAGGAAAAATCAATAGAAATATTTTCTAATGGGCATGTTCATTTTCAAATATTATTTCGCGCCATACAAAAAAAACTCACTTGTAGGCAAGGCGGGGAAGACTATAAGGTGACAATTCTGTAACGCAAAATTTAACGACAACAGCTCATCTGTATAACGTTTCAAATCCCACATGTGACAGTATCGCGTTACACCCCGTCAAACACCTTTCCTTGTCCCGCAATCCGCAAGCGCCCAAAACAATGCGCAGAATTGGCTTAAATGCCCTGTTTCTCTAGGTATATGCTCCAAAGAAAGTTTTCTTTTTGCGGAGGATTTGCGCAGAAAATCTAGATTTATAGGGTTTTTGATGATTGTTGATGCTCTCCAGAATCGGATACGCATAGATATTTATAACCTGTGAACAATAGTCTATGACGTAAGAAAAATGCCACCCATTTCCTTTTACTATAATTCTTTGCATCTGTCCACACTACCTACCGCCGTAAATAACTCAAAACTCGGGAAGACTTCGGCAGCGAAGCATCGCAACGATTCTTGACGCTGAAACGAAAATTTGAAAAACAGAGGGGACGAGAGGTGAACTGAACCATGTGGGGAAAACACAGGATAGGACTTTCTAGAGCCGGTCGATGCTATGTGGTGGTTGTTGTGTTGATAATTGTGACCACGGTTGTAGTGTTATGTGGGGCTTTTCTCTTTCCGAAGCAGAAGCCTCAAGGTAAGATCTTTCTATTGTTTGACTGTATCTTGAGTTTGAATTAGAGTCATCAGTATACACAGGGTTTTTGCTTTGGGATTTTTCATTTTTACTTAAGTCTTTTTGCCTTATCTTAATTGAAATCCAACCTCTAGACAATCACACACTCTAAGACTTTGAAACACCAATTTATCTTACTCTATTCTGCTCCTAACTCAATTTTATGGTGTTCTTTTTATTAACCCTCTAAATTGAAATAATTGTTGTTGGCCTTCTATCTAGCCTATGGCTCAGTATCTTTTAAAGGTCAATTTTACTACTCAAATCAAAGCATCTCCGCTACTCCTACACTTCCTTTATTCGCAGTGGCAAACCTTTGTCTTTTCGCGCGAGCTTTTTGAATGTTGTTTTTTTAAGAGCACAAACCTCATAAAGTAAATATGCACTTTGCACTAATTGCTTTTCATTACAGCGCAAACTTGACCTGTTGTTGAAGTTTCAGAGGGTTTTAGGACACCTTGTCCGATAAACAACACGACAACACTGTATTTTCACAGTGAGATTGTCTGTCGTTGTTCGTAAAGCGAATTAAATAGTTTTAAAGCGAATTTCTCTTGGGAATGATAGGTATTGCTTGCTTCAAATAAAGCCGTGCTCGTTTGCTGCTCAAAAGCTTTGTGATGAAAATACCAATCGTGCTTACCGTGTCGGCTTTGAGTAAACTTAGTGATCACAGAGCGCAAAGGGATCGCTATAAGTAAAGGAATTTCTCAATATCAAGGATCCATGAAAAGGTTATTTGCGTTGTGTCAATCGTAAATAGTTCACTGTTCCTCGCGAATTACAGAGGAGGATTCACGTCTCGTTTTAAGCTTTTTTTCGCCGCTTTCCTTTCCGAAACACGTGCTTATACTGACCGCTCATTTATCATGATCAAACTTCACCCTTCTTATCGTGTCAAATCAATTTACGTCCTCACTTTCAAAAGGAAACAAGTCGCCACATAAACCGTCTACCGATCCAAAGATTGGCCCTTTAGACGATAAAGTCTCCAAATTTTCCCGAGTATTTATCATTTCTGTGGTATGCTGTGGTATTGACCGGAAGCCGAAATTATTTCACGATCCATCATTCTTCAGAATATGTCAAGACGTTTCCCGTTTACACGGTAGATATTTACTGGTATTAACCTCATAAGCTTACTACACAGCATGTAATAACACTGATATTGCAACCCAGTGACTTCCAAGTAGGATTTACAAATCTTAAATTCCGGGGAATGTAGAGCGAAAGAAGGGCATCTTTGAGAAACCGCATCTGAGACATATCCTTCCTAAGATATGACTTGCAGTCTAAGCATAAATGTGTAATGGCCTAAATAAATGATTTTAAAGAACGATGTCCAAATATTTTAACTCGGTTTATCAATTATCTAAACTGAAGATCAATCTTCTTCTCTATTTGAGGTGGAAATGTGTAATTACTGGACCATCCCTCTAATGCATTCTAACAATACAACACAATGGGACTTTGTTTTCTTATTTGTTGTCTAAAGAAGCGATTACCCTTTTTCGTAATTGAAGAAAGAGCCAGTCATTTATCGGTAGGGATACCAATGAAATTTACTCTTTAGAAAGGATGATGTGTTAAACATCAACCTATTTGACCTTTAGGGACGTTGCAATCTGTGGTCTGAGTAAAACACTATCTTTTCTTATGAAGTTTATACACCAATGCGCATTACTGTAGTATACTGTGGTATTCTAGGATTCTTTTGTGAACGACATATCGAGTTATCTGAGCGAACCAAGAGGCTACGAGCCGCTCGGGTCCTATTTTTTCGTTATAAAAACACCGAGTTAACCCCTGCATTGCCGGTCAGAGCGGTATACACTCTTTTTTTATAAGAAGTCTTATTTTCACTTGAGGCTGGGCCGTTCAAATTTTTGGGCCATTTTAAGGCTAAATGTATACTTAACGATGTTCTTAAATTTAACTGTATATGAATATATAATACAACATATAATGTTGTTAGTATGGGCAGAATTTGATTCTGCATTTTAGAATCAATCAGGACCTACGCCCGTACCCAGGATTTGGATTGAAATTCGAAAAAGTGGACCTAATTTTTCAGCTCCGAAAGAACAAAAAGGTTTTTTTTTTTGTCTTTGCAGTATCTCCACAAGTACCCTGCTAGCAGAGCTTTTTCCTGTTTGTTTCTATCAGTTCACTTATCTGTGTCGCGAGTCTGTTCTTTGGCGTTCTCGTTTGTTTGTGTCCGCCGAGCGAGACCGCGAAAGAGCGGTTTGTTTCTATAATTAAGCTGATAGAAACAAACAGAAAGAAAGCTTTGCTAGCAGGGTACTCCACGGTACGTTTATTGTCGGATACGGCTACAAATACAATTCTGACCTATTGATTAATGAAATATCAAAGTAATCTAGCTTATGCTTTATAATTTTGTCTACAAACAGCTCGTCTATTGAGAACCGAAAGTGGACTTTCGGCTGTTTTTGGGTGTGTGTGTGTGTGGGGGGGGGGGGGGGGGGGGGGGGGGGGGGAGGGGGTGCGTTCGCAACCCCCTGCACCACCTTCCCCTGGGTACGGGCCTGGGACTAAAAAATAAAAAAAAAAAAATTTGCTATCTGAGCCGAGGCATGTTCGTAGCATTTTCTTAAAATTTGTTTAAATCCCAGGCTGGACATTCTTATAAAAAAGATTCTTATAAAAAGAGTGTATAAGCCTCCTAGAACCTAGGACTGAAAATTTGTATTTGTCGATGGTTGAGCTCATTCTGCGAAGCCATAGATCCGAGCTATGTCGAATTCACGGGTAATATAGGTGTAAGGTCGTACAAAGGGGTTTTGATGTGTACAAAGGGGTTTTGATGTGTACAAGCGTATAAGAAGAGAAAGATTGAAGGTAACTTCCCTCGGGCACAAAGGGCCCATAAAGATAGCACACTCTAAAGATCTGTATATTTTATTGAGATATTTTTTTTTTTAATTGTGACTGAGGCAAGTATGCCAGTATCTTTGTTACCGACCATATTTTCTTAGCTCAAATCTAATCTGTGTCGCACAAAAAGTACCATTATAGGAAAAGGAGTAAATATTAAAGTGTTAATAACGATAGTATAAAAAAAAGAAAAGATTTGGCTAGACTTTTTTAAATGATGAGAAATCAGCAAATGCATCATTTCTTTCTGTTATTACAAAAGAAGGACCGCCATAGATGTTTTTTCCCTCTTCATTTATGGTTATTTGGGCCAGCGATGCATTCAGCGGGCTGTTTCGATCATATGACCTATATTCCCGCCCCATGCCCTCTCGACACTATAATTCTTTGATGCTATTTTGGTCTAGCTTACTGTGTTGTTGTAATAGTGTTTTTTATCTTAACTAAAATCGTTCCAAGCTGCCCTGTAATTTGATAATAAAGTTTCCTCTACCTTTCAAGGAGCTTGTAAGCAATTTAGCTTTTTTCTAGACTCATTTCTCTTACCAATTTGTCCAAAATATGTTACTGGCGATCAAAGTATAGGTTCTTTTTTTTGAGCTAGTTAACAACATTGTATTTAAATTCTCCTCTCACGAAAATTGTAGTTAAGAGGGAAGGTTTATTCACGCAACTTAAATCTTTGATGAAAAGCTGCACCTACATAGACCATTTTTTTGCGATGCACCTTCAAGTTTTCTCAAACTGTGACTTGACTGTGATACATAGATAACTTAGTTTATTAACGCAATTTAACTTCCTTGCTTTGTATTTATAAAACCATGCGAAACTTTATTGTACCGTACTCAGAAAGCAAGGGTCAAAAACTAGGATCATAAGTACATTGGAATACCGTTGCATCTACCTATGAGCAAAACATATTTTTATTTTGCATCTTGTTATAATTGTTAAGTATAATTGTAGGCAAGAGAGGGATTGTCTGAAAACCTGTCTGAAACTTAAAATCGTGGCTAATACTATGCAATTATTGATGATAACATTTGCTAACAACCTTTCCCTAGAAATAGTAGTCATAATCAGAGATCAAGGAATAATTATTGCTTTGTACTGTTATCACTTTTATAAAGATATAATGTTAGCGTATTTCGAGTTCGTAGTTTGGAAGCGAAGTTATTTGTAAAATTTCTTTCATACCGAATCAATTTTACAATGAATTGTAAAAAAAAATAAAAGAACCGATATTTTGTATATTTTATGAGCTTAAGCTACGGTAAGTTTATGTTTTGTACAACTACAATTAGCAGTGCAAGACGCTATCGAGATGGTTCATGTAGGCAAACACTGGCAAGAATCTACAAGCCCTGTAATTAACGTAATATATCTTCAAAGTAGATAGTTTACAATGCCTTTACTTAATATTCTCGGGAAAAAAAAAGAAAATATGTTTGTAAGATGTCAGTTTTGATCCAAGCGTGCCTCAGATTGCAGGCATGCTGTTATTAAAATCAATTAAATTATGCTACCCAACGTTTTCCTCATGGACTGAATTTAAGTCTGAGTTTTTGTGAGTCTACATTTTAGACATCTTAGCTTTTGGCAAGCCTGTTCGCCGACGTATATTACTTTGTATGTACTTAAGTTATTACAATCAGGTTTAGGAACATTAAGTACCTTATATTGTTACTATGATGTTCCAAACCGCATCTAGATCGATGTGGATTACATCTCTGCAGTAAAGAGTTATGTCTGCAGATTCAGTAGTAGATCAGTGAATTATTTAGAAAACGTTCTACTTAATCACAGAAGAAAATGATAATCACAAGGAAACAGTGAGCCGCTATTTCTTTCTTATTCTAAACCAGTATTGAGAAGTTTGTGATTGAAGAGATCCCATTTTGTAGAAAAAACATGTACAAAACATGCATAAGGAACCGTGGCAGTCGCTTTGCTCTTTCGAACAACATATGTCAACCCAGCTCTCGGATCTTTTTACACAGCCTGAAAGTCTATTAATCAAAAAGTAATGATCATTTAGATATCTTTAAACGTTTTAATGAATTGATCATCGAAAGTCTAATGGTTTTGGGGATTCGTGCTTCTTTGGAAGCGATTGTTATCGTTCGTCGGAAATAATTGCGCACATAACAACAATTTGCAGAAAACTTGTATTATCACTGCAACTTCCCTTATAGAAGGAAACGTAAATAATTGCCTAAAATAAAGCTAGAGTATAATTTAGAAATAGTTTTCCGTGGTTTTCCTAAGCAAAGTTTGTTATTATCACAGACATCAAAGGCTTTAAATCCTTGAGTTTTCTTTTTTACCGTTTAGTGTTAGTATGTACCATCTTTTCCAAGAAGACAAGTTTGACCCATTATCCCTATAGTACAAAACTCTCTCCTATTTCTAGGGCTCAAAGATAGATCATTAAAGGTTTGTTTAGGGAACCTTTCTTCCAGTCTTGGCGTCGACTTGTCTCACACCGGGGCGTTGTCAAGCGCATTCCTTCATTACTGTATCTCCAACAGTAAACACGCACGCGACCAGCGCCTACAAAACACCACTTATCCTATCTTAGCACCCATAGGAGTCATTCAGAGTTGCTTAGAAAGAAGATTCCGAGGTTTTAGTCTCAGATTTGCGTCTCTGCGTTCAACCTGCTTGTTAGCAGTTTTTCAACACCTCTAATGCAAACACTCGAGAGCTGATAAGCGTCGGATTACAAAGTCGTCTTGAATTTCGCTTGCACAAGAAGCCTCATGAGAGCAGCCTGTTTGTATTGCAACTTATCTCTTCACAGTGCATTAAGCTAGAGCTCAAAATGTTTCTCAATTTAGGAGAGTAAGATATTGTACAATTGAACATGTAACTTCTAACAAGGTTGGGAGATTCTGGTAATCTACACCCCATTGGATCTAATTACGGTTTTTATCTCACGAGTGTTTAATTCAGAGCATACCAATCCTTCTAATCAGTGGCTTCTTGCCCTGACATCGGCCTATAGGGCTCACGGGCGTCGCTGTACGCTAATCATGTCTTTGACAGGCTTCAGTCCTACTGGACGGGGATGCCATTGTTTCAAAATCACCCTTCAGGAAATGATCATTTATCTCTAGTTCTTTTTTTATACCGGGAAATACCAAAATATTAGGAAGATAAGATTTACTTTAGCACGTTCATTAAAGCGTATGTTTTGATAGAGACTTAAGCTTAATGAAACTTCTATACCTCTTTAACTGTGTTATAAGCTTTTTGGTTCTTAGCGAAAATTAGCTGTAATTTTCCCCTAATGCTTGATCCACCTTGTGAGCTCTTTCGGAAGCTCCGCTCAAAAAATAGATCCAGTTAATACATGTGTGTTATCTTTATTCTAGCTCTTTCCTGACGTGGTAATAAACCTTCAGACTTCAATCCATACATTCCTCTATGTATCCTTGTCCGCGTGTTTATGCATTCTTTCCCAACTTTCTGTCACATTTCTATTTGTTTTTCCTCCCGCCCTTCGCTACCCAAAGTACCATCTTCCCTCCTTCTTAGCAACTACTGACAACCATTCAGCTAATTGTTTTTATTACTATTACGCCAATCCCTCAACAATTGTGTTCAGCTATTTTAAACGTCATTCCCTATTGTGCAGTGTGGATTTTACATCAGTAAAGACAATATTTATTTATGTTGAAACCAGATCTGTCATGCCTGTACATCTTCACCTCCATATCTCTTTGCTAACAAGACACCGAAAGTAATTTCTTAGATTTCGTTTTCAACAAGGAGTTAGCCCTAAACTTCTTGCTGTGGTTCTGTTCTGGTTTGAGCCCCGTGGATGTGACTGGCTTGCAAGGGTCTTGCTCAAGGCCTTGACATTTGACGTTTTTGCTTGCGAATGGGTTTGGAATTTCCCATCGGCCCACGCTCTCCGTAGAGGCTTTGTGTCACGATTTGCGGAGGGTTCGGTTTTTAGCCTTCAAAAGTTTCCTTCCATTTCTAACGACATTAGCTTGTGACTTACATATTACTGGACGCTATGATTCAACTTGGGTTCCTGATTTGCATTTTGTGTTTAACAAGGGATATTTACGCCGCTAACACTACTGGTGAGATTCAGAGCACGAGAGCTGCAACCAATCACACATTAATTCTTGTATCTAAAGTATCTCTAATGTAGATTATAACACTCCTATTGTCCATAATCACTGGAAAACCTTTCCTTTATTTATCTTTCTCAAGTTTATAACAGTTTGCTATATTAATTCAATGCTTTTTATGAAAGTACATTTTCGTGAAATGTCGCGCAATCACCTTCTTGGGGCGGCCAAGATTACAAAAGAACTCTTTCTTCAACACCAGTTCTGCGTTTAACAAATCTCCCCATGCGTTAGTTTCTACGCATCTGAAGCTAGTAACTTGTTTCTTCTTTACTGTAGACATAAACCAGGCATTTAGCTTTCAGGTTGATTGCTTTGTACGTGTTGGAAATTTGAGTTATTTTCCCTTACCCAAGCGAGCGAAGGCATCTTGTTGCGTTCCCCAACTGATAGAGATCTGTTACGTTTATAACGGCAGAAACACTACAAAAACAAAGGTTTAGTTGTTTAATCGGCTTTTCTCTGCGGCAATTCTCAGTCAATTCTCAATGGAAATACTTCCTAGTGTTTCTTCCTCCATGACTTGAGTATCTCAAGTTGGGGAAGAGAATCAATCCTATTTAAAAGGTTAAATACTTTGCACTATTCTCTCACTGATCATACCTCCAAGAAAGATGGAGGTTTATTCATTTACTAGCCTCCCTGTCGTGCAAAATTCATCATTGCCTTGTGTTTCTTTAACAGTTTCTAATTTGATTTTATTCTGTTAAATGTTTTCTTGTAAGTCCATCAAATTTTCATCGGATTCTTTCGCGCATTGTCAGAGGCGTTTAAGGACCTTTGCCTTCTGAAAGGCAAACAAAAAACATTGCCCTGCGTCCTTTGTTTTAAGTTCCTTGGTTTTCGTTTCCTTGTGAAAGCAAGGAAAGAAACCTAAACAATTCAGTGTAATCCAGTTCTTGTTCAATGGAAGTTCAATTACAGAATTTCTAAGTACTTTGCCAAGAGATGACATCTTCACAAGGTGTTATATCGAGTGCTCATAATCGAAATTATTTTACACTTTTAGGACGAAAGTACTAAATGTTTTTGTGTGTACTTGTTTTACTAAAGTACATATTTCAGTTACTAGTGTTTTGAATTTGAAAAAGAATACTCTATGATTTTATAGTGCTGCTTCTACAAATAAAATGCTTTCGATTTTTGGCTTCTAACGAATTCGCTCCCTTAAGCGTGTGCTATGGACATAACGCTGAATAACGGAAAATATTTATAAATAAAATAATACATGGCCTGGTTAAACGCTGGCAGTATTCCTTTAAGCCACATTGTTTTTCTCTTCAGGCCTCGCTGCCAGTAACAATATCACGATCAAACTCGGGTTTATAGGAGCTCTGGACAGCAGCTTAGGATCGACATCAACCCTAGGAAAAGAACTTGTAAGTAAATAAAATTACGTCTCGCCTAAAGCGCTCAGTAATACAGATATTCTGCTACATATCGATGTGTTAACATGGGGTTCCTTTGTTGCTTAGTGTACAACTGTAAGTGCTGTGTAGTATTTTTCGTGCAAGCACATTAACCACAAACAGTACCCTCCAAAGTCATCAGCAGGGAAAGAATTCACACGGGCTGATACATGTTTGCAGGATATAAACATGCATTAATGTGTGCGGAAAACATTATGATGAATATCAAAAAGAATGATTTTAAGTAAAACGGATTCGTTTTGCTGTTTCATCATTTGCTATAACTCAGAACGTATCGTTCCTTTCAGGAATCAGCATTCAAAATTGCTGTAGAACTTATAAATGAAAAGGCAAAAGGAAGAATACGACTTTCAACAGATTTTAAAAGTAAGTATACTAAAAAATATTGAGGCATTTTCGGGGCGACACAGTTACAGGCCAGTATAAATGAATGTGATACACTGGATGGTCATTGTCAGACACACAGCTCCCCTTTCACAATGACCTTCATTAAACAGGAGCCACATTCAGGGTCGGCTTTCAAGAGGAGGTAAAAGCAAAATTCAACAACAACTAGAGATAACAACAACTAGATTTTCTTTCGTCCGGTTGATTCTCACTTGTGTTGTTCTTTTGCTCCTAGTAGGTACCATCTTTAGGATTTAAAAATCCCAGGAATTCTAAAAAAATGTCATGACTCCATGCTGCCAGACACACATGTTTCGTTTCATAGCCAAGATCAACATATGAGGAGCATTTTCAAATTGTGCTCCAAGCAGAACGTTTTCATGCACCATTTCCTTTGATTACCTCTTTTTTCCATTTCAATACCATTTTCCCCCTCTATTCGAGTTTGAAAGACAATCTAAAAGTGATATTTTTTTATTAAAAAGTTATTTTAAATCTGAGCAGTGTAATTCAAATGGGCTTTTTGTAGCAAACGTCTGTAGCGCTCACATACGTGCTTTTTTCAGGTATGATAAAAGACGAAGGACTTGATCCGCCGACAACGTGCAAAATAGCTGCACAGCAGTTAGCCGCCGACCCTGATGTAGTAGGTGTTGTGGGTGCTCTTCGGTCGTCCTGCTCAGAGGCGTCACATCAGTACTTTAGAGACAATGGTAGGTTTTCGTTTTCGAGTAGGGCCGAATTATTTCCGAATGAGTATCGGTCACCCACGAATGATACCTAGTAACTCACGAATGAGACACGGTCACTCACGAATGAAGCCGAGTCACTCACGAATGATACCGAGTCACTCAATAATATGACATGGTCACTCACGAACGATGCCGAGCTAATGGCGAGTTACTCACGGATAACCGATCACCCGCGGATGATGCCGAGTTACTCACGGATAACCGATCACCCGCGGATGATGCCGAGTTACTTACGAACTGGTATTCGTTACTCACGAGTAATGCCGAATTACTCACGAATTCGAATTGATTACTCACAAATAATAATTCAGCCCTATAGAATATATAAACCGAAACATTCCTGGATAGTACTATGAGAGATTCCACATCGAACTAAAGAATTCTAGAAATAATAAGTTAGTAAGTGTGTAACGAGTGGAACAACGCGCATATCAAAACAACAGCAACAAAAGCTGTATCAATGAGTCTCTTATACTCAAACCTTATTGAAAACACGTGTTTCTTAATCAAAAGGGCTTGTGAATTGTTTTGGTATTTATAAGGTAGGTGTGGACTTCCAGGAAAATGGTTGCGATTTTTGCCGTGAGATCTTTATCAAGGTGTGGGCAAATTCTATCCTGATTTACTATAATTATTCATCATTATATTCTCAAAATAATGTTTCGCCTCTCAATGGAAAAGGCTTTGACAGACATGTTTCTTATTAAAATATAATGGAGCTAATATCTTAACCAACTTGATCTCTGTACGTTTAGAATCTGTATCAAGAAAAATGTTTATGAGAATCTCTTGTTGGAAAGAAGAATTCATTGCGCATTTTGGTTGCACTCTCTGTTTCATCTTCATCTTGATTGTATGAGAATACTTGAATCACTATTTTGGGCGTTTCGGCGATTCTGCCTTTATCATATACACCTATTTCAAAAAAGTTTAATAATAAGAAAATGGAAAGTGGAACAAAGCTTGACTTGACAATATTGTTTTCTTGTGTTAAAAATCCGTGAATTCACTACATGAGCCTAACTGGCAGCCTAGATTGCCTTACTGAATGGCATAAACAGACAAAGAACTTGTATTCTCTAACCAGTAGTGTAAGACATTTGACATTTTTCAATTTCTTATAGTCAACATTAATTGAAATAGGTGTATAATAGACATAAGACAATCACTGGATCAACAACTTTACTTGATTCAATAGCGAGTTCTTCCGAACTATCTAACTTTCTCTACTAGCCATAGTTTCCAAGGATTTATGAAGGCATTTGTATTCATATTTTGTTATTTATCCGCAGCTGCGAGCATGACACAAATATCCTACGGCTCCACGTCAGCGACGTTGTCAAACAAGAATAAGTTTCCGAAATTCTTCAGGACATGCGCCAGTGACGTGCACCAAGCTTCGGCCCTCGCTGATCTTATCACTTACTTCAACTGGAGAAGAGTAAGTTTGCCATTGACAAGACGTTTCTTGTATGCCACTCATCCTTGGGGGTAATGGATTATAGAGGGCTTCAGGAAAAAGCGCGGGGAAATTAGGTGGAGGGACACTTTACAAGAAGATTCTTTTCGTTTCCTTTGCGCTCCTTTCAAGTAAACACCTTCGTTTTACTGCTGTTGTTGTTGTCGTGGTGATTGTTATCATTGCTGTTGATGATGTTGTTGTTGTTGTTGTTGTTGTTGTTGTTGTTGTTGTTGTTGTTGTTACATTCTAATTACAAGTATCAAAAATTCTTACATTTTAATGTAAATTCGTGAGGTTTGCGAAGTGTGGTTCTTGTCTTTTCTTTGAAATGTCCTTTATATTTGTTCACCATAAGTGGTCAAATAGTAAGCTAATAGCAATGTTCTCTCCCAGGTCAGCTCGATCACATCCACCACAGGTTACGCTAAGGAGCTCGTGGACAGATTTGAACAGGACGCGCGACTCAATGGAGTCCGTGTGATTGCGTCTGCTAAGATACCACCCGGACAGCCAGACATGGTTGAGAGGAAAGTTCAACTGGTAAGAGTAAAGCATGGACACCGTATCTATTGCTGTTGATAATGCTGCTGTTGTTGTTGATAGTGTTGATGATGATGTTGTTAATGTTGCTGTTGTTGTTGAAAGTGTTGATGATAATGTTGCTGTTGTTGTTGATAGTGTTGATGATGATGTTGTTAATGTTGCTGTTGTTGTTGAAAGTGTTGATGATAATGTTGCTGTTGTTGTTGATATTGTTGATGATGATGTTGATAGTGTTTCTGTTGTAGTTGAAAGTGTTGATGATAATGTTGCTGTTGTTGATGATAATGTTTCTGTTGTTGTTGATGGTGTTGCTGTTGTTGTTGATAATGTTGCTGTTGTTGTTGAAAGTGTTGATGATGTTGCTGTTGTTGTTGAAAGTGTTGATGATGATGGTACTTTTGTTGTTGATACATTTTCTCTCTCGTCTTGTAGGTGAAAGATGCTCAAACACGAATTAACCTGGTTAGTGCGCTACCAAACCGAGCACAGACCGTCTTCCAGAAGGCAAAAGAAAAGGTTTGCTTTTTTTAAAACATTAAACTCTTTATCCTGATAAGCTCTTGATGACACATACCAAAGAAACTTTTCAAATAAAAGTTTCCGAGGAGTATTATATTATTTGGCACTATACCTTCTTACGTAACAATCCTAGACGACCTCTAATAATGTTTTCGTCGCTCGCAGGGTATGACGGGACAGGGATGGGTATGGGTTGGTACTGATGGCGTCACGTCCATGCCAATCTCCGACTCGCAAACGGAATTGAAAGAGAGCATGCAAGGCACTATTGGAATAACTCCTAAATGTGAGTAACACAGTGTCTCTTAGAACACACGATCTCTCGCTTGGTGACACACTCTCTATCACTCACTCGCTTGATCACTCACTCGCTTGATCACTCACTCGCTTGATCACTCACTCGCTTGATCACACACTCGCTTGATCACACACTCGCTTGATCACACACTCGCTTGATCACTCACTCGCTTGATCACACACTCGCTTGATCACTCACTCGCTTGATCACTCACTCGCTTGATCACTCACTCGCTTGTTCACTCACTCGCTTGATCACTCACTCGCTTGATCACTCACTCGCTTGATCACTAACTCGCTTGATCACTCACTCGCTTGTTCACTCACTCGCTTGATCACTCACTCGCTTGTTCACACACTCGGTTTGCAGTGGTTTTGCTAGAAACCCGGTACGCTAGAAGATGTTTCGTTAGAAGCCTTGGTTGGTTCGCTAGAAGCCTTATACTAACAACGTTCAAACATACTTACTATAGTTCAAATATATAGAATTATAAATAAAATTTTGTTTAAGCTAGTCGTAGTAGGTAAGTTATTTTTCTACAAAGACACCCGAACAACGACGCTTTTTAAGTTGCGTTCGGCTGGAGCAATGTAGCGATTGAGACAAACTTTTTTTGTGGAATTTATCTAACTCGCGATTTTTGGAGCGAGCGTAAATCGGCTTGATCAGTCCTTGCTTGGTCACTCTCTCGCTTGGTCACTCCAGCATATTTAACCATTTGATCACATCGCTTGCTCGACCCACTAGCTCGATTACTCACTCCTTTGATCACCCACTTGTTTGATAACCACTCAGCACTCGAGCTCGCTCTATTAATCACTCGCTTGATCAATCACCAGCACATTCAGTCGTTTGATCACTCTTTCGCTTGATCACTCACTCAGCACACAAGCTTGCTTTATCAATCAGTCGCTTGATCAACCAAACCTTTGCTTCCACATTCGCTCTTTCATTTATTCACCCACCGATTGTACTTGCTCTAATTAATATCTGGTTATCATCTTCAGCTGGCAGTGGCGCGAAGTATCTGGACATTCTAGTCAAATGGTACAACAAGAAAAAGTTCGGTCTGGATGCGGAATATCCGGGAATTGTACTTAAAACTGTAAGTAAGGTCCAGAGTAGACTGGAACCATTTGTGTGGAAGACCTCTCGGATATTTTGCTGAATGCTTTTTTTTTTTCTTATTCAGATTATCACTACATCTGCGTACGTGCCACAAGTTTTCGATGCAGTGTACGCGTATTATCTCGCTTTTGACCGTTTGGACAAAGCCGGCAAGATACAACCGGTATGTGAGACTCGCTGCGTTATTGCTAAATACACCGTTCAAATAATTCTTAAGCGACTCCCACCCCCTTCTGATTATCCACTCAGCGTTCAAGTGGCTGATACTGCCAAATGCAGTATTTAATTGTAGCTTTGCTTTTCCGTGGAAGTTCTATGAATAAAAACTACAACTATTGCAAAGGTGTTTGCGCGAAAACGTCAAGAAAAAGCTAGAGCGCAAATAATCTAATTATTTTTTTATTTCCAGGGTGATTCGCCTTCAAAGCTAAGAAGTCTCGTGTTTGACGAACTGAAAAACATTCGCAGCCCCGACACTGGGTTTGTAGGCGCACAAGGTGAGAAATACGTCTCATTTAGGTGTTATTGTAAAAATACCTTTGATCAAATGTTTCCCTTTGATAAAATGTTGGAGAGAAGATATTTTTCTTGCTTCAAATCATTTTTAACCGGATTTTTTAAACTTAACTATTTGCCTTATTTCAGGAATCTACACCTACTTTGACAAAAATCACGATGGGCCCCCAGTCTACGATGTCGTTAACCTAAAGGTGATAATTATGTTCCTGCATATTGAGAATTTTGTGATATATTGTTTTTTGGTGAATAACCAGGCATTGGTGGTACTCTGTGTTGTTTTGATTCTCCAACACATTAAAGAGTCTCCAACACATTAAAGAGTTTCTGTCAGCCGCAAGCTTGTGAGGAAGTAAAAGTATCCTTTCCCATTGGCTGATTTGCAATAATTTGCCATGTTTTTGATTTTCAGTCAATATCTTTTATTGTAGTTCATAACGTTTTGAGCTTTTTAGATTCCTATTTGCGAAAATTTATCACATAATATTGTATCTTTCAAATTTGAATCAAAACAGCAGTAAAGTTGGGGCTGACTGTGGCTCTTTAGAGTCAACAACCCTTCCCACAATACATCATACTTCAACCAGATGGCTACTATTCTAGGCAGCGTTGCGGCTAGAAATGTTTGGTCTATTAGCTTAGATAATGAGGCATTCCACCCGATAAAAATTAAAAAGAAAAATATTGTTTATAGGGCACTAAATGGGATACGGTCGCGACATGGAATAGAAGCCTTGGAATTGAGCGAACAAAGGGGGACATTATCTGGCCAGGGAATACCAGGAACCCACCCACGGACCGCGGACTTCCCGGAAAAACGACATTTAGGATTGGCTTCATCGCTCCAACCCACCCCGACCTCGCCGGACTTGCACTGCTAGGCAAGGAATTCGAGTCCGCGTTTAAGGTACAGTGTTTAATTGTAGGCGGGGTCAAGGTAAAAGCATTTCGTGGCTGGAAACAACTCTCAATTTCTTTGAATTTAGTATATCGTACTTTTCTATGCTGTCTATGATTTGCAATAGCCGTAATAATGGCTACTAAAAGATACAAGTTCTTTCTAAGGACTAAAATATTTAATTTTTTTAACATTCATTATAACATCGAAATAATTCAACGCAGTTCAACTTTCTCATCCTCATCGCAAATTCTTAATGATACTAGAATAGATCTCTGTCCTATAGCACCTAGTATATAGTAATTTGCCACGAAGCTATCCCAACCGTGACGATATAGCATCCAATCTTCATTTTCCTTCCTGCCTTCCAGGTCGCTGTTGATATGATGAACAAAGATTTCTCGCTGTCCGTTGACTTTGATATCAAAGTACGGGGTGTTGGCAAAGACTTGGCGGAGGACTGTAAGCAGGCAGCGGACAGACTTGCAAAGGACGGCGTGGTGGCTGTTATCGGAGGCTATCGATCTGACTGTTCCATCGCTAGCGCCAAAGTGCTAAGTACGTTTTAAAGTGATATCTGATGGTGATGCTTTGGGACATAGCGATCTTTGTAGGCGCTTTCTATTCTCTTTCACTGCGTTCAGCCGAATAGAAAATATTTATTGTCTATATTATGAAATAAGAGAGACAAGATGTAGGAGGATAGCCATCCATAGTTAAACAAGTTTTTTCTTTGCCTGATAACTTGCCAAGGTTC
Source organism: Nematostella vectensis (assembly GCF_932526225.1). NCBI lineage: Eukaryota > Metazoa > Cnidaria > Anthozoa > Actiniaria > Edwardsiidae > Nematostella > Nematostella vectensis. The sequence continues at coordinate 11,129,743 of NC_064041.1, read as the reverse complement.
TCATTGTGTTGAATTCTTATTAGCTAAATGATCAATACAGACAATACAGCAACATTAAGAAAATATTTTGGGGCACGGCAACACCCCTACTGGTCAATTTCTTATAATTTTTGAAAATATTGGGGGGGGGGGCACGTGCCCCCAGTGCCCCACCCCTTGCTACGGCCTTGGTTCTCCAAGGTTCTTTTTGTTACAAGACGTACTTATGATTCCTGGATTCTTTCCCTCTAGGCTCTAGCAGCAATCGTGTCCCTCAGATATCTTACGGCTCCACGTCCCCCCGTCTCTCCGATAAGACTCGCTTCAAGTATTTCTTCCGCACCAGTGCTTCCGACAAGCACCAGGCGAAAGCTTTATCCGCGCTTTTCCGCAATTACCGCTGGCCGGAAGTGGGTACGATCTCAACCGCGGACTCGTATGGATGGGATTTGGTGGATACATTCAAGAGGAAGGTAGAAGGAATGGTTGACGTACCTGTCCGTGTTATTACGAGTCAGCGGTTTCCTATGGATGGGAGAGCGAAGTCGGTCAGACCTAAAGTCGACAATGTAAGAATCATCAGTTTGCATTTCCATAATTTTTGTATTTGATAACAAAACTGATTAGGATACAATTAAGTAGTGCGGAATTCGTTGTTATTGTGTACCATTTTCTTTAAAGAGTGTTAATTAGCCATTCCTTTGTTATTGTTTACATTTGAAAATACACCAGTCTATTTGCAAGTGACTTGGTACTTTGCGTGACTCGGTACATTGCGTGACTCGGTACTTTGCGTGACTTGGTACATTGCGTGACTCGGTACATTGCGTGACTCGGTACTTTGCGGCATAATGGCACTATGGTTTGCCGTTCTTTAAAATCAAAAGTGATTTTTTGTAGTCATTCAGGACGTCTTGATTGCCTGTCTTTTTTTCTTCTAAAACAAAATATTCTCTTCTAAAACCTGAAATATTTTCTTTTAAAACTTGAAGTATTCTCTTCTAAAACCTGAACTTTTTTGTTCTAAAACCTGAAATATTTTTTTCTTAACCCTGAAATATTTTCTTCACAGCTTAAAACCTTGGACAGCAAGGTCAACCTCATATCCATGATCCGCAACGACGCCGAGACAGTCTTTCAGCAGATTCGCGAGCTGGGCATGACGGGTAAAGGGTACGTGTGGCTAGCGAGTGATGGCGCCACCACGTCGACCTTCGAGAAACAGAAGGATCTAGAAGCTGCCATGCAAGGCATGCTGGGAACGCAGCCAAAGAACGGAGAAGGCAGCTTGTATTTGAAATTCCTCGCGGCGTGGAAAGAGAAGGAGGCGACGTTGTACCCTGGAATTGTGCACGGACGACCGGTAAGTTCGAATTCTCACAACTGTAATGTGTATGTTATGGGTACAATTAGATAAGGAGAATTTGAATAACAATAACAAAGTAACGAAGTAGCGTCAAATTCGCTGAACATGAAGAATGAAAAAAAGCTTTTTTTGTCATAGTACACGCATGCGCTTACGATACTAACCCCCTCTCCCCACGCCCTAGTTCCAGACCCCCACATCCGCAGCATTCACGGCCCAGCTGTTTGACGCCGTTCACGGGGTCGCACTTGCGCTGTCTGATCTCGTCAACAAGAAGCAGATCAGCCGTAAAACTGACGTCATGAGCGTACGAGATAAGCTCTTTCAGAAGCTCAAGACCTTTGACGATCCCAACACAGGGTACCCGAGCGCTACGGGCGCCAATGATGTGATGTATTTTGATCAGAACTTGGATGGGCCCCCGCGTTACGATGTCGTCAATTTGCAGGTATGAGATTAAATATTGTTTAAAGATTGACTAACAGCCAATACTTTTTGTTGTTTGCTTTCGAAAGATGTGTAAGAAAACTTTGGAATAACTAAGCTACAAACACTTCCCTTGTATGAAAAATTACCCTAGCGCTCAAGGATGTACACAGCTTTATATAACCTCTCTTCTATCTTCATCCACAGGGCAGCAACTGGATCACAGTGGGACAATATGATCCCAGTAACGAACAAGTTCATATAATAAGGGACCCTGTCTTCCCGGGGGGCATTACGATACCCCCAGGCCCCGCTCGGCCGACCTACAAAATCGCCGCCTTTTTCCCAAAGCATGACGAGCTGCGCGCGCTAGCGGAGCTTGGCCGTGAATGGGAGGCTGCCTTCAAAATCGCCGTGGAACACGTGAACTCTTCACCAGAGTTCAAGGTGGCGTTTAGCTTTGTCACGTTCGACGGTGGGCCAACTGCTTTGACATGCGCAGAGGCGGCTAAGGTAAGGCGCAGACTCTATAACTGTAGTTACTATATAACTCTATAACTGTACAAATCTCCGGGCACAAAGTAGGATGAAAGCCTTTAATGATATCAGGCAAACTATTGTTATTACTTGAGGAGCTAGATTCGCCAAGCCACAGTGCTCGATGTCTTTTGTGCGCATGGTAAGTTAAACAATGTACAAAAGAATATATAACAAGGGTTTATAGGTTTTTTTTATTAATGTGTAAAAGACACAGTATATGTTTGTAGTTGTTTTTATTTACCGATTAATAAAAGCCTTTTTCTGCCTTTTTCATAGAACCTTCCAGATGACGTTGACCTGATCGTGGGCGAGGCTCGCTCCACGTGCTCTATCGCCATCGCTGACGTCACACGCGCGCGTAAAATACCGCAGATCTCGTACGCATCTACAGCCACTAAGCTTTCGGACAAGCAAGGCTACCCACAGTTTTTCCGCACATGCGCAGAAGACCGTTACCAGGCCATGGCGCTATCCAAGGTAAAGAGGATAAATGATTGGTTTGACCCCATGTCTAAAGTTCTTTTTTAACTATTAAAACCGAGTTCGCTTAGTCGCAGAACACCAGACTAAAATTTAAATCCTAATTCTTGCTTTCAAGGACTTTCAACTCTTGAACACTTTCCACTTTGCAGTTCTCAGTCTAGTTTGTGTCCCTCCACCACCCTCTCCCCCTAATAGTGTATTTTCTCTTCGGCCTCTGCTCGGTGTCTAGTTACGTGATTCATCGTTGGGCGATTATGAAGTTGTAGCGCGACTTTCTTTTCTTTTGTTACCTTGATTATCATTGTAACGAGATTGGTATTTTTCGTGACGTCCTAGTACGCTTGCCGTAACACACCTGGATCATCAGCTTCAAAAAGATAAGTGTTTTACTTCAACCCTATCGTTTACTATTTCCAGGTGGTTGAGAGGTACAAATGGGAGCGGATAGGAACCATAGCAACCACTGACGAATACGCGGAGAATCTGGCTCGCAAGTTTGCTCTGGATTCGAGGAGGGATGGTCGAGAGATAACCGCTGAGTCGAGGTTCAACATGCACTCAAGAAGTGCAGTCACGGATGAGGTTAAAGAGGTAGGGAATTATTTTCTAGCATTTTCAATCAGACCCCGCTTGACATAAAAATGCTCTTATTCTACGGGGAGAAAAGCTTCAAAATAGAGAGCTTAAGCAAGTCAACACGAACGGCACCTAAAACGGCGCGCGCGCTCACAAATTGCTGAAAAACGGCGTTGACGTCCGTGACAGGAAATCGTTTTCAAAGTTGATACGTACTTATTCATCCTGTATGTTTATACTAAGAAACGTGGACATTTTCACATAAAAAGGACACAATTTTAAACCCATGTATGTTCATTGATTTTTTATTTTCTAGCTAAAGAGCGCTGGTGCTGCCGTTAATTTGATCAGCTCCGCCACGGATGACGCGGAAAAGATCTTCCAAGAAGCGATTGAACAGGTACACGAGTCACCTTTTTTCAAGCCATAAAATTATGATATAGTGATATTGAAGCGCTCTTGTCAGCCACACATTTGTTATTGTTTTTAATCGAAATTGGAAGACAAATTATTTAAACAAATTTCGTAATGACCATCTAAAAACAAAGTTGTATATGTTCTTTACCCATTTCGATCTACAATATCGCAATAGCGTTCTCCAATCGGCCGATGTAAATGGATGCATTTTCTCACTTGGTTTTTTGACAGGATGTCAAAATAGCGGCTGAAAGAGGCTCTAAGGGAACAACTGTGTCTCGCACTTCGGTTGCCATTACTTTCACACTTTTTACAACCTTCCCTTTTCTATTCACTTTGACTTAATTATTGGAAATTCTGATGATTGACATTTTGGTAAATTTTACCAGGAAATGACCCACAAGGGCTGGGCGTGGCTTGGTACAGATGGCTCTACGTCATCGACATTCGTCAACTCCCCAAATCTTCGCCAAGCGATGCAAGGCATGGTGGGTACCAGGCCCCAGGAGGGACGCGGCGCTCTCTTCCAAGCTCTGCTAAGGAAATGGTCAGAAAAAGACGCGCTCGGGTTTCCGGGTGTCGTGCACACGTCGAGAGTTCCACAGGTGAGATAACAGTGTTAGTTTACTTTGAAAATGAAGTGTACTTAAAGCGGCGATCCCATCCCACCCATGATGCATTGCTTTTGCGGACATTTTCAAGTTGGCGATCTACACCTATTTCAAAAAAAGTTGTCGGGGCAAATGGCGAATAGCAATTGGCAGTTTTAAGACCAATCACTGCTTGTGGGTATAATATTTGTAAGAATAAAAAAATGATAGTTAATATAATCGCAGAAGTTATCCACATTTTTTCCTACATTCAGTAGAAATTGGACGAGTTACATGGTATTTTGACAATTTGGATTTGCCATTTACACTGACAACATATTTCGAAGTAGGTGTATATTCCGGTACGTTTACAGTCGAGAATATTCTATAATGTCTTTTCAATCTTCCCATGAGTGATTTTTAGTACATTTCATCAGAAATATTGTTTTGATTTTCAAGTATAGTACTTTCATTAAAATATGTTTGTTTATTTTTAACATATGATATTTATTTATAGTCATTGATGGATAATGCCCGATATTAATAAGCATTTTTGTTACCATATTCTCAGGCGTCTATTTATGTAGCACAAGTGTTCGACTCGGTCCTGGCCTATGCGCATGCGCTAACTCGACTCCACGAATCCAAACTGATAACCAAGGTCTGTATACGACACCATGTTTTGCTTCACACTTTCTTCTCTCCCTCATACTCACGTGCACGTGCTGTAAATCCCAGCTCACACCGCGGCGCCTGATGCAACAAGAACTTGTGGACGAGCTCAAGAAGATGCGGGATCGTAACACCGGCTTCAACAGCGCCATCGGCGACAAGATGTTCTTCGACTCGCAACACGACGGACCTGCGAGCTACGACATCGTGAATCTGAACGGGAACTCGTGGATCAAAGTCGGCAGTTACTCCCCCACGCGGGGCCTCAGCATGCCTCGCGAGGTGGTGTGGCCAGGGGGAAGCCTCACGCCGCCCTCCTCCAAACAACCAAGGTACGTGGCACAGGCTAGTGCTTTACTATAGAGAGTTTTTTTAGTCGCTTTCTAAGGACCTCCCAAAAAACAGCGTCGCTAAAGTTTTATTTACTCGTTGAGTGCAAAGCGTCCGACAGGTGACATTTTTTCTATCGAAGGGCCTACGCGTAAATTTACATTTATTCCCATTATTATGATTATTACATTTATTTCCGTTATTATCATTATTCCCATTATTCATTTGTTGGTTTTCTCACGTTGGTTAATGGTGGCGCTGGTTTTACAGTAGATTTAAATGAAGATGGCAGCTTAATTTTCAAATTAAAAAAGGACCGTTCGAAACCTTAGGCATGAGAAAGAGGTGCGGTTATGTCAAAACAAAGGAAAAAAACTTGAAGTTTGCTCTAACTAATAGATAAAAAAAATCAAAAAGCCCAAACTGTCGTGATCTCGTATCAGAACAATGAATACAATACACCAAAAACTGGGATTCGAATCTGCCGAATTTTCGTCTTTAATAAGACTTCTTCAGAGTCTGCCCTCAGGTGTATTAATAGATAAAAGGATATAATGAATAAACTGCTCACTCTAAATTGTCTTTCCATAGTGTCTCAAGTTCGTCTGAGCCCGCAGTATCGGACTCAGTAACCCCGCCTGGCCTGGTTGCATTGGGAGTAGTATTTGGAGTATTCGCGTTGGGCGTGGCTGTGTTTATTGGATTCCTCATCCACAGGGAGAGAAGGGGGCGACCGTCATTCGGACCACAGGTTGGTAATTAATCACAATGTCTCCCAATTGAATCCGTCCCTTCTCATTTGCACGCGTTATAAGAATAGGACGGATTGGACGGAATCATAAATGATATGGAGGTAACGGTTTTTCACCAATTAATCCCTCCATTCCGCATTTTTTCGCTTTACTAGCAATTGAAGCGGGAATACAATTGCGGCAATCTTTATCTTTAAATATCTTATCTGTTCTAGCGAGTTAATCCGGCAATGTGCGGTCAGCGGAGGCTGCCGCGTGAGAACCGGTAGTTTAGTCTATCTTATATGGACACGATTGTAGCAATTGACTGGTCATACAAGTTACACGGATTGCCGTAAAGTGTTGAGCCCAAACTCATGTGCACAGTGCATGTGTTTATCTTTTATAGACCTTATTGTAACAATTGACTGGTCATACAAGTTACATGGATTGCCGTAAAGTGTTCAGCCTAAACTCATGTGCACGCTACCCTATCCCAACTTATGCATCATACTACCACCCAACCATGTCCCCCCCCTTGTCTTCGCTCATCTCGACTTTAATGGCCACCAGAACCCTGTGAAATTTGCGGATTATTTTTCACGTAGCTCATGTCTGTGTTGTGCAGGTATTCAAGCGAGGAGCTGGCTCCGGTGGGCCTCCTGTTAATGACATCTCCGTGACTCTGGATGGACCTGCGTCTCATATTGTTAATGGGAGTGTGGTTCGGTTACCCAGTCATAAACCTCCCGTACCTGTCTGACAATTAAAGGTACATACATTTGTAGTGATGCTTCGTCTGAAGCAGAGCCGTAGCAGGCCACGTAAGATTTTGGGGGCACAATACAGAAATATTAAGAAAATATCGGGGGGAACAGCCGCGCCCCTACTGGTTATTTCCTTATAATTTTTTTTTAAATATTGGAGGGGGGCACATGCCCCCAGTGCCCCACCCCCTGCTACGGCCCTGGAAAGGATAATTGATGATGTTTATAAAGATGACGACGATGATAATGTCTATGATATGGTAGAGGTGATAATGATGATGGTAATGATGATGCTTAGAAGAGGTGATGGAAGCGATGATATTAGCTATGATAGTCGTGGCCAAGTGATATTGATGAATGTGAAAGGTTCGCAAAAATGTTGTTGTTGGTGGTGTTGAGAATCATGCTAATTGTGATAATGATTATGTGATAAGGGTACTGAGTATTGCTATTTTTTATAATGAAGATTATGATAATAACGAAGATAATAACCTTTCTATATTTTCTTTTTACAAAAGGCCCAAATAAGAAAGAGGAGAAACCGACGAGCCAAGCGAAAGGACTCCTCCTCCGAAACAAAAGCTGGTTTTACAGCTACATAATGTGCAGAGAAGACATCGAAGATAAATCCATACTCGGGTTCCCTTTGGTCATTCCTTTATTGTGCCAAATGCCACGCGTTCAGTTGACCACGGAAAACCACATGAAGCAAATGTGCCTAAAAGATTGCAAAACAAGCTTGTTTGCAGTGAAAAGAATTCAACGAAACTGCGAAACGAAAACAAAAAAACATCCAAGAAAGAAAAACATAGAAACTGTATTATTTATTGAAAGAGCTAGAGTAATTTTGACTGTACAAAATTGCTATTGTAAATTTGTATTTATAATGAATAGCGCAGATATAAAAAAGTAAGAAAGTAAGGAGGGCTTATTGGGGGGGGGGGGGAGATTAGAAGCGTTGATCGTTATTGGTAGACGAATAGACTAAATATCAGCTTAGAAAAGCAACATTCTGTATCTTTTCACCTTTTTAAACATGATTCCATGGACAAAACTTAAAGGAATTTCATGACATTTAATATCTAAGGTCCGTTTATAACCCTTTCACTTCTAATTCCATGGACTATTTATTTAGTACTCTGTGCTAGAGAAAATCTCTAGAGACCTCGACAATAGTAACTCTAAAGAAGTAAATTAGTTCCACCAGTAGACATTTGTATGAGCGTAAACTCTTTTATAACGACCGCCAACTACGAGGTGAAGACCTTGTTTGTAATTCTGCAAAGAGAGGATCTTGGACAGCAATCCAGCAAATCGTTTTCTACAACAGTACACGCCACAAGGATATGGTTAAGGAATACACGTTATTGTTGAAATTTGATATTTTTCTAAAAATAGAGGACTATTTTCATGTCAAGTTGTTATCAGTTTAAAGCTTTCGTTAAGCTGCCAGTGATCATTGTAAATACGTTAGAATTACGCGAGAATTGAAATAAAATATAACGTAAAGAATGCTACTTAAAGGATCACATGAACGCTTGCACAAAGAAGCGTTGATCGTTATTGGTAGACGAATAGACTAAATATCAGCTTAGAAATGCAACATTCTGTATCTTTTCACCTTTTTAAACATGATTCCTTGGACAAAACTTAAAGGAATTTCATGACATTTAAGATCCGTTTATAACCCTTTCACTTCTAATTTCATGGACTATTTATTTAGTACTCTGTGCTAGAGAAAATCTCGACGATATCAATCATTTTAATTCTCACACACAATTTGGGGAATTTTTTGTCGATCATTAAAAGGAATTAAATGGTTGTGTACCATTTTATGAGACCTCGACAATAGTAACTCTAAAGAAGTAAATTAGTTCCACCGGTAGACATTTGTATGAGCGTAAACTCTTTTATAACGACCGCCAACTACGAGGTGAAGACCTTGTTTGTAATTCTGCAAAGAGAGGATCTTGGACAGCAATCCAGCAAATCATTTTCTACAACAAGACACGCCACAAGGATATGGTTAAGGAATACATGTTATTGTTGAAATTTGATATTTTTCTAAAAATAGGGACTATTTTCATGTCAAGTTGTTATCAGTTTAAAGCTTTCGTTAAGCTGCCAGTAATCATTGTAAATACGTTAGAATTACGCGAGAATTGAAATAAAATATAACGTAAAGAATGCTACTTAAAGGATCACATGAACGCTTGCACAAAATAAATGAAATATATGAAATAAAACTTTGTAACAAAACAGCATTCTTCCGTGTAACTATTTTTTATCATCCTCATTTTGAAATTGACCCTGTATTTTGGGACTAGGACTAGACAATGCAAGGGCGGGGGAACAGAGTTTGATAATAAACCACGAAATTCCTTGTAATATGACTGGAATGTGCCTCCGTGTTTGACTAAGTTACGTTGCGTATTCTGAGCTACTACCCCGTGCGGCGCCAACACTGCTCCCTACGCGCTAGCCGAAACGTGGTTTATTATCAAACTCTGTTCCTACCGCCCTTGAAAATGGTAGGTTTTGGAAATCTGCTCCCGGAATATCCTCGTTAGCTAGATTCTCGAAATTAACGATATGTTGTTGAATTCATTCCTTGAAATTGTCCCAGCATGCCCAATCCCCCGCGCACCGTAAGATTGGCGAATTCCCTATCTAGCGCAGCGCGTGCCTTACCCTGGTCTAAATAGAGAGACGCACGATGCTCTGGAACCAGGGTACGCGTGCCTGGTCCCTGACGTTTTTTTTTTCTGATCGGGTTTCCTGTGGTTGTAGCTGGGCATCTCTCCTTTCTCCTTCTTTTCTCGCATTTCTCCTTCCCTTAAGATTCCGATAAAGATATTATACTAAATGCAAAATATCCGACTGTAAATAAAAATGAAGACGCGTATTTATTTACCTGATGCAATAATGATTAAGGTGGAAGAAATCACGAGTAATTAGTACATTATAAGAGCACGGAAAAGCATGCGAATCAGGATTACAAAGCCTGCGTTGCACGTGCCCCAATCAAATCTTGTGCCGACCCCTTTCATGGCACACGCTCTAACAAAACGCACAACGAGACAAATGAAGCTTGAATAGCGTTTCAATCACGGGCTTAATAAAGTTTGAAAAACATGTAATGAACCTTAATCAAGTGTACAATATAAATACAGCGCGCGTTTTTACTATCCTCCACAATTCCCATAGGAGCCGAGCCAGCAGTTACTCTAGAGGTAAGGATTATACACACGTCACTAGGGCTTGCAGCTAGGACTAAAAGTTCGGTCAAGCAAACATAAAACCTGGATTTTTAACAAAAAAAATAATAGTTTATTTACGCTTATTTTCTGATGGAAAACGGCGATTTGGGTTGATTAACCGTGCTGCAATGTAAACGATTGCTCTTTGTGTTCTCGCAAATTATAAACGGCGATATAGTTTCGAAGAGAAGTGTAAGGGCGGTAAAAGCAATTTTGCTTAATTTTGTGTCGTGGGTAAAACTACCAACACCCCTTTTGATTCTTCTGCCAGTTATTTTTTTTGCCACTGAATTATTCATTCACGTTCCCTGTAAGAGTAAAATGGAAAAATGAGGACATGTACCTGCAGAATAGAGAGCTCTTTCTCGCCTGGCACGCAATATATTTTACTCACGTGACTTAAAACTAGCTCGTATTAACACCTAACCTTGTTTAGTCTCCGGAGATTTGATTTCCCCTTTAATTTTTTCCATAATGGATAAACAAGCATTTCTATAATTATATCTGATGGTCCTAAAATAAGGCATAATGATTTAGTTCCAACTATTGGATAAACTTTTGTTACTTCATACAAAGACGTCAAAATCAAAAATAACACATTCCCGTCGTGTTTTAAGATTTCTAACGCGTGGTGCTCTTTGTAAACAAATGTTCAAATCAATTTTTTTTAATTGCGAAGGATGTCATTGTACAAATTCTAATAAAATTTAAGGTGCTTGTTTTAAACAAATCAATCTGTGCCCGTATTGATCTATCGTACACCCGAGTACACGAAATAAATACCAATATATTCGCTTGCGAAACCGAATTCATTTGGTCCGCCATGAATCCGACAGTTTTCTGTACGTTTCATATGAACAAAATGCGGTTCAATTTTGATAGCTGTTGCTAGTGATCAAGAATTATGAACTATTTAAAAAGTTGGCGGCAAAATGGCAAATCAATAATATGAATTAACATCAGTTTATTTTATTAAGGGGAGGTTTTGAAGAGCGCTCAACTCGTGCTTTTTTTCCGATGGAAAATAAATGCTTTCTCATTAATGCTTTCTGTAAAATGACAAAGTTTGACAGATACTCTAAAGTCAATGAAGCAAAACTTCTGAAATAAACAAAAATACACTGTCATGAACGAGAAATCCATATTTATAAATTGTTCGTAATAGGAAAATAACGACAAGGAATTATTATGTGGTAAACTATTACAAAATAACGTTTCTATTATGAATGGGGCGGATCTAGCTTTTCGCTAAAGGGGGTAACTTTTTGTTACATATGGCTTTCTGGCAGCCCAAAGTTAGGGGGTTTAAACCCCCTAAACTCTCCCCCTAGATCCGCTACTGTATGATATCGCAAAATAAATGCAAGCACAAGATTTTGGGCTTCACATAAGTTTCCAAATCTCCATCATTCGACTTAAAATCGCATATTTACCTCCGCTTCATAACGCACAGCACAACAACAGGGAGAACTCCTGCTTAATTTGAACTTTGGAGCACATAGTTCCATTTTGATATTCCGAATATCATTGTATTTTTTTCCCTTTCTATTGACCTTTTTATTCTTGACAAGGTTTGAGGAAAAACTTTCAATTGCGGGAATAAAGTGGTATCGTTAAATACACAGTAGGACTGTAGCCAGTATGAGGCGAAGCCCTTGTCATATTCAGGAAAATAATAAAAGCAATTTTCTATATATTTTGTGGACACCCTATTCGGCAATAATTGCCTCTTGTCATGAGAATTTTTGACTTATGACTATAGTGGTTTTTCCCAGGTTATTTTATTCGGGGATACTGCCCTGAAGGTGCAAGAATGTGACACGGATGCCAAGGCGAACAGAAAGGGGCCTAGAGGCCCGAGTTGACGAACCTGCCGAAATTCATTAAACATTTTACGCGATTTGTCAAAGAGAAAGTCCGCCTTTGGATGCAACCTTTTTGCCAAATACGAAACGCAATGACCACTTAAGAATACACTTTTAGGTTTATCATCTTAAAATAAAATCAATTAAGATTGGTTTGATTCAATAAATTGTAACGGCCCACTCTTCGAACATTTGAGTACAAACAAAACGACTCCTGCAAATTAAGATCTCTTCATGATTAAACTTGTGGGCGCATTTATCATAACATTGCGTCGTGTGTGTTCAGCTTTCCATCAATTCAATAAATTGTGCAGATATCATTCTCTATTCTGGAAAAGAAATTTAAAGTGAAGGGAATAACTTAAACCGGAGATTTAAATAATGTTTACTAACTGATCAATGATCTTTGGCCCGCTTTAGAAAAAAAAAACAATCGCAAAGACATAAAGAAGGCTGTTGCTCTTGACAAAAAAAAATTGAAAAACAAAATACCTGCCGAATGTTTTATTTTACTCTTTTTCGATTTTCATGTGAAAAATTAACATTCATCAAGCTTTAATAAGGAAAAATGAAAACATTTCTTGGCTACTGCTGCCAAGGGGGGGGGGGGGGGGGGGGGGAGCACATGGACTGGGGAACGTGCGGAGACAAACCTTTTGTTTGTTTATTAAAGCATCTTTAAATGCAGTTGCTTGGAATAAAATGAGAAAAATAAAAATAAAATGAGATTTTTACTTCAATATATTTGGCTCTAAACGGAATACCATATAAAAATCTCATCTTTCATGCTGAGAAGGACTTACTCTCAAAATTCTAAATATTCCGTCAATGTGAAAAATTGGTACAGATTTGTGGCAAACGGTTTGTTTATTTCCTAACTAAATTATGTTTGTTCAACTGTTGGATAATAAAAATAATTTTTAAGCAATTTGTCAAAACAATCAATATCTTTTTAGACTCCTTTTTTCCTTGATAATGATCATGTGTTTTCTTTCTATTACTCATGTAAACAGATTCCTAAAACGCCTTCTCCTTGAAATAGCGCCTTTCCATAAAGCTCTTACGAACTTACGCTCAGCTGAACCGGTTATTGCACTGAAATGGACATACTTTGAATGTTTGTTTAAGATAAACAAAAGCTTCTCTACGCGATGTCAAAAGTAAGGAAGCGAAAAACAGTAGTTGAAAGTGATTTTAGCACCTTCAGTCAACCTACGGCTCGGCATTTCTTATGAAATGAAGGAAATATTTAGAGTTAAGTGTAATACCGTGTTCCTATGTCCATTAGGCTGTTATCGTAGCTATAATAGAAACCCACTTCTTGACTAATGTTTCTTAAAAGAACGGACTCTAATTCATCTCGGATTGAAATTAAAATGGTATTGAGTTGAGCATCGATAGACAAGCTATCTTGCGTCACTAATCAGAAGTGCTGGTGACCTTTTGAAAGTTTTAAGAAAAGAAATGATTAAGCTTTTTGATAACATCAGACTTTCAAAGGAATCTCGAATGTATGTTTGGTGTATTTATGTTCATGTCATTACTTTTAAACTAAAGTTTAGAATTGGAAAAGTGATTATCAAACCTACACGGATATTCAATGGAAAAGGAATTTACTTTTGAATAAACATTTTTTTATTCTTTGATTTCCTTTTTTCATTTTCTTTTAACTTTAAACGAATGGAATGCTCAATATTTTCCTGTCCATTTCTTTTTAATTTAGGTAGTACAGAGAATAGATGAGTTGGTCATTTCAAAGTAACAAAATGAAATTGATCTGAAAATTGAACTTGGCTATTACTGGTCTTTTCAAAACACTTTACCCTGAAGCAAACTCATGCGGGTAGCATTTAGCAAACGTTAAAATAAAATGAAAAATGCTCCCATAGGTATTTAGCTTTTTCTCCTATTGACACTGCACCGAAAAGCCTTTCAGCAAACTAAACTTTATAAAAGTTAAAGTAATCCTTTAAAGCAGTCTATTTAAGGGTGTATTATATGGTGCGACAGGTGTATACTCTAGGCAAACCGTCCCAGCCCGCGCGCCACGAACCTACGATCTGTCATATTAAAAGACATTTAGTTGAGTCGCAATGATATGTTAGAAGATCGATATGACCTTTAATTGGACGAGCACTCAAACTTTAGCCGGATCCTTTAACAACATACTGCTAGGATGTTTACCATGAGGTTCAGACTTATCACCCATCACGCCAAGCCTTGTGCGTCACATAATTACGATCTCATTACGCTGCAATTCCGGTAGTGCGGAAATTACAGGGCTCTCATTGTCTGGTTGCAGCATATAAAGGCCGCACACTCCAAGACTCGACAACACTTAAGTCCACTGCAAGTAGAAAGGAGCTTTCCTCAAAGATCCCATCCCGACATCATGAATTCCAGAGTCGTTTTTGTTCTCGTCGTTGTTCTACTGGCGGTGGCATTCGTCCAACATAGCGAAGCCTTCACGGCGGGCGGAGGAGGCAACGTCCCGGCAGGCAAAAGGGAGTTTATGGTGAGTAACTGTACAACGCCTTGTATAGACTTGTCAAACTAGCCCGTTAGAAAATAGATATTTCTTCGTTTTATCGAGAGCTAAAGATGTTGGAAATCATATTCTTGGGTTAAAAGCAGGACAATTCTTTGTAAGGGATGTTCAACTAGCTTTTTCATTCGCGATTTATTAATTCTTTTACGGGGCCGGGGCTAGGCCGATGAAAAATGCCGGGAGCTTTCATGAGATGTTGATATTCTTGGAGAAAGATTTGTTTTAACATATTGGGCGGGAAAACGGAATTACAAAAGAGGAAGTCTTTGGCTGTTTTTCATATAATTTGCGAAATCAATTTTAAATTCTTTGTGAGCAAAATAATCAAAATAAAATGGTGAATTTTAAAATGGGAAAGTTTTTCCATTTGTTTTATTACAATTAAAGCTCTCTTCAGTAATATGGCATTTTTGTTTCTAGAAGACGGGTTCATTTATAACGGTTTTTCAACGTACTTTGCGATATGAAATTTTGGTGTCGATGACTTGTGTGTGCATTTGAAAAGCAAAGTTTAATTGAATTTACATTACTCCATAGTTTAATTTATAAGGTGTCATTCAGCATTGGAAAACTAAAAGTCAATATAATACTCTATGGGGTATGACTCAAACGCTGTTGTGGACATTAAAAACTCATAAAGAAGTCAGTCGTTGCTCAAACGAGGGACTTTGAGAAACTGACAGTTTTTGGCGTCGAATGACAGCAAACTTGATTAAAGTTTATTCTCCAAAATAAAATAAAAATAGAGAAAGATAATAAGTACCACAAAACGTACTTTCTATAAAGAAAAATATCTTTGCCTTAAAGATAAAATAAATAAAAGTTTCGGACTTGAATGCTTAGATAGAAATCGGCAAAAAAAGGACTAGGAATTTTTTTTTTTTTGAAGTAGGCGTATTTTACACCCACGGTGTGATTTATCACGGTTTGATTGCCTTTGGTGAATTGGAACCGTTTAGTGTTCAGGAGAGCTACTCGATGTTATCAACAGAACCCCTTTTTGTATAATTCTAAAAAGATAAAGAAATTACTTTCGGAAATTAGCTAAGTATGGTATATCGAATGCCTTTTGGTGCCTCAAATCTACTTTTAGATGGAGTGCCCCGGGTGAAATTCCATCAGTGCTGTCAAATTAGAATGGTGGATAAAGTGTTTTAGTTGGGATAAAGTGCCACAGCATTGAGTCAATAGTATTTGCCAAATGAGACAACTTTTATTTTTTCTGTCGTTTTTCTTTTTTCCGGCTTCCCGATTTTTATCTGACTTCTTGAATGCTTGGAAAATTTATCACTTTTGATAATGGAGCAAAGGAAACCAAAAGGTTGGCTCCATTTGAATTATTATTTTCCTACTGCGTCGCAATGGAATTATACTGTATTGTTTTAAATATTTCAACTCAATTTAAAGAAACTCTACGAGATATTGCTCAGGAATTTTTTTTTTACAAACAAACAAAATGCATCTGTCATCAACCAGTCCAATTATAAAGATTAAGAAAAGAAGTAATTTTTTTTGTCTTCCTCGAGATCATCTAAATGTTAAAAACATTTGAAGAAGCCAGAAAGTCTCCTCTATTTCTGTTAACCTTTAAACAGCATTAATTCTGTTTTCTAAAACATTCTTTATTACATTTCCGCCACCTTTCTTAATAGGAGTATTCTTTCTTCAACCAAATCTCTTCACGGGAGACTTTAGCGAACAAAGGGTGACTGTGAACTTTTGTTAGGGATTCAAAAACCTATTAATTCCAGTATTAACTCACTAACTCATGTTTTTCTGTTCAGTGATTATTTCTAAAAGTATGAAGAAAATCTTGTCTTGTTTTAGCTATCAATGAGATTGGTACATACGAGTTTTTTTTTTCATCTTTTTACTAATTCCTATTTTTGTTTCGTGGTTTTTAATTCGCTTTCCAAACATCCACATGAACACAATCCAGGTGTCTTGAAAGTACGATAGAAAGGAGTGCTGAGTATTAATTTGTGGAATATTTTTCCGCCATAAAAGGGCTTGTTCTTCGAGCATTCCATGGACGCAGCCAGTTAACGGAGAGCGAGGTGGCACTTTGTTGGCTTTTTACAATTTTAATTAATCGATAATCGATACTAATGTAAAAAGCATATAATTACGAAAATTTTATTGCCGTCGAAGAACGTTCCTCCTATCTAAACATAGGTGTATACGGCTTTAAGTGGAATGTAAGGATTTATTAGAGATGAGAAATTTGAGATAATTCGACTTCTAATGCTTTCTTTTTATTTTTTTTTTTTTTCAGCTCAAGAGAGCCGTCCGAGACCTCTGCTTGGCCGCAAGACAACATTGCAAGAGAGAATTCTTCACAACCAACGAAGAATGACCTTCTTTATTTAGGCAAAATGAATTTTAAAAACAAAACCAAACACAAGAAAAAAAGACTTATGATAAGTGTTCCTGTTGGGTCACCCGCGATGAGGCGATGAGAAGATCCGTAACCATTAGTCCATTCGCATCGAGGAGTCGACCATTTGTCTTCCAAGAAATTCCGTGTAAAATATTTGCAATAATCGAATAAATAGATTGATTTCGAATAAATAGATTGATTTTAAAAGAATTTGAAGTGGTTTGATGCTTGAGTTGATTTTTATGGGAACGGAGCACAGTATTTCAGAACTGATTATAATGAAAAACTTGCTCTCAAATGAGGCACTGGTTTGGTGTCTGACGGGAAGTAACTATGTTTTCCTGCTGGATTTTATTTAGCGCCAGGTTGGATTGCTTAGCTTTTTTAGCTATAAGCTAATTTGCTGGCCACGCACAGCCTGTATTTGTATCGGAGGAGCTGGGGTGTTCGTTATGGACTATTATTTATTTATTTTTTACTCGTATTTATTAGCATAGTAAAAAAAAAAGATAATTCGCACACATCACCCCTCCCCCTCCTCCCTCCATAGAAACGCTGCTTGCAAGATATTTGAAAAACTTGCAAGATATTTCCTGAGTTCTGCCAGACGTCAAGCGAATTCCGACCCCGAAACCACATCCTGACCGTCATGCATCGCGCGGCGTCTGGGTACGAGACTGACCTCGAGTAATAACTATTGTTGTTTAATGTTTAACTAGAAAAACCGCGTGTAATTTGAGGAAGAGACGAGAGAAACCCACGAGTAAAGTCTTAGTTTTTGGGAACCGTTTTGTTGTTAGAAGTCACTAGACAAGTGTTACACGTACCCAAGATTGGCTGAGAGGGGGGAGGGGGGGTTGGGGGTGGCGAGAGGGAGTGCGCAGTCAAAGGTATCATATGGAAAAAGCATAGTATTTGAAGAATAATTCTTAATAAGAAATGACCCACGTTATAGCCGCCAAGGGGGGAGGGGTTGGGGTAAGCGCGCACCCTGCGCACCCCCCTGTGTACACGCCTGCATAACCCACGGATAATGTTCTTCGTTTGTATACCTTACATGGACAATATCCATATTTAGAATTACTGGGGATTTCCCATTCAAACATTCAGACAATATGGTGGTGCTCTCGCTATAACAAACACCAACAGGACTGTTATTTGGTGCCTATAACAAAGCTTCCCTCCTTTTACAAGTAATTACATTTCAAAAGACAGAGACTATATTCTCTTAATTTAACTGTTAACCAAGCCTCAGCGATGGTAAGAGAAGGGTCATCATTTAACGGGGGGGGGGGGGGGGGGTGCTATGTCTGGAGGGAGGGATGCGATTTTTTCGAGCGTTGGTTTGGGGGAGGCCCTCAAAATTTGATACCGGGTTTAGGGGAGTGTCTTATTTTTTAACAGGTATTCTGATAAATTTCCGAGCCTCCTAAAAGTCTGGAATTTCAAAATTACCCTACAAAATAGATAAATGAGTGTGATGCGTCCTCTGCTTGCACTTTCATGACTCTCGTTTGGCTGAGCGTTGAAAACCATTATCTACTAAAGTATGGCTTCTACTTTTTATCTTTTGCAGTTTTGGTTTATTCACGTCCTCAATAAATTGCTAATTTTAATTCATGAGTCCCCCCCTCCCCTACTAACCTACTAACTTTTTAGATTGGTGGTATGAAAAGATATGTAAATAAGATTTCAGTTCGGAAGGAGCTAACGATACTATTTTACATTTAGGTTTTAACAATTATGGGCATTTTATATATTTGAAAATGGCAAAATTTTCACGGGGGAGCATGCCCCCAGACCCCCCTTTACAATATCATTTACACCCCTGAAAATGGGCTAAAAACAGCACTTTTCCTGGCTTTGCGCCGCCCCTTCAAGTCAGTGCATCCCCCCTCTCCCCCCCCCTCACACTTAACAATTTGGCACGCAGGGGGAGGGGGCGGTGTCTGTCTCCCACATTTTGAAACATTGTCATCCAGGCCATATTCCTGTTAACAAAATATGGGTGTTTATTACATTTGTAGGCTCTGCACTCATTCGGCTATATAATTTCCTGGTGCTCCTGGGAGAACGCGCCGTACGTAGAGCATCTCACAACCAGACAACTAGAGCACAATTCCAATGAACTGACCAATACGCTTTTTTAGTTTTTTTTTTTTTTTTTGTGGTGGCCCTCCTTGGGGAGGGTCACCATTTTATTGCTTTAGATTGGGATATGTCGGGTATTATTCTTATTACTAAATATTTCATTATAAAATGTGGCGTGTTGGATTCGTAGATTTCTTAACACAGTTTACAGTATGTGACCATGGATCTATTAATAAAAAATTCCGCAGAAATAGGGGGTCAGATCCTTATTATAAACCAGCTCTCAACTCACTCTATTATAGAAGACCCCGGGACATTTTCACATTCCCGGGACCCCGGGAGGGGGGGGAGGGGTCCGCATCCACCCTGCGCATGCGACAAGATTAGTTTGACTCAAGTTGACCCCTTCGTTGGGAGTTTAGAACCTTGTTAATTTTGCGTTTGTTATGGATAGAAATAGTTTCTATATGGAACTTGGCGACCTATTACCAGAGCTCAAGGACACTACTACTCTGGACCCCACCCTTCCTTTTTCTCTAGATAGACACGCAACTGGAAATTCTAGAAGAAACAGAACAGCATGATCCTTGGGATTTTTCATACTAGATAAGACCTAGTTTAGACGACGTCCCAAGGGATCAATTGGACATAAAGGAGAACCAGGCCCTACTCTTACAAAAGCTAAGGTTACGACAGGACCCCCAAAGTCGATTAGAGTGAATGTGAGTACGCAAGCGTGGCTCCCGTGTGTTGCTAGTGGCAACCCTCATCCTGTGGTCACGTGGCAGCGAAGAAATGGACGTCTTCCGAAGAGACGAAGCAAAGCTGAAATGAGTGGACTCTCCATAAGTCATGTGAGAACGGGTGATCAGGGGGAGTGTGTGTGTGTGTGTGTGTGTGTGTGTGGGGGGGGGGGGTTGGGGTGGTATTGACGGAGCTGATTGTACACAGTAAATCACGTGACATTTTTAGGGGATTATGGATGCGAGGCAAAAGAAGTATTGTGGGGGTGGTGGTAGCCGCATTGGTGGAGCTAATCGCATAGGGTATATCAAGTGACTTGAACAGGGGGTGTGGATGCCAAAAGTATGTTTTTGGGAGGGGGGTGTGGATGCCAAAAGTATGTTTTTGGGAGGGGGGTGTGGATGCCAAAAGTATGATTTTGGGAGGGGGGTGTGGATGCCAAAAGTATGTTTTTGGGAGGGGGGTGTGGATGCCAAAAGTATGTTTTTGGGAGGGGGGTGTGGATGCCAAAAGTATGTTTTTTGGAGGGGGGTGTGGATGCCAAAAGTATGTTTTTGGGAGGGGGGTGTGGATGCCAAAAGTATGTTTTTGGGAGTGGGGTGTGGATGCCAAAAATATGTTTTTGGGAGGGGGGTGTGGATGCCAAAAGTATGTTTTTGGGAGGGGGGTGTGGATGCCAAAAGTATGGTTTTGGGAGGGGGGTGTGGATGCCAAAAGTATGTTTTTGGGAGGGGGGTGTGGATGCCAAAAGTATGTTTTTGGGAAGGGGGTGTGGCAGGAGCACATGGTACAGGGGACAAGTGATGTTGTCGTTGATGAAGCGAGAATAAAAGGACTTTTTCCCTAACATAGTCGCAGTAACGACATTTTATTGAACTCTAATAATGTTCTTTTTTCCTATTCTTCACCGCCGCGGTCCGTTAAAGTAGAGGAAGGGACCAATGTGACGCTCAAATGTAGGCCCTCTGCTGAACCAGCTCCTGTCATATTATGGACCTCCAGCCGAGGCCCTGCCCAATCAGGGACCTCGGGTAGGGACGGTGCCCTTATCATCTCAAGTATCGGGAGGGACGAAGAGGGTGACTACACACGCAGAGTAGGTAATCTACTTGGCACAGTAACTACGAGGACAATGTTTATTGTCGGATTTGGCTACATACCAGACTGATCTAGCTTATGCTTTATAGTTTTGTCTACAAATAGCACGTCTATTGAGAACCGGAAGTGGACCTTCGGCCGTTGTGGGGGGGGGGGGGGGGTGCACCCCCTTCACCCCTCCTTGGTACGGGCCTGTATCACTGTATTAGATAAATTGAAATTTCCGGCTGATATCCCTGAACAGAAGACGTTTGATCATTTGGAGCCTGTAACCCTGGACTGTCAAGGCAAAGAAAGAATGCTTCAATGCCAAATAAGGCGCGCACACTTGAAAATGGGACATTGCTGATACCAAGGGCGTCATAATAACAGCGTCGGTCAAGGTGCGAGTGTTACACCTAAAATCATGCAACCACCTTAAGATACTTCTTCCTGCCACGCCCTCGGGACATTAATGCATCTACCCGGACGGGCTTGGCGGTCAGTTAAGTTTCAGAGTTTACTGTGACATGACTGACAAGGGAGGGGTGGGGTGACGGTTGTCAGTCATGATAGCGAGGCAAAGACTTTGGTGGATTGATTTGAGGATCCAGGATCATATCGGAGGATTGTTCGCTATAATGGAACGACAATGCCAGGGGCGTACGCAGCCTATAAGCCTGCAGTCACTGGACTGCAAAAAAATTTGGCAATCTTATTTGCATAACGAGGAGAAAAATCAATTGTTTACTTATTCATGTTTTATGTACGTAGATTTATATATATGACGAGGTTAAAAACTATAATTTTCTTAATCATGGTAGTCTACAGAAGATTTCCAACATATTGTTATGTCGTTCAGTGCCACGCGACGACTAAAGTCCTATTTCAGATCGAGGATGACTGAGGATCGTGTAATATTCTCAAAAGTCTGACGCATTGACGCCAATTTCAAACCCAAAAGCGCGAGCTATGAAATGTTCACGGGGATGTGGGATGAGGGGCCACGCCCTCATTCAGCTGCTGAATGCTTTGACTGCAACTTGTTAAAATCCTGCGTACGCCCCTGAATGCAGCAACTTGCTGACTGACGAGGGTATCCGCTGCGAACAATACATCAAGTATGAGTGCGCTTCTAATAGTGCTTTACTGTATGGTGGGTGTCACGTGATGGCGTCAAGAAAAATTACCGGGATGCGCATGCGGCTTGGGGAATTTTTGTAAGAGTGGGCATTGGTGTAATTGAATCGATAGCTATCACCCACGCTCGAGAAGTTTTAGTGGTCTGCTGACAGACAAGTCCACCTTACCAGTGTTAGAGTTAATAAGTTTTCGTGTCACTGGGGAAAGTGGCAGCATTTCATTACAAAAACACACCCAACTAACAAGACTTGTTGTGTGTTTCGCGGCTGCTTTCGATATGACCGTATGGATATATTCTTAAAAGCCAAATTAAGGTTATTCCTCTGAAATTGACGTTATGATAAGATTTTTTTTAGAATAAGAACTACATCATATGATGAGTTAAAATTAAAACTAGGAGAAACCGTCAGCGGGCATGCGGGCTAGATGATTGTAATGGCTGTTTAGGACAGGGGTTTTCCTTTCAGAAATAACAGAAGTTGCATCACAATTTGTTTCCCGTTTCTTGGTCAGATTGTGGCAAAAGTGTGCCAATCGGATTCGCTTTCAGTCGGGCGAGATAAATGCGATTTAGCTGAAGTTGTGCCATTTATCGAATTATCGAAACCTTGAGTCAAACTCACTCGAAATAATCCTCACGAATCGTAGTCCACTAGGTGAACATATTGCTGCTTGCACGTGTTCTCATATACACCCCAAGGGGATTGTCGGAACTTTTGGAAGAAGATTTTCATCAAGAGAAATCGAGACGGACTCCCGCATTAGATTTGCGTGCACTCTTGTGCCTGCAATAAACAATTGGGGGTATCCACCTCCTTTTGTTGCTGTGGGTGGCCAAACACAGCCTACTTTTGTCAAAAAAGGCTGTGTTGTGATGATTGCAGGTCAAGAATTAAGAGCATGCTGATTTTGAAATTTCTTTGACAGAAGGTTAATATTTTGCCTGGCTTGTTTCTAGTACATAGTAAATCTATTGTAGCATGTTCAGCTCTTTTAATGGACAACATATTAAAAACTTATAAGTAGTGCAAGTAACTACGACTAGATTGGAGGCTTTTAATGAATTTCTCAAAGAAGTTATGATGAGAATGCTTTGAGAGATTAAAAGCTTGTGTAGAAGGATGATATGAATAACATTTTGAAGTAAAAAAATAGGGGTACCCATATGATGCGGATTATTGTGTGATTGGAAAAGTTTTGATACTTGATCCTTAAAGCTGAAGTGTTATTATGAAATGTGTTATTGTTTTGGAAAAGAAATATGAACCACAAAATACTCTTATATTGTGCAGTATAGTAAGTTAGGGTTTGAGGATCATGCTGCTGTAATATTAAATTTTGGGAGAGAAAAACCTGGTGGCACAGTAACTAATGACCAACTCCCCCACCCTCCCCCTGTTCTTTACCGCGAAAATATTAGAATTCCAAAGAACGTAATCTATAACCCCATGTTATTTCGAACATTCTGATCTAATTAAATGCTTAAGATGAGTATCCTTCACAAATAAATTTTCTGGTGTTTGTTTCATTTATTTACATGATAATTGGCAACCCCAGGGGATCTATTACCTCGCACGCTGCTCTGAGGCCAGCGAATGTTGGCATTTTTTCACAAAAATACAGCAACCTTGTCCCCAGGCCCTTTCCTGTTATAAACAATATAGGGACCTGGAAACAAGGTAAAAAAAACAACAGATACTAGCATATTGGGAGTGTGTCTTAGGACATACTAAGTCTATGGGGCATAATTTATTACTGCGCCTACGGATGTTTGCAAGCAAAGGTGGACACATGGGGATTTTTTCTCTATTTATCACCACTTCTCCCCTAAATGCACAGCTTATTACCAGGCGTTCATATCGGACTTTTTGTTTTCGGAGATGAGCCACGAGGACAGTTCAGGGAGATGTTATTCTGTGACGTCACAACTCTTATCATCCACAGGAAACCCAGACACAGAAAACCCTATCAGAACGCGTGGGACTAAGCTGCTAAATGCATTCTTTTCTGAGACCAAATTGATTCCGAAATTGTTTACACTTTTATTCTGTGTCTGTTTGACGTTGAATTGATTCGTTTAGCTTTGGAGAGAAATTACTTTAAGAAATACACTATCTAAATGTGGAAGACGGGTGATGTCATGCCCAATTTTTCCGAGGATATCCCATAATATGCTTTGCAATCTGTAATGGCGGCCTGATTTGTCATGGATCCCAGAAGCCTTTAAGGAGTAAACATTGTATTTTGAGGCCATGGAAATGGACTGGTTCCTAGAAAGCAGCGCTAACCGAGAGATAAATACGGCTATCTTGCCTTTGATTGGATAACAAAGGGCATTCATCCCTGAGTTATCGTTAATCTGATTTCCAGGAACCCAACTCTGGGGGTTAGAGTAAAGTTTGTGTCTTAAGCTGTCTGTGCTGATCTCTTTCCCTTGTGTAGTTTTGGGCGTTTTGTTGAGAGGGTCAATTATTCTGCTGTTTTTTTTTCTTCGAATTGAAATTAGTCTGAGCCTGAGCTCATTGGCTCAATTGGCTAAAGAGTAGTTGCTATCACCTCGGTTGGATGCATATTAATAAGACCATTTATTCCTTAGACTATTGACTCAGTATCTCATTGTGTTTATTTTGCATTTATGTTTTTTGGCTTGTTGGCACTTCCACAGCCGGTACAGGCCGGTTTAGTTGTCAATGGGTTGAGACGTAAGCAAGATTTTCTCTTGTCTTTCTAAATACGTTTAAACGACAACAGCTTTGGGTCGCTGGACCTAACATCGGTGCCCTTATTCTCCGTCACTTTCAGTTCAAATGACGAGGCGTGTCTATGGATTCTCGGTACGTGATTCTCAAGGTTCCTTATCCTCTGACTATACCTTTCCAGCACCTCACTGAAAGCATTTCTATAATTCGAGCTGTAGTACGCATAAATGAGAGGATTAACACTAGAGGAACAGTACACCAAGAAGTAACTTAACTTGTAGGCGACACTGTGCGAGCCGTCCGTGAAGACCACAGACACAACGATAAACGGAATAAAACAAACACAAAACACGAGGGTCACACTAAGGAGGAGTTTGACGATCTTACGCTTTGCAGCTCTTTCATCCCCATTGGGCGCTTGTCCGCGCGAGCAAATCGTCTGGGTGAAGTATAACCCCTTGATGATATTGAAATAACAGTACAACATTGTGATGGAACAGAGAAGTACAATGACAGCTAGGACGCCCCAGTAGATCATCCCGGTCACTTGCCAATTTGGCCAGACCAGGGAACAGTTGTTCTCCTTGGCGCTGTACTTCTCGTATACAAAGAGCGGGATTACGTAGATTACTGAAAAACTCCACATTATCCCTATGGGGTACCTCAAATTCTCGCGCCTCAGCCTAAGTCGCGTGTCCATGGGATGAAATAACGCGTTGTAGCGTTCAACAGCAAGGATCGTAAGAGTCAGACCCGACACTATTTGCATAATTCCCGCAATATGATGCATCGTGACGAACTTGCACAAAAGGTCTCCTAGCGTTCCTCGAGGGTGTTCCACAAAGGTCAATACTAGGCCCGGAATACACCAGATTAAATTGAGTAAGTCAGCGAGCGCTAGGTTGGCGAGGAGGTAGTTAGTGGTGGTGTGAAGAGAACGTTTTTTCCTGACGACTCCTATCACAAGCCCATTTCCTCCGAGGCCTACTGAAATTGCCAGACAGTACGCAGGAAGCAGAGATAAATCAGTGATTGTGAAGCCTGCACTCGTGCTATTGTAGCCAACAGATGTATTGTTTGACGCCATGGAAAGATTTATTCTTGTGAGGTTGACATCAAATCAACCAGGTTATTTCTCTTGGCTCGTTACTTTCAACGACATACGGTTAACGGTCGACATTTCTTCTTTGAAACAACAAATTCTCATGTATATATTCTTTCCTTGAGCTGTCAAGGCCCTGCTTCTGAATGTACGCTAGTTAATCCGAATAGAGGTTTTACAGTCGTGTTTTGTTTTTCTTGCTTAGATTTTAAACAATTGTCTTTAACAAATCCAGAAATCAATTCATATGAGACTGTCTGTTTCGTTATCTTGAAAGGAGACTTTCAAGAGAAACAATGGATATTTAAAACATTGTTTTTCCTTCTGTAATTAAAAAAGTGTTAAAGTCTTTGTAGCCTTTCTACTTTGCCGCAGCGATCAATAAAACTTAAGCACTCTTTACTGTCCGAAACTCCATCCATCATGTTCTTGAGGCGCTTGACAAATTTTTCGGGACAGAATTGAGCAGAGTTACCAGCCTGAAGCCGACCTGGGGAAATGAAAATACAAAATGGGAATTACATCTTCAACAGAACTCTCTACTCGACAATTTGGCATCGAAAGTGTCAATTTCGCGCATGAAAAAAAAACTTTAAAGGTAAACACTGCCGCAGTTTGATTGTACAAGCTTACAGCTGAAACTACGTTGGCACCAGAAGAAGAGTTTTGCCATTGACAACATTGACAAAATAAGAATTTCTCCGGCAAATCTGACATGTCAATGTCTAGTGTATTACAAAAGAAAACGAAATTGCCACGAGCAATTCCAGATGAAACTCAAAATTTAATGATGTCTGTAAACAACTTACAATAGATGAGAACAATGTGAAATAAATGAAAACGGAAAGAAGAAAAAACCCGTAACCACTCACTAAGTAAAGTGCAAGAAAGGTGTAAATTGATTGAAATTAATGAATGTACATTCGAGAACAATATTCTGTGATAAATGAAACTATAATATCGTATAGATAAAACTATATAAAACCTCAAGAGCCTGATCGGCATGGCGAGGGCAAAATTATAATTTCCCTAGAACCGCGACATGAAACCCAATAAGACCCCGGGGCTATTCGTTTATCTTATACAACACAAAGGCCCTATTAACACTTCCAGCGCAGTTTGCCAGCAGCTTAATTAAATTAGGACAGGTTTCAATAAAAGTTTCATGTAATATTGTTTCGATTGCTTTCCCACAATCCTTACTAAAGCACAGGCGAAAATGAGGGAATATTTTGAGTACAAGATTTTTATGTCGTGTTCGAGAAGTTCACTGGATATGCAACCTAATTATTTCATTTCCAATGTTTGCCTACTTGTGTACATGATAAGTTTTCATAAAATGGGACACTAAAACACTACAATTTCTCTTAAAAAATAAAAGATGTCGAAGAACACTAATCTGATGTCGTTCGGGAGAGAAAAATAATTTTACCTACTTTTTTCTAGTAGACATAAAGTTTTGCAGCGTAAAAGTCAGAATAAAATCAGGTAAATTTGTCTTTGTTTTCAATAATGAGTGTTACCCTCAAGCGGTCGTCAACTCAGGACATCTGCCAAGAAGTCGTCAACATGATATCTACTTTCGAGATTTTGTTTTTTTTATATTGCTAGTGGGAATTAAATATAATATTCATGAATTGCTATACTACTGGCGTTAGAGAATTGCGGACCGACTGATTTTCGATTTTTCGACAAAATTTTGATCTTCCCAGGAGGCATTTGTACCATCAAAATCAGTCCCGTGATCCTTTGCGTGAGTTGAATCTTTTCTTTTTTTTATAGTGGCTTAATTACGTGCGTGAGGCTTGGTATAAAGACTTGAGGTGGTTATTGACTTGATATTATTTACCCTATCATCAATTAAAATATGTTTTATGCTTGCAATAACAACCTTTGCATATGAAGAAAACGCTGTCGTTTTGAAGGACTAGGTACCGAGAGGAATCTTAGTTTCTTTTCAGATACTTTCAAAGATGTTCACAGTCATTGTTTTTCTCTTCTGATTACAAGCCATAAAGTTTACGAAGCACCTGCGGTACGGCAACCTAAAAAAAATCATGCTGTTTTTCCAAATAAGTAATATATTACTTTCCTTATATGGAGGCCGCCGGAGGAAGTGGCCGCGTTTAGCAAAAACAACAATTTTTGGCTAAATTTGTTTAATATGACACCCTTCCCACCCCTAGTTGAACTCCAGATGACTTACTTATTATTTGTGTTCCGTATGACAGCCCCCACCCACCACCCCCTCATTATTTCTGCTAGCTAAATGACACCCCCCCTTCCCCCCTCCCCTCCTAACGCAATTGATCACAGAAAAAAAAATTTGATTTTATCTCGAACACGAATAACTAGCAATTGCTACCCGGAGCGGAACAAGCCACACGATTACTCATTCGAAAGATAAAAAGATAAAAATACAAGTAACTTCCGCTCGTGGGGACTGTAAAAGGGAAAGAAACATGATACAGTTTTAAGATTTTTAGTTTTGGGTGCACGTTTTGCGAAATGGATCGAATACATTAAACGATTTTTTTCTAGAAAGACCTCACTTCAGACAAGTTAAAAGCGATGATATTGAATTTATGCAATTGATTATTTTTGTAATGATTTTAGGAAAGCTCGAATATGATGATAAGGAGATATGAGACTTTAGGCAGAATAACGGTAGACTCAATTTTAAGTGAATTCGAATATTAGAATATATAGGATGCCGGCCAAATTTTAAGTAAAAAGGATTTGAAAGAATATTTTAATGTGTGTGCAAAAACATGCCCAGTCTCTCTTGTCCTAACCTACAATCCTTCCTGATTAAATAAACTATTTCATTTTCAGTTTCAAGCATAAGACATATCGACTATCACATTTACCAGAATATTTTTCCCGGGACAATTTATCACACTAGATACTTATAGCTGCTGCTTTTCTCGCAATTCTATTTCATTTTCATAATCATTATTCAGAGTTTTTATTTGAAGACCATTTTTTGGATTCCCGATGTCTAATGCTTTCAACTTATTTAGATAGTTAAATTGATCAGAAAGGATTGTGGCTTGAAAGCGTTAGATTTAACTTAAGGTGGAAAAACACACGCAAATCAAAGTCATACACTCTTGAGAAAGAAAAATATTGTGAATGCTGCTCAAAAATGATTATGAAAATAAAATTTAGGGAAAGAACATCGAAGGCATTTAAAACATCATGCTTTCTTTGTTTTGACTGGAAAGATAAATCCAACACGATTTAAATCAAGTAGTCACAATATAACAATTACAATAAATTCGTAAAACGTAAAAAGGAAACTATTGTGTTCATCCAAAAAGAAAGTTGTGAGATTATATGAGCGATTCAAAAGGGTAAAGTAGAAGCTTACCTTAAAAAGACAAAGTCGAGAATGGAAATCTTTTCTTTCTCTGCGTTTTGGTTTTGTACTTGTGCTACAAGTTTCAACCCATTAAATGCAAATTGATTGATGAGTATCTGAGGTAGACTTGTTATCTGGGTTTCATCAGCTTTCTATTGCTTTCAGCCCATCTCTATCTTTGTTTTGATGTCCTCTGGCCTTTAAAATTAACACTTTTGATTTGCCTTTTTTTCGATTTAGAACTGTGATTACCCCGATGCCCTTTTACGGTAGCCCAATTTTCTTCGTCAAAAGTGGGTTCTTACAGCACATCCCCCTCCCCTTCCCTGGAACAATGTTGTTTCTGTTTCTTTTTCTTTTCCAGAGGACCTACTGGTCAAGGGGGTGGGGTGGGGTGGGGTAGGGTAGGGGTGTTGCATCTACTCCGTGAAAAATAGCTATCGGTTAATTAAATGCCAGCAGGCTAAACGTATGCGCCGACCACCCTCTGCCTAAAAGGTAATTCAAAATCCTAACCTTGGATTTCAGGCCTCATAAGCTAAGGTCTTTAATATTTTATGTTATTCCATAGTTATTGTGTTTTTTCTACATTTACGGAGATGTTGACATATGAGAGAGGTTTGCATTAAGGCGGCATGACTTAAAGTACGAAGTAAAAAAAAAAGTGACACGATATACTTAGTCTGACAAACATTGAACCTTTTAGAGCTGTAAAGTAGTGATAAGGGTGTCAGAGCCAAAAGACAATAAATCAACCAAATCAACTTTACCAAAGCAACAAGGATACCTTACAGTATGCGCCAATGAATACATAAAACACAATTGCATAAATTTTGCCCAAACTTTTTCCTTATTTTTGTATGGAGCAAAAATCTAATTAAACGAGAAGTGTGTGTATTTTCTTTTAAACTGAGAGAATAAGGCTACACATTAAGTAGGAAAAGGATTATTAGCGGAGCCAAGCGCGGCCGCAGGCCGTGCGCGTAGCTCCATAGGCATAGAAATATGGTATAGGTATGCGACTTGGTTTTTGTGGTCATCGCGCGGGCACCCTGTGGTGTCACTCGCCAGCCAGCCAGTCAGTCAGTCAGCCGCGCAACTCCCAGGCCCCACTCGGCCCCGAAACGGCGACTAAATACAAGCACCGAGCAAGGGAAAAAGTTCTTGTCGATTATGCGATGATTATTTATTTTGCCTCAAATTTTGTGACTAGGAGATCTAATGACATTCATTCACGCCAAAATTTATCTGGTTTTAGCTAGTAAATTTAAGCAAGTAGCAGTTCACATTAAAAAGCGAGCACAACCACAAGAAAGCGAAAAAAAAAAAACAATGCAAGGTGAGTTTCGGACGACGATTTGTATTGTCTATTGAGGATATGACAGTTATTGGGCTTTTGTTGTCCTTTTTGTTTGCTTTAAGAATGCGAGAACTTATTTAGTAATCAAATTATTTGAGCATAACAGCTTTTGTTTTGGCATTCTTCGTTTTTATCTATATTCTTGGTTGTGTTGAATAAAATACAATACACCAAAAACTGGGATTCGACTCTGCCAAATTTTCGACTTTAATAAGACTTCTTCAGGGAAGATTGATTGTGTTGGGATATTTCATAAAGGCTAACCAATATCGTGTTGCATTTGTTAAATACTGCTAAAGAAGACCGTTCTTGTCTTTATATCCTGTGCTCTTAGTCCTAAGAAGATACATATCCTTAGAAGATACAGCAACTTATTCAACTTACAAGAGAAATTTTCCTTACCGAGGATAAAAAAAAAATCAAGCCCTATTGTCAATATGTATTGTTGTTATTGTCTGCATCTTGCATCTCATGTGTTTATTTTTTTCGAATAGTTGTGGAAAATTAGATTATAAATGGCTTGATGAAAAGATCTTTCATCAAGCCATCATGAATCTTTTATGAACCAGGAACTACCTGAGGGCCAAGATGAATGCTAAAGACTGGAAGACATGGGAATTAAAAACCATGTCTCGAAGAGAACAGTAGGGAGTTCTTTTCCACTAGTCATTTGGTACCCCCACATCCATGGTTCCAGGAAAGGGTGGGGGATTAGACTTTTTTAAAAGCATGTTTTCCATGTTAAGAGTAAAAAACAGTCAATACCACCACCCCTCTTGACATATTCTGGTTAAAAAGTGGTCTAAAACCCCACATTAACCCCTGGCTTCCGCGGGACCATAAGGGAGGGGGCTCAAATGACTAGTTCATTACTGTGATTCAGCAGTACACACTCAATATGTTTTTTTTAGAACAAGATACTTATATAATATAAAACTAAAAACAAACTTTTGCTTTTTAAATAATAAATCTGTAAAAAAACAGTTTTTTATCAACCTAAAGATAATGGGAATATTTTAGGAAAGTACTGAATATAATTATCATATAATTATTATTGTTATATTTTCTTTTCAAACATTTAAAGAAGAGTCATATTTCTTCCTTTTACTTCTCCTACTTCTCCTATTTTTATGCAATTGATGCTATTTGCTATTTCCCTCTACACAAGAAATAAATTAATGAACAAATTTGATTTTTAAATTTGAAATTTTCATTTAGTACTTTCACTTATATCTGTTTTTAGGATTTCCTTTCCAAGTCAGTCTCTTTCCCATTAGATTTATTTTAGAGGTTTAGTTTTATTTTACTGGAATGGTTGGATCCAGGGTTTCTAAAAACACCAAAATATAATGCTTTACTGGATGTATATTTGTAGATGATATTAATTCCCATGAGGATGGGAAATCACCACATGGAAACTTCAGTATTGCATCTCATCTAAAACTGTGTCTGATACTATATAATATCTTTGGAATCCTGTTTAATCCATTACTTGTTCTTTGTAAGGACAAAGCTTGTCAGAATGTAGCTTTACAAATGTACATTAATGGGACTTTTATGAGGGGAAGGGTTTTTTTTAGGACAAGATACTTAAACTATATAACACTGAGCAACAACCATGTTCTTTTTCAATAATAGAATTTGAAGCTATGTTCACATAGCTTGGATAGCATAGGCTTGGCCTCTTTAGAGGCCTGTGGTTGTGGAAGGGTTAAGATAATGGGAAAGGGGAAATGTCAATAAATGCCCTTTCAAATTATTTTCATTATTCTCATATTTTTTTCACCAAACCTTTCAAGTTGAGTCGATTTCCTTTATTTCTCCTCTCCCGTCGACTATTTTTTTAGTCAATTGATATTCTTTGCTGTTTCCTCTCTATCCCAAACATAGATCAATGAAAGGGTTTGGTTTGAAATTAGAGAGTTAGCATTTTAGAACTGTCAGTGATGTCTTAGATGTATTTTTTTAGGGTTTGCTTCCAAAATCAATCTGTTTTTTCTCCATTGCATTCATTTTGGAGTAGGCCAACAAAAACAAGGCCACTATATGGTAAAGGCTGGGTGCACAAATATGTAATGCATTAAAGGAGATACATTTGTGGATTTTAATTTCCAGACATTTTTCTGAATATTCAGTCCAATAAAGGAGAGAATCACCACTAAATTGATACCTTCAAATTACAGTATGGCATTTAAACAGTCTAAATATATTATTTCAAATCTTTGGAATGCTGTTACATGCATGACATTCTGCACAAGGGCAAAGCTTGTCGGAGTATTGTTTTGATTATAAGAATATTCATAATGGAACTTCTATGGTGGGGAAATAAGAATTTACCATTAGACTCTTGACAACTTTGACAGCCATATTTACACCAGGAATTGTGTTTGTTAACTTTGATGTACTGCATAATTAAAATTATTGAATAAGGCCTGCATCCATTTGGTTGGTCCAATAAATCTAAGTAAAGAGCAGGATCCTAGATCCCCCAAAAATACTTCGATCAGTCAATACAAAAGGTGTTCAATGCTGGCTCCGCTTTTTGGCAGTGCCTAAATCTATACATTACCTTGAATTATTTACCAAACGCCAGAAAGCTTTTAACTTCACCTTTGGGTACACAGTCGCAAATAAGTGCTATTAAGTAAAGTTTCTACTTAATTCGCGACATCAGTCTTTTTCGCGGGACATCAAACGGATTTTTTAAAGGTTTTTAATTATAAACGTTTTTAATTTTAAATGAGAAAAAAATTCATTCTATTTGAAGTCTAAATATCCGAGTATGCAAACTTTGTTTTTTTTATTTTCTTTCATAAACGCTAAAATCGTATGACATTGTGATTAACAATAAAGGCTTGAGACTATTGCCAATTAGAATAATCTTGATTATCATACCGTGAAGCAAGGGAACCGCAGTCACACCGTTGTAACAAGTATTTATAGCGAATCACCATATATATTGTTACGGTCGTGACCGCGTTTCTACACATACTGGTTACGGTCGTGACTGCGGTTCGTCACATACTAGTTACGATTGTGACCGCAGTTAACTATGTACTTGTTACGGTCGTGACCGCGATTCGCAACACACTGGTTACGGTCGTGACTGCGGTTCACCTTATACTTGTTACGGTCGTGACCGCGGTTCGCCATGTACTGGTTACGATTGTGACCGCAGTTCGCCATACCAACGATTGACAAACGTTGTCGTCAACCGGCTTTGCGCACGCGACAATCCCGCATGTAAGCATGTGTACCACTGAAGCGCCTAGCTGCACATATTAGCCACCGCGATTAAACCAGTTTAAAGGTGTTTTAATTAAACTGGTTTAAATCTAAATCTCCCAAGAGTGGACAGAACCAAGAACAAAACTGAATAGACTGTGCTGTACATGTTACTAAGTGCCATCATTTAGCTAGTAAGAATTCAACACAATGAGAAACTTGGCAAGTTATCAGGCAAAGAAAAACCTTATTTAACTAGACATGGTTTTGGTGTGAATACAGCATAAGGCTAAAACTATGCGGTGGCTAATATATGTAGCTAGGCCATTTAGTGGTTTATACCCATGCTTATATGCAGGCTTGTCGCGTAGTCGCGAAGCCAGTCGACGACAACCATTTGACAATCGTCTTTATACTGGTTACGGTTGTGACCGCGGTTAGTCACATGCTAGTTACGGTCGTGACCGCGGTTCGTCACATGCTAGTTACGGTCGTGACCGCGGCTCGTCGTATACTTGTTACGGTCGTGACCGCGATTCGCCATACAGTCGATTGACAAAAGGTTGTCGTCAACCTGCTTCGCATATACGATAAGACTGAAGTTATGCGTTGGCTAATATATGTAGCTAGGCGCTTCAGTGGTTTTTACCCATGCTTACATGCGAGCTTGTCGCGTAGTCGCAAAGCCGGTTGGCGACGACCTTTTGTCAATCGACTGTAGGGCAAACTGCGGTCGCGACTGTAACCAGTGTGTGGCGAACCGAGCAACCTCATAAGCAAACCCGAGGTTCTTGATGACTCAAGCTATGATGAGTGCAACAGAAAATCTTCGCGGTCAAGTGGAAATGCGGCTTCTATTGACTACAGTGTATAAGTGGACATGAGGAGCCTTCCCAGCCCCCACCCAGCCCACCCCACCCCACCCGCGCACAGGCAGGGCTAGGAGCGTAATGCCTATACTAGTTAATGCGCTGGCTCTTTATGGCACCCTTGCGCAGGAGGTGCACCCTCCCCCCCCAAAAAAAAAAATGTCTGCGCACTTCTCCCCCCTCTCCCGAGAAAACTTAGTTATGATGCGCTTGCGGGAACCTATAAAGCTTTATTTGCTCAATTTTCTATACGATGATCGCGCAACGTCTGGTGGTTGGTCTATATATTTTTTTAATATATTTATAGTTCCATCCACTGGCCTGATTATTTTCAATCATTTTATTTTCCTATTTATAGCTAAATTATTATTCATGTCTTTTGCCTTTTTCTTTGATTTAATATGCAATGGCGGTAGAGGCAGGCAATTAATTAAAATGGATTAAAGTACTTTTTTTGACGGTATAGTTTTCCGATACTGATCCACCATTAAAAAAATCTTGATCCACCATTGTTGTGATCATGAAATTTGAGTAAATTGGCCCCTAACAATTATTTTAATAATTCTTAAAAGAATCAAGCAAGAGTAAAAGCAATGACGAGATTTAAAAAAATAGTAAAGCATTTCTTAGTAAAACGAAAGGTTCAAACGCCATACCTCAGTGCTCTCCTGTTAGTCATCTCTGCCAAGACATCAAGTTGTTTCTGACAAAATACGGTACTACAGGAGGTGTCTCCACTTTTTCCTTTAAAATGCGCACTTTTTGACTTCTTAACAAGGGAGTGAAAAAATGGAGCGTGTGAGGAGGCTGACAATGGGCTTTAAGAAATTTAAAAGGGACTTCTACTTCACAGGCTCAAGCGACCATAAATAAAATTAATCAGCTTTGACTGTTCTTTAAATCGCTAGGTTCCAGTGACAATTAGGGGCGTATTCTATACATCTTGCAATTATGGAAATCAGCACATAACTTACGAAAAATGAAAAGAAGTCCCGTGTTCTTGCATGACATTAAAGGTTGCGACAATATCGAATTTTAAGATTTTAAGATTGCTCAGATTTACGAAAATAAGTTTTTTTTTATGTTTCTAATCGTGATTCATGTGAAAGTATAGAAATATTTCCCCTTTTCTCATTTTTTTTATTCTCTGTGAGTGGTGTCTTTGTCTATTCAATAATTTGATGAGCAATTCTAAAAATATAATCTCGCCTTTCTTTATGGCAGATAAAAGCAGTTTTCTATTTAAATTTAAATTTTAAAACTTCAAGTATTTACCACGACTGACGGCTTTCGAAGCATGCAGTACAGTAAAAGCATAATATTTTTCTAAAAGGAGCTGATGCTTTTGAAATGCTTCTTACAATGTCCTCCAAAAGTTTAAATGCAAGCTTTACTATTCTTAACAAATGTTAAATTGTTTGGAGAGCGGCACTCTGCTTTTAAGGGTTCTTGGCACACTTCCTCTTTCCTTGAGCGTACATTAGATGCTTTACTAAAACGATCTTGAGGTTTATTTTTACCATCTTAATATAGAAAAATAAAAAAATAAAAAAAATAAATAAAATATGATAAATAAATAAATAAAATAAGATAAATAAATAAATAAATAAATGAATCATTTTCGTGCTCCAACGGGGCCTAAAATGATGTTTGAAATTTCAAATGTATGTTTATTTTATACGACCTTAATTTTTATGACGGCATAAATATGGCAATTGGAAAAGCGGGAAGTGGTCTTATTGGAAAATACCGCTGCTAGCAATTATTTTACATCATTAAAATATTAATTTGGAGCCAGAACTAACACTTTGTCTAGTTCTTAGACAGACCTATTGTTATATTTTATTTAACGATTCTGCTAACAACATTATCTCATCTCGTAATTGTCTGTTGCGATTGAATTTTTGCCAATGATTTCACAATTTATGGTACTTAGCAGGAGAAAAGCATTTTCTCTGCTGTTATTACGCCGTAGGCTCTTTTTGATTGGAGTGGAGGGGAGGGAAGGAGGGGATTTTTGCCTAATGCAAAAGGATGACGTATCCATTAACTCATTTCTACTCAGGTCACAGTTTCAGTCGCATCGTGTAATGGAAGCAAAAAATAACTATAAGTGATGTGAACACTGAAACATTCCATGAAGTTCAGGACCGTTGCCAGGATTTTGATCGCGCGGCGGGGGGGGATTTAGCGGACCAGTTTCTCATAGAGAGCTCGTCCTTCATCGCAGTGGTACTCCATATTCCTTCAGCGGACCTTCCAGTCGAGTGGGGGGGGGGGGGGGGGGGGGGGGAGGGGAGGGAGCTCTTCCACACCCCTCCGAACACCCCCTGACTATGGGCCTGAACTATGCGATGACGATGATAACAATTATAATGATGCTCATATCAAGAAAATTCAACCAAAAATTGTCGTTTTTGCCAAACGCGGTCACTTCCATATAAGGAAACTAATATATTCCTTATTTGAAAAAAACTGTATGATTCTTGTCATTTTAAAGGTCGCCGTACCGCAGGTGCTTCGTAAACTTAATGACTTGTAATCAGAAGAGAAAAACAGTGACTGTCACCATCTTTGGTCAATGGAGAAAGTATCTGAAAAGAAACTAAGAGTCCTCGGTACCAGTCCCTCAAAACGACAACGTTTTCTTCATATGGGAAACAGGAGGGAAAAAAATCTTGCAAGATCGTTATATCCAACCCCTTTATTTCCCAATTTCTATTGTTTCTATTTTCATATCAGCTCAGGATCAATCAACAAAGAAAGGTAGGCAACTTTTCGTGATTTCTATTAAATAAGAAAGGTTTAATGGCGCCGTGTGAAAGTACTCATAAATCTTTTTTTACAGAGCATATCTCTGATTGTGATGGTTATCCTTAATTGCTTTTTAGCCACTTTAAACCCCTAGAAACAGTTGTAAATTAATCTTGTATGTCTACTTTGTTTATATTCTACACTACCCACTCACGATCGCAAGGCGTATAGTACTGGAACCCTATGGAAAGTTAGTTTTGATGATTTTTCTATTGTTCCACTGAATTCCAACACTAGAAGTTTTGATCGATTTTTTATCAATCAATCTAATTTTGGTTGGTTAATCTTGAATATAAGTTCCATTGCAAAACTTTTATTATATACGTGCTGATGTTCATTCCCATTCAAATATCGGGTACTACTGTATTTATTTTTAGAACCATATGTTTCAGGCAGAGAACTTTTCCGCGAAAAGTGGATGTTCGACGCACGTTTTTTTGCGTATTTCGGTTTGATTAATATAGGTGCACATACAGATAGCTATTACCTACAGAAAGCTAACCTTGGGATCTTTCGGAGCAACCATTGCTAGAATAAAACAAGAAACTTTGTTCTTCCATCTTTGATAGTTGCCATGGAGACGTTTCAGTTAAAATCGAATGTTTTAAATACTTTCAATAATATTCATTTTCCGGGTAATCTTCATTGGTTCAGCACACAAACCATGGAACCGATAATCGCCTTAATTAACAGTCTTTGTGCTTAGCTGCAATTTGTCAACGAAACATCCATTTGCAATTTTGTCAGAGAGCAACCATTTCCATCGCTTTGATCTGGGGAAGCGTTTCTTTTAGATTGTTATTTTTTAGATTTTATCGCGTAAACAATAAGGATGGCTGACTGACTATGCGCCTTTGTAGTGGGGTATACTCTATTCCTCGGTTATCTCTGTAACCTCGTACTTCATTGGGGTTGTATTCTTTGTTATTTGTTGCATTTGTATTGAGCGCGACTATCCCGACCCACCGTAAAAATAACTCAATCGGCTGTTAGATGCAGCGCATACTGTTGTAATACACAACAGTAAAGATTAAAACATTTTTAATTGATTAAAATTTTGTAAACAAACATTCGCGTTTTAGTCTTATATCTGAAGACATCATATAAATCGCCGGCATTGCAAATACACTGTTCAGCTTATGCCCAATTTTATGATATCATTCATCAGTTTCATCATTTAGTGATATGGTTCATCAGTTTTAGAAATAATATTACTTTTGCATGCTATAATAACCACACATATTATATCAATTAAAACACTTGAATGAGCCAAAAATTGTTATGATTATGAATATATCAGGATAAAGTATTCTTCACAAAAACTATTAACTATAATTAAAAATCTAGAAATAGATATTTAATCATTCGGCACGCATTTCAGAAATATGAATATTTAAGGAGGAGGTTATCTGAACTTCTTTTTTAACGTCGAGACTAGGTTTATGATTTATCATTGTTATTGCAGTAAGTTCAAAAACTTACTTGTGGGTTATTATGGCTAATGCTCTCTTGTCCGCCAAAAGCCCCGCTGTTTCTTAGAACGGATTACCCTGGGTACCAGAGTCTCGCGCTTCGCTCCTCGTAGTCGGTAAAGGGCGCAAGTAGTAAACAAACGAAGCTCGAGACTCTGGTTCCCAGGGTAAGAACGGATAAGTGAATTGAGGTTCTTGTTAAGGAGTTCAGACGGTGGTTTCACGATTTTTAAATCTTATCCTTCCTTGTTTTGAGTATTAAATAAAAACTAAGAATTTAATCGACTTACCGGAAAAAAATTTAACGTTCAAGATAGTTGTCGCAACCACTCGGTGAGTTTCTCATCAATATAGTTTTTCTTTTTCGAGTAGCAACACGTTTAATATGCAACTGTGATGGACATTTCCAATTCATAAACCATCAAGCAAGCTACTGGTTATTCAAGTGTTACACAACTCAACCTTGTCAATCATTAGCAACTGATAGTCATGGCAACCGAGACGAGTCTATGTGGCTAGAACGTTCGCTGTGCCATCGTCGCATCAGTAAACATGACTAAACCTTTTAAAACAATTTTTAGAAAACGTTTCATGCATTTCTTTTCCGGAAATATAAGTATTTCTGAGCATGCGTGAACGCACCGTGCCTTTTATTTTAAGTAAATACGTTGTACACGAGATCTTGCGAAGTTTTAAAACCTCTTTTTTTTACACGGGTTGACGTAAAGCCGTCTTTTCCTCCCGTAAGGACTCGCCGTTTGACCGGTACCGTGCATACGGGGCCTTAGCAGTGACGGATCCCAATACCAAGGGGGCGGTTATCCCCATCCCTGCCCCCTTGCCAAAAATTCGCAGGGTCCAACGTCCAAGCAGGTACGGACGCTATTCGACTTAGTCAAGCTTGAGCAAAACCTCCCCCTACCGCCCCCCGCCAGTTACAGGCCTGAAACAGGTGAAACACAAAATAATAGACACAGGGTCGGAGAGGGATGTTGTACGTTTTGCTACAGCCATTTCTGAGTTTATTTTGTCAACTTTAAAAGCACACTAGCATACACATATTGGCACCAGTCGGGCCAAGACGGCGCTCTAGCGAACAGTCTATCACCTGGTAGTCCGGCAATCAATAGACAGCTTAAAAGTCACTTCTCTATTTTTTCGAGAGTTTGAGCTTGCAACCCAAACTGTCACGTGATTTCCATATCAGTCAATCTTTTAAAAACTTTCGCTTTTCTAGCTCGCTTGGTCATTTCCTTATTAGGCATTACATACCATATTTCAGAGTCTGCCTCAATCATTTTTCGCTTTTTTATCGCCCTAGAGCTTTGTAAGTCGAGAATTTTCACGTAAACTTGAAGGAAATCCTGTTTTACTACGATTTTTTCTGGCAGCCATCTTGGAAATGGACTATTTAGAGCGACAGCCATTGATTGATATGTATATTTATTCCTATTCTTTCTCCAAAAGGAGACCTAAATGGTATAGTTATATAGTCAGTCTATATAACAAAAACAACTATAACAAATTAGTCAACAAAACTAAGACGTTGTGCATTTCAAACATATTGGTATTGTTTTCGTTTCTTCACCCGGTTTTTGACTTATAAGAAAATTGTAGACCACATTCGGGCATGACATTAAACCTGATGGGGGAGGGCTGGGGGCACTTATTCCCTATATAATCGTTGTAGAGATCTTCTCAGTGGTAGATCTCTTTCTAATGCTTTATTGAGTTTTATTTTTTAAAGACAATGAAATATAAGAACATCCATAAGTACAATTTCAGCCTCAAAATGCCCCAAAAATAAGAACGGCCCAGCTCTGTAAATAAGGACGTTGTTATAAAAAAAGACAGGGGCGTTCCCAGGATTGGCCGAAGGGGGGAGGGGGGGTGGTGCGCAGTCATAGGTATCATATGGAAAAAGCATAGCATTTGAAGATTCCTTTAATAAGAAATGGCCCAACTTTTTGCCGCCAAGGGGGTGGGGATGCGCGCGCACCCTGCGCACCCCCCTGTGACGCGCCTGAAAAAATGAGTAAGAAGAGTGTATATCCTGGTGTATATATAAATTTCTCGCTCTTATTTGACTCTGTGGTTTAATATATCAAATGGCTTGATTTGTGTTATACAGGTGATTTCTAGCTATGGTATTTAGATAGTGGTGCCTTTTTGCTGTAAATACACGCTTAGCTTGTTGTACAATCAAGTATAGCCTCCGGCAGGATTTCATCTTAATAATCCTGCTGTTGATACTCCCTAAGAGTCTTGACACATCGAGCAAAGCATGCCGGATCTCCTAGCCAGCAATCGTATACGACGGTAAAGAATAAAACTTTGATTTCTTCGAGTTAAATATCACACTCTTTGTCATATAATTTTGAAACAATACAAATTAAACATATGATTATAAATAGACCGTGAATATCAAATTACTACTACAGATGCAATATTCCAAGTGTTTCTTTGAACCTACGCGCGAACTGTCAATATCATCATGAAGCTAGTAACGCGCGCCGGGATACGCTACACAATTGATCGATTAGTTGGAAATTAATTTATTAGCGGCATTCAAAGCAGCAAGTGAGCGACGACTTAGCAAACAGTGTCACGGTTGGAAATCATCCTTCATAAACGGGTTCCAATTAATACCCACCGGAATACACACAGCGAAAGGAATGAAATGTCACCAAGACCAGCAAATTCGGGTCATCGGCTGTAAAGACAGCAAAGCAGCAGATATATTAGCCTGTTCTTAATCACTTATACCGAGATGACTGGAAGTTCAGTGAAGTTTTTTCTTTGGTTTCTCTTAGAAGCTTTAGTCGTTGATGCATTGAAGCTTGAAGCCAAAGATTCTAGCTCCTTGTGCAAGATATGCATGTGTAGAAATTCAGAAGTCGATTGTATAGCTAAGAATATTCAACACGTACGAAGAGAAGATATACCAAGAGGCACTCGCTATCTGTAAGTACTGATAGTAATAAACCCTACTGAACGAAACCTACTTTAATCAACTATGCTGTGATAGGTAGGGGTTAGGCGCGAGGGTTACATTTCTAATTTAGAAACCTAGAACAAAGTCCTTTATTCGCATTGATAATCTTTTTAGAAATACCTAGGCTGCAACGTTTGTATCATTGTTATCATTGAAGTAAAATTAACCAACCTTAACCCCCTTTAAAAATTAAAACAGAAAGTGAAAAGCTCGCAAAGCATTTCATGTTTTTACCCTTCTTACTTTGGGTTGTTATTTTAAACAGAACTGAAGACATGTCAACAGGGGATTCTAGTCAAACTGTGTCTTTGATCTTGATCAGTGCAGTCCTTTTTCTAACGGATTTACGGAGGTCAAAATAACACATAGATTGCATTTAACTCTTGGTAGCAGATCAATATGTTCAGACAGCTTCTTTCAATCTAAGTACCACTTTTGATTACTCTTCACACTTTTTTTGTAAAGTTATAAAAGCGCGCGTTAAAAGCTCCCGGACTCACAAACAAATATAAGATTATCCAAATATTGTGCTCTCTTGAGTAATAAAAGAGCGATTAAAAAAGTTGGGCAACAAAAAAACACTTAAAGCCCTTTGATGCATGAGTAATATTTTTCGCATCATACAACCTATCACTGTTGGATTACCGCTTTCTTCTCTGTATACTATTTACGAGCAATGAAATAGCTTTAACAATAAATCATTCGTTTATCTAATAAATGAAGACCGAACAATAAAGTCAATTAAATATCAAAATGCAAGAATTAAA
Source organism: Nematostella vectensis (assembly GCF_932526225.1). Taxonomy (NCBI): domain Eukaryota; kingdom Metazoa; phylum Cnidaria; class Anthozoa; order Actiniaria; family Edwardsiidae; genus Nematostella; species Nematostella vectensis. Next base: position 11,087,091 of record NC_064041.1, on the reverse strand, counting down.
AAAATCTTTGCGGATAAGCCGTTTACGCAAGGAAAAGGGAAGAAAGAAATTAATGTTGCATAGTTTGTTCTTGGTCTTGAAGGTTTTCGTTACAATAACGTGTCAAAAATAGTTCACTAAAAACGAGTGAGTTACTTTTAATAAATCAACAGAGTCATTTTGTGTTACAGTACATGCGTTCACCTGCTCTAAAGCAGTTTAAAATATAATATTTTCAAATATTTGTGGTCACCCCTCAAAAGAAATGTAATGCCAGTGAAAATGAATCAAGGAAACAGTCTTTCAAACAAATAAAAATAAAATGGACTTATGGAATTGATTTTGAAAACACAAAACATAACACTATAATCCTTTATTATAAATTGTACTTCCACCCAATAAAAATCCTTTTATTGCAAACTGAAAGCTGCTTAAAACAACGTAAGCACGTGGTTTATTCGACAAATGATAAAATGTTCATCCAGAGTGCAAATAGATAGACGCTCCAGTGTCATCTTAGGTACAAGTGCTTAACCGGAAGCAGCCTAAACATCAACCGATTCAATCAAACATCTGGATTAAAAAACATTTCTGTCACGTTGGCGAGTTTACGTTAAGTTTATCGAATTTACCAGAATGATGACTATCTGTAAGATATAATCTTGACTTCTGATTTCAATTATTGAGGCGCTGTGAACCCGCTACAGGGTAGCGTTTTTAATATCCTCTTATATTTTTGTCAGAGTAAAGGCTATTGATATTTGCCCCCACGCACGTCCCCGCAGAATTGACGTTGTCTTGTAACCTGAACTTTTTGTTTATAAATTCGATTTCCAGCATGATTATGTTTGAGTACCTTGGGGTTATTTCGGGGGATTATTTTACTGTCGAATCCGTTGTATCGCGACCCGCGTTTTCAAAACACGATTTGTTTTGGTTTTCTGTTCCGTCAGTAAAACCATTCTGAGCCAATCAAAGTCTCGCTTTGTGCACTTCCCTTGCTTCCTTGTAGACGAAAACCAGACATTGCCGCGACAGAAAGCCAGGCAACTGCACTAGGCGAGAGATGGCAAGAATCTGATTGGCTTAGAATAATTTGACTGGCGGAACAGAAAATTTCAAAAGACAAAAACAAATCGATGTTTTGAAAATGCGGCGTCACGATACAACGGATTCGACAGTAATTTGATTTGTGGTTCGATAAGAATGACTTTGAGCAGCGGATACTTGAAGAAGTCTCAACTTAGAATGTGATTGATTGCTATGGTCATTTGTTTGTTTGATGTTTAAAATTGAGAAATGAAAAAAAAAATCCCAATAAACTTATTTTTGCAAAATGTGTTAATTCTTAATTATATACTGAATTAATTTCCTAAGTAATGAGCAATAACCTACTTATCTTAATTCTTTAATCAATACCTAATATAATTTTGGTATTACCTTCATAATCATTGCAGTGCACATTATCAGCTATCTTAATTTCGTGGTCAGTTAGAAAAGTACGGTGTGTCATTGTGGTTGCCCACCGTCTTTTCCCTCCCAGTTATCGTCTTATAAAGAAATTGCATACCATATTTAGAGGTCCGCTTCAACAATTTACTTTTTAGGCCACTAAAGGGTGTCTAGGTTGACAGATTTCTCTAGAGAATCTTGTTTTTATTCGATGTTTCTCTCATTCACCATTTGGAATAGACCCTAGGAACCTCTTTGTTAACTGCCATAGGCATTCACTCGCTCCAGTCTCCCATAGACCATCTAGACGAAGGGCACTTATGTCTAATATTCCTTTGGCACCTTTTTTCTACAAAAAAAATCGCAAATGGATACATGCAACCACAAAGGAGTGGTTGACATTCTTCAAAGAAGGTAGTTACTCCGCCATATTTTGCTCTCGCATAGGATATTTTCCATCGTCTAGTACAAGCTAGTTTTTAGTCAAATTATTCATAAAGAATTGGGCCTCAATTGTTGATGGTTACTTTGAAGCCTTTTGTCAAGCGGATATTTTTTTACAAACAATAACAAACGAGTGGCTAATCGAGGTTCTTTAATGATGACAAAGGTAGCTCGGCGTAGCGGCGAAACGTCTCCAGTTTATCAGATAAACGAGAACAAATGCTCGAACTGTCGATTATACTGATGCAGACGGATATTCCGTATCCCTATCATATTGACGTGTCAGGATTGCGAATTTTGTATTCGTAGGGTCAAGCGGATGCGGGGGTCAGAAACAACCCCCGGCAAAAACAAGAGATGTGTAAAAATATTTCCATAGCAACAGCCGCCTTTTGTACGGGAACTCGTCTTGCGCGCTCTTCAGACTTCTGGCTATCACGTCAATACCTCTGTTAGAAATCAAAGACGTGCCGAACAGAGATGTATCAGGCTTCGAAAGGGAGGGGGGGAGGGTACGCGCACCTAAGTGCCCCAGTCCCTGCTCGGCCCTGTCAAGGTCAAATTTACACCTTTCGCTTTGTTTTAAAGCACTCTGATTTCCAGACATGTTTGTTTTTTGTTCTTGTTTTTACCGATTTCTATTAGGGCGATTATAGGATTTGCCTATACTGTAAACAATACAATATAACAAGACAACCATTATTTCTAATTGTCTTTTTACTAACGTCTTCGTTTTGCTCTATGCTCAGATATTTGTCGGAGAATCCAATTGTCTGCGACTGCGCACTAGCTGAATTACTGCGGCACAGCAAATTGAAGGTTAAGGGCGCATGCGCGAATGGGCAACACATCGGGAAGGACTTGGCACTACTCAGATACGAAGACTTTGATTGCGGTGAGTGGCTATCTAGCACGACTGAGACAGCTAAACAGTGGTATCTTAGCGGCGTAGCCAGGATGTTTAACGGGAGAGGGCCCATTCAAGGCATTTTCTCCTGTATTTTAGATAAATGTATTTTTGGCTGCTAAAAGGGGTGCGGCTGGGGTGGGGCTGTATTGGATCTAATATTATTGAACGAATGACTGCGGTTGATAAGGGACATAAAGCGTTTGAACACATGGAGAATTGTACCGGGAATGTAGTTAAGTCGAAATTTTAAATATGGGAGAAAATTTATCCCAAAAAGATAAGAGCAGGGGCCTGTCCTTATATGTCCTGAGATAAACGTCGACACCATGTCGATGCTAAAAACTATTTTTCTTACCCGACTTGAAATATTTTCCCGTATTCCTCGAACATCCCATCTCATAAAACCCTACTCGAGATTTCAAATGTGCATTTCCGGTTTGTTTAATGATGAATGACAAGATCCGGTATATTATCACATAGGACACATTTTGTCCCGGCAACATTTAGAAGTATTTTTTTTTATCTAAACATTATTTAACAGGATTATTATTGCCTTCAGAAATGTCACGTGAGCGACACCGAAGAGAAACAGGTGGGTCATTTAAATGATCATAATTTTCATCATCGTTATCATCCATATCAATCAATGGCTGTCGTTTTTCTAAATGGTCTAATAGAGCCTGGGGCGAGCGCGCGGGAGACCTGTGATATTCTAAAACGTTAGGGACTAAGCCCCATTTCCATAATGGCTGCCAATAAAATCGTAGTCAACACGAATTCCTGCAAGTTTACGTGGAAATTCTTGACTAACAAAGTTCTAGAGCGATAAAAAAGCGCAAAAAAAAAGATTAAAGCGGACTCCCAAATTTGGTATATAATGCCTATTAAGCAAATGACCGAGTGAGCTAGGAAAACCACAGTTTTTAAAAGATTGACTGATATGATCGACATCATCATCATTATCATCAACACTATCACCATCATTATTATCATCATTGCCATCATCATCACCAATTTCGCCATGATTTCCATAATATCGATATTATTACCATCGTCGTTATTTATCTAGGTGTCTCAGGACAAAGTTTAATTAAAATTGACCTCCTCCTCTAGAAATTACCCAGTGCATACCGGGCACTCTTAACTGCGTTCCGATCACGTGTGGTGGCAATAACTTCTGGTTACCCTTGGCAACGTATTGGGGTTGCTGTAAAGGCCAGGTCCATGATCTACGCAAGTCTTTCTGTGAGTCTGTACAAGGAACGATAGTGTGCATAGCAGCAGACTTCCAATGCCGAAACCAGCACTGCCTTCCTACACAGTGGGTCTGTAATGGGCAAAACGACTGCCAAGACGGGTCGGATGAGATAGGATGCGAAGGCTGCAAAAACGTGGCAGGTAAATACCTTTTATATCCCTTTTCTTTGTTTGAAAGTATTTAGAACCGTCCTTTTAAGTTCTACATATTTTTTTCCTAATTGTTTCTGTTTCAAACGAAAGAACTCCTATTTTTTTATTTTCCCATTACCTATAACATATCCTATATCTGTGCCTTCTTGTGTATTTTACCTTCGCTTTGCCATCTTTCACTTTCACTCATTCATCCTTCTTTTTTCTTTTTTTTACTTTCTTCGTTCCTTCCTCTGTTCCTGTGTTTCTTTGTTCATTCCCATTTTCCTGCCTTCATTAATGTATGAATTTTCAAGGGTTATGATAGAAAACAATGCTCGACTTGAGACAGACTTTTGCAACCACCAAGGACCATGCCTTCTTCCGACCGTCCCTTTCGTTCTTTTTTCCTTTCCTTGAGGGACGGACGATTTAATATTTGACGGGGGGAGTGGCTATTTTCTATGGCTCTATGCCAGTATTTGCTTACTAGGGTTTTATACTTGGCCCCCTTGTTTCTAGTCTGTCCCCCCTTGTTTCTAGTCTGCTACTTGTCTCCCTTGTTTCTAGTCTACTACTTGTCCCCCCTTGTTTCTAGTCTGCTACTTGTCCCCCCTTGTTTCTAGTCTACTACTTGTCTCCCTTGTTTCTAGTCTACTACTTGTCCCCCCTTGTTTCTAGTCTGCTACTTGTCCCCCCTTGTTTCTAGTCTGCTACTTGTCCCCCCTTGTTTCTAGTCTGCTACTTGTCCCCCCTTGTTTCTAGTCTACTACTTGTCCCCCCTTGTTTCCAGTCTGCTACTTGTCCCCCTTGTTTCTAGTCTACTACTTGTCCCCCCTTGTTTCTAGTCTACTACTAGTCCCCCCTTGTTTCTAGTCTGCCACTTGTCTCCCTTGTTTCTAGTCTGCTACTTGTCCCCCCTTGTTTCTAGTCTGCTACTTGTCCCCCCTTGTTTCTAGTCTACTACTTGTCCCCCTTGTTTCTAGTCTAGTACTTGTCCCCCCTTGTTTCCAAATTGCTACTTGCCCCCCCTTGTTTCTAGTCTGCCACTTGTCCCCCTTGTTTCTAGTCTACTACTTGTCCCCCCCTGTTTCTAGTCTACTACTAGTCCCCCCTTGTTTCTAGTCTACTACTTGCCCCCCCTTGTTTCTAGTCTGCTACTTGTCCCCCCTTGTTTCTAGTCTGCTACTTGTCCCCCCTTGTTTCTAGTCTAGTACTTGTCCCCCCTTGTTTCTAGTCTAGTACTTGTCCCCCCTTGTTTCTAGTCTACTACTTGTCCCCCCTTGTTTCTAGTCTGCTACTTGTCCCCCCTTGTTTCTAGTCTACTACTTGTCCCCCCTCGTTTCTAGTTTGCTACTTGTCCCCCCTTGTTTCTAATCTGCTACTTGTCCCCCCTTGTTTCTAGTCTGCTACTTGTCCCCCCTTGTTTCTAGTCTACTACTTGTCCCCCCTTGTTTCTAGTCTAGTACTTGTCCCCCCTTGTTTCTAAATTGCTACTTGCCCCCCCTTGTTTCTAGTCTGCCACTTGTCCCCCTTGTTTCTAGTCTACTACTTGTCCCCCCTTGTTTCTAGTCTACTACTTGTCCCCCCTTGTTTCTAGTCTGCTACTTGTCCCCCCTTGTTTCTAGTCTGCTACTTGTCCCCCCTTGTTTCTAGTCCACTACTTGTCCCCACTTGTTTCTAGTCTAGTACTTGTCCCCCCTTGTTTCTTAATTGCTACTTGCCCCCCCTTGTTTCTAGTCTGCCACTTGTCCCCCTTGTTTCTAGTCTACTACTTGTCCCCCCTTGTTTCTAGTCTACTACTAGTCCCCCCTTGTTTCTAGTCTACTACTTGTCCCCCCTTGTTTCCAGTCTGCTACTTGTCCCCCCTTGTTTCTAGTCTGCTACTTGTCCCCCCTTGTTTCTAGTCTACTACTTGTCTCCCCTTGTTTCTAGTCCAGTACTTGTCCCCCCTTGTTTCTAGTTTACTACTTGTCCCCCCTTGTTTCTAGTCTACTACTTGTCCCCCCTTGTTTCTAGTCTACTACTTGTCCCCCCTTGTTTCTAGTCTGCTACTAGTCCCCCTTGTTTCTAGTCTACTACTTGTCCCCCTTGTTTCTAGTCTGCTACTTGTCCCCCCTTGTTTCTAGTCTGCTACTTGTCCCCCCTTGTTTCTAGTCTACTACTTGTCCCCCCTTGTTTCTAGTCTAGTACTTGTCCCCCCTTGTTTCTAAATTGCTACTTGCCCCCCCTTGTTTCTAGTCTGCCACTTGTCCCCCCTTGTTTCTAGTCTACTACTTGTCCCCCCTTGTTTCTAGTCTGCTACTTGTCCCCCCTTGTTTCTAGTCTACTACTTGTCTCCCCTTGTTTCTAGTCCAGTACTTGTCCCCCCTTGTTTCTAGTTTACTACTTGTCCCCCCTTGTTTCTAGTCTACTACTTGTCCCCCCTTGTTTCTAGTCTACTACTTGTCCCCCCTTGTTTCTAGTCTGCTACTAGTCCCCCTTGTTTCTAGTCTACTACTTGTCCCCCTTGTTTCTAGTCTGCTACTTGTCCCCCCTTGTTTCTAGTCTGCTACTTGTCCCCCCTTGTTTCTAGTCTACTACTTGTCCCCCCTTGTTTCTAGTCTAGTACTTGTCCCCCCTTGTTTCTAGTCTGCTACTTGTCCCCCCTTGTTTCTAGTCTACTACTTGTCCCCCCTTGTTTCTAGTCAGCTACTTGTCCCCCCTTGTTTCTAGTCTGCTACTACTCTCCCTTGTTTCTAGTCTACTACTTGTCCCCCTTGTTTCTACTCTGCTACTTGTCCCCCCTTGTTTCTAGTCTACTACTTGTCCCCCCTTGTTTCTAGTCTGCTACTTGTCCCCCCTTGTTTCTAGTCTACTACTTGTCCCCCCTTGTTTCTAGTCTACTACTTGTCCCCCCTTTTTTTTGGGGGGATCAGCCACTCACCTCGTCAAATAACAAATGGTCCGCCCCTAACTTTCTTTTCTCCAAAGCACACATTCTTTACCGTGCTATGATGCTATTGTTATAGACTCGTTTCGGTGCAGGAACAAGCGTTGCATTCCCGCCTCCAGAGTGTGCGATACGTATAACGACTGTGGAGACGGCTCCGATGAAACGTTCTGTAGGTGGAAAGATGGTAGCGGATGGTGTGGCGTTCACGATTTCCGCTGTGCAAACGATCGCTGTACTCATTTGAGCAATGTTTGCAACGATCGTGACGACTGCGGCGATGCTTCCGATGAGGCCGGATGTGTCGCAAGTAGGTTAATTGATAATTATTGTTAATAATTATTGTTAAATACGCCAGATATTGAGCAAAAATTTTCTAAGCGTTTTCGAAAGCTCAAAAGAAGGGAAAAGGCTAGTTCGAAGTGGGTGTTTATTAAAAGCTAGGGGCGTTAATAAATACGGGCATTTCCAGTAACCAAAACTGCCATGAAAGTTTATTTGTCAGAGAGACGAATGTGTTATATATTCATCTCAAATGAAGCGGATGCAGATAGATATACGATTATTTGCGCCGATTTTTGCAATGGTATTGACAGAGAAAATATAAACGGGATTTCAAATTTGATTTCGAAAATGCTTACCATCACCACCATTACCATTACCATTATTATCACCACCACCACCACCACCACCACCACCACCACCACCACCACCACCACCACCACCACCACCACCACCACCACCACCACCACCACCACCACCACCACCACCACCACCACCACCACCACCACCACCACCACCACCACCACCACCACCACCACCACCACCACCACCACCACCACCACCACCACCACCACCACCACCACCACCACCACCACCACCACCACCACCACCACCACCACCACCACCACCACCACCACCACCACCACCACCACCACCACCACCACCACCACCACCACCACCACCACCACCACCACCACCACCACCACCACCACCATCATCATCATTATTATTATTATTAATGTGGTAGCTTACGAGGGCTGGGCACGATCTTTTAAAAACCTGAAACACAAAAAATCTCTTTAGCCCGCCTATATTTATATATATATTTTCGTTTTGCATTATTATTCTCTGAGGACAAAAGACGTCATGTGCACGTGGTACCACTATAGCAACACTTTAAACAGCCTCTGCCAGCCGCCATTTTGTCACCCTGGCAAAGAACCAAGTGTGATTAAGCATCCATTTCCATCCGGGAATTTTCGGAGGCTAATGAAATATTTTCGATTGGATTTGGTAAAAAAAGTGTCAAACTTTATTTTTAGATGGTTATTTCGAGATTTTAGTACATTTTGTGTCTTCCAATATTAAAAAAAACCATAACAAAGGTGTGGCTGAAAAGGGCACTTTAATTCCCAAGAGATACTAGCTTGAAAAAGACTATTTTACGATCTACATCTCAGCGAGCTGTGCGTGGCTTAACCGTATAAAGACAGGGCTGGAATCCTGGCTATTGCCTACTTATTAATGTGACGTTGCCTCTGGTAGCGTCACATTGTACAGTTCGCTAGATAGCGGGTGAGGGGCCAAAATCTCCAGCCTAGCCGTAAATCCTTAAGCTTCCATACGGCGTTTCAGCGGATATCTGGAATTATGGTCTCTGATCATAGGGTTCGATCCCCGGCCAATGATCTCGGATTTTTTTCCACTCTCTTGTCGATCTCTATACGGCAGTGGATATCGTGTTCCGTGTTTTTTTTTCTTAATTTAAATTTCTGAAAATTGCACATCTGTTTCACCGTGCGATGACTCTATGTCGCCTTTCACAGAAACCACCACAAGTTGTGAAGATGGATGGAGCTATTACAATGGCCGCTGTTACAAGGTCGTCATCAAACCGTCCACTTGGGCGCATGCGCAGTCAGCCTGTCGATCTAATGACTCGCACTTAATCAAGATCACTTCCTTTGGGCTTGACTACTTCACCCAGAGTTTAAGTAGTCACATCAGTATGTTTTGGATCGGCCTGTCGCGTAGCAACGGAGCATTCAGATGGACTGACGGGGAGAAACTTGGGAGTTTTGCGAATTGGGCGATTGGCTCACCGGTTATGGATGCCGGTACAGATTGCGTTGCTATGGTGAATCTGACGATTGTGTCGAAAACCTGGCGAAACCAGGATTGTGGTCTAAAGCTAGGCTATGTCTGCGATAAAGGTGGGACTTTGCAATCGATCAAGTTGATTAGATTCTTATAACTTAAAAGCATAGATACAGGAGGCGACAATGATTTACCTTTATTTGTTTTTCGGCAAGGAAAGAAATCGGGGCCACCTTTTATAAGAACTGCATCAAAGGCTGAATTGCAATCTACAAATACTGTATACCGGGTCTTATCTGAACCCTTATTTAAAAAAGCGCTGTCACGCGTCTTACATAAAGTGCTTAATTGCGTTATGCTTGACTTTCGCATAAGTATAAACCCAGGATTTTTTTTACAGTGGCACCTTGTCCGCAACCCTGCCAAAATGGAGGCCAATGCTCCTCGGCCGGCTGTATCTGCGAAGACGACTGGGCAGGGCCTTATGTGCGCCTTTAGTAAGTCATATAAATTACCACAAGCTGGCGTGAGAGGTCCGCAATGGACTGGGTAAAGGAGTTGATTTAAATGATAAAAGGGGGGGATGGTACGTAAAAAGGCAAAAAAGGCAAAAAAGCGCTTTGGACTTGCTACCCGATCAATCCGGTTCGTAGCTGAATCTTATGTGTCGAATAGTGAGACGTTTGATGATGACAGGAACAGTACTAAATTTGATTATGTATCAAACACCTAACTAACAAAAAAATTTACTATTCAGAGCCCCCTGATATTGTGTCGCCAAATGGGCTTGTGTACATTACTGTCGCGTACGGGACAATGGTAAACCAAAGCAACAGCTGCGTGACCACAGGCCTTCCGAGACCGGAAATTCCAATGGCTTGCAAATGGGAAACAATTACGTGACGGGAATGACGTCAAAAGTGACACTTTTGCCTTATATGGGCGAATGTCACTTTGAAGGTACTGAAGAACACCGGAGCTCCAGGTGTCAATCAATTAACAGAGGAGGCGTGGCAAAGGCGAGCGTCATGTACATTGTTGAAGGTGAGATGTCAAGGAAGCAGGAAAGCAGGACAGAGAGAGGGGGGAAGATGTTGGACGAGAGGAGAGGAGAAGAGGAGAGAGAGAGAGGAGGAGTGAGAGAGAGAGAGAGAGAGGAGAGAGAGAGAGAGAGAGAGAGAGAGAGAGAGAGAGAGAGAGAGAGAGAAAGAGAGAGAGAGAGAGAGAGAGAGAGAAAGAGAGAGAGAGAGAGAGAGAGAGAGAGAGAGAGAGACGGAGGCGGAGGCGGAGACAGAGGCAGAGAGGCAGAGATTGTTGGACTTCTTTTGTGCCTAAACTCTCTACTCTTTAGAGTCAGCTAGCGATGCTATTGGCATGTCTTTACTTACACACAATCAGTGTACATTTATCGTTTTATTCTCTGACTCCATGTTCACCCACAAAACCCAAGCGAGAACCGAACGCCAAGCAAATGGCTTCTACTTCTAATTCATAACAAACACTAAAGCAATTCAAAAATTTGAATTTTAGATTATAACGAAAGTCAATACCTAAGTAATACCATTAATACCTGAGCTAATGATGTTTGTTTAACATTTATGCTATATGTCATATATGTATAAGAGCAACTTAGGGAATAGAATAATATTTTAATCTGAGGCACGATAATTATATCCCAAATTTAGACCAATAATTCTTTGTAAGCTTAACACAAACTAAATGCAAATTTAATCAGCGATAGTCTGCAAAGCGACAAGAAATTGCAAAAATTCCTTTAAGAATCTTTTCGGCATCCTAGTCCCTGGTACTTTTGTTTGAGATTCCTGTGGTTGGCCGTGAGGCAAGAGGGGCTGGGGAGTGTCCCGTGACGTCACAATTCAACCACAGGAAACCCAATCAGAAACCCGGTCTACAACGCCTGGAAGTAGGCTAGTCTTTTGTGACGCCTGGGGCTAGACTAGCCTTTTGTCACTCCTGGGGCTAGACTAGCCTTTTGTCACTCCTGGGGCTAGACTAGCCTTTTGTCACTCCTGGGGCTAGACTAGCCTTCTGTCACGCCTGGGACTAGACTAGCCTTTTGTCACGCCTGGGACTTGACTAGCCTTCTGTCACTCCTGGGACTAGACTAGCCTTTTGTCACTCCTGGGGCTAGACTAGCCTTTTGTCACGCCTGGAACTAGACTAGCCTTCTGTCACGCCTGGGACTAGACTAGCCTTCTGTCACGCCTGGGACAAGGCTAGCATTTTGTCACACATGGGACTTGACTAGCGTTCTGTCACGCATGGGACTTGACTAGCCTTTTGTCACGCATGGGACTTGACTAGCCTTTTGTCACGCCTGGGACTAGGCTAGCCTTCTGTCACGCCTGGAACTAGACTAGTCTTCTGTCACTCCTGGGACTTGACAAGCCTTCTGTCACGCCTAGGACTTAACTAGCCTTCTGGCACGCCTGGGACTAGACTAGCCTTCTGGCACGCCTGGGACTAGACTAGCCTTCTGTCACGCCTGGGACTAGACTAGCCTTTTGTCACGCCTGGGACTAGACTAGCCTTCTGTCACGCCTGGGACTAGACTAGCCTTTTGTCACTCCTGGGACTGGACTAGCCTTCTGTCACGCCTGGGACTTGACTAGCCTTCTGTCACGCCTGGGACTAGACTAGCCTTCTGTCACGCCTGGGACTAGACTAGCCTTTTGTCACGCCTGGGACTAGACTAGCCTTCTGTCACGCCTGGGACTAGACTAGCCTTCTGTCACGCCCGTGACAAGGCTAGCATTTTGTCACTCCTGGGACTTGACTAGCGTTCTGTCACGCATGGGACTTGACTAGCCTTTTGTCACGCCTGGGACTTGACTAGCCTTCTGTCACGCCTGGGACTTGACTAGCCTTCTGTCACGCCTGGGACTAGACTAGCGTTTTGTCACGCCTGGAACTAGACTAGCCTTTTGTCACGCCTGGGACTAGACTAGCCTTTTGTCAAGCCTGGGACAAGGCTAGCATTTTGTCACTAGATGCTACATCTTGACTATTAGATACATTTTGACTCTTAGAGACATCTTGACTCTCAGATGCACTAGCCAAGCTGTAGCACCAAAATCCATACTCACCTTCCCCACATGCGCGTGTGAAACTGAGGATAATAGCAAACTTCCATCTTGTTTACAATTTTGACGCCTGACCTCGGTTTCACGTGCGTGTCGCAAAGAATTGTGGGAAGAAGTGGGGAAGGCGAAATTGAGATTTTTACGCAGTGCGTAAATGTAAATAAAAGCTGCTTTACATTTACGCAACTTTACGTCATTCGTAAATGATGTGTAAAACTTCTATTTGCGTCGTCCTTACGTGCGACAATAGAATGTAGTAAATGTGTAAAGGTTTAAATATCCTCTTTACGTGACTTTACGTGATGTGTGCTTTGCATTCCAACCTTTCAGATATCGGCGTCACAAGCTTTAACGTATCCGTGCACCTGATTGGTCCAAACTTTACTCAATCTCTCCAAAGCCAGATATCAGAAGATCACGTGGTTTTAGCGGCAGATCTTGAAAATGCGGTGAGTAGACAGCACGGTACGCAGGGCATCTCGGGAATGCTAAACCGCCTGACCTGATGGGTTTCCGCAGTCCATATCTATACTTACTAGTAGTACACCTGTGAAGCGTTTAGGGACATCAGAATGTAAAATACCATGCATAAAAACACATTTTAGAAACCTTTATTGCGTGTATCTCCCCCACTAACAAACACAGCAGACATCCACAATACTCGAGAAACTTGATTTTATTACTCTTAGCCATAGCAAGCGCCATTTTGATCCCTATTATGTCAGCATAATTTACACACGCTTGGGTACCCTGTGTCATTCCAAGCTAGGGGTCCCTGTTGATCTTTCCACGAGGAGTATATATTCTCGGGCTGTTGCTGTTAATGCTCAAAGTTGACGTTCAGAACTCACAGCCTGTTAACTGATTATTTACATAAGCGCACATCCATAGATAATATAACAGAAAAGGATGAGTAAAAGCTAGCATTATAAAGAGGAATTAGCAAAATTTATTGTTTGTTTTCCTCATATCAAATGTTATACGCACCGAATACCCAGTCCTTTTACTTTGATATCTCAGTAAAATTCTTCGATTTTGTTATCCTTAGGTGAATAGTATGTACCTAGTGAAGCCAGGATTCTGGGATGTTAGCGTCTACCGATTCAGGTTGGTATGCACGGCGAGATGACGTGACGTTAGTAAGATGGCATGAGATTGTGTGACGTAAGTAAATATGACATGAAATGGCGTGACGTTAATTGAATGACCTGAGATGGCGTGATGTTAGTTAAATGATGGCGTGACGTCAGTGAGATGACATGAGATTGTGTGACGTTAGTAAGACGACATGAGATGGCGTGACGGTAGTAAATATGGCATGAGATGGCGTGACATTAGTGAGATGACATGCGATGGCGTGATGTTAGTTGAACGACGTAAGATGGCGTGACGTCATTGTGATGACACGAGATTGCGTGACGTTAGCGAGGTGACACGAGATGACGTGACGTTAGTAAGGTTAACAAAAGATGGCGTGACGTTAGGGAGATGACATGCGATGGCGTGATGTAAGTTGTATTACGACGTAAGATGGCGTGACGTCAGTGCGACGACACGAGATTGCGTGACGTTAGTGAGATGACAAGAAATGGCGTGACGTTAGTAATGTTGACAAAAGATGGCGTGGCGTGAGTATGACGTGAGATTACACGAAACTAAAAAGATGATGTGAGGTTGTGTAACGCTTTTATAAAAAAAACATGGTTGCGTGACGCTAGTAAGATGACATGGTGTAAGTATCGATTGTTCGAAGTCTGATGGTAGTTGAGCGGTGATGAAAACTTGCCCACATTCTGTGACGCAGACCTAATGGAAGTCAAGTCCTCGCGGACATGATTGTTCGAATGACTGGTAATAACTCGGAGGAGTTGATCGCCGTGCTGAGGGAAGCTGTCAAGTCTGGGAACATCGGTGACATAACTGTAGAGCCCGGATATTACCATGAGAACATCATAGTAGCGTGCCCACCTGATTTTAACAAAGTCTCTTGGCTTGCCATGCCTGCATCTACAGTCCGTTTCCAACGTTGCCCTCAAAATGCAACAGGTAGACAGACAAATAAGTTTCTTTATTTTTTCTATCTAGTTACCAATCTAGATACACAAATTTCAGTGGATAAATATTTCAGGTATTTCAGTGGATAAATATTTCAGGTATTTCAGTGGATAAATATTTCAGGTATTTCAGTGGATAAATATTTCAGTATTTCAGTGGATAATGTTTCAGGTATTTCAGTGGATAAATGTTTCAGGTATTTCAGTGGATAAATGTTTCAGATATTTCAGTTAACAAATGTTTCAGGTATTTCAGTTAACAAATGTTTCAGGTATTTCAGTTGATAAATGTTTCAGGTATTTCAGTGGATAAATATTTCAGGTATTTCAGTGGATAAATGTTTCAGGTATTTCAGTGGATAAATGTTTCAGGTATTTCAGTGGATAAATGTTTCAGGTATTTCAGTTAACAAATGTTTCAGGTATTTCAGTGGATAAATGTTTCAGGTATTTCAGTGGATAAATGTTTCAGGTATTTCAGTGGATAAATGTTTCAGGTATTTCAGTGGATAAATATTTCAGGTATTTCAGTGGATAAATATTCCAGGTATTTCAGTGGATAAATATTTCAGGTATTTCAGTGGATAAATATTCCAGGTATTTCAGTGGATAAATATTTCAGGTATTTCAGTGGATAAATATTTCAGGTATTTCAGTGGATAAATATTGCAGGTATTTCTGTGGATTAATATTTCAGGTATTTCAGTGGATAAATATTTCAGGTATTTCAGTGGATAAATATTTCAGGTATTTCAGTAGATAAATATTTCAGGTATTTCAGTGGATAAATATTCCAGGTATTTCAGTGGATAAATATTCCAGGTATTTCACGAAGACGATGTGGTGCTGCTGGCAACTGGTCAATGGCCGACTTTAACGAATGCCTCGACCCTAGAATTGAGGCTCTTAGAAACAAGGTGAGGCCGACCATTTGATCTGACGGGGTGGGGGATGGTTGCTTAACGAATGCCTCGACCCTAGAATTGAGGCTCTAAGAAACAAGGTGAGGCCGACAATTTGATCTGACGTGGTGGGGGGTGGTTGCTTAACGAATGCCTCGACCCTAGAATTGAGGCTCTAAGAAACAAGGTGAGGCCGACAATTTGATCTGACGGGGTGGGGGGTGGTTGCTTAACGAATGCCTCGACCGTAGAATTGAGGCTCTTAGAAACAAGGTGAGGCCGACCATTTGATATCTGCCGGGGTGGGGGTAAGGGACCGACCATTTGATATCTGATGGGGTGGGGGTAAGGGACCGACCATTTGATATCTGCCGGGGTGGGGGTGGTTGCTTATGGACCGGGTATTTGATGTCTGACGGAGTGGGGGTAAGGGACCGACCATTTGGTATCTGACGGGGTGGGGGTAAGGGACCGACAATTTGGTATCTGACGGGGTGGGGTAAGGGACAGACCATTTGATATCTGACGGGGTGGGGGTAAGGAACCGACCATTTGATATCTGACGGGGTGGGGGTAAGGAACCGACCATTTTATATCTGACGGGGTGGGGGTAAGAGACCGACAATTTGGTATCTGACGGGTAGGGGGTAAGGCACCGCAATTTGATATCTGACGGGTCGGTAACACACCGAAATCCTAAACGACACATCTACATTACAGAGAAAAAAACAACCTAGCAAACCAGCTGGCCACGAACAGAAAAAATATGTTATTCCCCCATAAGACAGGGTGATTTATTTTCACTAGAGTAAATATTTTTTTTCTACTCAAGTTCCTGTGGTTTTTTGTATATTGCTATCGTTGAAATACCTCGTGATTTTCTGACTGTTTTGATTAACAAACAGCTTTGTAATGAATTATAAAGTATTTTTTTGCATCGATCAGAGGAATATTTTCGTGACAAATCCTCGAAATATTTTCATCCCTGCTGCACGTTTTCAGGTGGATCGTCTCCTGAATTCCTCAAGCAGCTCGACAGCTGATGTCAACGAAGTGCTAACCTCGCTCTCTTCCGTGACCACGCCCCAAAAGGGGGCTGCACCCATGGGCCGGGAAGACATCAGGGTCTCAGGTTTAATCCTACAGGGCATCGTCACATACATCGAGAGGCGTGACAATGGTGCCGTGACCAACCCAGAGACAATAAAGGTAGAGGTTCAGATATGATTCACAGGTTAATATAATAAATTGGGATTGGCTTCGTATACGTGTATCAAGGTCGCATGCACCAGGAATAAAACTAAAGATAAAAAAAATATCAGGCGCGTATCCAAACCCCAACCTACTTAGTAATGAGATGATTTTGACTCCGGTTGACCCCTTCATTGTGTTTCTATTTGGAAACAATTTACTATGAATCTAGTGACCTATTACCTGAGCTAGGAATGCCGATTTGAACTTAATTGATCCGTGGTGAGTAAATTACTTCTCTGGACCCCACACTGCGTTTTTCTCTAGACACGCCCTTGAAAAAAAATATATATATATGATTGGCTTGTATAATATTTGATATAACACTTGGTGTTTGGCTATTACGTGTAATGGTATCTTGTGAAATTCCTGCTTCTTCTTGTTACGACTTACTTCTATATGTTCCGCCTATATGTTTAGTACAAAAAAGGAAAAAAAAGATCCTATGTGAGTAAAGCTTTATGGGGGTTTTATGCCACAGGACAATTAGACTTTGCATATGAAGAAACCGTTGTCGCTTAAGGGGTCTGGTACCGGGGAATTTTAGTTTCTTTTCAGAGGCTTTCTCCCTTGACTAAAGATGGTCACATTCACTGTTTTTTTTTCTTCTGAATACAATTCACAAAGTTTGCGAAGCACCTGCGGTACTGCAGCCCTAAAAATGACAAGAATAGCGTGCAGGTTTTCCATATAAGGAATATATTAGTTTCCTTATATGGAAGTGACCGCATCTCGGAAAAACGACAATTATTTGCTAAATTTTCTTGATATTCCTTTTTCTTGCATTGATAATTGCTTTTAACCAAATAAACTGGGACTCCAAACTATCAAGTCAAGGGAATTTAATCCACAAAGATGGTATTTCAAATATTTAAGCAAATGTCTGAGTCAAGATTACATATACAACAGGGACGGTATAAGGTATTACTGGTTTAATCCACAGCAATTTTTTCAAGCGTCGAGTAATTTACTGAATTACAACAACAAGAAACAGCTGATTCAACTACAAAAGGTGAAATCACAACACATAAAGACAATTACCATCATCGTCATCATCATCATCATTATCATCATCATCATTATCAACATAATCATCACTAACAGCATCATGACTATCATCATCATCATTATCAATATCATCATTATTATTACCAACATCACCATCATCAACATCATCATCATCACTATTGAAATTGCATCATCACTATCAACATCATCATCAACAACAGCGTCATTATTATAATCGTCATCATATTTTTTGAGATGCTTTGACTTTTTTTTCTCCAGTCTAATAGCAGCGCAACAGAATTGGCTCTGACGATTGAAAAGTTTGCCTCCCAAGCCGCGCAAGGCCTGGATCCTAGTATTCGCGTGTCAAAACAATTCATAACAAGCAATTTGGGTAAGGATTTATAACCAGCAATATCCTGAAAGTGAAATGACGGGTTGACATAGGGTGACCTAGAGTACGGCTAAAAATGAGTTCAAACAGTTTACATATTGCTGGATACATATTAAGGTACATGTAACCCGCGCGTTCATGTAAAAATCAAGGGGGGAGCAAGCGTCAAGTGCCCCCCCTCCCCGTCGGCACCCCTGTATAATAAGCTCAGATGTCGAGTAAGGCCGTAAGGCCTTTTATGGAGATTACTTGAACCCGTTTCTAGCTTTCAACTGACTGCATCATAAGAGTTTATCAGTGCCGTAGCAGGCCTTAAAATATTGAAGAGGGGTGGGGCACGATACAGAAGCATCACGAAAAGATTAGGGGCACAGCCACGCCCTTCTGGTTATTTCCTTAAATTTTTTGAAAATATTTGGGGAGGGGTGGCACGTGCCCCCAGTGCCTTATTCTCTGCTACGGCCCTGTTTACATAGTTGGGTTAGAAAACAAACCTTTCTCGTAGATATCTATATTGATGTTCACTTTTTAAGGATTTCTGGTCTCCTTCCATTGTGTAATGTGAATGTTTCTGTGTTTTCCAGCTATCGGTGTGACTTCTGTTCCTGCCGGTTTTGACTCAAACGTGAGATTTCCTGATTACTCCGACCCGATATTCGCCTCATCTCCCACATGGGGGAATTATGGGGAGAATTACGTCATAATTCCTAGCTCAGCGTTCAACCAATCACCGAAGCAAGAAAATGGTACGGTTTTATGGGAAATAGTGTGGCGCGCGTTCGTGGGAGGAAAAAGGCTTCTCATTCGTGTTCATAACTAACTAGGTAATTGAAGGCTAGATGAAAATAGAGGTTGATAAACTTTCAAGATTGTCATTTTAGACAGGCGCGTAGCAGAGGATTTGTATGTGATGGGGGGACAACATCTCAATCAAGGTGTAAAATTGTAATTTTTCGATGGGAACACCAGATCTTAGTGAACAGTTGCTACTTCAATAGAAAAACTGTTTCAATTACCTTTTTTAGAAAAACTGGGATGTTCTTATAGTTTATAATCCATTTAGGTATGTCTTTATTAGCTATTGTAATACAGTCATGGTCTTAATAGAAGCTTGCGGACAGTAATTTAATCCAGTTTAGCCCGAGCTTAACTAGATTTTTGGACAGTTCCTTTACAAGCCAGGTAAAGAAATACTCTTGATAACCATAAATCAACACAATTTGGGTGGCCAAGGAACATCTCTGACTAGTTACTCATGCTTACATCCAATTCTCTATCGCTTTCAGGAAGTAAGATTGCTAGTATTATTTTCAAGACTCTTTCCTCTTTTCTGGATGTCAAAAGGTAGGATAGTCGTACGAGCACCCAAAGACCCTTTACTCAGCGTGGAGTAGCTTGCGTGTACCTTGATTTTCACATTGGTGGCATACGGGTTATTTCAAACATAACAGTTTGTATGCTATCCCACATGGATAGCGTATGGGTTATTACAGGCCTTGCAGTTTATATTCTTTCGATGTTTATTGGTTAGGTAATGTACTCGCTCTCTGATAAGTGTAATATCAGAGCGTAGTTAAAGGGGTGGTGCGCAGCGTGCGCGCGCATCCCCTCGACCGCCCAAAAGTGGGTCATTTCTTATGAAATATCTATTTTTCTATTGTAGTGCATATGCTGAAGTAGGTGATGGATTTGCTCTCAGATCAAGCATAATCTCGAGTACTTTAAAACCGACGATCGAGTTTAGGGATCCAGTGAAGATGGTATTTGGCCATATGCAGGTGAGAGTTTAGACGTTTTCCTTTGTTATTGCCCAAAATAGATAGATAATAACAATGATAATGGTTTTACAAGTTCCAATGAGATTCTATGATTTTGTTCATTATTTTTTTACCGCCATTCCACCATCATTTCACCGTTAACTTCTTCTGCATTTCTTTTATTACGTACTTGCCTCCAGAACTCTGTCTAGTCTCTACAGCCAATTTTAACTATGATTTTTTGTATCAGAACTACTCAGAGAAGACTCCTGCCTGCGTGTTTTGGGATTACAAACTGTAAGTACTCCAATGGAAAAGGAAAGTGTGGGGGGAAGGGGGGGGGGGGGGGTAAGTACTCCAGTGGCGAGGGAGGGGTGGGTGTGGGGGTGTATAGTCCATTGGCGAAGGGGGAGGGGTGTTGCAGTTCGTTAATTTTGAAAGCAGACTGAGAGGACAGATCTCAACCGACCTTTTTTTTCTTCAGGAATGTGAATAAAGGAGCATGGTCACGCGACGGTTGTCGAGTGTCGTCACGTGGCAGCAATGACGTCATATGCGCGTGTGATCACCTGACTAACTTTGCTGTGCTGGTTGATGTGTCGGGAGGTATCGAGGTAGATAACATGCACTGCTAAAAGGGTGGGGCTGGGTGTAGAAAATGGTAAAGTATTTTGAGAAGTCAATAGTTTAGTAACTAAAGGGACGGGTTAACGGCAGTTCGTGTCTACATAGAAAATGGTAAAGTATTTTGAGAAGTCAATAGTTTAGTAACTAAAGGGACGGGTTAACGGCAGTTCGTGTCTGCACGTGAATGACAAATCAAAGAACCACAATCTTGTTGACAATTTAAAAAAAATCTTGCTCTGATGGTGATTGGTCACTCTGTCTACTTGATAATTATTATTTATTATTTATGACACTCAGTCAAAAAGCGAGATTCTTGCCTGCAATGCCCAAAGCTCGTTGCAACGTTGATTGAATGGGCCCGCTTGACCACGTGTTCAGAAGGCTGTAAACAAACTGCGACCTGCTAGTACCTCGATTTCACGCTCGGATTACACAGGATTCCCATCTTCTTGAGAACCGACCATTAGGTTATCTACATCGCAGTATACACGCAGAGACTCTAGAAGGTCTGCAAAGGCCAAGCGCTTCCCCTTCAGATTACCTTATAGTTTAATACTTTGTTCACTTCGTTAGGGCCACGCCCCCTCCCCAAAGGGCGGATCTAGGGGTGGGCCCAGTCCCCCTATTTTCTATAGCAAGAGTTATAAGGAAATCCCACGGACCGCGGAGTATACTTTCAAGTGTTAGGGCTGATTAGTAAGAATGTACCACAAAACTGAGGAGGCTGAATATATGAAATATATGACAATTTCTTGAAAAGTGGTGGGGCTTCTTCCCCTTCCCCCCCCCCCCCCCCCCTCTTGAAACCCTAGCATCATCCCCCTTTTTTGGAACTCCTGGGTCCGCCCCTGCCACCCCGATCCCCTCTTTCCGCTTCTGATTCCCTCTAAAGGTCAAATCTTTTGCTCGTTTGCCAGGGCCACGCCCTCCCCCTTCAGATCATCACTATGGTAGGTTGTACCATCTCCATGCTGGGACTACTCGTCACTCTCTCCATCCACTTTATATTCTGGAGGTAACGGGCCATTTTATTGACTATGTACCTATTCTAAGTAAAGTTTTACTCTGAGAATTTATGTGCCTTAACCACTAGCCTTGGTAATGGCGCTAACCGAGAGGGAGGCCCACCGGGTCGAGAAAAACGAGTATAAGGGTGGATATCATGTTAAATTTAAAGAAGGCCAATTACGCCGTGTTATTACTCTCCCACACAATACCGAGTGACTCCAAGAACCATTTCCATCGGCTAATTCAAGCATGAAACTGAAAAACTCTCAATCAAATAACAACAATAAAGTATTACAC
Source organism: Nematostella vectensis (assembly GCF_932526225.1). NCBI lineage: Eukaryota > Metazoa > Cnidaria > Anthozoa > Actiniaria > Edwardsiidae > Nematostella > Nematostella vectensis. The sequence goes on along the minus strand of NC_064041.1, from coordinate 11,065,483 downwards.
TCTCAATTGTGGGTGGTTATTTTGAAATTTTCTTGAATATAAACCACTGTATTTTCCATTGTGAATAATAAAAGTAGTGGTTGGTAGATATTTTTTTAAACACATCTTAGAGGTAGAGGGCGCAAATAGCGCAGTTTCAGAAAGTGCGCGAAGATGAGGAATGGTAGTTAACAACACTTTTACATTTTTGTCATTAGACACCTTAAGTGCGACAAGACAATTGTACACGTTAATCTTTGTTCGGTTCTACTGCTCGCTAACATTGTGCTGTTGACGGGGCTAGACCGCACGGAAAACAAGGTAAGCTATCTTCGCTGCAAATACAATGGTACCTCTATTAAGCGAACATTTCCCAAATACCCGAAACAGGCGCGTACACAGGGGGTGCGCAGGGTGCGCGCGCACCCCCCTTTGCGGCCAAATGTGGGTCATTTTCATATTAAAAAAAGCTTAAAATACTATGCTTTTTCCATATGATACCTGTGACTGCGCACCCCCCCCCCCCCCCCCCCCCCCTCGGCCAATCCTGGGTACGCGCCTGCGAAATAAGGGCCACTTGAACACAGTTTTTATACCTCTATTAAAGCGGCCACCTTTTTTCCCGGACCCAAAAATGTGTTTACTTTTAACACATCCCATAATTACCATTTTTCCCCCACCCACCCACCCACGCGCACGTTGTTATCGGTTTAGCCAAGTACTGAAGTTCTATCCTAACTACATGTTATCTATATTATCTTCCCTGTTTAGGCTAGTTGTAGTGTAATGGCCGTATTATTCCAACTATTTGTTAATAGGGACCTTGAGCACATAAAAACGAGAACGCCGCGGACGTTTGGATTTTCGCGCGCGCCCTTCTCGACTTTCCAACTACACTTTTCACGTAGTTGAGAATTTAGTTGGAACGTCGAAAGCGGCTCGAGCAAAAATCCAAACGTCCGCGGCGTTCAACGTTACGCGTGCTTAAGGTCCCATCTCCCTTCTCAAGACTGCACGTACTATAACGGCTGTTCTACTTCATTTGTTATTTATATCTCATTTCTCTAGTCAGGGTGCACTATAATCTCTGTGTTATCACAACTATCTGTTATTTATATCTTCTTTCAGGCCCGTACCCAGGATTTTTCTTTGGGGGGGGGGGGGGGGGGGGGGGGTTGCGAAATCCAAAAAAGTGGACATAATTTTTCCGGGGGGAGGGGGGAGGGTAGTAATCGCCTTATTATTTCAACTATTTGTTATTTATGTCTCCCTTCTCTAGGCCGCGTGTACTGTGATCGCCGTCCTACTCCATTACCTGTTTACGGGGGCTGTTTGCTGGATGATGTGCGAAGGATTGCTTATCTACATATCCATCGTTATCGTCTTCACAGTCGAAAGAACAAGACTCTACTTCTACCTTGTCGGGTGGGGTAAGGAGAAGAAAAGTATGAATTGAGGATGGGATGACAGGTGGGGGGTATCAAAGTGGGATGGTGGTGTGGGGGGAAGTTCAAAGGGTAGTTAAATCCCCTAATTCAAGCCATAGTAAAAAAGAGAGACAGGGGAATAGAAAAGTGGAATCCCCCTTTTGAAAAATCCTAGGCAAACTCCTTAAAGGTCAATCACGCCGCCATTTTATGCTTCCGCTCAATGGCAAGTCACACAAAGCATCCATTTCCATCGGCTAATTCAAGCAAGCAACAAAGATTTTCATTTATATATTGTCAATAAACCGGAATAAACCGCTGTATTTCCAATAATAAACAATAACACAGGAGTGGGTTCTCGACATTCTTTAATGAGAATGATCAAGTAAAATGACCTTGGGCCAGAGGGAAGGGAGGGGGGGGGGGATATAGAGGAGCTATTGGCGCTAATACCACTCGGTTACATTACGATAATGTCCTTTTTTGTCCATAGGGTTACCATTCATTATTGTCGGAATATCTATGGCTGCTTCCCACTTAAACGGCTACGGAACTGAAACAGCGTAAGAAAAAAAAGTTATCATCTATCATTCAGCTATGTCTAATATCATCATCCTCACGATCACCGACAACACGGTCACGATTATCATTATCTTCATCATCAAACCAATTTTCAATAGTCTTTTTCTGATGACAGTTGTTGTTTTTAATAATTGTAAATAATGCCCACAGGTGCTGGCTATCTTCAAAGTCGGGACTTATATGGGCGTTCATCGGTCCATTGATAGTAGTCCTAGTGGTAAGTGTTTAGTCTGTCGGGACTTATATGGGCGTTCATCGGTCCATTGATAGTAGTCCTAGTGGTAAGTGTTTAGTCTGTCGGGACTTCTATGGGCGTTCCTCTGTCCATTGATAGTAGAATGTAAGGACCAACACAAATGGGCACTTGTTTTCATGTTCCTTGTTAAGCCAAGTCCGAGGAAACTTTGTGAATGTTTCTTCATTTACAGCAAAATCAAGCACATGTAAGAAATGTTCAATGAATAGTGTGTTATTGCTTAGCCGTGGCGTTGATTAAAGAGTAGGTTCGTTCAGCATTTCCTAGACCTAGCAGTTTTTCTCAATGCGACCACACCTAATAGTTGGTGAATACGTTTTTTTTTTCTTACTATTCCGCCCAAATGATTATCGTGCTCGCCGGATTATAGAACCAATCAGAATGCAGAATGCGTCACCGCACCCCAAGCTATTTTTTTTACAGAAGGTTATTGTCTAAACTATAAAACCTATAGCACTACCTTGATTTCTTACTCTACACCAAATTCGATAATTGTTGCTCATTTTTCAGTTGAATATCGCAATCTTCGTGCGGGTTCTGCGAGTAATTCTCACTACTCAGAAGATGTTGACAGCAGACGACAAGCAAAAAGCTCGGTAAGGACCACCCCCCACAACCAGCCTCTGAAAATTGAACGGTCAATTAGCCCAGGGACCTGTAACCTTCGTTCATTCTTTCCTATCTTACGCTATCCTTTTATATTTTAGGGTCGCTGCAAAGTGTTGCATTGTCAGCCCTCTTACGCTATCCTTTTTCTATCTTATGCTACACTTTGCTATCTCAGGGTCGCTGTCAAGTGTCGCATCGTCAGCCCTCTTACCCTATCCTTTCCTATCTTACTCTATCCTTTGCTATCTCAGGGTCGCTGCCAAATGTTGCGCCGTGCTTTTACCACTGTTGGGTCTCACGTGGTTTTTCGGGGTCCTCGCTATAGACAAGAGTGTCGTGGCCTTCCTCTATCTCTTCGCCATATGCAACTCGCTACAGGTAATAAAACAGAGACAGAGATTTAAACCAAAATACCGTTATAATATCGGAGTGCTTCGATGTAATGATATCAGGGGCTAGCTTTAGCTAAAGGGAGGGGGGTTGGCTTAGTGACAAAGGGGGAGGTGGTAATTGTTTGTTTGTTACAAATGGCTTTTCCGGCAGCCCAAGGGTGGGGTGGGGTTTAAAACCCCTAAACCCTCACCCTAGATCCGCTACTGGATATTTCGATACAACAATATAAACTCTTCGGTCCCTCGTCTTATCGTTATCGTCGAGGCCACACTGTAAACGAGTTTCTTAGCAAGCTTTTAATGAGTTAATAGCATTATCCTTTGAGGTGCAACCGAAACAACAGCTGAAGAGCTGTTTTATTCTTCATTATGTTATCACGTCATAAACATTAGAGGGACCATGCGCACGTGCATTACGATGTCACTACCATGGTGATTGAACGAGTCCCCAAGGGACCCACGGCCCAGTTAGACTTTTTTACCCTACGTCACAGCGAGCTGTGTGTGGCGTAACCGTATAAGACTTCGGTCTTAAGGGCTAGGAACCTGGTTATTGCCTCCCTATTAATGCGCGGGTGCCTCGGTACCTTTGTGTTACACAGTTCGCTAGAAAGCGGTGCTGGGGCCGAAATCTCCAGCCTAGTCGTAAAGCTTTAGCTGCCATACGGTGATTCAGCACACGTCTGGATGTATGGTCTATTTTTTGCGTCTCAGTTTGCATCGATACCAGGTGTTTTCTATTCCCTCCTTTTTAAGGTACTTATTTTTGTTTTCCCATTTTTTGTATAAGTTATTTGATGAATTTCCTATCAATACCAATGATCTAAAAGAGCCTGGGGCGAGCACGCGAGGAAGCATTGATAATCCAAAACGTTACTCTCTAGACTTTTAGTGATGGTATCTCGGATGGCAAAAGCATAACGAGGGTGGGAGGGTGGGGACTATGGCATGACGGTGGTCCAACGAAGCCAAAAATCCCCACCCTCCTATCCACCCCCCCCCCCCAAAAAAATAATAATAATGATAATAATAATAATAACCGAACCTGAGTTCTATATCTCCAACCAAAAAAAGTACCTGGAGGGGAGGCTGTGTCATATTCTAATATGTTTTGATCGCTAACGTTGATTTAAGATCACTCTTTATTTGTCTCAATAAAAAATATCTGAGATATACGTTAAACATTTTTAAACACTAAAAGTATCGAGTATTGATATCAGTAGTTTATTCATCTATAAAGTTTCTTTATCTATAAGACATGAAGTCCATTTTCCTATAACCATCGGATAAGTAAAAGAGATGCACTATTTGAATAGAAATGTTCTTCAAACAGGTAATTACTAACTTTTCTACCCAGTATTCATAGTTAAAAGAAAGCTTATGAAAAATCTCTTTATCCAGGCAAGTTGAGCTCTTCACACAATATTACCACACACACTATAACACACGCGTATGTTTGATACAATAAGTTTGCACACGAGATTAGCAAGTGTAATAGGATCTACAAAATCCTGCTTACATTAGTCTGTGAATATCTAGAAGGGGCACTTACATGGGAACTGAGTGATTTAAGTCTTACTTAAGGAAGCTCGGAAACATTGAAATTATGCGGAATAAATAACAACCCTGCCATATTGGTACAATATTTTGGTATGTTCATCTCCAATAAAGCGGATGAAGACGACGCGTTTACTAAAACCTTGAAATATAAGCAATATAGATCCTATGTATATATAATCTGTATCACGTAAAGGTAGTCCCTACTCCCCATCTGTTTCTTAGACTTGGTTGGAGTTAACAGCACGTTTACGAAAACCTTTAAATATAGAGTAAGTCAGAAAAATCCTCTTTATATGGAGTGAACAAGGATGTTGCACTGTTTAATTATTTCACTCTATGCCATTTTCTCACAATCTCTTGCCCCCATATCCCAAAGCTAGAATGTGTATAATTGTCACTCTTCTGCGACAACAGTCACGTGAAACGTGCCAATCTCCATCTCCGCCTCCTTTTCCTCTCTTTTTCGCGATACGATGGCGCGCGTGGAGAGTGCGAATTTGCTGATGACGTCACGGAAGTCTCTTTTCATGAAAGCGTAGATAGGCGCATTGACGAGCGAGCCAACCGAGAGAGTCAGCCATGAAACCGTTGTTAACCACCTCGGGATCAGATCAAGTCGATCCATATTACCCACAAACGTCATGTAAACTACAGGCAGCCAACTGATGACAAAGATCGCCGCGACTACGGCGAAAATACGGGCGACGCGCGCTTCGGCGCAAACGCGACGTCCTTCCTCGTGCGCTTCTTTGTTGTCGGCGGTTACGGGAAATTGCGTTAGAAAACGCGCGTGGCGGCGGACGGTGTGGAAAATCGCGATATACGCGGCTAGGATGAGTAGATACGGCAGGAGAATTCCTACCGCTAAGATACAATAGATATAGATCTCGTGCGCAAAATGCGTCGCGTCTGAGTCCCAAATAAGCGGTAGAAGCGACGCCGCTATCGGGAAAGCCCAGGAAACGCCGACGATAACCCAGAAGTACTTCCTCATAAAGGTAGTGTAGAGCAGAAGGTGGCGCACGGCGACGAAGCGGTCCAGAGTCACGGCAAGCAAGGTGGAGATGTTCGCCATCAGCACGAGCGCCAGAAGGTAATTATGGAGGAGTTTTGGCGGGATTGCGAGATGGACTGGAATAACCAGAGATCCGTAGGCGAGGTCAGCTAGCGCTAGCGAGAATACGAACCCATTTGTGTGACTTCGTAACTGCTTGTATCTCAGCACGAGGGAACAAACGAAGAGATTCTCGATGGTGATGAGTCCTCCTAGCACGGCTAGGACTATAGTCATTGGTAGCGGATAGATCATCCCGTGGAATTGGATTGGATGGCTCTTTGAGTTGTTCTTGGTTATCTTGGTTTTGAGCTTTGTCAGCTTTATAGCTTCTTAGAGTATTTTTTTCGTACTCTTCGTAATAGGCTCCAGTTGTTTGAATGTCAAATATCTTAGCAATGAAGTGCTTGTACACCAACGGAATTTTTGAAAATAGGATTTTTATCAGTTGTCTTGTCCAGTGTCTTTTTATTTCTCTGAAAATCCTAGCTTCAATCTTGGTTCTCTCCGTACTTTTAACAGCCTTGTATTCGTCAGCCTTTACAAGACTTGCTTTAGGAAACTTCTTTTTTTGCCTCTGAAGTCAGCGGATTTCTCTTTGCTTGACTTTTTGCGCTGATTAACTGTTAACAATGTTCTCTTCTCCTTGTTGTCTTTCTTTCTCTCAACTTTCTCTCAATGAGCTAGACCTGTTCCACGAGTCCGTACTTTTAAACCCTACAGCGGAAACTGCAGATCCGTGCAATCTGCCCACGCACGGCGCATTTTTGGAGCAGCTAAGATGACCTGACCTTTTGGGGTTAAGACGGACACGAGATCTAAATTAGCCACTTCCTGATGAAGAATGCCATTCTGGCGCTTGGCGCTTAGGGGCTTTCGCTCTTAATGCCATTTTCTCTCAAGAGCTTTCTAGTAGCTGTTATTATACTTAAACTATCGTGGCGTCCTTAATTTTCTTTTCGTTGAATTCTTAAAGGAACAGCAACAACAACAAAAATCCAGTAAGGAAAATATCAATTTTCTCACTTCTGAGGATCTCAAGATGGTTAATATTATTTGTTGATAGAAGTTGAAAGAAGGCTAATTTTTTGTATAAATAAACTAGAAGTACTCTAGATGTTGATAAGAACTTGATTGATGATTTAATGAAAAAACAAGCGCAAATTTGACATGGTTCTATTGCAAGGTAGTTGACCTATTTGTCTTTTCTATGATACGGGTGTTTCATTTCAGCGTTAATTTTGCTGTAAAAATATACTTGAAGTACATGTTATCTAGTTCGCATTCCTAGAAAAACACAAAAAATCATTGTTCGCCGCAAATTGTATGCAATATGGAAACAGTGCGAGTTTTTCTGGACCCTGGGATGTTTTTGCTGGACACCATGTTGAACTGAATGAATATATTATACATTATATTTCCTCAAGCAAGCGAGGTAAGTTGGCGCTCTTTTCAAGAGGCTACAACCTGTCAACATAGAGTGCTGAAGATAAGCAGAGAGCCTTATTTCTACCATAGCGAACATGAAAGTCTGATTTTCGGCGCACACTGTCTCGCTAGACCATGAAAGATGGAGCTTTCACGTCGTAAGTTTGGCGAGGAAAGCGGCTAAAATGTATCAGACATAGTCCATTTCATAGTGCATTTCACGTCTGGCTTTTTTTAATTTTCCATCAATAAAAATAAGAGAAGACGTTACCTCGGCTGTTTTTGAAGCCTCTGTTCTTAGATGCCCTGTTGTAGGTCTCTAGATAATTTAAATATAAATATCTATTAACGTAAAAGCAACCTTCCCTTTACGATTTGGACGATTTGTTTTTGTATCCACGGCATTCTAATACGATATATATCCACGTCAGCAGCACACTCGTCCATCACCCCTTCTCACATCAAATAGAGCAGTCAATTGTCGTCTCACCTCGGAAATTACCAATTAAAAGTGTTCACCACTCGTAGCCATTCGTCCGCGACTAAGTCTCTTTAGATACCGGGGAGCGCGAATTGTTTGGTTTACTTTAAAGAGCTCTACTGAGTCTCATATTAGCTGATGGAAATGGATGCCCTTGTAATAATTTGGCTAGGATGACAAAATATCGGTTGACAGGGGGCTCTTAAATGAGTTTTTAAAATTAATAAAAATTTTCCCCAAAACACGATATTAGTAGTCACGAAATAAGTTATTTAGCCGATAGCCCTATTCTGCGGTGCCTGTACAAACAGTTCAAAGTGCTACGCGCGATCTCATTGGTTGATTAGCGTACTACCCGAGCTCTCATTGGTCGATAAGGTATACGCGCGCCCTCATTGGTTGATAAGAGAGGGAGACGTACATCCCTGACTGCGAAAGTTTTCACGTTAAAACTAGTCATGTTTTCAGCAAGGGGTGGTGGACAGTAAGTTTTGTACTATTTTTTGAGGAACCTAAAATATTTGAGGCAGTTAAACCTGCACGCTTGTTGCTAACCGAGTTGAGCTCATAGAAAAGCCGCACTAGTCGTCTGTCTGCATTCTTTCCCCATTCTAGAAGCGGCATTTTCTTTTGGTTTTCAAAAACGCCAGTAAGTCTACGATTTTGTTCGATTCTCAAATACTCATCATACTTCGGAAAAAAAAACAATTAAAAATATTTAGTTTTTTTCATGTTCAGTAAATTTGATTCGGCACACCAAAAGCTCGAGGTCGAATCGGTGTTTTGCTTTTTCCGTGCAGCATGACAGGCGCCGCCATAATTGTCAGCGACCACCTGTTTATATACAGTCGTTTGACAAAATGTTGTCGTCAACCAACCGGCTTTGCGACTACCCGACAAGATCGCATATAAGCATGGGTAAAAACACTACTGAAGCGCCTAGCTATTAGCCACTGCTACACCGTCTAAGTCTGAAGTTATGCAGTGGCAAATATATGCAGCTAGTCCTTTTAGTGGTTTTTACCAAGGCTTACATGCGGGCTTGTCGCTTGTCGCCGGTTGACGACAACCTTTTGTCAAACGACTGTATGTATCCAGTTTGATTCGACATGGCAGGAGCGCAACGTATGAATCGGGCCTAAGGGTTTCTGTACCTATTTTAAAGATTCTCATTTTTATAAAGTAAAGGCGCTAAGAGATCACGTGACTTTTGTGGCAAACTAGCGCGCGCTCAGGCTTTTAGCGGCAAAATAACAGCAACAAAAAGCAACTTATACAAAATTTATTTTAAAAAAAGCCAGAATTTTTTGAAAGGGTTTTGTTTTATTTAAAGATTTAATTTTTTCGTCGTTCTCTGGTGTGACGGCCGCAGTCATTTTGTGATAAACTTTGTTTGAATTTGCCACCCAGAAAGGTCACGATAATTTGGGACATTTCCTTTTCCTCCAGCTTGTCCTCTAACCTGTTCTTCCGTTGTTTGAGTGATGTGGTTTTGTAAACGGTGCGTCGTCAACACACAGAAACGAAATGACGTCTAAATAAAGGAAACACGTCACGGGAAATAGACGTGGCGCCGTTGGGAAATGTGCCGTCGGCGGATAAACCATGCAAAATATCCCTGTGGTTTCTTTGTCACTCGCCATATGTCGAGTCCTAAATGTTAACAAGTTATTGATAGTTGACTCCCTGTGATGAGAGCATATGACTCTAGCGAATTCTGTTGTCTGTAACACAGGGTCTGGCTCTGTCAACCGGTATTTCTTCATTCTAGGAAAATACCAAGTGAGAAAAAAGCATCCATTTCCATCGGCTGTTTTGGGAAAGCTATTGTGATTTTTTAATTAATCTTTTATTGCATTTTTAGTCTATGGATTTTTTATTGCATTTTTTGTTGTTGTTTTTATTTGTCTCTTTGTTCTCAAATGTTTAATAAATAAGTAACGAAGGCTCTTCAATATCTAAGTTTATAAAAATATTTAGATTATTAATAAAATGAAGGACAAGAAAAGAAGTAGTAGTGTTTTGGCGCAGCTGGCGCAAAGTTTTCATCATCCCAAATTTCATTCCAAAAGTGGCGCAAAAGTCTCCGCACACCTCCGCCAAGCCTCGCGACCTGCGCATGCGCGAGTTTGCCAGAGATCTCTTGCACGACCACGCCCACCTGTCAATCACTTTGTAAAAAACCTGTCAATCACTTTATCACGTGACGACCACGCCCACCTGTCAATCACTTTGTAAAAAACCTGTCAATCACTTTGTCAAGAACCTGTCAATCACTTTGTCACGTGACGACCACGCCCACCTGTCAATCATTTTGTAAAAAACCTGTCAATCACTTTGTCAAGAACCTGTCAATCACTTTGTCACGTGTCGCACCTAGGGGGAGCTCGGGAGGCTATTCTGGTCTAAAGACGTGTGGGGTCCTAGATAAAATGACATTAAAGACGGAGGTGAAGATTAAAAACGATGCGGCTACAGCCGGCGGTTGTTCGGTGCTGGAGGTGAATGTGAGTAACACTGCGGATGCGGAGCCTGAACACTGCTGTTGTGACGCTGATTACTATGAAGACTCAGAATACGGAAGCTTCGACCCCGTTGGGTTTGTGGCCGGAGCGGCGACAATTGTCCTTGGTGTTCTAGCAATGTTAGTCTCCATGCCACGGTATGGTGAAAAAAGATGGGTGAGATACTAGTCCACGGATGTGGTGCGGAGACTTTAGACCGCACCGCCCCCACGCGGACCCCTTCGGAAGTCTTAGCAACCACACACATCACACCCAGAGGGAGCCTGGGGGGGGGGGGATAGCCTCTCAGCTTCACATCTAGAAGGCCTTTGAAAAGTGGCTTAAAGACATGAACAGTTTAATAAAATGGAGGAACGAACAGTTGAACGTACGGCTGAAGATCGGTCACCACCACCATACAATATCCCCGACGGACCGGTGCTTGAGATTAACGTCCCCACCCTCATGCCGGAATTTGCACTGTTTGACCGAGCCCTCACCGAATACGGGACTAGTAGAGCCTCCTTGGGAGACGAGGATAGTAGTAACACCCTTTGCAATCATGACGACCTAGTCACAGAAGACGGGGTCACTAGTTGCTTAGAGTGCGGGGAACAGATGCAGCGCGTGATCGAGCACGAAAGGGAATGGGGTTTTTACGGACATTCCGACGGCGAACGGTCTTCGGATCCAAGTCGGGTCCAGGTACGTAGGTCTGAGGACAGAAATATTGACAAGGATGTGGAGAACATGGGTTTTAGTGGGGTAATTGTAGCCAAAGCTAACGAGATATACACTCAGGTGACGAAAGGCCAGATTTTTCGCGGCGACCCACGGAAGGCGATCGTCTTTGCGTGTATCTACTACGCCTACAAGATGTCCGGTAAGTGTCAGACACCGAAAACCTTGATGGAGACTTTTGGATTGAGCAGGAAGAGTTGTCTTAAGGGTCTAAAAATCTTCAGTATTAACATGCCTAAAGATTACTTACTACACGGAACGTCTCCCACCGTCGTGGACCACATTCGCGATGTGATGGATAGATTCTCGGCGTCCCCCGCACAGAAGGGAGAGGTGGTCCAGCTCTACTACAGATCTAAGAACCGCTCGTCTGAGTTGAATCGCGCTCGCCCACAATCCTTTGCGGTCGCTTTAACCTATTACTGGGTACGGCTAAAGGGGGTCGATATTACACTTAAAAAATTCTCCGAAAGAACGGGCGTCTCCGAGTTAACCATCAGTAGGAAAGCGAGAGAAGTGGCCACAGTCCTGGGTACGCTTGGTGTGGTATGATATTTCTTGATTTCTCTGGAAATCAGGATTTCCAGAAAACTGTCAGTCCGGAGTAGATGTGAATTGACACGTCTAAAAAAATTCGAAAAAAGTGGTTTAAAGACGTGGATGTAATAACAAAATGGATATGCAAAGTGCTGGAAGTCTTACAAATCTCACCGTGGAGGATCAAGCCGCCACCTTGGCGAGGTGGGGCGCCACAGACTTTGACGCCGCCATGGCGCGCGCGGCGGGGGAGGGGTGCGTCGAAACCGTGAGGTTGTGTAAGAGTTGGGGGGCGACGGATTTCGAAAAGCCGATGGTCAGGGCCGCAATGAACGGCCACGCCGAGATCGTTAAGATGTGTTGTGAGTCGGGCGCCTGTGACTTCGTATATCCAGCGTCCATGGCAGCGAAAGGCGGGCACGTAGAGGTTTTGAAGGTGATGGGTGAGTATTGTGATGATAGAGAGGCGATGATCGAGGCCATGGGTACTGCGGCGGGGGAAGGTCAGGTGGGGGTTGTTAAGTTATTGATAGATCTAGGCGTCGATGTCGATGTCGGTTGGGCCACCGCTGAGGCGGCGTACAATGGGCACGTTGAGGTTCTAGAGTTGCTGAGAGAAAACTTCTGGGAGTTTGACCCGGACTATGCTATAACACCGGCCACCGAATCTGGCAACCTCGAGATTGTGAGGTTGTGCTTGGAGTGGGGCGCGACCGATCTCATTGTACATATGAACTACGCACGGTTTTGGGGTCTACACGAAATTGTCGCGGTGCTACGTGCGGCGTGGAGGTGGGGCCTCGTGCATGAGGAGCTCCCGGAGAAGCTACACAAGGTGAGATTCCGTAGAAAGCTGGAGGACGAACTAATGCCAGTAGCTTGGCACCCAGACAGGTTTTGGGATTGGTGTCTTGATGAGCAAGAGAAGGGAATGTTGGAAGAGTGTTTCGTCAGGTAGACGTCGGTCGGCTAGAAGGCGGGTATCGCGTGTTGGATTGAAAAGTGATTTAAGGACATGACCGGTTTGATAGAAATGGAGAACCAAACGGTGAAAGACCCGAAAGTATCCCCCGTAAAGCGAACAACGGATTATAAGTGTCTTCATGGCAGAGTGAAATATTATTGTAAAGATTGTCACGGATCGCAAATCTGCCCTCACAACCGGAGAAAAACGCGGTGCAGAGAATGTAACGGCGGTAGCATTTGTGAGCACAGACGAGCAAGATATGTCTGTAAAGACTGCAAGGGGAAAGGGATGTGTGAACACGACAAACAGAGACCCTTTTGTAAGTTATGCGGAGGGTCTCAAATATGTGAACACGATAGACAAAAGCACCATTGCAGAACGTGTAACGGAAATTAACATTGACCCACTCAGTTTTGTAACGCGTCTCACGTTACAAAACACATACATTCCTAATCACCCTAACAACTAGCGATTCTGAAAATAGGTTTTGTATTTACATTGAGAGTTCGCGGTCGCCAGGGTGGTCTGGTATGCACACGTGAACAGGTATTGTCTTCTTGCGGTACGTCACATCCGTCCACATGCACCCCGCATGTTACCGGAATAGATACCAAGCTAAACCAGCCGTAAAGGCTGTGATCGTGGCAAGGTTAGTTTCGTGCTGTGTGTTCGTGGGTTTAATCACGTCCGGCTTTGGGTTAGTTTTCGCCTCCGGTTCCGGTTTGTGAGCCGTGACTGACTCGGTATGAGGTAACACAATCTTTGAATGACCCATATTATGTTTTGGGATCGTTTTTATCTCGTTATTTATCGGATTCAACCCCAGTTTCATATCTGTGGTGGCTTTTTGTAACTTGTTATTATAGCCAGCGATCGAAGTGTTGTTATTTATCACAAGATACGATGGACTTAACCAACAGCCGAGGGCGAAAGCCAGGTCTAGTTTTTGTCTCGCCTGTTGTAAAGCAAACTGATACCGTTGTATACTTTTCGATATACTGTTTTCCACCACCGCGCTTTCAAAGAGTTTCGTGAAGACCTGTTTCGTTTCCTGAGCTGAACCGCTATCACCGACGATTGACGACCGGGTCTGAACTTGCGCGCCTAGAATACAGTAAACAAAGGCTTCGATGCTCTGGTTTATCCTAGACAACCCAGCTTTGGTTAACCCCATTGATTTTTCCGGAAAGAACCACTCATACTGAAACCCAGTTCTAAGGTCTTTCAGGTACTCGATCTCAAAGTGATTCATGTGTTCGTGGTCGCTTTTGGCAGCGTCCCATTCGTCGTGTAATTGATCAATGGTGCCATAAGGCTTATACTTGTCGTTAGAAGATGACAAGCCGTGATAATCATAATTATAAACGTTCCCTAACCCATGATTTATCGGTCCGAGGAACCGGAAATCGTCACCAGTTCGGAATTCTGTTCTTAGTTTTTGGTAAGCCGCTTCGCTGTAAAAGTTTTTATTCCAACTAAAGAGCCTATCTTTTGGAAGAGGGCATTGTAGCTCGTTTAATATTCGTCTGATAGTGAAAATGATGTGAAATCTGTAGAATGACCCCACTTGAGAGTCGTCAATCATGTCACGCGTCACACCACATCCAGCAGTCGCGCAAAACATAGCAAAATTTAAGGCTTGACTCCAATAACTGAGGTTCGGGGCGTCGAGCCACCTACTAGCCTCCTTTGCTGTTCTGAATACTAGCAAGCTGTCGGTGAATATGTCCCTAAAAACAAAGTGTGTCTTCAGCTTTGGTGTTATAAAAACATCGAAAGAGACGTAATTATTTCTCGTAGGGTTTTCGTCCCACGGCGATATCTTGTACTCTGCACGCGCGTCTAGTCTGTATTGTTTTGGGAACCCAAACAGTTGCTGGATCGTTTCCTTGTATGCTTGTGTGTCGTCGGCGACTAGAAAATCCTGGATATTCTCGGGTTTCCAGCTATTACCAGGGAAGTGATATAACGTTTTGACTAGATTCCCATTCTTGTCGAATGGATCGTATTCGTCCCCATTGAAAACGAATTGCACATTGCCGTGCTCGTCGGCAGAGAACCTGAAGCGTGAGTAGTAGGGGTACCTTTTCACAAATTCTGTAAACTTCATCTTATATGACATATAAGATGTTTTTAAATCAGTCCTTTACGCATCTCAATTCATAGATCCATCCGACGGGAGTTCTCTCGTACAGAAATTTCACCGAGCGGGTCGACTCGCCAGGTCTTTCAAAATCTCTTCTCTTACTGTTTCCCTCAGCTTGGTAATGTTTACGTTTTTTTCGTCCTCTCTTACCGACTTTTGACGGATCTGGAGCTTTAGAGCCTCAAACTTGTCCACCTCGTTCAAGATTAAAGAGAACTCTTCGTCTGATATTTTGTTGTCTTTTAAAGCTTTAGAGACCAGGTCGCGTATGCTATTTACTTTTGCCTTTGCCATCGCCGCTGTTTGGTCGTGCTTGGAGACTTTTTGCGACAGCCGTTTAGAAACCGCCGCACAGCCTACAGAGGTGAGACCGGAAACACCAGCCAGAGCGCCTAACGGAACTCCGACGATGATACCAAAACCCGACAGAGAAGTTCCTAAACCACTAGACCCAAGAATGACGGATGCGAGTCCTAAGACCACACTTACCTTTGAAAACACGCTCTGCGCTCGTTTATACTTTTTCCTCACATTCTCGTAATGTTTAACTTCTTGTTCCAAACTTCCCAAAACATCGTGGGTCTTTTGAAGCCTGAAGTTATCACCCGAGGGGCTGACCCCTCGGGGTACGTTCGGGTAGATTGAGTTGTACTCTTCCATAGCTTTATTATGGGGAGAGTTTATTCTTTAAGTGATTTCTAAAATTAGACGTATCGGGTAGAGACCGCGCTCTATTGTGTTTCCGTCACCGCCCTTTATACTAAGACGGAGACTACTCACGTAACCGACTGATGTGGTACTAACCCGTACCGGATCGCTCGGATTGAGGTATATCTTTCCTTCATCAAGCTCTACACTTGCTAGGACTTGTGAGGGAGCTCCTTGTTGGAGGGAGTCGGACGCGTTCACAAGATCGCAGTGGATAAAAATAGCCTCGTGACCTATCATCTTTATCTTGTGGCGAGTGTTTGCTTCCAGCTCCCTGGTCTTGAGTCCTAACAGGCAGGCAAGCGGCTCATTCAACACAACGTTTCGATGAGCTTCGAGCGACGAGTCTCTAATAGAGATTGGCTGTTCACCGAGACGCATACCCCCATCTATTTGAAGTTTTAGCGTCTCGATCGTATACTGCCCCGCGGGGATCCTAAGGATAATGTTCTCACCGTCGGAGACCGTTCCCTCGCTTGAGAGACTGTTACAACGATTATGAAACGCACATCCTCGCAGCGCAATAAACCGCGGCTTTTCAATAGGGTGTTCTAAATAGATAGTAAAGTCACCAACGTTCCCTTCGATGTAGAGTAATACCATTTGTTATGATTTCCGTCTCCTTTTAAATCGTTCTACGAAATACAAGACGACAGCGACGATGAGAAGCCATGCGTTTTTAGCTAAAAAGCCTACGACTTCACCCGCCGTTCTAAATATGAAACTGGCTATCGCACCAACCATTCCTGGGAGTATTTCTCCTAGTTTCTTGCCTATTGTTTTCAGACCGTCTCCAACGCCTTTTGCGACACTTGTCAAACCCGTCTTCAGGTTAGAGACGATAACACCGATAAGAACGCCCACAGCGGTAACCACAGCAACGGTGGTGAATCCGTATTTCTTAAAAATCGCTTTGACACGATCTTTCAACGACATTCTCTCTTCAAGATTTTCTCTCTCCAATTGATTCTCTTCCAAAGTTTCATCTATGACAGAATTTCTTTCGCTGAGCTCTTCATTTTTACGATCTATAGCTCTTAGTCTTTCTTGGTTAGTTGTTTCACTTCGTTCCTCATTATTTTTTCTCATTTGCTCGGTGTTTCTCTCTTCTTCTTCTCTGAGTGTATTACCTGTAGCGTCTAGTTCATCGAGTTGAATCTGAATTTGCTTGTACTTTCCGGATCTGATTTTGGCGTCAACACTCTTCCGCACCGTTCTATCCTCATTATACAACCTTTCTGGTCTAGTCCAACCACCTTTTCTTGCAGAAAAGAAGGAAATGAATTGTTTTCCTCTTTCATCCGTTGAAATCTGAACTAAATTTTCATCAAGATCTGGATATTTCGATAACAAAAGGTCTACCCTAAGTGCGTCCGTTGAAGAAGAACCCCCCATATTCTGTAATTCCATGTACTCGGGGACAGCCCTCCCGGGGTTTCGTGTTTTCCATAAATCAATCAACCTCCTACTCACATAGCTTGCACCTCTACCAAATCTGTTTGAGATCCTCTCACTCCATGATTCTCTTCCCTCACCATCGTTTGGAATAAGAGAATCATATTCTTCGTCCACGGTAGTATTCAAATCTTCTCTACCTTCTTCTGTTGTGGGATCAAAATCTATATCCATTTCTTATTTTGTTTGAAGATAAGAAATCTTTAAGTGATCTTTACACCGAATATGCTCAGAGCCATTTACTCGCTGCATAGCCAAGGGCTAACATTCCACCTCCAACATATGCCATCTCTCCCATCTTTTGGTTGCTACTCGGTCTGTAGTAATCTGAGAGCTCAGGCTCTTTCAAATCAAAATCTGGATGTGTTTGAGCGTATAGTTTGAAGGCCTGATCGGTCTCCTTATCATTCTGGTCTGCACGAAGTTTATTATTATATTCTTCCCCCAACCAATCCTGGTATTCCTGTCGTTTTTTCTGCCAATCACCCATTGCTTGTTGATACTTTTCAAGCGCTTTATCGTGTCTTATTTTTTCTTTATCAACATGAGTAGCGTCAGAAGATAAGTATCTCGCTAGGTAACTCCCTCCAACGAATGCCGTCGCATTAAGAATAGCTCCACCAATCATAAATGCTATACTCGCCATTTATTAATCAATCTATAAGATCTTTAAGTCGCCTACAGCGGTTTTGGCAAAATCTTTTGTGTTTCCAGATAATCTTTCAGATACATACTACCGGACAGGACAGCAACCCATTTAGCGTAGTTTGTAACACTTGACGAAGGGTCGCTGATGAATGACTCTTTCATAGCCTTTTTAGCAACATAACCCATACCGGCGGCTAATCCGATGATGACTGCTGAGTCGGTGATCGTTTTCACAAGTTTGTTTTCAGTTGACATGATTTTATTTATTACAGATTCAGATAATCTTTAAATCACAACATTCCTATTTTCGGCGTCGCGTTCGGGAGGCTAGCCCCTCGAGCTCCCCCTAGGTGGGAGGTGGGTCTCCCAAGAGTTTCGGCCTCGTTGACGTTAATCTTAGACGGTTCGCCCTCTTTCTTTTTGTAAAAACGTATATACATATCCAATGCGGTAAACCCTATTCCAACTAGAGACAGTACAGTTGTAAACGATAGCTCTGGAATCCAAGCGTCCGAGAGGCTAGCCCCTCGAGCTCCCCCTTGGTGGGGTGTCTTCGCCTGTGTAGTGTCTTCTGAACTCGCCTCCGCCTCACGTTTCATTTCCCTAGCAAGTGCTTCTCTAGCCCTCCTATTAACTTCGGCAGCTCTCTTACCAGCAGCGACTTTTTTAGGATCTTTCTCCTTGCTTTTTGTCGGTTGTGGGTTCCTAGTAATCTGTTCAACCTCCTGATTTTCGTCAGACATTTCTTATTTCGATTTACAATAAGAAACATAATCTTTAAATGGCGTCTTAGCAGTTTGCTCAAGAGTTTGCTCAGTTGTGCTCAAGAGTTTGCTCAGTTGTGCTCAAGAGTTTACTCAGTTGTGCTCAGTTGTGTTCAAGAGTTTGCTCAGTTGTGTTCAGTTGTGCTCAAGAGTTTGCTCAGTTGTGCTCGAAACTTCTTGAAGTTTGTTGGAAGTCTCCTGTGAAGAAGGTGTTAGTTTAACATGCTTAGCGACCCGGAAGAGGGCACTAGCAAGTGCTACCATCCTTCCTCCCTTCAATACCAAGAGACCTGCAAAGTTTGACAATTCGCGTTTAACCAACTCGTCGTTCTGTAAGTCTTTGCTAAGCGCTTCGGTGTCATCTACAGGAACCACGTAGGAAATGACTTGAGACAGTACTTGAAGTGCTGATTCTACTAATCCATCAGTAACTTGCTTGCCTAAGACAGTCTGGTAGCGAACAAAGTACTTTTCGACGTCTCTCGCCGAGAGCTTCTTGATATCACCAAGACTCATACCAACACCAAGAAATTCCTTCGTAGTCCCAAGAGATGCGAGAATAGCCAGCGATTCTCGTTTGACTTCAACATCATCTTCGGGAGGCGCACCCCTCGAGCTCCCCTTAGACTCAGGTTCCTCTTCCATATAATCCTCAATGCTTGCCATCTTATTTTGTAAGTAGACCAAGATGTTTTTAAACCACTTCGAGGGGCTGGCCCCTAGAGCTCCCCAACTTTTCTCTAATCAGGGCTCACCGCGTGGCAGGAATCTCCAAATAACGTTGGAATGGATGTCGTAGGCAGAAACAGAGTCTGGAATACTTTTCAGTTTTCAGCAGTTCTACGAACTTTTTACGAGTCTCGGCGTCTAAGTCACCCCCATAATCTTCAAACAGTGTTTTGGTACCGATTTGAGATGGATTATGGAATGTAACCACGCAGGCGACGTTATCACGGAAGGGCTTTGCTATGGATGTTAATTGTTGCGTCAATACCCACACTGATAACCCATCGTGTCTCCCTGAGAACGCTAGATCGATAAACTTGTTCGAGCGTTGCTTTAGATCTTTCGATACAGCACAGTCATCCAAAACGAGTAACGTATTTGTACCAGAAAACAGCACCGCACAATCTGTTAGTAACTCGTTAATCTCATCGGTGTTACTAGAATCCGGTGATAATACCAAGAAACGTTTATCCCCGTGAGCAAATCCACGATAGGACTTATTTTTCGCATAAGTCGGACAAATCAACACAATGTATTCAAACACATGCCGGAACGGCCCTCGAAGCTGTTCCGTGAGGTACTTTGTCTTCCCACAATTAGTAGGTCCTGTGATAATACAATGAAAAGGAACTTTTTCCCGTAATTCTTCCATTCTTTTTGTATTATCACACAAGTCTTTTTTAATACATGATTGCTCTCAAATCCGAGTTCATAACCTCCATCAACGCGTCGGCTACTACAAACATGTAGCAGGTGATGTTTCCCGTTCCTCCAACTTTTCGTTTCATCTCGAGTTTTACTCCGTCCCGCGTGTTGTTCAAGACCAGACCTCCTCCGTGAATGCTGTTATCCGGGTGTGCCCTCAAGTCGACCCACAGAGCAAATTTGTTATTAGCGTAAAAATCCTTTTGCTTAACACCCTCTCTACCGAAACGTTTCTTTACCGACTCCCAGAGGTCCGGCGGTGTCATCCCCTTGGAGTAGAGACGGTTTGGCATGCCATCCACATTAATGTTGATCGATGTGATGCTTGGATTGACAAACTTTTCGGAATCCCTTGCTCCTCCGGTGTAGCTCTCTGTGAACAGGCACAATATCCCTGTCATTGACCTCCTCGGCAGATTAATGTGCTCGTTTATGACACCATCATTAGGTTTGGAGATGGTGAACGTTTTGTGGAGAATGACGTTCTCGTAAAAGAATCCTCTACCAACCTGATAAGCCGACAACGCCTCACGAGCCAAGTATTCACTTGAGATGCAAGCATATTCCAACTCGAGGTTTGTGATTGTGTACGTTGGAGTCTTGACCGTGTCAGCATAAACAACGACGTCGGAAACTGGGGCTAGAGTAATTTCAAAGATTAGCGGATGAGGTAACGCCTTTGGATAAAAGACCCCATGCTCGCCGAGAATAGGATGGTCGAGTGGAATGCAGTACTTGGTGTTGTGAACTGCTGCAAGAGCTACTTCCTTAGCATCTGATGTCGCTTTGTCACCTGCATTTGTCCTGAGCTTCCTCATGTTTTCAGAGGAGATACCTTGTTTTATTCTATCCTCACGATCTTCAGCTTGTAAGTATAAGTCGTGATAGGTTTGGAAGAGATCGTATCTTTGAGTATCCTGTAGTGTTTCTCCACCGAAGAGAATCTTGAGCCTTGACACTAGGTTTCGACCAACGTTGTTGACGAGAGTATTATTCGCGTGTCCTGTGACGTTTAAGTCAAATAGTAAGGATACACTACCTGGAACAATCACTACATTTTCAGCAAGTTTTGGAATATTTATATAGAGGGTTTCTCCAGGACTTGCCGATGAGGGATTGAATGTAATCCGATTCAGCGACGATTCCGCTTTCAGGCCGAAGGGTTCCCGTGGGATCCTGTTTGGGTTAATTTTTTCTGATATCGCTTGTGCCATCTTTTATTTTAAGAAAAGAGAGATAATCTTTAAATGAGTAACGAAAGCAGGTTATCAAAAATATACTATTCCACCGATGGATACTGGAAAGGGTATTCAGCTATTTCTAAGTTAGCTAGTGTCGCTAAAGTCAGTGAAGCCGAGGCTAAGAGGTGGCTTGAAAAACAGGCGTTGTGGCAGATCTACCTCCCAGCCCCAAAGTATGTCCCCAGACCGCATTGGACTGTGAATAAACCTAATCAGATTCACCAAGCCGATCTGTTGTTTATGTCCCACGATAACGTAGGCAGAAAAACCTATCGTTACGCGTTGGTCGTGATTGATATTGCCTCGAGATATAAAGATGCAGAAGCACTGACTACCAAGGATTCGAGTGGAATTGCTAAAGGGTTTGAAAAGATATACTCCAGAAAACTTAAATGGCCTCATACGGTGATTGTCGATCCGGGGACAGAATTTAGGGGAGAGGTAACGAAGATTATGAAAAAGAAGGGGGTTACCATCCAGCGAAGCGAGGCTGGGAACCATCGCGCACAGGCTTTTGTCGAACGCGCCAATAGAACACTTGCGGAGAGGTTGTTTTCTCATCAGTATGCTCAAGAAATGATTAGCGATGATCGATCTAGAGTTTGGGTGAAACGATTGCCAGATGTTTTGAAAACTCTGAATAGTCAACCCATAAGAATCACTGGCAAAGAGCCTGCAAAATCTATTGGTTTGAAAGAGGTTGATATTGATCCTCCAACGTATAAGCGGCCTGTTGGACTTGACGAAGTTAGACTACCACCGGGGGTTAGAGTTAGATATCTATTAGCTCCTGGAGAAGAGGAAGGAGGTGAACGCAGACGAGCCACAGACCCTATTTGGAGTTTAAAAGTGTTTGATCTATCACGCAGTGTTGTTTCAGTTGGACAGCCTGTGTTGTATTACCTCTCCAAAGGTGCTCCAAGGAGGTCGTTCGTTAGGGAAGAACTTCAAGTCGTCCCTGAAGATACTGAGCCGCCACCAGCCGCAGTTTTGAAATGACCGTGAGCGAAGGTGTGGATGCCATCGTCACAGATGATTCGCTTGTCATCCTCATGAGATAGAGCGACCTTGTTCACCGTTTCAGTGTAAACATCATGCTTATGACTTCTGATGACATTCATAAGTCTCATCTGAGGTTTCTTACCAAATAAGCAATCCTTGTAGTCATCGAAACCGATGCTCTTCTTGACGACTGCTCTCTTGACGCCCTTGCATTTCTTTTCTTCTTTACCTTCATCCATCTTGTACGAGTAAAGTTTGGCCCTCAGTCCTACAAATTCTGTAATTTGCTGGCCCCCAGCCTCATCTTTAAACATTCCGATGACTTTCTTGTTCACACCAACCTCAATACCGGATGGGTGGCCCTTCGGAAAGTTGCTGGTGTCGAACATGGACCTCACATCCCCGCTGATGTCCTTGTAGAAGTCTTTCGTCTCGATCTCATACATCAGGCTGTCAGTATCAGTGAATAAGAGCTTTGCATCCTCACCGTACTTGGGCTTGACGAAGTTGTAGTGGAAATCGTACATGAGCGTCTTACTCAGGTCCAGAATGGACATGCCCAAGTAGACAGGCTTGTTGAAGATCAGCTTTGTCTTCTTCATGTGGATGGCGGCTAGATTCTCGCAAAAAATGGTGCGATGTTGATAGTTCGGCTTTGATATGAGCTTCTTGGCCTGCTTCTCGTCCGTCACCAACCGAATGTCCACCCTGTTCCTAATGTTCTCCATAGTCTTACCAAAGACGGAGTTGTTCATTAACTTGAAAAAATCTTTCTCAAAATCGTTTGTCGCCTTGGCTCTCAGATCGGTGTTCAAGTCAATGTAGGGCTCCAGCCAAGCAGACTCCTCAAAAGTGACACCCCTGTGAATCTTGGTGACTTTTAGCCCAAAACTCACATAAAGTCTCAGAGTCTCATGGTGGATAACGTACTTTGTCTTGTCGTTAAGGTTTGGGACCAACTTGTCCACATTGCCTAGCCCGATAGATTCCGGGGCTAGTGGGTAATCGTTGTGTAAGTCATGTAGGTGGTGAGGGTACTCCAAGTCAACCTCCAGAATGCATGGGCGGTCTCTCCAACCTGACAGCTCTTGGTCACCCATCCACCTGAAACCGTGAGTCGGTAAAGGGTTGCTCATCGCCCAGCCATACAAATTGTTAGCATCAAGGTAGGTGATATATTTTGTGGGTAGGTCAGGGTCATACTCCTTCATGTAAGGGTTATTTGCCTCCCCATGTCTGTTGCTTATCATGGAGACACCCCCACGGATGCCCTTCTCAATCATGAGCAACATGTCATAGTCCGTTAGAAGCTCTAGCCTCACCTTGGTGGTCTTCAACGCTGCATCCCAAGCCAACCCTGGCGCTGTGTAGTACCAAGCGGGGTCCAGACCGTAATTCTTGAGACAAACGTCCCTAAAGTTCTCGAAAACGTCAGCTAAAAGCAACACATCCGACTCTAGGTACAGATTGTGGTAATCCCTCATGGTCCCCATCCCAAAGACCTCCCACACTCTCCGCGCGTGCAGGTGATCCTCCTCCGATATGTCGGTGTCGTTGAGTTTGGAGTGGAATGCCTCTCTCTGTGGGAGCTGTGTTGCGTCGAGCTTGCTAAACCCGTCGAACCAGTCGTAAGGGAAAACACCCTTCCTCAACAACAGCTGGAGCTCCTCCCCCTCATAGTACTCCGCCAGGTTTTTGAAGCACTCCCTTGACATATTACCCACTAGACTGTCGAGACTGGCCGACATAAACCTGAAACTGTCGATAAATCTGATATCACGTTTAACATCAATCTTGTTGCCCTCCTTGTTCGTGAAACTGTCGACTACAATCTGTTTTGTGAAAGAAATATACTTTTCCTCGTTATTAGGTATACAGTTTATTTTACCTTCCGATGTACCAAGGTTCTTGATAAATAGATGGCTGTCGTACCCAGACAGATTGTGAAAGATAACAGGAAAGAACTTTGGAATTTTGTGATCTAAGTTGCATGCGTTGTGAGCAGCACCTCTGTACTTTCCGGTGAGGTGGCAATGGTCCAAAACCTTGTCTTCCCCTAATTCACCCTCACAGATGTGGCAGTGAGTGGCGTCGTTATAGGCGATTTTGTCCTTCGGAGTCATTTTCACCTTCTTAGGGAACCTGAACTTATCGTAAATTTTCTTAATGTCTGACTCCAAAGACTCTACGAAAAGCTGTGGGATATCTTCGTCTGGAGATTCAGCTGTGTATCGTACAAGCTCGGATGGGGATATATCTCCGTCGAAACACTTGATGAGATAGCAGAAACCAGACGGTTTGTGTTTCTGGTATTGCTTAGTGAAGCTTTTACTCTCATCTGGGGAGCATGTGTCTATATTCTCTGTGAAGCTCTCAAAGTCGGCATAGACAACAAAGGGGACACGCATTTTTCTGTTGTAGTTTTTGAATTTAATGTGGGGTAGATTTCCATCCTTATCTATCTTAGGCATCTCTATTCCAACCGCTTCATGATTGCCGCAGCATTCAGAATGTTTTTCTAATGATTGTTTGCACCGAAACGAGTTCAGACATCTACAGCATAAAAAACGAGTATGATGAAACTCATCAATTTGAGTAGATACTAATCTCATCATATTCTTTATCCAGCAGTAATGATTCGTCTCATCATCCGAGATGAGAAGTAAGTTGATTGCATTATCTGGATCCTTCTCACTGATTCTCAATGGATATATTTTGGTTTCGTATCCAAACACATTAACCGTATACTGGTTCTGTTTCTCGAACTTGTCAATCTGTTTTAGTGAGACGGGGAACTCTATCCCTGACCAGTCGAATTTCTCAGAGTTCTCTATCATTTGTTTACTGAACCTTTGAGGATCTTTCTCCCTAGGATACACAGCAGAGGTTACTGCCCACTTGAAACATTCGTGATCATTCTCGTTCTTAACATTGATGATCGCCTTCTTAGACGCTAGTTTCGGCGGCAGCGGAATATAGGAAGACCCAGAAAGCGGTTCAAAGGGATCTATGTTGATGTCAAAGTATTCCACTTGGTCAAACTGCCATCCGGAGCCTTGCTTCTGGAACAGCTCAACTAATCCGAGTAAATAATTTGTCATCGTATCGAACAAATCAGAGAGATCAGTCGACTCTGTCACAATCTCAGGCTTCTCTGTATGAAAATATCCCAGTTCTTCTTCGATCTGAGCTGTAGCCGGATCCTCTTTTATAAACCCGCAAGTAAAGATAAACTTCACTTTGATAGGCTTTTTTTGTCGACCGATGAGTTCAAGGACTTTCGGTTTGATTCTGGCGATGAATGTCTTGGGGTCGTAACCTCTCTGCCCGGCTATTCCGTGGGTTTTAAGATACCCCTTCAACGCCGTCTGTTGTTCCTTGGGTGTGAAGCGATCTTCCACCTCCTCGTGTAGACGCTTAATCCTCTCCTTCAGACGTTCGACCCGTTTATCTGCAGCCTCTTTGACGGTCTTTTTGATGGGCTCAGGGACATAAGATAGTATCCAATCCGCAAACTTGTCTAACTCGCTCTTGATCAAGTTGGCCGCCCTGTTTGCAAAATGCTTGAGTGATTGGACGCGGGAACTCCGTGGGGGTTGGGAGGGTTTTAGAATAGGGACATTAATCTCAGGTATCGGGCCGTCGAGAATACTCTCCGACGTGTTGGATGGGGTAATGCGGGGTGGTCGTGGCAGCCCTTTGACAAGTTTGGGTAAAGGAACCCGTCGGGGTGGTGGTGGTGGTGACGTGCTGGTCAGCGCCCCTACGAGCTCGTCTCTCCGCATCCAGTAATATCTTGGGATACCCCGCTCCTTGGCGAGGGCTTTCAGATCTTTCACCTTCAGGTTCTCCATTTCTATCAAACCAGCCATGTCTTTAAACCACTTTTCAAAAGCTTTTTTTAGATGTGAAGCTGAGAGGCTAGCCCCCTCGAGCTCCCCCTAGGTGCGACACGTGACAAAGTGATTGACAGGTTCTTGACAAAGTGATTGACAGGTTTTTTACAAAGTGATTGACAGGTGGGCGTGGTCGTCACGTGATAAAGTGATTGACAGGTTTTTTACAAAGTGATTGACAGGTGGGCGTGGTCGTCACGTGATAAAGTGATTGACAGGTTTTTTACAAAGTGATTGACAGGTGGGCGTGGTCGTGCAAGAGATCTCTGGCAAACTCGCGCATGCGCAGGTCGCGAGGCTTGGCGGAGGTGTGCGGAGACTTTTGCGCCACTTTTGGAATGAAATTTGGGATGATGAAAACTTTGCGCCAGCTGCGCCAAAACACTACTACTAAAGAATCCAGAAACGTCGCTGTCTGGTCTTCTTTTTATTTATAATCATAAAAGTATTTAGATTTAATGCATGATAATGAAAAACAGTCAATACCTTATCTGTCGTCAAAAGGGTCAGGTTTATTTCATCAAAAAACGCGTTTAGTTCCACCAATTGACCTTTCTATTTTAGAAGAAACTATACTATAAATGTTTGTATAGTGATGATCATAAACATGCAGCCATCTTCTCTGCGTGTTCTCCGTTTAGGGAAGGGTCATTATTTATCAGGGGTGGGGGGGGGGGGGGGGGGCTGCTAAGTTTAATTTTTTTCTGGTTCAAAAATTTCAACTCTCCCCAAATCTAAAGCACAAAAATGGTGACCCTCCCCAAAAAAGGCTACCAAAAATTAAGGTCCTCCCCCAAACCAAAAAAAAAGCTTAAATAGTTTTATGTGTGTGGGGTTGGTTGGGGGTGAGGGGGTGCACTGGCTTAGACATGCCCATAAAGGGGCGACGGAGCAGGCTTTAAACACCACCAAAATAATATTTTAAAGCGGTTCTGGGGGCATGCTCCCCTGTGAAAAGTTTGCCATTTTCAAATAAATGAAATGCTAATTATTGTTAAAACCTAAATAGAATAAAGCATCATTAGCTCCATCCAAACATAAATCTTATTTAAACATCTTTTCATACCACCAATCTGAAAAGTTATAAGGGGGGGAGGGGGACATCCTGACATGAATCGAAATTCGTAAATTCAATGTTTTAAATCAAAGCCCAAAAGTTGAAAGTAGTAGAGGCCACACTTTAGGGGATAATGATTTTCAACGACAGCCAAACGAAAGTCATGAAAGTGCAAGCAGAAGGCGCATCAAATTTAGTTTTATATTTTGAAGAAAAAATTTGAAATCCTGAAAGACTTTTTAGGAGACTCGGAAATTGATCAGAATACCTGGAAGCCCTTCCCTAAACCCTGTATCAAAATTTGAGGCCCTTCCCCAAATCGACGCTCAAAAAAATTGCAACCCTCCCCCAAACATAGCGGCCCCCCCCCCCCCCCCCCCACGTTAAATAACAATTTCTCTTACAAAAGTGGTTAAAATTGATCCAATTTTGAAAGTGTAGAGTAAGGTGTGCTTATTAGGCTGTAATTTGGTTTGATAACGGCAACCACCCCCCTCCCCCTAAATCAAGCGCAAGCGGAAGGCACGTAGTTTTCCGATTCTCACTAGAACATAAGCGCAAGAGAACGCAACAGCTTGATTTTCTTGCCTTTGCTCTTATGTTTGACCGATACTCACTTGTGTTGCGCTTCCGTTTGCGCTTACGCTTGCGCTTGCGTCCATTATAAACATGATGTCAACACATGTAAAAAAGCAGCCACAGCATTAATGTGAATGCAGCCAAAAATAATTAATTGATCAAAACGTTTTACTTCTTTTCTTACTTTTTCTAGGGCTTCTTTGTATTTCTTCTTCACTGCCTTTTTGACCAGCAGGTGAGAGCGACATTCTAAAATGCGTTTCAAAATTCCATATTTAAATTTATCAATTGAAATATTTATTATTATTATTTTTTTGGTTTATTCGTTCATTTGTTTCCTTGTTCAGTGTAGTTACCACGGTGGTGGTAGTTGTGGTGGTTAGGGTGGAGGGGGTTGGGGGAGGTTTTAGAGCGGGGGGAGGAGAGGGGGATCGAGAGTGTTGGTACAGACGCTCTATCCATATGACTAGACGACTGGCTTCATCGTCAAGCGTGCGACGCTGCAGCAAAAATCTTAAAACGTGTTAATGTCTGATGGATAAAGGTCTCGAAAGTTCCAAAAGTAACCCTTGACCCTAGAGCCATACGTAATAAGGGGACTATTCTCACCGGACTCATTACGGGGAAAAATTTTTACTTTTCATTATCATATTTCTCATTCGCTTCTTCCCCCTGTGTGCGGCGGTCTTATCTCGTGCTCTAGCACACTACATCACCACCCAAGATAATATTAATCTTTTTTACGTGTCTCCATTCATTTCTACGGCCATCCTTACTTCTTGGCGTCACCCAGTGTTCAAGTGACTTGAGACTTTGTTTCTGATCGTTTGATCCGATTATGCTGGCATCTTTGTGTTAAAAAGTGAAATTTCTACTCTCCTGAGTTTTGTACAAAAGCCGTGGATTTCACTGGTGTTTTGGGCAGCTTACGGAGTCAGAACGGGGAAATTATTTCTACTCCGTTGAATTTATTTGGATTTGGCGTCTTGTATGACCGTAATGTATAGTTGTGTTAATTTTGTTATTACCATGTGTTGCATGCAGTGTTTTCAAGTGTTTACCTCCCCTATGGGTGATGTTTGGACCTCGCACAATTTGTCATTGCTATTCTCATGTTGTCAGACTGGTTTGGGACCTCGCCATTAATTTTCTTATAATTTTATTGTACAAAATGTTAAAAAAAAAATTTATGTTGGGTGACTGGTTTTGGACGTCACCATTAATTTTCGTTAAAATTTCATTTTATGCAGGGCGATGGTTTTGTTTAATTATAAGTTGGGTGACGGTTTGGCCTCGCCATATATTGTTAGCTGGCTTTATTTCTTGGCGTGGTGGCTGGATCACTGTCTGGTTGCTAAGCAACGGAGGAGTCATACCCCTCAGTTGCCCTGTCTCTGATGGGCACACCCGGGCTACCTGGGCTACCTGGGCTACCTGGGCTACCCGGGCTACCCGGGCTACCTGGGCTTCGGGGTAGTGTCTGGTTACTCTATCGTTTGTTTTAGTATATTTCTACGGTGGACGAGGAAATTCTATTAATTTAATTCTGGGCCCGGCAACCCCGGCTCGGGCTGAGAGTTTTTGGGACTCCAGGCTTGTCTGTTCTTCAGGTCTGAGTTTTGAGAGTAAGTAGGGGTCTGAGTTGCGGGTATTTGGATTTGCAATATTGGAAATGATTGGTATCGGGAATTATTGAAGTTTATTTTTGGATGTCCATTATTAGCCATTATCATATATATATATACCCTTTCTCTCAGCTTATCATTCGACAGGCTTGGTAGCGTCGTTTGGCAGAGTGGGGAGCCAGGTATCCGTCCCGCCTGTCAGGTTCGGGCTGCATGTATTTTCCCCAGGCTTTTCATCGTGTATGGAATGTATGATTATTATGTTGTTGTTCCTTACCCCCCCTCCCCCCTAAACTTTTCTAAGCACAAAGAGGCTGGTGAGAATATATTCCAATTCCGCTGACTGTTGACCGATGACGCCATCTTTTTTCTTGATGACGTCACAGGTACGACAAGCGATCACGGCGTGGTGGCAAAGGCGTGAGCGTGTAGACTCTGCTTCCGGATCACGTGCCTATTCCGTGTCAGTCAACACACCGACTTCTAAGGTACATGTGTTTCGCCGCGCGGTGCATCTCGGGAGCGGTAAAATTTTATTACATTTTGATTCTCATTAGGTAGAATAAAAATTGAAACCGTCTGTAAAGTCTACAAATGTAATTTCTCATTATATGTTTCTAACAACGAAGTGGCTATATACCCGACAGTCGGGTAAGATCCTCAATGGACTAAATGCCCGACAGTTTTCAATTTATTCAAATAACCCAGTAAATTGTCGACCTAGTGAGCTTAAAGTATTCCATATTTGTTGGGAATGGGCAAGCGAATCTCAATTGAGCTTTCTTGTCGGTATCGGTATCGTCTTGTCGGTACGTTTTTCCTTGCTTGTATACACCATAAAATCTCTATTTTAGGACACTTGAATTTTGTCTGCTACAATAACACAATCGGGAAAGGTGTTTATGTGTAACAAGCAAGGAAAAACATTCAATTCCGATTTTCAGATTTCAGATCAGAATTTCAGAATTCAGATTAGCTTGACCTTTCTAAATATATAAAGTACTTTGAACTCACAAGGTTGAAAATTTACCGTGAAATTTTAACAAATTGAGAACTGCCCACATTTAGCAGCATATTATTAACCGAGCGCGAGAGGTCCGTACTGAGGAATTTCACTCGAGGAATTTATCTGCATAATGTATCTTCATTCAAGAGAAGTATTTTAGTGAATATAGTTACTGTCTGTGGAGAATTCAAGTGAAAAAAAAAAAACATCTCTACGATCAATTCGAGTGGAAAGCGACGATCAATTGGGACTAAATTATTTCACATAATTGTTGGTAGAAATTTAGAGGATATCTTCAATTAGAAGTTCTGCATTTGTGAATGATTAAAAGCATTTTGTGGAAATACGAACTGGATTTTACTGAATGGTCATTGCGAACAAAATCTTCACGAACATCAGCGAAACTCTCAGGAGCAACTGTTTAGAAGAAAGGTGAACAAAGTTGGAAATCATATTGTGTAGTTCCAGAAAATATCCACCCCCTCCCCCCCCCCTATTGAGGGGGTCGGAGGTATGACCCCCCACCCCTCTGGAATTTCTAACCCCTGCAAAAAAAATACAGTAACTGTTAAGGAAAAAGGGCATTTCTCCCCCTCCCCCTCCTCTCTGGAAATTCCTGGGCGTTTGAACCCCCCACCCCCGAATTTCCAATCCCCTCAATAGGAGGGGGGGGGGGGGGGGGGGTATGGATATTTTCTTTTTTAAGTATGTAATAAAACTCACTGTCTGAATATAAATATTGAAACACCATCCTTGCAGAAAACTGGCAACAAATTGCTATAAAAGTGTGAAAAACAACTTTTTTGTTGTTGATTCTCTCGAGTAAGTTGTCGTCGGTCCGGAAATGTTTTTGTAACGACCGCGGTCATTTCAGGAGGATCCATCAAAATAACGATTTTATAGTGTACATTGACAACAGAAATCATTAAATAACGGCAACCAAGCTAAAATCAGATTATGTCACGAAACTCCTGTCACGCGACTAGAGTTACGTACTTCCACGAATACAAAAGGTTTCCACAGCATCAAAACCATTGTCGCGAACGACGCGAACCATTTCCAACACCTCCTGATGAATGTATGATTCTAATTAGTCAGGTTGCTCTTTTCTCATATAAATTTTTACCCTTTCTTTGCTAAAATCAAAGCGTACAAATGCATTAATGTATATTTTAACTACTTTTAAAAGATACTTAACAAATCACCAATAGAAGTATATATGAGGAAATGACTTACATCCGGTGGCGTTCTCGGGGTAATATCGGGGTAATTGTCGCTTATAGATGCCTCGTGTGCTTCGTGTGAATGTCGATATCAAATAGAAAGTTCCGCGCTTTCGCCTCGCTTCAACGCGTAGAAAACGTTTATGTTCTATATTCTACAAATGGCAGGCAGGACACAGGGCCCGGGGGGGGGGGGGGGGGGGGGGGGGGGGGGAGGGGTGTTCCCATGTCGAGCTGATCGGGATGCTAGTCGTTTTTTTAGGGATCAAAATCGTGCCTCAGGTATTTTTAGGTGTATCCGATAAAAAAATAGGCTTTTCACTTAGAAACTGTATTTTTAAAGGCTTCTGAGGTAATTTTTTTGGGTAAAATTTGTGATCGTGCAGGCGTTTTATTTTGAGGGGTATCTTCGAATTTTACTGGGGGGGGAAGGGTTTAGGAATAGACGCGTATACCAGATTATTAGGGACAACGTTAACAATACAGAGTACAAAATAATTTTACTGGGGGGGGGGGGGGGGCAAAGGGTGTAGGAATAGACGCGTGTACCAGATTATTAGGGACAACGTTAACAATACAGAGTATTATTGCACCAAGTTCGGTGCAATAATTCAAAATTCACCATTAGAATTAACGATAACAGAAGGAAAATTAGAACACGCGATTGAGGACCTTTCCCGACTGTCGGGCATATAGCCACTGCGTTCTAACAAACAGCCATCTTAGCAAATCTGTTTGTTTCAAGCATTTTCCCTTTCTTCTTTCTGTTATCTCTTAATGTACAGTAGCGGGGAACGGTATAGGGGATTTAAACCCTCTTAGCCTAAGTTCAAACGTCGTATTATCCATGAGCCGTATTCAATGCAAATGAATGCAAATAAATCGAGTCGATTGTTTCATCTTCATTTGCATGCATTTGCGTTGAATACGGCTCATGGATAATACGATGTTTGAACTTAGCCTTAGGGAAAAGTATTTAACACTCTAATTACTGCGCATTCAATTCCAGTATAGGAATTTGTGTATGTGGGGGTCAAAAAGCCAAATGTAACAATTTTTTCAAACCCCCTTTCGGTCAAAATATAGATTCGGCCTTGTATGTACGACACTTATTTTATCTTTTTTGGAATCAGCAAAATTGTAAGCCTTGCTAGAGTACATTAAAATAAGTAATATTAAACCTATTTTTAAACTTGTGCCGTTTAATATGTTTTTGTCATTAAATTAAGCGCAAATTATCCACTCCATTGCGCTAATTTAAATGCCGCTCTGTATTCAAATAGCTGAAAAGCAAGAAGACCGACTTTTCTAAACTTGACCAGAATCGTACATTGAGTAACTCGAGCTCATCTCGAGACGGCGAAAGGAAACCCGCAGCTCCTCGGACCAAGGATCAGGTAAAAAAGGATATACCGAACAGTGAAACCTCCTTATAACGGCACGGATCAGGGAAAAAGGATATACCGAACAGTGAAACCTCTATATAACGGATACGTATGAAAAACGGATATACCGAACAGTAAAACCTCTTTATAATGGACACGGATCAGGTAAAACGGATATATCGAACATTGAAACCTCCTTATAACGGACACGGATCAGGTAAAACGGATATACCGAACAGTGAAACCTCCTTATAACGGACACGGATCAGGGAAAAAGGATATACCGAACAGTAAAACCTCATTATAATGGACACGGATCAGGTAAAACGGATATAACGAACAGTAAAACCTCTTTATAACGGACACGGATCAGGTAAAACGGATATACCGAACAATGAAACCTCCGTATAACGAACACAGGCCAGGGAAAAGTGACATATCGAACAGTGAAACCTCTATATAAACCAGGGTAACAAAATGGCGACTGACATTAGACACTTATCGCTTATGGTTTTGTTTTTCAGCTTGGTACAAATTACGAGTTGAGAGGGGTCATGTCCCCGTCCCGAGTATAGATCTGGCATCTCTATTAAAAACACTCAAGATGAAAATTGGGCGAAGAACCATCTGGAAATGCCGTCTGTTGTATATGGTTACTAACCCTAACCCTCGGGAATCAAATGGAAAACACTGACAATTAGAAGCACGGTGAACACATTGCAGGCGCCAGGCGGGATCCCTGTACTGCAGTCACACACTCCTCGTACTGCGGGCTCAAAGTAACGGCTGAAAATCCCCGCGCTTCAACGCATGAAAACAATGGAATGGTGCAGTGACAAATATTTAAGTTAAAACCCAGAAATAACGTTATAACACCCAGTACGTCTTATTTGGCACACATGTATAATGAAAAGTGGAAAAGTGAAACTAAGATCTTTTAAAATACACAAAAAGAAGAGAAATTGTAATAGACCTGAAAATAATGCGTCTTCAGTCCTCAGGCCTTCCTGATATAAACACAGGTAGTCCATGCTCTCTATTTGTGCCTATTGTTCTTAGCGTTGGAACAGTTTTTACATCGGGATTCTTCAACACACCAAAGACGCTTCACAATACTTAGCTTCATTTTTCTCTTCAATAAAAGAATTGCTTGTTGGTATGGGTGTTGGTGATGTAATCCCTTTGGGATGTAATGTTATGTAATCTAACAACATAAATACCGTTTCATTTCAATTGTAATTCACTTGAGATCACACAACCGTCAGTTTTTCCAGCCGGGTCAATTGTTTTAACTCATGTGTTAGTATAATTTAGCAAACTCTGTTAACGAATTGTATATACATAGTAAGGCGTTAGCCTTTGAATAAAGAAAAAGTCGACAAACAACGCAGGTTTATGTTTTTAGAACAATATTTCGGCAGGACAATACCTGCCTTCTTCAGGTTATAAACCTGAAGGCTTGGCCTGAAAAAAAACATAAATCTGCGTTATTGTCGCCTTTTTTAAGGATTTTTTAATTAATCAAATGTCGAATGCACACCAGCAGATAGAGGCTGTCCGGTGGTTTAAAACGTAGCTGATCCACGTGTGATCCTCTCTCAACTTGTTGTTGTATTTTTTATATAAACTAGAGATATTTTCTATCGCCTGAGCGTTGCGAAAGAGAGTAGATTTATTTTAAACTTCTTTTTTTTCATACAATGTTCACCGTGAGATTAAAATAAAGCTTTGGCTGCCTGTGATATCAACAGTTTCAACTCATTCTGTAATGCGAATTCACTTGATGTAAACAGATATTCTCCCGAATAAACTTTTATAGGGTTTTCATGGGGCTATTAAAAAATTCACAGGGGTCTCACATTCAGAGAGCTGTTAAAAATTCATAGGGTTTTCACAGGGTTGTTAAAAATTTATAGCAATTTAACAGGGCTATGTAAAAAATTCATAAGGTTTTCGCAGGGTTCTGAAAAAAAATCATAGCAATTTTACAAGGCCATTAAAAATCATAGGGTTTTCACAGGGCTATGAAAAAATCAAAGGGTTTTCGTAGGGCCATTAAAAAAATCGTAGGGTTTTCACATTCATAGGGCTGTTAAAAAATTTATAGGCTTTTCACAGGGTTGTTTAGAATTCATAGCAATTTCACAGGGCTATGTAAAAAACTCATAGGGTTTTCACAGAGTTATGAAAAAAATCATAGGGTTTAACAGGGTTGTTAAGAATTCATAGCAATTTTACAGGGTTATGTAAAAAAATCATAGGGTTTTCACAGGACTATGAAAAAAATTCATAGGGGTTTAATAGGGCTATGTAAAAATCATAGGGCTATTAAAAACTCATAGGTTAATGAAAAAAAATCATAGGGTATTCATAAGGCCATTAAAAAATTCATAGGGTTTTCACACAACTATAAACAATTCATAGAGTTTTCATAGGCCTATGAAACTACTGTCAACAAAAACACTATTCTTTGTTATCGAGTGAAGAAGTCTTTAATGATTGCATATTCTACGAACAATTTCAAATGGCCATTACTGCGATTATCTTTGTGTTCCATATTGCTAATAAAAATGTTTTCTGGCTTCTGTTATTTAAGCAAACATTTTCTGATTACTGTTTTTTTTATAAGACAATAAGGATATCTTCTGCTAAAACCTTATTTCGTTGCTCAGTCTATCAGTTGTGTAGTTACAGCCCCTCTAACTCAATACAGACAGGCCTTGTTTCCTTGGCGCATAGCCCTCTTTTTACATCGGGGCAAAGCCTTAGCTTCGACTCGTCTATGGCATTGACTTTACGCCTGAGAGCTCTTTCTAAACACAGCATATAACATAGATGCCAACATGAGTTATTTCTATTAAGTTGAGACATTTGAGGTTCTATTTAGTTGACACATTTAATATATCCATAAGGCCATTCTTATATTCTTATCGTCTTTG
This sequence comes from Nematostella vectensis, assembly GCF_932526225.1. NCBI lineage: Eukaryota > Metazoa > Cnidaria > Anthozoa > Actiniaria > Edwardsiidae > Nematostella > Nematostella vectensis. The sequence continues at coordinate 11,029,861 of NC_064041.1, read as the reverse complement.
TATATTCAACTGCTGCACAAAACTGCATCCAGCTCCAGGCCTCCTCGCCAGACAACCGCTGACCATAGAAATTACTGACGTATTGAATAGTGGAGAGGAGACTGGGAGGGTTGGCTTTTATTACAACGAGGACTAACGCTGGCACGAAGTCGTCGGCACCTGCGGGCTCACACTGATCGGACGCACATGCCATGTTGAGAAGATTCATGATTGTGAAGCAGCACCGCTGAACACATTTAAGCTTGTCTGTGGGCGTCTGAAGACAAATTTAAAGAATATATAACGAAATAACTAAGTGTGTTTGTGCGAGGTGATGCCCCATCGACACTTTGTAAGAACGCGAATAATGAAAGTCTGGCAATTCTTCACAAACGAAAATTCAGCCATGCACTTAGCTATCTATATTGTTCGCGAGTCAGAGGCTACCGTAAGCTAGCACTTAGCATGCTGCTACTTGATTGTTTAATTAAGTACTGTTTTATAACAACGTGTTCTTGGCTTATATCGTGTTTTAAGATCATTTCTTATTCTCCGAACTTTTAAGAAATCTGCTAAAATAATACCTAGTCATAAATAGACAAGCTCGCTGCTTACCAGGCCTTATTGGTTCGTTTTGTTTTGTTTTTAATTTCAAATATTCACACCCCTAGACGAAGAAGCCAAATATCAATAAGCTTATTAGTTTCTTTAGGCTTCCTCGCCATGCATAAACACAGAGTAATTAAAACATTGTACCTTGTACGCGTTGATGGTGGCCAGTTCCTGTTGAGCTGACGGCCATGGTGCCTCCTTGCGGTACATCTAAACAGAAAAAGCAGGTAATTCAGCTAAGTCCCAGGCATTCTTACCGGGTTTCCTGTGATCGAGGCAGCGTTATGGACTTGGTCGACAGTTTCCTGTGACGTAAAAACTCTTACCAAACCACAGGAAACCCATCAGACACCAGGGTAAGACACTTGGGACTAGGATACTTGGGACTAGAGGTTTTCTCTATTCCATAAAGGGTGCAACTGATGTAAAGATAATTACGATAATTTATGTTGCCGTTACTGTGGTTGCCGTCCGTCGTCTGTGTTCACAAATCCTTAAATTCCAAGATATTATATCATATCTCAACTGTCAATTCATGTTCAAATTTTACTCAAAATTATTGCCTACTCCATTCAAAAATTTCTTCACACCCATCACCTCAACGCACACGCATGAAACCAGGCTAGCCTCGAGCTAATCCTTCTGTCTTCCCTCAGCTCGTACAAACTATGGCAAGTTCAATATCCGCCTCCAAGGAGTTATAACATGGAATAAAATTGACTACTTAGCCAAGCAGCCACCCTTTAGCCGATTCAAAAAAAACATTTTTAAAAGAAATTTCATAACCTCTTACTAGACAATTAGGGAACTTAAGAAAACATGTTTCTGAACGACGGACGGTAACCGGAAGTTTAACGTTTTCGCTCTTTGTAAAGTTTTTGCCCCAACCCAATGAAAGGAAACGTTTCTGTTATACCACACAGTCTTACACATGGAACCTACTAGCGATGCGATAGCGTGAAACACAAAATTCGTCTACTTCCGGTTTACCGTCCTTCGACCAGAAACGTGCTTAAGTTCTGATGACAACAGGGTTAGATTGATGAGGATAGTGGTATTAACGATGATGATACACCGTTTTTGTAGAAGTAGTATTAGCAGTTATTGTAAGTGGTGAGGGAGATGGTGATAACGCTTACGTGGAGGTGAAAGGGGAACTAGCAGATACGTTTCTGAACATAGCAACCGGAAGTTAAACGTTTTCCTTCTTTGGAAAGTTTTTACGTGAGTCCAATGCCCCGGAAGGATGTGCTCCCCCACGAGGGCTTACATATGCTGAAACCTACTAGCGGTTCGACAGCGTGAAACACAAAAACCCTCTACTCCCGGTTGCCAACCCCTTGTGATGTTAACAGCGACGACGAAGCTGGAGGTGATGATATGATGATAATGGCGGTGAATACGTTGATGTTGAATATAACTATATCACCATGGTGATGATGACACGTTCTTGTGAGTGATGTCATTAGTGATAATGACGGATAGGCGTTACCTTACGAATGCGGACAGCTTTATGGTTTATATCGACAATTCCTTGCAGTCGTTTGACGTGCTCGGTAAAAGTTCTGAAAGAAAATAAAGATTCATCATGTTCTCTAAACTACATTCAACATTAGAGAAATAGTCATCTCTACATACTTGTCTCTTTCGACGTCGATGTCTCCATTCGGGTAGAATGCAAAGCTGTAAATTCTTCCCATGATATCTCGTTCAATGGCAATATACCCCTCTTCCCTGTGGTCGTCGGAGGCCCCTAAAACACGCGACACAGTTTACTCAATACAGGCCCGTATCCAGGATTTTTCTTGGGGGTGCGAAATCCGAAAAAGTGGACCTTATTTTTCCGTCGTCGTTTAAAAAAATACACCCTAGAAGTTATTTTCGAGTAAAAAAATTACACCCTAGAAGTTATTTTCGAGTATAATGAAGTAAATAATTCATATCCCATTTATCCCACCACTGTACAAAGAAAGCAAGCAACAAAGCAATAACACCAGACCAGATATCCCAGTAATTACCAACTCACCTAGCCAAACTTCATCCTGGTCGAGCTCGGTGTAGAGTTTTTCCAAGAACTGTTCCACAAATCGACACTAAAAACATACAAATACACCGTCCTTCAATTGTAATGTCGTACTTTTCAAATAAAACCGATATATCTAGAATAGTACACTGTCTCTAGATAAAACAAGGATGAATACCCAAACTTTTTATTATATCCGATAAATCGTATTTTTTTTGAGTCGGTAAAGTGTAAAATGACGGCGTCATTGGCTTTCTTTCGGAAGTGTAAACACACTTGCATAGTCTCCCTCGCAGCCGTTCTGGCGTGAGGCTGCGAGGGAGACTATAACTTCCCATTCCCTCCTGACCCGACATGACGGAAAAACATGACGTGACGCTTCAAATAAGCCCATTTCACACCAAATAAGGCGAAGAAATTCTTTGAGTACTTAGTAGCTTATAGCAAACAAAATATCAAGTGCGACTCTTTTTAATTGATGCGACTTTTTGTAAAGTGTCATTGAAATTTGAGCTTTTCGTCCCTGAACTGATACACAGGGCAATGATGATCAAGGAAAAATTATATTAAAAAGCCAAAATCTGGTTATGTGCACTTCGGCCTCGCGTTATTTGTGTTTTGAAAATCAGTCCGTAATACAAGGAACCTATAGCTATTGTAAGAAATGGTGTCTTTTCTCTCAATCTGGAATTACGCGTTTTCCAGGTTTTTCCGTCATGTCCACTGACCCTGGGCCAAGGTAAGTGTTTCAAATACACCAACCCCCATTTCCTCCAGGCGCGACGCCCTAGGTACATCCCGAGTACACAGTCGATTGACAAAACGACAAGCCAGCATGTAAGCATGGGTAAAAATCACTGTAGCGCCTAGCTGCATATATTAGCCCCCCGGTCTAAGCCGGAAGTTATGTGGTGGTTTTATATATGCAGCTAGGCGCTTCAGTGATTTTTACCCATGCTTACATGCTGGCTCGTCGTTTTGTCAATCGACTGTATACTCGGGATGTACATATGGTTGTCAGCTTAGCTTACCTTTTCATCTGGTGTTGGACAGTTGCTACGGAAACCATTGATGAAAGTGTTGATTTCTTTCTCCCGTGCTTCCAGAAACAGTGTCACGCAGTTTGAAATGAAGCACTTCTTACAAATCAACTTGTTCCTGTTAAAACATTGGCACGTGGTTCAAATTAGTTATCATACTGGGTTCCAAGCTCAATCAGTCACAGGTAGCACAACGGCCGCCAGATTGCGCTATAATAATGCTTGGCAAAGAAAGCTAATCGCACCCGTTTAAATCATTACGAGGGTGAAACACATCCTCCTAAGCCTTAGGGCGCGTTTTTTACTCGTGATTCCAGAATGAGAGTGATTAGAATAGAAAAAGCGCGCATTCGTTTATCTCGCGTTCGCATTCCGGAATTGAATGAAGGCCATTCCACCCATTCTGCTACCTGTAGCAGAATGACTCTAATGCCATTCTGAACATTCTTTACCAACCAATCACATTCCAAAATGATAGAACAACAACAACAACAATATAACTTTATTTATACCACACACAGAAATTACAGTAAGAAAATAAATAATAATTACAGATTTTGGGTATTGGCTGCCTAGAAGTAACTAAAAAGCTAATCTGGCTAGGCAGCACAAAATAGTTCAATTAAATGGAGCGTATAGCAAGGACGTACAAGGCACGAATACAAAATACATGAAAGCAGCAGCAAAATAAAATGCAATAAAACAAAAAAACTAGATAGAGGCTAATAATTTTCAAGGATTGAGGTCTTTATTGCAGCCTTGAAGCTAGGCAAACGCATGGTTTTGGTAGGTTCTTTGATGTTATTCCAAATTGAGGCACCTTTAAAACGAATATTAAACTTTCCATAATTAGTTCGAGGTAAAGGGAGGCAGTACGATGATTTAGAAGCCAGTCTTGTATTATATTTGTGCCTTGAAGCAACCGTAGTAAAAAAAGAATCAAAAGGAGTTGGAAGTAGATTCAAATTAAATTTGTACATAAATATTGTGTTTAAGTAATAGATTAGATCAGGAGATTTCAAGATATTTAGTTTTCTAAAGATAGGAGAAGTATGTTCGATGTAAGATGAGAAAGTTATGATTCTAACAGCTTTCTTCTGTAAAATAAAAAGAGGCTTGATTGTTGATTCATATGTGTTGCCCCAAATAATAGCACCATAAGTAAGAAATGGATAAATTAGAGAATAATATAGCTGAGTGAGAATTGTTGGTGATACATAGTGACGCAGCTTTGCTATTATTCCGACCCCTCTGGAGATTTTCTTACTTAACTGGTTAATGTGCTCCTTCCAGTTAAGAAAGGAGTCAATAACTACACCAAGATATTTGATATTATTTTTTTGTTTAATGGTATTATTATTGATTGATAAAGAAATAGAACTAGCCAGCCTCTTTTGTGCTGGTCGAAAAATGACAAAATTAGTTTTACTGATGTTCAAAGCCAATTTATTTGCACAAAGCCAACGATTTATATTATACAGATCTGTGTTTACTTTGGTCTCTAAGGATGTCAATGAAGAATCGGCACAAAATAAATTGGCATCATCAGCAAATAAATGAAAGTCAAATAAGTTGGAGCAGTTATTAAAATCATTAATGTACAGAAGAAAGAGAAGGGGACCAAGTACTGAACCTTGAGGCACTCCACATGTTATTGGTAGTGGTGCAGATGACACATTACCAATAGAAACAAACTGTTGCCTGTTTGATAAGTAGGAAACAAACCATTCATAAGCTATGCCACGGATGCCGTATGAATAAAGTTTTGCTAATAATATTTTATGATCAACAGTATCAAAAGCTTTGCTAAAATCAAGAAATATGCCACAAGAGTATTGACCACCCTCAATTGATCTTTGGATTTTATCGGTAATAAGCAGAAGAGCATGTTCTGTAGAATGATTGGCTCGAAAGCCAAATTGGTTTTTGTACAAAATATCGTATTTGTCTAGAAATTTTATGACTCTGTTATACATTAACCTTTCAAGTAACTGATTAAAAATAGATAATAATGATATTGGTCTAAAATTAGAAGTGTCAAAATGAGAGCCTGATTTGTAAATAGGTATGACACGTGCAATTTTGAAGGCATCAGGTACAATGCCAGAAGAAAAGGACAGATTGTATAATATCTCCAGAGGCCTTGAAATAATAGAGCTTAGTATTTTAAGAACTGTAATTGGAAGGCTAGAAGAACCACAAGCTTTACCTGATTTAATTCCTAAGATTATACTTCTAATTTCCTCTGTAGATGTGGGAGCTAGAAGAAAGCTGTTAGAATTAGCTGTTGGAAGAAATTCTGAAAATAAAGTGTTTACTTTTGGAATATTGTTGCTGATATTTCTGCCAACATTAGCAAAGAAGTAATTGAACTCATTTGCTATCTCATTTACATTGGTAAAAACCTTATTAGAAGATACAATTTTTGAAGGTGTGAAATGAGCCTTAGGCTTTAGCACGACAATTTCTTTTATCCCTTTCCAGATATTTTTTATGTTAGATTTGTTAAAATTAAAGTACTTTTCATAGTATTTTCTCTTACTTATTGCAATTAAATGGTTCAATTTATTTCTATAGATTTTGTATTTTTCAAAATGATATTGATTTCTAGATTTAATAAACTTCCTATAGAGCCTGTTCTTATAATTAATCGAAGTTCTGATGCCCTTGGATATCCAAGGTTTTGCTTTGAATTTAATTTCTTTTCTAGAAAGTTTTTTCATTGGAACATGGGAATTAATTATTTCATTAGACTTAGCAAGAAAACAGGAAAAAATATCGTTAACATTATCCATACCATAAAACTGTAAAGACCAATCAATTTGGCTAAAATCATTAATTAAAGCTTCCTGATCCAACCTAGAATAGTCCCTTTGGTAGAAGTCATTTTTTGAGACATTGATATTAATTGAATCTATTGTCAGAAAATTGGGAAGATGATCTGTTAAGGGATAAACAATATTGCCACTACAAGTTTTATGTTCGAGCGAGTTAAAAAATATATTGTCTATGAGCGTGGCCGAATGATCAGTTATTCTAGTAGGTTGCAAGATATGAGGCTGAAAAGAATATGAAAATAAAGTATTAAGAAATTCCCCTGTTTGTTGGTGGGAGTCTGAATTTAATAAATTCAAATTTATGTCACCTGAAAAAAGGCAGAGCTTTCCCTCCTTACTGATTTTGTCCATGGTTTTATAGAAATGTTCTAAAAAGGGGTCAAGAGAACTATTTGGATGGCGGTAAATAACTCCACATAATATGTTTTTGCTACCCTTATTATTTTGTATTTCAACCCATAAAGATTCTTGTTGATCATTTGAAATGGATAAGTCCTCCCTCAAAATGAAATTAAAAGAAACAGCTATAAATAAACCTACTCCCCCAACTGAAAATTTAGTCGGTTTCGATATATAAGTAAAACCTGGGAGAGAACAATTAGCAATATGCTCTCTACAGTCAGAATGCCAGGTTTCAGATAGAGCAATTAACTTAAAAGGATGATTTAAAGTAGAAAGCATATCTTGTAATTTATCAAAGTTTTTTGAAATACTTCTTATATTACAATGAAGAAGTGAGAGCGATTTGTCTGATAAATTTGAAAGCTCATAAGACGAGTGAAATTCATGGGGGGAGTAGTATTTTGAATTAATCTGACTAGGAATATTAATATCTAAATCAAAGTCACTTAAATTCGGAAAATTCAAACTAGAAACTATGTCTAGATGAGGAAGATTTTCAAGGCGAACGCGATCAATGAATGGGGAGCAGTGGCACAATGTATTGGAATTAAAGACTAGATCCAATAGATCATTGTTGTTTAAATTGTGAAAGGGAAAGACTTCAGAATAGCAGGGCTGACAGAGCCATAAATCGTTGGTGAGCGATAAATGATTAAACTGTTTAAGCAACAATTTTGAGCATTTAAAGTGACACCACTGTAAACATGAATCGCATTCGACAGCACGACAGTTCTTTCTTATAATTTTAGAACAAATGTGACAGATAACTCTAGTCATTGTAAGTCAACATAAGAACTTATATGTGATCTAGTTAATTGTAAACTTCGATGGAAAGAATACATGTTAGCTATGTGACTTATTCTTAACTTGCTGTATTTGTACTTGCCGCACTGTCGCTCTTGGAGGAGATGTTGGTATCTGTCATCGCCGTCGCCCCTTCGACTTCGTGAACAAAGCTGGAGCTTCTTAGATTTATTAATACCGATTCATCGGTAACATGAATCGATGGACTGCGTTCATTCTTGCGCAAATAGATGTTTCCATTTGCAGTCCAAATGAAGTCATACTTCATTTGTTTTCTATCCTCCAACGCACTTTTGAATAATGCCTTGTTTCTTTGAGTGAGAGACTCACTGAGATAGATCGAGTTACTTTTAAATCTATCCAGGCCAGGCACGTTGTGTGTGGAGAGCTCACGCAACCTCCCCCTGGCTTTGTATGTTTCGTCTCGCTTGTCACGGCTTGTAAATTTGACTATGATGGAGGGCGGGAACTTTGCCGTCGAGTTTTTAGGCTTGATGCGGTGGCTGGTCGAGATATCCTGTCTCGAGAGCTTGACCCCAATTAGGTTGGCGACTTGACACGCTATTTGAGAAGTGTCTTCTCCTTTAACCTCAGGGATCCCACGGATCTCGAGGCATTCCCGGCGGCCATATTGCTCTAGATCGTTTAGCCATTTCCCTTGGTTTGATAATGTAGATCTGAGTAGCCCCACTTCCGAATGAAGACGAGAATTCTCTTTCGAGAGTTCTTTTACTTTAACCTCTTGATCTGAGACTTTCTTTAAGATGATGTCGTACTTTTCATTTAGAAAGTCAAGAGACGCCTGTAATGGCGCCAGTTTCTTGTCGAGTAGTTCTTCCAAAACCTCTCTTGTTAAAGCCATGGCCACAAAAAATAAAGAACAAATAGACACATACGACAACACTAAATATTTGAATTACATATATGAACTTAATGCACATGAAAGTGCAAACAACGACTTCAAAACGCGGAGCTAAAGCTAGGCACGTCCAACCACGCCGCTGTCATTATGCATCATTCCAATTAGAAAAAATAGAAAATATTTTTAAGATATTAAGATATTTTTTAAGATAGAAAAAAAAACACGCCCTTAGCTTAGTCCCTTACCTTTGCACTCTGTCCAGCAGTCTCTCAAGATGCGCATGCGTGCCTAAAAGTGCTTGTCTGGACCTCGTCAGGTACGCCAGGTAGGGCATCCTCGCACGGTAGTCCTCCTCGATGGAAGTCAACACTGTCGTGCAGCTGTCAAGAGGAAAGGCATTTGTTAGAGAGTTTCGATTATTGGCGTATTTGGTGCCCAGAGTAGGCCTAAAACTAGTCATATTGGGTGACTCACTTCGATTGAGTGAAGAGTCAACCCACGCTTCCCCTTTCACGGGGGTTAACAATTATCATGTCTTCTACTATGGGCAAATAGATGGAAAATGTCTCTATTTTTTTCTTTTTTATCATAATTTGATTCATATAAAAATCGTTCTGTAAAAATCCTTAATCTCTAGCTACCGCATACAGAGAAGTGCAAAAGAAATCCAGCAGAAAGTGTTTCGATTTGATTCTCGTTTCCTAACAAAAAAGTATTTCTATAGTACGTTAATAACCGCCATTTTATCATCCTAGCAAATTACAAAGTGTGAAAAAGCATCTATTTCTATCGGCTGATTTGGGGAAGCCACTGCGATATTTTCGACTTATTTCGAGATTTTATCGCATCATTTCCCTTCCAATATTAAATGAAAACAACAACAAAGGTACGGCTGACAAGAGCTCTTTAAATCACACTTGCAGCTCTCTCATGATGCGCACGCACCTGTTACTAGGAAACTGCTTGACACTTCGGATTGTCTCGTGCAGTTGGGCCGCGAGTGATCGGTTCTGCAGGTTGATCGCCTCGGCCAACTGCACGTGCAAGAACGTCATCAGTTCGCTGGTATCCGAGCTAAACGGCGTCCTACAAGGTAACAAAGATAGTTGGAATTTAGGGAAGTTTTACCGAGTAACCCCCAAGAAAGCCTTCTGTGCAAGCACCATGCGAAAAGCACCTAATCGGTCAGCAATGCTGGCACCGCTTCGTTCACTTAACCGTAAGACAAAGGAAACGCTTGCGTACAACATTACAGCACCCTCTAACATGGTGTTCAAACAGCACGAATGCTGGCTGCTTTTGCCAGCGATTTGGCAATTTCCATGGGGCTTAACCATAGGATTTTTTTAATCTTTAATCCGTATTAAATAAATCAAGGATAGCAAAAAAAAAGAAAGAAAGAAAGACAAAAAAGGCAAATCACGCCGCCATTTTATGCTCCCGCTTAATGGCCAGTCACACAAAGCATCCATTTCCATCGGCTAATTCAAGGGAGTAACCAACATATTTTCAATCAAATATCGTCAATACTATATCAGCCTTCATTCGTAGATTGTTATTTTGAAGTTTGCTCGCGAATAAACCGCTGTATTTTCAATAATAAAAGATAACAAAGGAGTGGGTGATCGTCATTCTTTAAGTCACTTTGAATCCGCCCACCTATAGTCAGTGACGTTATGATCGGACATGAGCCAGGGAAGATCACGAAAGTCAGCCTGACACAGTACAAGTCTGAGCTTGCGTTTTGTGTCCCTAAACCGGTCCGCCTCGTCCAAGACGTCATCGTCTTCTTCCTCGACATCATCATCATCTAGCCCATCATCTGCTGATGTGTCGGCCATCTGGCTACCAATCTCCTTGTACTTCTCCAGCAGACCATCGATGATGTCTGTTTACAAGGAAAAAGCCATAAGCGGCGAATGTGCAGGACCATGCTGATGGTAATAAACGACAGAGCAAACAAATGGCAAGTTTACCAAAATAAGGTCTGGTTAAGTTTGGTAAGCTTGAATTTTTGCATAGAGGTTCCTTATGTTATGTAAACCAACATATCAAAAAGTATTTTTTCCTAATGGATTTGTCTTCGAGATATGAGGCTTAATGTGCAATTTTCAAATGTTCAAAGTACGAATTCTCCTTGGTTTTTATGGAGAAATTGGGCTCTGAACAGAAATTAAGCCACTTTTGCTCGCTTATATCTAAATTTCATATCTTTAAAATTTGGAATTAAGCTTTTAGTCAGAGGAACTACTTGTATGCGGAATCTGGAGCTTGTATATTGACAATTGGAAAATTAATGCCATTTTTTTCCCCTGTCGTAAAAAACCAACACCAAGTTCAAATGGTATGTTTGACGCCTTGGTGAAACACAGTATTTCCGCTGTCATTTTGAGCATTGAGCTCCGCCGGAGCAAAAGGCGAAGGTTTTCACAGAGGCGTGAAATACGCCATTTTCCTGATACAATAGTGCCTAGTTACTTTACAAGCTTGGCTGTAAGCTTTTCAGTCAATACCATCGGGCTAATAGTAAATCGTGTATTATTCCGTCTCGTCCATTATGGTTGGATGCAAAACCACGACGGGAAAACTTCCGGCACAAAGTGTGAAAAGGAGTCACAAACAGAACTTTAGTTTGATTTGTTCATTTCTGCACGCAGTGAAAGAGTGAGACATGCGTTTGCTTAAACCGTACAAACCGTAGCTAAAAAGCAGCCTTCCTTCTGGCGGCCTAAACTTAACCCCTCATCTAAATAGCATTCCATTAGTGTTTGTTTTGGCGCTCAGTGCGACATTGTTGGTATGTAAACAAATAATACCATTTTTCGAGAGAACAGACTCCGGTCGCAAGAGGAAATACATTCTATGGTCCATCCTAGACTCCTCCACAGGCACCCCAATCAGAAAAAAAGAAAAGAGCTAATCTGGCCTTTTTTGAGATTTGGGCTTCCTGTTCTTGGGTTTCAAGGGTACATGGAGTACTTGCGCCGTAAATGTTGTCATTTCCACAGGAAGCCCGCAAAAAAAACTCTTTTTCATTCTTCGCTACTGGAGATGCCTGTGGTGGAGGCGAGGTCCATCATACCTTTGGGTGTTTTCTCCTCGGCAGCCTGGACCTGTGCGGGGGGTATGGCAGGGGGCTTGCCAATCACGTCCATGACGTCATCCTCGATAACCTGGTACACCTTATTGTTGCTTTCCTTGGTCCTTCCGCTACCAGACCTGTCCCTCTTTGCTCTTAGCCCGCGTAAAATACCTTAAAATCATCAGATTACTAGTGAGAGCACTGTAAAAGCAATGAATCTTTCCATTGCACATAAATTTTCGCAGCTTTGTGTTTCCTGTGGTTGGATGTGAGGCTAGAGGGGCATCATAAACCGCAGACAACCCGAAAACAATGCCAGGAAAGAGATGTGGGGCTTAGACAAGCTTTCATGGTATTTCCCCACTATAATAAATTCATTCACCTTTTTTTTTCTTGATATCTTTATTTTCCTGCACCTCAACATCAGGTGACGACCTCCTCCTCTCCTCCTTAGCCTTACGTGCCTTGTGCTCTGCAAATCCCAGCGAAGGAGCCTTCCTTCTTATCATCCTCTTAATGGAATTATGCTTCTTTACCTTCTTCCCTTTTGACTTCGTCCCACCACGGAGATCTAAATCGTCCTCAGGAGCACTGGAGGAGCCGCTTTGGTTTGACTCTGCGTGAAACTCATCGCTCATGACACTCCCCTGGCTGTCTCGATTAGACTCTTGCACCACTGTGCCACTGCTGACACTATCTCTACTAATGATACTCTTTCGATCCACATCCATACTTGTTTCAGAGAGGGTGCTGCTTCTGTTGGGTGCCAGGGAGGGGTGGGTGGAGTCGGGTGTGCCATCCACAAAGCCATAGTCCAAAAGGCTCTCTCTGCCGCCACTCAGACTGGACAAGGTGCTGTCTCTGAGGCTACTGCCACTGCTAATGGCACTGTCGCGGATGGCTGATGAGGTACCTGATGAGTTACTCCCAGATCTGTCAATCAAATAAATAAACAAACCATCATATGACTAAGAAGAATACAAACAAGCTGTAGAAAAATCAGGTGGCCAGCAAAGTTCAAATGGAATCAATAAAATAAATAGACAAATGGTTAAAGTGGTATGCTCTACGCCTCTATGATAACAGAGCAGTTTTTTTATATTTCAGAGATTACTAGCTCACGTCATAATTCCTGTAAGGCTAATGCTTCAAACATCAGTAAAACTGCTCCATATAATGAAGAAGCATAAAACATACCATTTTTAACTGGTGTTGATTTATCGTCTCAATAAATAAACTATTACTACCAAAAGGCTAGTAAATCAATTTATTTTAAGTGAAATAGATGTTAGGATCACGCTTACTCTCTAGGAGAAAGTTATGAAAGGTGACAGACAACAATGTAACTAGAAGCACATAAAAAGGAAGAGATATCGGGGTTATACCTAGAATAGGAAAAGCACTTCTGCTGCTACAAAAACAACCAATTTCGAGATGGCAATAGCACAGCAATTGACCTCTCCAAATAACACTAAGAGACTGAGTGAATCACGATACTTACTGGAGCCTGGATTGCTCATCATTTGTAAAATAATGCCAAATAATCAAATAAGTATGCTATTTGCATTCTTTAAGATTTATTCAAATATAGCACACACTTGATTATTTGTTTCAATGTACAGTAGATACACGACACGATGTCCTTGTTTCACTATTCGAACATTATTTGAAATAATTGTATACCTGTTAATCAACGAAAGAGGCTCAGGTATTAATGGCCTGTCAATCAAGTTAAACTGGTTTTCTCCTGTGTGGGGCACTGTTGCTGTTGCTGTGACTGCTGTGAAACAAAAAACAGATTGAGTAAAGACAGGGCTTCAGTTCTTTTGTGTTTTACCAACCTCCCGATGATTTTTCCATGCCTTAAAAAATCAGGCATAAACTCTTTTGTTATTATTACCTTTCTCGCCAATGAAGTCAATTAAGTCAACAAGAGCATCATGGTGCTGATTTGCAGGGCCTGTACCAAGCACATCTGGGCCAACAAGGGGGGTGCCTATTCCCCCAGGAAAAGGTGTGGCCCCAGAAGTTGTACTCTGCACCAAGTCGAGTTGCTGTGGCTGCAATGCGTGCACAGCCTGTGGTTGCAGCGGTTGGTGCTGTAGCACTGGAGAAGGTTGAATGGGTAGAAGAGGTGGTTGAGCCTGGACATGAGATGGTGGCTCTGGTTCTAAGGAATTTAAAACAAATAAACATGTGTTGTTTCCAGGTATTAAAGAGCAATATGTATGGCAGATTAGAGATTTGAGGCTAACACAGGCCATAATTCAGTAGATGTTAAAGCAATCTAAGAGCAATAAAGGATCTTAAAGATTTTCAAGGTGTAGTCTTCTGATGTTACTGTCTCCTGAATCTTCTGTTTACTCATCTTCACCCACATGCCCCCCCCCCCCCCGCTTGTGTCTATTTCATTACTAGAAGATTCAGACTTGGTCGACATGCCAGGAACTCACCTCCAAGCATGTGCTCCCTGCTGGTCTCTATTTCATTACTAGAAGATTCAGACTTGGTCGACTTGCCAGGAACTCACCTTCAAGCATGTGCTCCCCGCTGGTCTCTATTTCATTACTAGAAGATTCAGACTTGGTCGACATGCCAGGAACTCACCTCCAAGCATGTGCTCCCCACTGGTCTCTATTTCATTACTAGAAGATTCAGACTTGGTCGACATGCCAGGAACTCACCTCCAAGCATGTGCTCCCCGCTGGTCTCTATTTCATTACTAGAAGATTCAGACTTGGTCGACATGCCAGGAACTCACCTTCAAGCATGTGCTCCCCGCTGGTCTCTATTTCATTACTAGAAGATTCAGACTTGGTCGACATGCCAGGAACTCACCTCCAAGCATGTGCTCCCCGCTGGTCTCTATTTCATTACTAGAAGATTCAGACTTGGTCGACATGCCAGGAACTCACCTCCAAGCATGTGCTCCCCGCTGGTCTCTATTTCATTACTAGAAGATTCAGAATTTGTCGACATGCCAGGAACTCACCTTCAAGCATGTGCTCCCCGCTGGTCTCTATTTCATTACTAGAAGATTCAGAGTCCACTTTGTCCAGCTCTTTATCCAAGGACATCTTGCTAAAAAGCTCTGTGAATTTGTTGGAACCTGTTCGCATTCTGAAGGGTTGATCACTATTTGAGTTCTGTCTCTCAACCTTCTTTATAGTCTCTTGTTTTGGGGGTTTTTCAATTCCCAGAACCTAAAATGGTAAGGGCAATAGTAGGGGTTTTGATGATTCCTTAAAAAATAACATCATCAACTCACTTATCTATGAACCTCTAAAAGGCATTTAAAAAGGTGTCCCTAAAAAAGAGCTATCAAAGGAGAAGCAGAGGGGATAAGCTAGAAGAATCTCCACTCCAACTTTAAACCAACTTTTAATGTATTAAGCAAACCTAATCTTCTTATAAACATATATGACATATATAGGTATCAGCAAAAAGATATGGAATGATTATGTACATAAGAACAAACCATGGTATAAGAATTGCTGTTCAAGTAATGGTATTTTTACTAGACTTAGATGTGAGAAGTTTGCTTGTCAGCAGCTCATCCCACACAAAAATATTCAGGAACAACCATTGCTGCCCACTCACAAAGCAGTTATTATAATTAAGATGAATAAATAATCTAAATTATAATATGGAAGAGCATTGCTCTGTAGCCTAAGTGTGGAAAAAGTTTTCCTCACTTTTCTTTGTTGTTAAAATACAACTCACTTTGTCTTCTGGTAGCATTCCAGGGGGTTGTACTGAAGAGTACCCCAGTGGCACAACAAGCACGCCCTCCCCCTCAGTGAACAACTCCCCCAGTCTCTTTAAGCACTCCTGCTGATACAGCTGGTACTGTGGGACGGCAGGGGCAAAGGGAGCCAACAATGACACAGCTACCTTTTTCTCTGCCTCATCCTCATCTGCAGAAACATTCTCTTGTTGTGTGTGCCTACCACGCAATTTTGCAAAGCCACGCTTTTGTTTACGGGGCGGATGAGGGCTTCCCCGAGGGGAATCTGCCTTGGGTGGTGCCGGGGTTGTTTTGGAGACTGGTTTTGATTCGGGTGGGAGGTTTGAGATAATGTCCTGAAGAGTGGGTATGTCAATGAAATCACCTGGATTTTCCCAATTGCTGATCATTTTCATGAATGCAATCTATGGAAAAGGAAAGTTATAAATAAAGCAATTATAAGACATATTAAATGGGATGCTAAAATTTAGATGGATAGATGTTAAAGAAAGCAACAGAAACAGATATAACACACCTTTGGCTAGAAGGGTTTGTGGAAGGGTATAAATCGACAAAAAGACCAAGCATACTTATTTTTCTACATTTTACATGTCACTGATTTTTGTAATTTCTGTGAGCTTTGAAACTCTAAAAAATCACATACATTCTCACATTTTTTGTTGTTTTATTACTTATATTTGAGTAGCTGTCTAACTTCCCCTGTCCTGCTTATGTGCTTTGATCTCTTATCAATTCCTTCATTTCCAACAGAACATGGCATGTTTCATGCATAATTCCAGCTTCGCTAAGTCTGTACAGTAAACCAATCATTAGGCTTAATCTCGGACCTCAAATCTCCAACAATCCTTACTGTATTTTTTGCTACCAAGTAACACTTACGAACAAAACACATTCACTATCATAAATTTTGTTTTCTTTTTTTTTGGACTTTTTTTTACTCAATAACTTCAAAAGTGAAAGGTTTGGTCCTGTATGGAGGTGGGGGGGGGACAACCTAGTTACATAATAGAAAATTAGAGAGACAGAAAGGTACAAGAGAGATCAAGAGAATAAAAATAGAGACAGAAAAAAAATACACATTTGATTATACTGGTATAAGAATAAACAAAATATAAAAATACATACCAATGCCCTAAGCTCATTTTCAGTTATCAAGACAGAGCTTCGGGCTAGGCATGGGATGGTGCGTTCTGCTGGGAAATCAGGCATATTGGAAGCCCCTCTCAGAATGGCATCAATGAAGGATGAGATGCAATGCTACCGAAGGAAAAAATATACATAACAATTTAAAAAAACAAATATCATTTTACCATGAAAGTGAAACACAAGAAGATATCTTTTTAAATCCTATCTTGCTTTGGGTACCTAAGAATCTATAATTTCTAAACATATTTCTATCAGATGAGTTTTTTTTCACATCAGTAACCTCTTAGCAGCCCAGAATTATAATTGTTTTATTTCTGGAATGCTTGATTGTCAGATAAATCTTAAAAACAATCAAATATTGAGTAGAAAGGTTACAGATTCTTGACCTAGTATAGAATAGATGCTAATATCGTTCACAGAATAAAATGTTCTTGCGTCAAACAGGGTCTGAAGCCGTAACAGATGGCTATCAGTAGTGTGACTCCATAATTAGATCGAACCGGAAGTACTTGAAATCAAAACAAAAAAGAAGACAAATAGAGCAGCGTTTATCTTTTTATCTTGAGTAAGTAAATGAATGGACATTAATGTGTATAAAAAAGAAACAATATAAATGAGAAATTATATAAATGAGAAATTATATAAATGAGAAATTATATAAATGCCATGATCAGTATAAGGTTTTAAAGTATTTTACCGTGTCTAGGGAGCCAAAAAGGTCTTCAGATGAGTAACGCTGATTTAGCTGGCCCTGCCATGGCGAAGCGCATTTTTTACACAATAGAGAGCTAATCTGTTGCAAGTTCAGTCTGGCAACTTTGCTGACTTGCATGTCTGAATTGATACCATAAGGCTCAGGGTTTATAATCGCAGGGCAAACCAGATAGTTGAATAACAGTTCTGAAACCATCGATTTCGCTTCTCTGTCGGACATCTTCCCTTTTGTCTTGAGTGTGTTGTAGAGCTGACAGACTAGCCAACGCAGGCTTGAGGGAAAACAATAAAGTTTTTCTTCTAAACTTTGTACAAATAGAGTGCAAATATAGGGAAGTTTGGCTTGGATACGAGAATCATTCCCAAGGACTTGAAGAATCTGTGTGTGTAGAGCTGCGGTTAAATAGAGCTTGGCGGAAAACAGGCTTTCAATTAAAACACTAAAAATGATAGTAAAAGACCAGTTCCTTGGACTTCTAAAAAATTCCTGCGGCTTATCAGATTTCAAAATTTGTAGCTCTATTAGCGATTTCATCAAAACAAGGACATGGTTTTCATCTTCCGGTAGTAGGCAATTTCCGTACAATGAGTTGAGTATTAGTCGTAACACTTGTTTCATATCCATGTTTACAGAGTCAGCAAAGGCTAAAGTCGAAGCTACAAGTGTTGGATTCTCCCTGAGACCTTTGAGGAATTCACCATACTTGGATTCCAAATACCCCAGGCTATTATAAGCGTCCATGAATCTGGCGCAGTCCAATAAACTCGTTGCATAGCTACTCTTTGAAGGGTAGGCTTGAAGTCTCCCTAGATTTCTCCACTGCTGACTTGTGATCCACGACACATGAAATAACTTTTCGCAGGTAGCTTGAACCTCAGAATTAAGCACATTTATAGCTGTCTTTTCTTTGTTAACAAAGAGTCGCTCTTGCTTTAGTCTTTCTTGCAAAAGCCAAAGACGGCTCTCTACATTAGTGTCGGCCGCCATCTTTTCTCTTCCTGGGGAGTGATCCAAGAATGAATAGACGAACCAATCAGAACCCTTTTTAGACTGATTCGAGTAATAGAACACTTTATATAACACAAGTTTCTATTGGTATATTCGGGATGCAAATTCATTTCCGTTTCCGGTTCGAAATCTACACTTGGGAAAGAGAGAAATTCGTTTCCGGTTCGAAATCTAAAAGAGAGAAATTATTTTTATCCATAGCGCTAGAAAATGCGCGTTTTTGTCAGTTGTAATGTTTTTGCGTCTTGCGCCACTATTCTATAATAAATAAGCTTGTAACGATTCACCTTCTTCAGTCTGCCCTGAAGAAGTCTTATTAAAGACGAAAATTTGGCAGAGTCGATTTCCAGTTTTTGGTGTATTGGGAAAGAGAGAATGTACAATGGTCTTGCTTCATTTTGAAATAAGAAATATGTGCCAATAATGATATACGCGCGTGAGCGTAAAAGCTGTCCCTTGAAGAGTCGCAATTTGTAATAACCTTCGCAATTTGTAAAAAAAAAAAAAAACTAATCGCAATCTGTAATACCTGTCGCATTTTGTAATAACCCTGTCCAGGGGCTCATAAGTAGGGGCAATCATCTGTATTATATAACGGTTGGTTCTCATTTGAGCGTAAGCACAAGCGGAAGGCACGTAGTTTTCCGATTCTCACTAGAACATAAGCGCAAGCGGAAGAGAACTCAACTGCTTGATTTTCTTGCGCTTGCGCTTGTGTTTGACCGATTCTCACTTGTGTTGCGCTTCCGTTTGTGCTTGCGTCCTAGTGAGAACCAACCTTAAGTGTCACGGCGTTTCCTAGGATCAGGCTATTTTTAGACGCGCGGATAAATCACCTGCAGGGGCTCATAAGTAGGGGCAATCATCTGTATTATATAAGTGTCACGGCGTTTCCTAGGATCAGACTAGGGGGTTTGAAACCCTGTCCATGAGCACTTGCGCGTGATTTTCAAATGCCTAGTGCACACTAGCGACATGGGCGCGCGCACATGACGACATGGACATAACGACGTATGTCGTTATCATGTCGTTTTGTCGGGCTAAACATAGTGCGCGCGCCCATGTCGTTATGTTGTTATGTTACCACATTCATGAATGTCACCTTGATGAACATGATTGTCTGAAATGGCTTGTTGATTGTCCTTGTTTATGTTAATAGCACTAATGAATCTATTTCGTATGACTGATTGTCATTAATGCCTAGTGCACACTAGCGACATATCGACATAACGACATGGGCGCGCGCATCTTCGACATAACAACATGGACATAACGACATAAGAGAAAAATCATGTTTTTTCTTTTATGTCATTATGTCCATGTCGTTATGTCGGGCTAAACATAGTGCGCGCGCCCATGTCGTTATGTTGCTAGTGTGCACTAGGCATAAACGCTACTGATTGTCCAAACGTGCAATTGAATTTTCATTGCGCGCAAAAGAATTTTCGTTCCAATCGAATTAAATGCCCAAGTGCGTTATTGTTTCTCCGTTGATGCTAATGAATGTTCACGAATATTCAATTATTGTTATTGAAAGTCGAGTCACGCTAAATGATGTTTCGTGCTATGTTGATAAACGCTATCGATGTAACTTTTGGCACAAATGAATGTCCCTTTCCCGTCAATGAACAGCAAAAGGTGTAGTTGTATCTGATCGAATGGTTCTTGTTAGGTCACATAAATCTAACAATACTTCAAGCTGAATTGAATTTGTCGCGTCAGCAAAGTCAAGCAGGCGATGGCACATGGACAGTACCTTCTCCGTAGTTTTTTTTAAACAAAGTGACTTTTTATATTTTTTTCTCAAAAAAGGGGAGGGATATTCACCCCCTGTATCCGCCACTGGCCTCCCACCACTCGAGGAGCGATGGAAAGATTGGCTTCTGAGTTTGCCACTCAGACCACATATCCCTGACTTTCAGATCAAATTGTTCATCGTTAAGCAACGACGTGTTGAATTTCCAAACGCCTTTTCCGCTCGTGAACATTTGTTCAATGACATTGATAACAAGTAAATAGCGAGCTAACAGGGAGCCGAAATATTTTCTTAAGTTTTTTTTTTTTTTTCAGAAAGGGATTGTCACAGACAACTCCTATGGTTCTAGCCTGTTTTTTTGTGGTCTAGGCTTGGATTGTATGATTCAGATATATGAGTCAGATACTGGTCCCCTTTGAACTCTACGATAGCTATAGGATAAGTGCTACCCGAATAAGAAATACAATAAGCTTGTTTTCATAATTCTTTTAATTTACATATAATCACAAATATAGTTGAATTTGCACCAACACTTACATCTGCTTAAAAACACTATGGTAAAACACAATACTTCTAGTTTTTAACAAAATTTAAAATTAAGTTCTTTTTTTAATAATTTCTATAGTAAAATATATATTTGTACCTTTTCACACATCAATTTGGCATTTACTTCAGCTACATTTCGAATCTACGATAACAATTATTTATAAGCATCTAAAATTGCATTTGTTCTAAAATCAGTGTTGTACCAGCTCTACCTCATAAAACTTTCAAATAATGAAGAAGAGTTAAGATCCCCACACAAACAAAGGCATGTATTCCAAGCAACAAACAAAAATTTGTTTTGGCTGCATGCAAACTTTGCCTGGAGAAGTAGTAACACTCAGTTGCTGAAAGAACACTCAGCTTTTGCAATGTCTGAATTGCATGATTTTTTAGTTTGCTTTTTGTAACAACAAATCATATATCTATTTCTTTATATCACTTTTTCTTTCATTGAATAGCTAGAAAGGCGGCCCAGCCCTCATATGATAATAGCTATTTCTAAGAAATCTCTGTAGTTTCTAGTGACTTTTTACAGCATCTAGCTTATTTTCTGATTCCATGTATCTGAATCTGATATATTTGGTCTCTTAAGCTTATTTTCTGATTCCATGTATCTGAATCTGATATATTTGGTCTCTTAATGGCAGGGTAGATGTTTAATAACTACACTCTCATGGTTAAGTCTCAGAATCTGAAAAAAGTGGAAAAAAAGGGCATGTTAAGCTCGATTTTAGAAAGTGAAAATTTATCGTAAAAACTTCAATTCAGCCAAACAGTTACTTCAAATAATTACTGCATACTAGGACAGAAAGTAATAACAAAGTGGTGGCTGAACAGGGCCCTAAAAAGTCAAGTTACTTGTGTACATCTTTGGACTGTTTTTCTTTTTTTTCAATGTATGTTTATGGACCGGAGTAAAAAGAATTAAAGCGTTACCTGAAAAAAATTGATTTTGGACAAAATGCACTATAATCAAGTGTCACAAAATATGCAACTTTCATATTTTTTTTTTTTTTAGAATTTATGATATTCTCATATTCTCCCCAAAATTCTATTTAGTCCTACCAAGATTAATAAAACACTGCCGCTGGGAGGGAAAACGTTTCATGCCCCCTTTTACACTCTGATTTACCTCGGTTGGCATCCTGGCCACCCTTGCTTCCACTACCCTGGCCTCCACCCTAGAATACAGGGATACAATCAATTGTGAGGAAAAGACCCATCTTACGCTCTTCACAGAGTTAATCTAGATAGAAGATATATACTCATATCTGCCAACTCTGAATTGATGCTGAAACATTGACCAGTTTGACAAAGTAACCAAAGTTGTCATATTCGCCAGGGTTTTATGTTCAGTGATTTTAAGCTCTAGTGATTGGCAGGTATGATATGTACAATACTAAACCACGCATGCAGCCATTTTTTATCCCTTTATGAATGAGCACTGGTAAAAAAAAGTTCAAGTCATTGAAACGATAAAACAAGAATGCTCTTGGGAGTGAAACATTACTTGCAAAATTAAGATTATCTGAACATGATTTCAATGTTACTGTGTCTAATGTCAATGTTATTTTTTTAAGGTTAAATGTTTATTTATTTGTTTTTTTTCAAAGCCAAAATTTATTTAATGGGATGATAAAACCAAAGATTCCTTGCCTTATTGTCTGCCCATTCGTTAATGGTTTCATCAAAGAGTTCTCGGATACTGTCTGGTTTGTTCTAGGCAAAGAAAATACCACGGTCAAGACGAGAATTCCATTGCAAACTCTTACATTTACATCACGTTTAATACCATAGCAAATTAAAAATTGAAATGGGGGAACTTTCTGTCCCATAAAAAGGTGTTTGAGAGAGTGTCGGCAACATTTTCGATAAGAAGTTAATGTTTGAAGATGTTATTTGGTTATTTTAGGACGGATCAAATTAGGCATTAGTTCTTCCCAAGTAGCATGCATGTTAGTATAGTACACCACACTTCACAGTCACATAAAACTTATAAAGCACACAGCAATATCCCAGCAGCTTATAATACTGTACAGTGGATAATAAAATATCACATTGGTAAAGGGCTTAGTAGGTTTTATAAGTGTATATCAACTTTATACATTGTTTTTCTCTAGAGAGTTGACAAATATGGTACAAAAGTAAACCTTACTTTCCATGTACCCCCACCCCACAAGCACACCCTCTCATATACACTGCAAAAATATCTCATGTTTCTTATCATGCTATGAAAAGAAAATGTACAGTAAACAGTAGCCAACATAAAAACTAATCTAGTTTAAACACAGAGTTTAACACTTCCAGAGGGCCACCAAAAATGTCAAACCTCTGTTGGATTTTTTTTCATAACCTGAAGCATCTAGAAGCTCCTTTATGATACGGTTTAACAAAACCCTATCTTTAAACCCATATTCATTTTCAATCATCACATATCTTTGAGCAAATTTGCTCACAAAGAACAAGAGTTTCTTGAGATCCCTCCTTGATCCTCTTTAAACTCTTTCATCAACATTTACACTTTAACTGTGGAAGGGATAGTGATCATTACGGGGTCGGAGTTGTATGTTGTGGGTTCAGCTGTTTATCAAAAGCTTCAAAACAAGCAAGGCTGCATCTACACATACCACTGTATTGATCAACCCTGTGTTGATCTATGGTTCCCACCATAGATACATACAGAGATCACCTACTGTAGGTTTTATACAGCTACTGTAGTCTGTACCCTTTGTGAGTTTTACCATTCACCGGGGTTTTTCAAAGCGATATAATTGAATTGGCCCTCCCTAGCACCCTATCAACTCTTTCATAGTCCCATGATAAACAAACAAGCATTAGAGTTTCCTTGGTGACACTCTATTGTGTACCTGCTGGTGCATATGATGAGGGTCGTGGTACATCTGTTGCTGACCATGCCCCCCCTGCATGTTGGGGTCAAACCCACTCGCTGCCTGCGAGATTACATGGCGCAATCCTGGAACCTGCATTGACAAAGGATACAATAAGATAACTTCAAAAGTCTGCTTAAAGTATTAAGACATTTACATATTTTTGACTGGTAGATAGGAGTCTGAGATTCTTAGCCCCTCAACCAGCTACGCCCAGCCCAGATTCAGCAAAGCATAAGCAAATAAAAACACAAGAGAAGCATTCTAGGATATAGGTAATTATAATTTCTGGTTATTGTATGAATCTTGGAAAATGTATGACATTAACAAATAACCTGCGATTGTACATTTGCACCCACAGCAGATCCTGTCTGGTACTCCGCCGATCCCATGTTGCCATTCATTTGAACTCCGCCCATGTACATCTCCTGCTGTTGGGATCCCATGGACATCTGGGGCTGCGAAGTGGGTGACATACCAGGCCCGCTACCACCTCCCATTGGAAAGCCACCTGTGAGCGGTTAGAGAATATCATCCAAGAGAGCCTACTGGACATTATTATAAGTCTTCTTTAATAAATTCCTTGTTTTTTATCTTTGTTTTCTTTAACTCTCTCCTCTTCATTATACATTTAAGAGAATACTCCTTTCTTCCACAACCTTTGAGACTGGCTGATTTTGACATTTGTGTGATGCATATTATACATGAAAGCGATTTCTAATATGTGATACATATTTTATCTTCCAATAGTAGTTCATTATAGTTTAAACCAGTAATTCAATTTTAACTTATATACCTGAAAATGCTGATTATCCTAAACAGATTTTAGATTAAAAAAAAAAAAGGTAGCATAAACTTAGAAAGCTATTAAGACATTTTCTTCTGGAGTGTCCATTCATAGTAAAATCTATTTTATGAAAGAATATATTTGATACAATACTTTCTATTTCACACCTGGTGTTGACGATGGTGCAGACCCCCCCGAGGTTGGACCACTCCCCCCAGACTGGGACCCCCCCTGGGTGCTGCGGTTGCCCTGTGTCGCTGCTGCCTTAGCAGCATAAAGACTGGCCTCCTCCTGAGCTTTACCAATATTCTTCTTGTAGCGGATTCTTTTGTTTCCAAACCAATTGGAAATCTAAAGGGAGATAAAATATGTTTTCAAATATAATATATAGAGATAAAATATAGTTTTCCACAAGTTTTCTGTTTCTCACATTTTTTTTCATTCTCAAACTAATATAATAGACAGAAAATTTTATCAGGGATTTTTAAAACAGTACAATGGATGTTCATGCAAGTTATTGTGAAATTTGTATTTTTCTACAACATGCAAGAAGTTGTCTTTTTTATTGAAGTACATATTGTGAAGCATGCTTAGACAAGGGGCTTAAAATTTATATATATATTTTTTTCTTTTAGGTGAGGCATTAATTAGGGGGAGGTGCTTATTTGAGCATTTACAGTATGAACATTCTGCAAAAGCTGTTGTCCCACCTGAGCGACACTGATGTTACATTTTCTTGCAAGCTCTTCCTTTGCTTCTTCACTGGGATATGGGTTACTCAGGTGTGAGTAGAAATACTCATTCAAGATCTCTGTTGCCTGTTTACTGAAGTTCCTTCTTTTTCTCCTGTGAAGAATAAAATACGAAAAAATGAGGCTTAACAACCTCATAAGATATGACAAGAGGGTTGGTACAATATTGTTGAGTTGAAGGCATAGGATCATGAGGATCTGAGATCATGAAAAAGGCTAGTAAAAGACTCTATTTTCTAACACAACTAAAAAGAGCTGGAGTTCCCCAACATGAGCTAGTATTATTTTACATGTTATGCGTTAGATCCCTTATGGACTACGCAGCGCCAGTATTTTATAATAGCCTTCCTCAATACTTGAAAAATGAGTTTGTGCACCTTGAAAAAAGGGCGGTATCAATAATAACATCAGGAAGGTGTAAATTAGCGAAGGATATTGACATCAATCCGATCTTTGACTATCATAATTTACTGTGCAGCAAGCTTTTTAATGACACTATTAATAATCCTAACCACAAGTTAAGTACTCTTCTGCCGCCTGTAAATGATCACTGTCAAAATTCTCTGCGACACCAGTGCCGTTTTAATGTTCCAAGACTTCGCACAAAAAGGGCTAGTAATACTTTCATATTATCCATGATCAAACAACTTAGGCTGTAGTTATATCGACTCTGCCAAATTTTCGTCTTTAATAAGACTTCTTCAGGGCAGACTGTAGAAGGTGAATCGTTACAATCTTATTTACATCAGAATAATGGCGCGAGACGCAAAAACATTACAACTGACAAAAACGTGCATTTTCTAGAATAGCGCGCGCTATGAATAAAAAGAATTTACACATCTCTACGTGGGTTCCTACTATAAAAAAGTCTCAATCTTTTCTGTAACACCATCCAAGACTTTTGAATTTTCTTGTAGTAATAGAACTTGTAGGCGAGACGAACACTCATACAAGGTCGAGTCCCACAAGTTGTTCTGGTACGAGATCGCGACAGTTTGGGCTTTTTGATTCTATTCGTATTGATTTTCCCTAGGACTGATGGAGGAAGGATTCTACAAGCTCATCAACTTAAAGAAAAAAAGATCAAGATATTTACATCATTACTATTTTTGGCCGATTGTCAGCTTTTTAGGCGTGGTTACGAAAGGACTCATTATTAAGAAGACTGCAAATATAGGGCATATTTCGGATGGTTTTTGGGACTTGTGGGACTCGACCTTGTTTGAGTGTTCGTCTCGCCTACAAGTTCTATTACTACAAGAAACTTCAAAAGTCTTGGATGGTGTTACAGAAAAGATTGAGACTTTTTTGTAGTAGGAACCCACGTAGAGATGTGTAAATTCTTTTTATTCATAGGGCGCGCTATTCTAGAAAATGCATGTTTTTGTCAGTTGTAATGTTTTTGCATCTCGCGCCATTATTCTGATGTAAATAAGCTTGTAACGATTCACCTTCTTCCGTCTGCCCTGAAGTCTTATTAAAGACGAAAATTGGGCAGAGTCGATTTCCAGTTTTTGGTGTACTGTATTCATTGTTTTGGTACGAGATCGCGACAGTTTGGGCTTTTTGATTCTTATCATAATAATATTTATAACTATAGTCGTATTTAAATTTTTCATATTATTTTTAATTTTTTTGTACATAATGCGTAATTCAGCCTTTTGGCTGCAATGCATATTTTAATAAACTACCTATCTATCTATCTATCTAGGAAGCTGCCATACAACTCAATTTTGGGGAAACTGCTTAAAGCCGCTTTGTCACCAGTTTACTTCCGGAGGTCCGATGGAAACCTCAACCGTTAAAAGACAAAAGAATCTATTAGAATCCGAGATATTTAACAGGCCATCCGCTCTAAATTATCAATCACATCCTCAAAGAAACTTCCAATAGACACACTGCTTTCAATATTTTCAAATATTTTTCCCGTTTTCCGTTAAAAATCATCGGATATTGTTAGGTAATCAACCGGAAGTAAACTGGAAACAATACGGCTTTAAAGATCTAAGTGAATTTTTTGTAGAGGGGAAGAACCAGAGAACCTACGCAAAAACCCCTGAAGTGAGAACCAACTAACTCAACTAACATTTGAAATTGGGAATCAAACCCAGATGGGAAAAGTACAGGCACTAACAGAGCAATGCCCAGCCGACAATACCATGTGCCACCACAGGCTTCCCACCCACTTCAGTGAAGGGTTTCTAAGGACATAATAATTAACGCAAATAAACATCTATAAGTCTTCATTCTCTTATTCATGAAATAAACTTAGTTTGGATGTAAATGTACTCTAAAAATTGAGCTTCTATGGAAGAAAAAACACCACAGATGGATACATTTACATCTAAACTAAGTTTTATTTCATGAATAAGAGAATGAAGATATAACTTATAAATGTTTATTTGCGTGAATTATTATGTGCTAATAAATTCTCCACTGACATGGGTGGGAAGCCTGTGGTGCCACCCCTGATCACACACAGGACCTAGTAAGCCTCTTACCTTGCATCCAGGAAACGTGACCTGAGAATCATCACAGCCTCACATGTGCTTTGCTTGAGTTGCATCTGAATGGCACTGAACTTGCGGTGGATTATTCCCACCATTCTTTCTATCTCTTTGGGTGAGATTGGCCGTGTGCGAGATTGTTCTCTCAAGAGATTCATGACATGAGTTGTGAACTCATTGCAAGCCTAAAGTAACACACAAGTTTCAATGTTGTGCTCCTTTAAAAAGGTGGTTAGTTAGTAATCATCTTGAAATGTGAGGCTCTAAATATTAAAATCCACCTATTGTACTTTGCCCACACATGAAACCATTCATACCTGCTCATATTTCTCAAGCTCTGTATGGTATATCTGTCGAATCTGGTTTAACTTGGCTCTGTATTCCGAGTGCTCAGCTTGATTTTCATGGACACCAGCGGCTGCCGCTGCTGCCGCAGCCCCACCCTTTTCAGGGCCGGCAACCCCTTCCGCAAGCAGCATGTTGTCAAGGCGCATCAGCTGTGGATCTGGTGGCTCGTCTTCTTGTGAACCTCGGATGCTTAGAACTAGGAGAAAAGACATTACACATGGTGAAACAAAGATTGGTGCTTTCTGTTAAAAACATGACGAGGGGGACAGCGCTCAAACCTTATGACTTCCAAAAACGCCAAGGAAGGAAACTTGCAACCACAAAAATACTTGACCATAAATTCTATACCGCCAAAGGACTTTACAAATGCCCATTTCTTTTTTCTAGCACAAGTTTATTGTTGAACCAAAATAAAAAAAACTGAAATGTTTCCTACACCTAAACAAGCCCCACGCTAACTTTTCAGCCCCCAGCCCCCAAAAAATGTGGATAGCCCTTAAAAGTATGTTGTACACCCCCCTCTTGCAAATATCTAAAACACTGTGTTGTGAGAACAATAACTCTTTCCAAAATATAAAATAAAAATCTAGGGTTCCTTTAGGAGGAACACTGGTAACAATGAAAATGAAAAAAATAATTGGTTTTAATCAAAAGCACTGTCCCTAGAAATAATGCATAAAAATACTAATGTATTCTATTACACTTAGTTCTCATGATTAAATGTAAGTGAATTAATCCTGACAGGTAGAAAGTATAACATAAAGCATAAAAAAAATCATTCCAAAAACATATTGATTAAGATAAAAATTTAAATGAATAAGGGTCACAATTCTAAAATCTAAACATCTAAAATCCATTTTAGATGATAATTAATTAGGCATTTATTTGACTGAGATGTTTTTTTAGAGACAACCGGTCATTTATAAGTGGGCGCTTGAAAATAATTTAAATTGAAAAGAGACTGTGCTTATTATTTTTTTTCCATAATTGGAATAAAGAACGGAAGAAAGTCATTACTAAATAAAAACAAGAAGCGCGTATAAAATTGCTCCGGGCTCATCTCAGATGATTTCTTTGTGTTTGCGAAGTAAACCCTTTTGAGTCTTTTGTTGCTTTGTTATAGAATCGTTCCTTTTCTAGTTTCCGACAATTTATTACTTTTAGGAACAAATAAACCTACTAATAAATACCCACAGTGATAATAAGTAGCTGCGGCAAAAAAAAAAACAAGATTTAATATAAGAGTTTCACGCCTTTTAGATTAATTAACTGGTGGCTTTTTGTCTGCAAAGAAAGTAAAACGAAAATAAACAATGGGAGACCAGCTCCTTTGTCTAAAAAAGTCCATACAGAAATCACTGTCTCAAAACAATCCGAAAGAAATCGAAACTTGAATTGCTTTGTATCTGGATCAACCAAAGAGGATTGTATCTAAATACGATCGCGAAGAATAAATGTAATCGCAGTATTACAAGGTCTAATTTTCAAACAAACTTCACCATCAAAGGTCGCGTGTCTTTGATAGCAGCAACAGTAGTGATAAACTTCCCCGATCGAGAATTCAGACGGCGAGAACGCCGTTTTCTCCCCTAATACATCTCCAGAGTAATCACGGCATAAGAACAGGTAGCGGGAAAAAGAACTCCTTTAAAAAAGACGGCATGAGATCTTCAAAATATAACGAAGTTCGGAAAGATAACAGGGGTTGCCCAGGGGGCGGTCAATTCGAGTATTACCTTCTTATTCGCGCGATTCCCGCTTCAAACACCGACTTCAAGTGGCCAAAACATGGTCAAACGGTTAATGGATGCCACATTTGTCCCCGCTAACTCATATTAGATCAATGGCGGTTGGTAAATGAAACACATGGCCTCAACATGATGGCTTATTTGTCATTGTAGCAATCGAAGGTTTACCTGTTTTTTCCTTGATTTCGCAGAGTACGTTGAACAGGGCGGGCTTCATTCGATGGCAGTTTAAGGCATGTTTCCTAAATAGATATGATAGGAAAACAATACATTACCATAAGCCATAAGCTAGTCAGTTGATAGAATACACAATCAAGAGAGATGAACGATTCCTTGTCACGTTAGCTCAGTTTTTGAAGCTTTCGGTCTATCATTCGAGCGTACGATCAGCGGTGTTCGATTTCACACTTACTTCGCTTGCGCTTCATCGAGGGACTGATCGGTGATACTCATAATTTGTTGCAGAATATCACCAATATCTTGTTTGCGACCGTCTAATTCTTCGCCTTGTTTCATCTCTTGGTTCACGTGGGCCTGCTGTCCGTGCATTAGCGGTACAGAATTGACCGAAATCGGCGCCGTATGGATCAAGCGACTATCACTCCCTTCCATCAGCATCAAGACGAACACTCTACCCTCGACAAACAATCCGAGATCACAACGAACTGACGGAGCTACGAGTGAAACCCGATCGCTTTAGCAGCGTTTGCAATCTGCTAGCGGCTGGAAGACCGGATGGTCTTATGCTTTATTCTAGCTGGCCCTTCGGAATGGCTGTTACTTTTTTTGTAAAAGAGTGTTACGCGCGGTTGGCGGTCCTGTTCTAGATCTGCCACTCAACTTTGTGATGGGAGCGAGAGGACGTGTCAATATTTTCCGCGTGGGTCTCAAATGATTGACAACTATAACACTAATTAGCATATTCAAATTTTGAAATAATCTCAAAATTTGCACAAACGAAGTAAGCAAATGCAATACAGTCGACGGCAAAAAGTAGAACAAATCGTTATCTATAGAGCAAGCTATTTTTTAGGCTAACAGACTTGTCTACGTCTTCAAGCGAAGGGAAAATAATCGTCGCCCCAAATCCAAGATGGCGGACACTTTAGAGAAAATACGTCAATATTCATTACAGTTACCATGGTAGCAGACACCAGGTGTGCTTTTAGAGCAAAAAGACAAAGAGTAAGCGACAAGAAAAGGCGGTAGCACGAAAGTACTGCCAAACAACAGCCACTTTTAAGTGTCTTTCACCCCGGAAAGCTCAACTGGGTGAAAAATATTCTAAAGTGCTCTCTTAATCTAATTCTTTTCATTAATTAAAATTTTATTCCTGATAATTATTTATTCTGGTCCTTTGTGCAATTTCTTAAAGTGGTATCGCATCGGGGACTAAGGTGTTGCTTAATCGCTAATGACGGTAATAAATCATAGAAGGGTTTATATACGTGCGAAACTTTCGTGTTTTTTTTTTTCTTTGTCTCTGGTCACGCAAATTGTCAGTACTGCATCGTTTTGGAATAATTATTGGGTAAGACGCGACAACAAAATATATAAAAGCCTTAAATATAATTTATAATATAACAAAACGTCTAATTTTCAAATAGTATGCTTGATTGTTTATTCTTCTAGGGTTACTGTATTACTGTATCGTTGTGGACGTGAGCTCCTGTTTTTCGTGAAACAGTCTTTTCATTAATTAGGCCAACGGACAAAAGAGATCAACTCGGATAACGAGTCTTTACTTCTTCACTGTTTTTACAATTTGTGAAATATTGATTTTCTCTATCACACTTTTTATCCAGGCCCGTAGTCAGGGGGGGTTGGGGCGAACCCCCCCCACCCGGCTTTAAGGTCCGCTCAGAGTAACCAAAAATATATAACGTTTGGCTGGAGATATACCGTGCACATCAGTATGTCTTTAAAATGACTATAAAAATCTTTTTATATTAATGATCTTTATTATCATCGCTATATGTTAAAAAGTACCCTATTCATAACATTTAAAATATAAGATTGATTGCCTAGTGTAATAAGGCGAGGAGAGGGGTATACCGAAAATTTGGTCCCGCTTAAATGGACAAACGAACCACCCAGCTCAAAATCCTGGCTACGGGCCAGATATCGCTCTCACTCCATGCATAGAGATGCAATCTTATTTCAAAATCGCCATAATTATACATGAAAAAAATCCTTTAAATTAAACTCCAATAAACATAATATTTTACTTAAAAAAAAACTTTGGACATTTGAAAGCGAAAAGATAAACGCCTGTATGGTTTGCTATTTCCTTATTTCACACAAAACAACTGAAAACGAGTTCAAACAAGAAATGCATCATCATGCATTCAGCTGGCTCAAAATATTTGTCTATTGTCTTCACAAAATGATTTATCCTTTCCAGCAAGGAAACTTATTGAAGCAGAAAGGTATGCTTTATTTTGATTTATCTGCCTTATGCCTTACGGTATCGCGTAGTAGTGGACAGGGATTAATTTCGAACGAACTCCAACAGCCACCTTTTCCCGAGAAAGATGATGCGATTCCCCTCTTTTCATTTGCAAATAGCGCGCCTTTTTACTCAAAATTAATTGTCGAGGAAACTATTCTGTAGTAAGGGATGGGCCGTTGGATATCTGAGGGAGATACACCAAAAATATAAACTCGACCCTATAGTCCCTAGCCCCCCTAAATATTTTACAGTCCTTATGAAATTTACTTTAGTCTGATGCAGAAAAAAATCGCACATTCTGGCCAAGTATTTCTTTTAAAAAATGGGGAAGGAGCAAAAATTGCTCTTAAACACTAAAGATAACCAGAGAAAAGTTGTTCCGAATTAAGAAAGACGCTCAAAAGTTGTCAGCCATTCTGATACAGCCTCGCGAGAGAGAGAAGTACTCCCTTAGCCAACCTACCGACTTACAGACCAGGAGACTATGGGGGGGACGGCGAGGCGAAGGATGTCAATCAATCAACACATCGTTGATTTGCATATTTTAATCATATTTGTTATTGCTGGTGGTGATTTTTAAATGAAAAAAGGATGTAGTGTCATGTGCAAAAAACATGGAAACGCCTAGCTCCCCCCTCCTCGCGTAACAATTTTAGAATACCCTCCCACTTAGTGTGAATGTATGATTCTCTGTTACCGCAGCTCTGCATCAACTATATTTATCGTTCTATCAATATTCATAATTCCACTACGGGACTGCGAGATTGGGGTAGCGCTTAGCACGGAGGGGACGGTGTACTTTATGTACCCAGCAATATAGTGCATCAACCCAAACCCTGACCCTAAGCCTAATATTGCTGGCTACATGAAGTACTATCCCACGGAGGGAAGCCAATACAAGACACCCCTTCAAAAATACATTCTATCGAGTGATCGAAACTCCGAGGCGCAATGAAAGAAGGCGACTTCGGTCGCTGAGGTGAGAGCCTATCATTCTGTAATAGTAGGCGCATTATTGACCGACCTATTCTACTCTTAGAAAGGTTTGAGTAAGAGCGCATCTCTTGGGACCCGAAAGATGGTGAATTATGCCTGAATAGGGTGAAGCCATAGGAAACTCTGGTGGAGGCTCGTAGCGATTCTGACGTGCAAATCGATCATCAAATTTGGGTATAGGGGCGAAAGACTAATCGAACTGTCTACTAGCAGGTTCCCTCTGAATTTTCCCTCAGGAAAGCAGTGGAACTTAAGGTAGTGTTTTATCAGGTAAAATGATTAGGGTTAAAACAATATTCCCGTTACCTACTAGACCTACTAGACCTAGCTAAAAGAAAGAAGGAATCCAAAGCTTTTACCCGAGAATTGGATAACGAATCCATCGACTGTCTGAAGAGAAATCGCAGCATTTTAGGCACCTTTTGGTGGCTCAGATAGATTACATATGAAAAAACGTTGTCGTTTTGGGGGTCTGGTACCGAAAGAAGCTTTCAAAATTGAAAGATTAATAAACACGGTTTTTTCTACTCTGATTACAAGTCAGTGTGAAAAGATGGTTGTATTTTGTTTATGCGTTTATCTTGTCAGAGAGTGTGCAATATCCTCAGTGAAGTTTTATGTATTGTTAGGGAATTGGGACTGCTGTGGTTTTGTGCCATACTTAGACATCGTACCCATATTGATAAAGTTTTTGCACTTGTGTCAAGTTGTGCCATGTCATTAAATTCAGTTCTGTCCCGACGTCGTATATGCGCACGCAGAGATTTGCCTCGCTCTCGTGTTATTGGACCACCATCTTGTTGGGTCTTCCGTTCCGCCGTTCCGTTTATAAAAGATCTTGTTACACGATTTCGTGTTTGTCCCTTATATTATTCAGGGGTATTCGAGGTAGGGCAAAGCTAGCACAGGGGCAAGGGGTAGCTGCCCCTTTAAGAGAGCAGGGTTTTAAAAAAGACATATGAGAAAATAGCGTCTGCTCCGAAACAAAAACAATATTTATATCCGAGGCTTGCCCCCCTGAACAAGTTTTCTAGCAACATCCTTTGCAAGGTGACATATCAATCTCTCTTTTGGGATCAGCAATCTCTCTGGCTCGGCCTCTTGTTGGTTGATTTCTTCAAAGCTCTGTAACAACGTGTATAATGTGTAGTTCCAGAAAATATCCATACCCCCCCCCCCCCCCCCCCCCCCCCCCATTGAGGGGATAAGAAATTCCGGGGAGGGGGCTTAAAAGCTCAGGAGTTTCCAGAGGTGAGGGGGAGGGGGTGGAATCAGTTACTGTATTTATTTTTTTCCAGGGGGTTGGAAATTCCAGAGGGGTGGGGGGTCATACCTCCGACCCCCTCAATAGGGGGGGAAGGAAATTTTCTGGAACTACACAATTCTAGAAAGGATACATGACTCGGAGGATTGTAAAAGGGAAATGGATAGTCAAATAGATATGGGCAACACCCCGCCCCCTCCCGTTGGTCGTAGGGTGAGGAGTTCCCACAAAAACGCACTTTCTATACAACCTGTCAGAGTAGTCGGTATCTCAAAGCCCGAAAGACTAATTGCGAACGCGTTACAACTATCAACAGAAAGCTTTTAAAATTCTTACCATCATAATAATCAATTCCTCGATTTTAAAACACATGAAAAACAAACATATTCGTTGTTATCTGACTCTTTGACAGGCAAAAAAAAGCTTAGTAATCTTGGAAGACTTTTCTTTCTTTTTCGTAAGAGTCGGTAACCTGCTAAATGTCAACACACCTAAACATCGCATCTACGTTAATTGAAAATGGTATAGAGTTCCAATTGTGTTATAACAAGCTAAACAAACACCGATCAAACTCAAATCACTTTTTCAACCCTTGAGGCGTGGGAAGCTGGGATCTGTAATTGGGCCAAAAATATATAAAGGCGGCTTTTCCCCGCAAAGGAAATGGAGACATAGAGGAAAGCAGGAATATCAGACGCTTACCCCGGGTGTGAAAATCAGCGCGAAGTGATGAAGCAAGAGGGAAACAAAGAAAAGAACCGTTCGATCAGTTCTGTTTTTCCTCCGCTTCCTTCGCCGCTTTGCGTGTCCTTTGATCTGATTTTCACACCCGAATTAGCGTTTTACGTCTCTGCTTCACCTAAATTTTTGAATTACTTTTCTAACAGGAAGCAACCGTCATCATCATAACTTTAGATGTTTCGAGAAGTGTCATTCGTTTCACAAAAAGGACTTCCACAATTTATTATACTAGAGCAGCGAGACGATCACGTCTGCTAGGTGTAATAAGCCGGTTTTTGAGCCCAAATCTGCCACATAAATATAAGAGTATGCAAGTCCCCCCACCCCCTTCTCGTTTCCTTTATCGAGGCATAATATAGAGATTGTGAAATTTGATTGACAGCATCCAATTTTGCCTTTAATTCGTTTACAAGAAGCAAACGAGTCAAAGGTGGTTGGGTAAACTTCTATCGATGATCACCAACTTCCTCTACTAAATCATATACTAAGCTGCGGCAGTCTGCAGGTGCTTCGATGAGCAGAAAACTGTAAGTTTAAAGGAAACTGAGAAACAAAGCAAGCGCTAAATATTATTTAATACACCCAGTAACTACATCATACAATTACCTCCGTTTGTTCATGATCTTACGTTTTATGACAAAAAACAATAAAGCATGAGCTACTTAGACTTTATTTGAGAAATAAGGGAAGGTACGGCTTGATGGAGTAACATATTCCATCTCAAAATAAAAGGAACTAGAAAATGAGCGCGCTGAGCAGGTAACAACCAAAAAAAGCTTAATTTAGGCTCCAAGACAACGACTCCAATCAATCGCTATGCAAAACAATTAGCAACTATTGATTCCCGACATTGATTAGATTATCTATTACTTAATCTTTTCTCAAATACAAACGTTATACAAGTTTTAACAAGTTTTATTCTACCGAAAAATTAAAACTGATATAGAATTTTCTTCACAGTACAAAAGTGTATTTTAGAGGGCACTAATCCCTCATGCAAAATGAGAATTCAATAGACTTTGTAGAAAACAACTTTTATCAAAACGCACATTTCAGGCTTTCAAGATTTGGTCAGCCAGGCGATAGAGGATGTCCAATGTTAATTGATTCTGAATCCTCAAATGACAAGGGAAGTTGAACAGCTCTAATGGTGTATGCCTTGCCTTGCCGCTCCGTGCTTTTTAGTGCATCTCAGCGGTCTGCCGTGCCATGAAAATGTGTCCACAATTGATCTTTCTTCACAGCAGCGTGCTATGAGTGACGCCAATGTTATTGACTTCAATAATTGGTAAAGTACAAATCTGTTTTGAGTTATGAGAAGTAAATTTTCATCTTGACAATCGTCTAGACAAAACTGCCTTCAATTGGCAAAAACTAAGCTGGAGTTCTCCCATATGGAAACATCTATCAGCTATCGACAATGGCTGATGGGGACCGCTGTAAGCGCAGCTTAGAAAAGTAATACATCAAGGTCTAACAGTTTAAAATATCACATTCATAAACTAAAGTAGTTTAGAATTCCCAAGATGCTTATGAAATAATGCAAAAATCCTCTTATTACAATACGCACTGTTTTTATGGAATTGTGATATCTTTTATGCACTTCCCCAACTAGGCCCTAAAGCTACGATGAAAACATGACGTGAGACATATGATCCCTCGCAATTAAAGTGCGCTGAAGGTCATTGCCTTTACGGCTTAGAGTAATTATAAACACCATTTTAATGGTGTAGCTGTTAACTTGCGCTTATAATGCATATCATTTCACCAAGGGTAGGAGGCAGGAAGCCAGCTTAACAGGTAAAAGAGTAATGATTGATTATGTTATCAGTTATGATTCGTTTTTGTTCTTGTTGTGTAGTATACAAATTGCAAGGTGTTTAAAGTATATAATCATAAAGAAGAAACGCGAAAAAGGATTTATTTTATTCTTCTCTTACCTAATAAGTGATTGGAAGACAGGAAGTATAAGCAAGCAAATAGACTGTACCTCAAAAAAACGCACCAGAATGATGCTATATTTCTGCGGCTCAAATACATATAAACATCTTTTTTTGCGAGTAAGTTTTTCTGTTATCAAATTGTTCTTCATTATTCATTAATGCCTCAAAAGTCCCAGGATGTTTTGTTTGCGATTTTTTTAGCAATCAGCTTACAAATTGTTCTTGCTATAATAAAATAATACGTTGCATGTTGAGATATTTCAAAAGCCTTTGACCCTGGGCTTCTTGCAGTTTCTATCTGCTACTATTTGAGCACTTGATAATCAAAATATTAAGGACATTTTTCGAACAGTGACACGATGATTATTTGTAATGGCCGCTTAGTATTCTTTAAAGAGTTAATTAAAGAGACATAG
This sequence comes from Nematostella vectensis, assembly GCF_932526225.1. Taxonomy (NCBI): domain Eukaryota; kingdom Metazoa; phylum Cnidaria; class Anthozoa; order Actiniaria; family Edwardsiidae; genus Nematostella; species Nematostella vectensis. Next base: position 10,992,459 of record NC_064041.1, on the reverse strand, counting down.
TATTATTTCTGGAAAGGAAGATTTATTAGAATGAACCAACATAATTTTCTTTTTACAGTAACCTAATATATTGTTAAAACAATATATTAGGTTACTGTAACACCTCACCTCACCTCACCACATCTCACCTCACCTCACCTCACCTCACCTCACATTACCTCATCTCACCTTAAAACTTACGGTTGTTTAGCGGCCGGATCCCAACTGGCAAACATTTTTGCTTCCTCAACTGACAAAAAATTATTGCTTTCCCCTTGCTAACACCTTATAATGATATAATGCCTTTATGCTATTATGCTGTTATGCTATTATTTATGCTTTTTTGCTATTACGCTATTATGCTATTATGCTATTACGCTATTATGCTATTATGCTATTACGCTATTATGCTATTATGCTATTATGCTATTACGCTATTACGCTATTACGCTATTACGCTATTACGCTATTACGTTATTATGCTATTATGCTATTATGCTATTACGCTATTATGCTATTACGCTATTACGCTTTTATGCTATTATGCTACTACACTATTATGCTATTACGCTATTACGCTATTACGCTTTTATGCTATTATGCTATTACACTATTACGCTATTATGCTATTATGCTATTACGCTATTACACTATTACGCTATTACGCTTTTATGCTATTATGCTATTACGCTATTATGCTATTACGCTATTACGCTTTTATGCTATTATGCTACTACACTATTATGCTATTACGCTATTACGCTTTTATGCTATTACGCTATTATGCTATTACGCTATTACGCTATTACGCTATTACGCTTTTATGCTATTATGCTACTACACTATTATGCTATTACGCTATTACGCTATTATGCTATTACGCTATTTGACGCTATTATGCTATTGCCTTACCTTACCTCAAACGTTTGTCTTAACCTTGACTCGAAATTGAACTTTACCTTTGCATTCGACTTAAACTACGTAATGACTAGTAGGGGCGTGCCTGCAGGCCCGTAGCCAGGGGGGTGGGGTGGGGGGTACGGAAGAAGCACCCCACTCGACTGGAAGGTCCGCTCTAACGAAGGAAAATTGAATACCACTGCGAGCTAGGGCGCCCCCCCACCCAACCCCCAATAATTTACGGCCTGCTACTGCTATACCATTACTCGGTGTAAAGTAAATATATACTTCTACAAATACAAACTTTTCCGACGTTTTGGGGATAACAGCAAAGTACTGTCCGTTTGTTTTGCGTGCACAACAAACAATCAAATTTACAAACGTTGCTAGATCAACAAGTTGTCGGATCCGTGCATTTTCGCATGTTTCCTATTCAAATATAGTTGTGGGTGTCAAAGAGTGAACACTTATCACAGTCTGATATGCCTTTGACGAGTTGAATTAGTTGTTTGTATGTCTTTGAATCCATACGCAAGCTTTTATAGGTGATTCGGTGAGTAATACCTGAAAAGCATTGAAGATACATTAAAAACTATGCTTGTTTGCACAGGAGAAAGCTAGCTTCGTTTCAGAATTGAATGAATTCAGCAATGTGTTCGCTATGCGTTTTTTTTTTCAAGTCTTTTTTTCACTTCGCTTACCATTTATGTCATTAAGAAATGTTGCATTTGCTGATCCCTCAATTAGCGAAAATGGAAATTGCTCTTGAAACAATTTTACGGAGTTTGAGTTACCGCCAACCAAAACAAATAGTTCTCTGAGATAAGATTGACTTGGTTGAGTGTGTTTTCCCAATGCCTCAAATTATTAGGTTGTCTCTTCAGGGTTTTTCTCATTCACTGTCTGCTCTCTGAATCGAGGGAAATATTTAGAAGATTACGGCCCAAGCTCGAAAGGTAGTGTTGAAGAGGGGTCCAAATCAATGCAAGTAAGAAGGGATCCAAACATAAAAACCAATTTCTTTTAGGTTTTCAAGCACTGACTGATAAAACTGAAAAAATTAATTTTAAAACCTCCTTTCTCTACTGCCTTTTTATTTCTACCGTGAATTCGTGAAAAAAAAAAGAAAGAATGAAGAAAACATGCTGAAGATAAATGCAGAAAAGGACTTCTTTTACAAACTTTGCAAATTGCGTAGAAATTCGCCCATGTAAACTTTTATAGCCTGCGTAAGCCGCGCGCGCTAAACTTCTCTCGCGCTTTTATTTATAGAATTTCCATTTCCTCGCCAAATTTTATAGAGTAAACATAACGTTTGTTTTTTCAGCATTTCCAATGCACGGAATGGACTGGATTATAGTTCTTCTCTTCCTTTTTCGAGCCTCTACGCAAACTCAAGCTAGAGGGAACTGCTCCCTTCACCCCTGCCCTGGGGATTGCGTTTGTTGCTCTGATGGAAAAGTCAAATGTAATGTCAGCAGTGCGCTTATCAGTCCGTTTCTGCTGCCAAGCAACACAAAAAGCCTGTAAGTACTGCATATGTGGGAGTCTTATCGGCAGCAACCCGTATTCGACCCGCGAGTTTATCCCGCGTTCGTCCCGCGAGCTGTCGCGCAAGTAATCCGTCTCGCGCGTTATCCCGCATTTTTTCCGCGCTTTGTCTCGATTCGTACCACGAGTTTATCTGGTATTTGTTCCACGCGACTTGTCTAGTCGGCTTACACGTTTGACCCGTATTCGTACCGCAAGCTGGTCACATATTCATCTCTCGTGTGTCTCTAGTGCGTTTTTTACCCATTTTTTTACTATGGTGGTCACAATAGGACACTATGCATACCCCACGCCCTAAATCACCGGTACTCATAATATGTCCCCACAGGTCTTTGCCTCTGTCCAGCCCCCACGTGATCCGTTCCCGCTCTCCACAATCTCCCCTACCCCTTTCCCCTCTCTTTAACCACCCCTTAACAGCAACTCAGTAGAACGTAAGTTCCGTTCTATAAACTCTTTTTCAATGTTTCAGAACACTTGTTGGTCATGATGTCTCCAGAATAGGTCCTCAAGTGTTTAGTGGCCTAATGCAGCTAGAATCACTGTAAGTATTTAAAAAAGACACGCACACATAAAAGGGGAAGAAAAATACAAGCAATACCCACAACCAATGTTTTCCAAGGTACACATGCCCCCAAAACGGGGCGCCGTTACTTCTTATATATGTGAGCTATCTTAGGTTCTCCATGGCCAGGTACGTAGCTATAGGTGGGATAGGGGACGCGGACCCATCGCCTTCAATCTCCCAAAGGACTTTTCTTATTGAACATACGATCATCATAGCAATGCCTGCATACGCCATCCTAATACATGGCCTTAGCAGGAGTGGGGCACTGGGGGCACGTGCCCCCCTCCAATTCTTTCAAAAATTATAAAATGACCAGAAGGGGTGTGGCTGTGCCCTCTCTCCCTTTGTTTTTGTAAGGTTTCTGTATCGTGCCCTCAATAATTCGAGCCATGTAATAAATTCTGGCTACGCACCTCGAACCACTGTTGCAGATAATATTATATTTCTGGAGTATTGTCGCGTCATATCCATGTAATCTAAATTCGTCAAAGTTGAGAACGTGGCCTATATTTCTTAATTATACCTTCACCATTTGAAACCGTAAAAATAAATGTTAGTCACCATACCATAGAGATTTAATTTGGTCTTCGAGTTCTTGCCTTTTTTCCTGTTTTTCATTGATTAAACCATTAAAGAGAGCCCTTAGTGGCGCTCGTCGTCAAAGTGTCTAATTCTTCATCTCTGGACAGTTATTTCTCCAATTTCTACGTGAGTTTGTTGGAATTCGCCTTTGCTCCAAAAGCTTTCTTGACATGCTTCGACTCTCCCTCCCTTTTCAAAAACTACCACCTTACACTGTGTTCCAACATCTGAGTAGTATGGTGGGCGCCTAAGGCGTTTCCCTAACTCAAACACGTTATATGTGAGCCCTCATATCGAGCATTTAAAATTGCACATTGAAGGTGATAAGCTTTCCAAATTTATTGTATTTCTTATTCAGAAATCTAAGCTTTATTGGTATGCAAGAGTGGGCAGTTCAACCACCAGCACTGATGTCTCTGAGATTACTAGATCTCTCAGGTAACCACAAGTTTATGTTGAAGCCAGCTCTGTTGCAGTTACTTCCATCCTTGGTGAAGATAAGGGGAGCAACTTGGAGCGAGCAATGCACAGACTGTACTCTTACGAAACCTGATCCAATCATCATGTTACCATCAAGTTCCTATAACCTCGTGAATGCGACACGATCACCTATTGATAAATTTACGAACACGACACGATCACCTATTGATAAATTTACGAACACGACACGATCACCTATTGATGACCTCGCGAAAACAACACGATCAAGTATCGATCACTCTGGAAATATCTCCAAAAGAAATCACAGTATCTCTAGTGTTGCACCAACTGAAGACGAATGGGAAGGATGGGTAGAAGCGACTTTGGCCCCCTGCGAAGGTACTCCGAACATAGCGTTCCAATTTGCAAGTATTGGATTCAAATCCCATTGTCAAGACAACGAGGAAGTTTGTGCAATGACATGCGAGCTCATAAACAACTATGAAAATGGAATTGTCAGGAAATTATTCCTTACACTTTACCCACTAGGCGTGCTCGGAATGCTTATCAATTCCATTGTCATAGCAACCATTATCACGTCAAAAAAGCTCCGTAAGAATGTGTCCATGATCCTCTTCGCCAATATGTCGGCCTGTGACATCATGCTGGGTATCTACTCAATCCTCGCTGCCAAACACGAGTTCGCATTCAAGAGAAAGGGCAAAGCGCCTTATGATGCTTGCAAAGCCGCTACGGCCTTGTTTACTATCGGAGAAATGGTATCCGTGACAACGGCGGTTTTGATGACGGTTGAAAAGTACTTGGCGATTTTATACTGCATGGAGCCTGACAAGCGAATGAGAAGAAAACATGTCGCGGGAACCCTGTGTGCTGCTTACGTAACATCGCTTCTATATTCGCTCAGCATCGTCTACTCAGACATGGGCTACTCAATGACCCTCCACTGTTCATTTCCGGTGAATGCCGAAGACCAGACAAAGCAGTTCATACTCGTCAACACGCTCCTTATATGGCTCTACTTGACCACGATACCGCTGTACGTGCGGATTGCCGTCTTTGTCAGTCGCTCCGGGGCACAGGCTGGGATAAAAAGGGATGCAGCGTTGGCTAAGAACTTGGCGGTGTTGATCGGCATCAACCTTATTTTCTTCATTGCGCCCATGTCCTTAATTATCGTCAACATTCTCTTGAACAAAGGTGAGAACCAGAAGGGGGAGTCTCATATCAGTCAATGTTGTTTTAAAAACTGTCGTTTTTCTAGCTCCCTCGGCCATTTCCTTATTAGGCATTACATACCATATTTAAGAGTCCGCTTCATTCTTTCGCCTTTTTATCGCTCTAGAGCTTTGTAAGTCGAGAATGTCCACGTAAACTTGCAGGAATTTGTGTTTACTATTTGCTGGCAGCCATCTTGGAAGTTGAGCCTAGTCCCTAACGTTTGGAATATCACAGGTCTCCCGCGCGCTCGCCCCAGGCTCTTTTACACCATTTAGAAAAACGACAGCCATTAACTAATATGTTAACAAAGAAGAAGGAAGAGTTTTCATGGTTGTAGGTTGTGCCAGCACATCCTCGGGGAGTCAGAGCGATGGGGTCGGAAGCGGGGGTATCCGCGAAGATGAATGAAAGAGGGGAATGGACGTCTTAGCGCATACCCGCTTCCAAATTCGCTCTCCTGTCCCCGCCTCGCCCTGGGTCTCCGAAGATGGTGTGTCCGCACGGTAAAGATATGTGCAACAGGAAAGAGAAAAAATATCACACGGGAGGGGAGGATAGATAGCGAGGAAGAAAAGAGTTCTCACAGGGGAGGGGAGGATAGCCCACAGGGGAAAAAAGGAGTTCTGACAGGGAGGGGTAGGAGGGGGGAGAGATGGCCCACTGGGAAGATAAATATTCTCAGATGGTGGAATGGATAGGTCAAAAGGAAGAGAGAAATTTTCACAGGGGAGGGGTGAGTGCCCACAGAGGAGAAAATTCTCGTAAGGGAGAGTAGAGGAACTTAATTAATTCATATAATTAAATGATCGTATTCGAGATGATTGACAATTACTTCTGAATATGATTACTATGCCTTCTCTTCCAAGGGCATACTGTGATCCATACAAACTTGCCGACCCTCCACTACATCGTGTACGCGTGGTTGCCGTACGTCTGTCTTGCTGTTAACTCGGTAATCAACCCATTCATCTACGTGTTAAGACGGCGACAGTTTCGCCGGGAATTTATTGCCTGCGCATGCGTGGACCTTCGACTTACTACACATATTCAAAGGTGAGGATGACAACGAAAAAATAACAAGTTTTCCCTAAATAAGGTCTGGTTAACTTCGGTAAGCTTGAAATTTTGCATAGAGGTTCCTTGTGTTATGTAAACCAACATATCAAAATGTGTTTTTTTCTAATGGATTTGACTTCGAGATATGGGGCTTTAAGTCCAATTTTCAAATGTTCAAAGTATTAATTCTCCTTGTTTTTAGGGAGAAGTTGGGCTCTGATAAAAAATTAAGTCAACTTCGCTCGCTTATATATAAATTTCATATCTTATAAATTTCTTTAAGATTTGGAACTAAGCTCTTGGTCAGAGGAACTCCTTGCATGCAGAGTCTTGAGCTTATATATTGAGAATTGGAAAATTTCATGCCAATTTTTTGCTCTGTCTGTCTGGTGAGGATTATGATGCCATCATGCTTGCACGCACTCAGGGATTATCATCTTTATCATTATTAATCAAAATCATTACTTCTCAATCATTATCTTAGATACTCTCATCTCATTATCATTATGTCATTATTATTGTCGCGACAATAATCACCATACCATCAATACAAATAATCATCACCATCATCTCACCATCACAACCATCATCATCGTCATCGTCATTATCATAAAAACAGAAATCAATAACATAATCATAATCATTATCACTATATCATAATCATTATCACTATATCATAATCATTGCAGTCATTTTCATTATCACCATCACCACCACATCATCACCATCATCACAGCCATCATCATCATCGTCCTAAAAACAACAATCAATATCATTACCATCGTAATTACCATTACTGCATGTATGTCATTATCATTGTCATGGTCGTCGTCGCCACCAAACTCACTTCTGACTACACTACACTGTCATTTTCATTGTCATGGTCGTCGTCGCCACCAAACTCACTTCTGACTACACTACACTGTCATTTTTATTGTCATGGTCGTCGTCGCCACCAAACTCACTTCTGACTACACTACACTGTCATTTTCATTGTCATGGTCGTCGTCGCCACCAAACTCACTTCTGACTACACTACACTGTCATTTTCATTGTCATGGTCGTCGTCGCCACCAAACACACTTCTGACTACACTACACTGTCATTATCATTGTTGACATCTTCGTCATCGTCGTCGTGGCTGGTCACCAGCATCCTCACTTCTGACTCCATTATTTTATCATCATCATCATCATCATCATCATCATCATCATCATTATTGCCATCTTTTTCATTGTTGTCTAAATGTCATTTTCGAAGTTTTTTGCTCCAACCATTAATATTTCTCTCAACCTTTTTCTAGAGCCTTCTCATTAATATATCTCTCTACTTTCTAGAGCGTTCTCATTCATCTCTCTTTCGACAAGACGAACTTCCACTGCAACACCCACAAGCCCACGCGGCGAGGTCTATAACATGTCTCAGCACCCGGAACCTAAGCGCATGCGCATAAACTCGCAAATCGTTGCCGGGGCGCCGCCTAGCAACGCCGTCGTACTGTGCAAGTTCTCGGACAAGAGTTTGTAATATAGTGGCGGTCCGGGCAGACATGGGTGATGAGTCATCTTAAACAATGTCGATGAGTCAATAATTTGTAATCTATATGTATTTGGTGCATGTGATACTTCTCCTTCGCGTTAAAAGAAATGTATTTGCGTTTTTACAGCCACAAATTAACGGCCATATGGATATATGCTGGTATATATTGGTTATGTAATCTATATGTACATAGTGCATGTAATAGTTCTTCTTCGCGTGTTTTTTTACAGCCACAAATTCACGGCCATATATTGGTATTTATTGATCCCCTGCCTCTTAATCTGTTAACAGCAGCTCTGATGACAACCAAGAACAGCTGCTAAGTAGCCTACCTGTGCCTCGATAAATCCTAGATCAGTCCATGGTAATATAGCTCCAACCTTTTCAAGCTATACTATGCACGTGACCACTTCCGCTTAAAGTGCCCAAAATAAAATAAATAAAATAGAAAAGAAACCATCATACTCTGCTAACTATTATAAAAAGAATTAACTGAAACCGCGCTGTAATAAAACAGGGAGAAAGGGGGGGTGGGGGTGGGGGTGATGGGTGAGAGGAGGGCCATTCTGAGGGTCAAAGCCCTTGCTCAACAGGTCTACCTAAGCCAACTTGTAGCTCACGAAACGAATCATTTTCGAGAGGGTTTATTTGCGAGAAGGCTAGTCTAACCTCAACACCTCCTTTGGATAATTGATGGCATGTGGCAACATACCCTTATTAAACCGGACAAACCCCAACACCTTCCTTTGGATAATTGATGGCATGTGGCAACATACCCTTATTAAACCGGACAAACCCCAACACCTTCCTTTGGATAATTGATGGCATGTGGCCACATACCCTTACTAAACCCGACAAACCTCAACACCTTCCTTTGGATAATTGATGGCATGTGGCCACATACCCTTACTAAACCGGACAAACCTCAACACCTTCCTTTGGATAATTGATGGCATGTGGCCACATACACTTACTAAACCGGACAAACTTCAACACATTCCTTAGGATAATTGATGGCATGTGGCCACATACCCTTACTAAACCGGACAAACCTCAACACCTCCTTTGGATAATTGATGGCATGTGGCAACATACCCTTATTAAACCGGACAAACCCCAACACCTTCCTTTGGATAATTGATGGCATGTGGCAACATACCCTTATTAAACCGGACAAACCCCAACACCTTCCTTTGGATAATTGATGGCATGTGGCCACATACCCTTACTAAACCCGACAAACCTCAACACCTTCCTTTGGATAATTGATGGCATGTGGCCACATACCCTTACTAAACCGGACAAACCTCAACACCTTCCTTTGGATAATTGATGGCATGTGGCCACATACACTTACTAAACCGGACAAACTTCAACACATTCCTTAGGATAATTGATGGCATGTGGCCACATACCCTTACTAAACCGGACAAACCTCAACACATTCCTTTGGATAATTGATGGCATGTGGCCACATACCCTTACTAAACCGGACAAACCTCAACACCTTCCTTTGGATAATTGATGGCATGTGGCCACATACCCTTACTAAACCGAACAAACCTCAACACCTTCCTTTGGATAATTGATGGCATGTGGCCACATACCCTTACTAAACCGGACAAACTTCAACACATTCCTTTGGATAATTGATGGCATGTGGCCACATACCCTTACTAAACCGGACAAACCTCAACACCTTCCTTTGGATAATTGATGGCGTGTGGCCACATACCCTTACTAAACCGGACAAACCTCAACACCTTCCTTTGGATAATTGATGGCATGTGGCCACATACTCTTACTAAACCGGACAAACCTCAACACCTTCCTTTGGATAATTGATGGCATGTGACAACATACCCTTACTAAACCGGACAAACCTCAACACCTTCCTTTGGATAATTGATGGCATGTGGCCACATACCCTTACTTAACCGGACAAACCTCAACACCTTCCTTTGGATAATTGATGGCATGTGGCCACATACCCTTACTAAACCGGACAAACCTCAACACATTCCTTTGGATAATTGATGGCATAAGGCAACATACCCTTACTAAACCGGACAAACCTCAACACATTCCTTTGGATAATTGATGGCATGTGGCGCCACATACCCTTACTAAACCGGACAAACCTCAACACCTTCCTTTGGATAATTGATGACATGTGGCCACATACCCTTACTAAACCGGACAAACCTCAACACCTTCCTTTGGATAATTGATGGCATGTGGCCACATACCCTTACTAAACCGGACAAACCTCAACACATTCCTTAGGATAATTGATGGCATGTGGCCACATACCCTTACTAAACCGGACAAACCTCAACACCTTCCTTTGGATAATTGATGGCATGTGGCCACACACCCTTACTAAACCGGACAAACTTCAACACATTCCTTAGGATAATTGATGGCATGTGGCCACATACCCTTACTAAACCGGACAAACCTCAACACATTCCTTTGGATAATTGATGGCATGTGGCCACATACCCTTACTAAACCGGACAAACCTCAACACCTTCCTTTGGATAATTGATGGCATGTGGCCACATACCCTTACTTAACCGGACAAACCTCAACACCTTCCTTTGGATAATTGATGGCATGTGGCCACATACCCTTACTTAACCAGACAAACCTCAACACCTTCCTTTGGATAATTGATGGCATGTGGCAACATACCCTTACTAAACCGGACAAACCTCAACACCTTCCTTTGGATAATTGATGGCATGTGGCAACATACCCTTACTAAACCGGACAAACCTCAACACCTTCCTTTGGATAATTGATGGCATGTGGCCACATACCCTTACTAAACCGGACAAACCTCAACACATTCCTTAGGATAATTGATGGCATGTGGCCACATACCCTTACTAAACCGGACAAACCTCAACACCTTCCTTTGGATAATTGATGGCATGTGGCCACACACCCTTACTAAACCGGACAAACTTCAACACATTCCTTAGGATAATTGATGGCATGTGGCCACATACCCTTACTAAACCGGACAAACCTCAACACATTCCTTTGGATAATTGATGGCATGTGGCCACATACCCTTACTAAACCGGACAAACCTCAACACCTTCCTTTGGATAATTGATGGCATGTGGCCACATACCCTTACTTAACCGGACAAACCTCAACACCTTCCTTTGGATAATTGATGGCATGTGGCCACATACCCTTACTTAACCAGACAAACCTCAACACCTTCCTTTGGATAATTGATGGCATGTGGCAACATACCCTTACTAAACCGGACAAACCTCAACACCTTCCTTTGGATAATTGATGGCATGTGGCAACATACCCTTACTAAACCGGACAAACCTCAACACCTTCCTTTGGATAATTGATGGCATGTGGCCACATACCCTTACTAAACCGGACAAACCTCAACACATTCCTTAGGATAATTGATGGCATGTGGCCACATACCCTTACTAAACCGGACAAACCTCAACTCTCTCATAAGGGAAAAGTGAATGTCTTTTAAAGTTTTTATTCTTACTTTTATCTAATGATATTTACAAATGCTCATTAGTTAGGTTTTTATTTTTATTTTGTTACACTATTTTACTTAGAACCTCGATATAAAGGACAACAATTGAGCGGAAACGTATCTACGTCACGTACTAATACAAGGAATAGAACCTCGTTATAAAGGACAGCTATTAAGCGAACACGTATTTACGTAACGCACTGATACTAGTAGAACCTCGTTATAAATGAGAGCTATTGAGCGGACACGTATCTACGTAACGCACTAATACAAGTAGAAGAACCTCGTTATTAAGGACAGCTATTGAGCGGACACGTATCTACGTAACGCACTAATACTAGTAGAACCTTGATATAAATGACAACCATGAGCGGAAACGCATCTACAATAGAATTATGTTTTACTTTTTAAATTGTCTCTAGATATTAGATTTACAGCACTCAGACATTTTAATGGCAAAATATACAGCAATATGCCTGTTTAACTTAGTCGTCAAACTTCTTTCAAAATGTACATACTTATTATAACACTTCTTTAAATGAAAGTCGTATCTTACAGTGATAACGCAAAGAACTATTTTAAGCTTTTAGATGAAACCCCATGCAAAGAGCGCCAGCACTGCTGAAACCGCAACTTTCAGTTAACCACAAGACCAAGGAGATGTTGGTGAACTGTTTCTCAGCACCTTTCAACATTTTTTTTAAGAAACGACAGCATTGTTGGGGCAACGTCTCGCCATTAATGTTGGCACTGTATGCACGGGACTTTACAATACGTGAAATATAATTCATTGAGTCATCCGTATAGCTTATACGTTATAACATTAGAACATTATTGTCATAACATTATCCCGCCCTCTGCGGTGGGGTCCCGCATATACGGACTAAATAAACATTTTTACACATACGTTAAGCCCCGTGCAAACCGCGCCAGCCTCTGCCAGCATTGCTGGCGAATTTTCGCTTGACTGACTCTAGGACAAAGGCATAGTCAAAATGGGAAATGGACTTTCTGACATTTCCTTTGTCTTGTGGTCAGTCGAGCAAGAATTCGCCAGCAATGCTGGCAGGTGCTGGCGCAGTTTGCACGGGGCTTTAAGTTTTAAACCCGTTACTATTCAAACCTTTTCTTAACCGTTGCTTATGAATTTCTACTTATAATGACTCGTGAAGACGGTGTGCATTTGTATACTGTTTTACGGCCCATGCAATCTTAAGGCAAGTTAAAAACTATATATATATATATATATATATATATATATATATATATATATATATATATATATATATATATATATATATATATATATATATATATATATATATATATATATATATATATAAAGACGACTCGTCCCCACGAAAACGCAGAAACGATGCGGAAACAATAGCAAGTTCTACAGCGCATGCGTAATCGCGCGCCAAGTGGACTGGACCTGAGTTATCACGCCATCGTTTTCGAAAGGTTCCGTTTTCGTCCGTCCTCACGGCACCGAAAGGGTATCGTTTTCAAAAGTGTTACACTCTGGCGATCGTTTTCAAATCGTTCCGTTTTCGGTCATCGTTTTCGCGTTTGTTAACGTTTTGACGATACCCGTATCCGTAACAGAAAGGTTGCGTTTTCAAACGTAAACGGATACGTGGGGACGGAGTGAGAGTATCTCCAAAAATGTTTCCACAACAATGTTGGAGATCTCGTGTTGTTTGCGCCTTAACCTCCCATCCCTCACCACATCATTCAGTTTGCCTGTGAGTCAATCTTACTGAGTTTATACATCTCGACGCGAGTCGCGGGCGCAGTTCTCAGTGAACTATCGGAACGAATTGTAGAGAAGGCTTTGCACATGTGATTCAAAAGACAGCTGCGCGCGCATCGCCTTACTTCACGTCTGAACTGTCGCTGCCTGAAGGCGCACAAAAACGGGTTCAAGCAAGAGTTGATACCAAGAAAGGTCACCGGAAGCCAGTAACTTATTATATACTTCCGTTGGGTAGCAACTGGGTCTTTGACGTCGCCGAAGTGGACCTCGTAGTGAATGCCATGTAGGAAAATGAACACGATGAGGATAGTCATGGGGATCACGAAAAACACGAAATTAGTGAAAATCAGAAGAGCGATTTTCTTAGCGAGAATTGCGTCGCGTCTCACCCCCATGCGCGCGCTTGAGCTCCGGACAAACATAAAAATCTTCCCATAGAACGGGATATTCGCCAGATACAACAAGATCAGTAAGCCGAAGCAAATGACTATGCCTTTTTCCTCAGTAACTGGGAGAGTGCACAGAAGAACAGGACTCCAGACAAGGTCGGGTTTAGACTCGAACTTCGGAGAGATGCCGTAGAGCAGGGTGGCGACCCAGCAGAGCGCGAGCACCACTAGGGATAACCGGCGACTAAGCTTACGGCTTGGGTCCATGCAGTACACTATAGACAAGTACTTATCGATAGTCAGCAACAGACCGGTAAACACGGACACAACTTGGCCTAGCGTGAATATGACACTTGCGACGGGACACAAGCGGGTGAACATGAAGGGTGTGGAAGGGTTCCTCGCCGTGTGGAGTAGCACGTTAAATATGTTGATCTTGCCTATAATGATGCAATACACGCCGACGAGAATATCACACACCGCCATGTTACTGATAAGCAGCATGGAGTTCACTTTGCGCATGTTGTAAGAGTAGACATAGATAAAGATGATGCAAGCATTAAAGGCGATTGCGAGAGCGCCTAAAATGTACGCGACGTAGAAAAGACGACTCGGCAGCGAAATGATTGGCGTAGAAGCCTTAGGGGGCATAAGATACTCAGGGGAGCAAGCGAAGATATCAGAGCAAAAAGGAAAGTAACCAAGCTTATGGAACTCAAAGGCTACCCCAATACCAATAAGTTCACCCGTGCCGGGAGGGCCATCACCCATACCAGGGGGGCCCCCAACTGAGCCAGGGGGCCCACCGCCCGTGCCGGGGGGGCCTTCTTCCATACCGGGGGGGCCACTACCGATACTAGGGGACCCAATCCCGGAAGGGTACATTCCAGGGGGGGTTACTCCACCTATTGTGACATTAAAACTAGATACACTCTCTGTAGGGAATACGTTAACTGTGCCTATTGGGGTTGGAGTTACCCCTCCGGAACCGTTGCTTGGTCTCGGCATGTTTGCAAGTTTGACAAGGGTGCAGTTGTAGCAGACGCTACTCCAGCTTACGCCCTTGACTTTCTTGAGGCTTTTTGCGAGCAGGATATTAGCGGTTGGGATCCATGGGTTGCCTGTGTTGTCTATGAACTCTAGGGAGGGGAGGGTGTTGTTAATTGATCCTGTCCACTCTTGAAGGTTCATGAAGCTGATGTCCCTGAAATGCGAAATGTTAAGTCACGATGACAAATGGAGTGACAAACGTCATGCTAGGGTCATGACGTCAAGATAGATTAAGCGTCACGTAACAAGTTTCATTATGATAACAGAATTTAGGTATAAACACGCAGAGAACATTGAAATAGTGCTGATGTCGCTACCTCTTGTGCGTGAACGGTCACTCTAAGCACTCAGAAGCATTTAGTGATATAGAGATACGGCACAAGTATATACAGCAAGCCAGCATTTACATCTCCACTCATGAAAATTTTTACGCATTTTGAAATTATTGGGCGCTACTGTGGCTACCAATACCAGGTTTTAGCCAATCAGCATGCAGTCAGCACTTTGAAACTATTGGGCGCTACCGTGGCTTCGACAAAGGGCTAACGCTTGAAACGTCAGCGCATCCACTCTGTTTCACAGAGGCGTTTAACATACCTTTCCCATTTTTTTACTAATTCATACCTTGTCTACACCACGCCTACGCAGACCATCTAGTTTTTCTACAGCTTGCCTGTAGTCTTTCTAGTTATCCCTTTGCAAAATTCATAGTTTGATTGACATGATCATAACTAGGAGTATGCTGGCTTGCTCTCATTGAACCAAATACACCCAAAAAACCATATATTAATATAATTTGGATGACGGGCTTAAAGGCAGGGTCCTGAAGGGAGGGCCCAAATCCCGTTTCCCGGCCGTTATTTTCGCAAAATCCCGGTGGCTATACTGGGGGAGGGGGGCTGAAAATGTGGCCTAAATTTAAAAAGGCTAGGGGTTTAAGGGAGTAAAGTCTGCTGAGCATTAAGGTTTGAAGTTTAATGCTATTTAAAAGCTCTTAAAATGCGAAAAATTAATAGATTAACATCTTTTTCAGCATAAATAAAAAGAGATTTAAAAAATCCCAAGCATGTTGACTCCTGTTCCCGGATGAGAAATCCCGTTCCCGGTAACCCTTATCCCGTTTTCCCGGCCTAAAATAAGGCGAATAAGGCTCCCGTTTTACCCCTTCGGGACCCTCTAAAGGCTGAGGTAAGCCCAAGGCTCGAATGCCAAAGTGTACTTACCGTTAGATTGCCTAGTTCTTGTACAGAGCATTACGAAAGTGGTTTGCTTAACTAAACTGTCAAAAGGTGGTAACGGTAGCAGGTGTCGCAGTGCGTGGGAATGCTTGCGCATGAAAAGGCGAGAAAATGAGTGCGCTAAATTTAATTGGCCATTCCAGCTATAAGCATGCGCGCGCACTCACCATGGAAACCTGCCTCAACTACCGTCATGCAGCGCGCACTTCGTTTGGTGCAAGCTTAAAAATGCGCGCGCTGCATTCTGGTAGTTGAGGTAGATTTCTATGGTAATGCGCGCGCAAACTTATAGCTGGAATGGCCTATTCGCGCTATGAATGATACTCACAGGCGACGCAAGTTGATCAGACCGTTGAACACGTCTTGGTGCAATGAGGTGATGTTGTTACCGCCAAGGGACCTGACCCAGAACGCACATATATCAGAGACCCGGTGGGTTAGTTAATAATAGGATTTTAGAAATTAGTGTTTTTTATTTAGAGGTTTTCTTTTATTGCATTTCGGCTTGCTTGTGTGAAGCTACAGCGCTTTGTTTACGAGTTGATTCAGGGCACAAATTTAAATCATATTAAACACGAAATTTTTTTTCTTTAAAATAAATTAGCCATTTTATAGAAAGATCGATCGAATTTCGTCTTGATTAAAGCAGATTTAGAAATACAACCAAGTGAAAAGTGTTTGGCGTCATTACATTGAAGTACTTACAAAGACTGTAGATTGATTATGCCTTGCTCTTGAAAAAACTGCGATGGTACACTGGTCAATCCATTGTTGGATAAAATCCTGCAAAAAAAAACATGGTTTTAGTCGAGCTCGGCTATAGCCCGTCAAAAGACAAGCTGAGAAAGTCGTGATATTAGCTGAATATTAGCCTTTCTCAGTCGAAGTGAAAGAGCGAGCCTGGGAGGATTGGGCAGGTCTTTGGCAGATCGGTGGTTGTGGTTTACAGGCTTCTTACAAGTTTTTGCGACTTGCACCACAAAATAACCGGCTTTTGACCAGGATGCATAACCTTGAAAAAGCTTTCGAGGGAGGGTCCAATCATCGGGCCCCTTTAAGGCCACATTGTCATCTGTTTACTTCCGGTCAATTACGTAACAATTTTTAACGCAAAGAGCGAAAAATATTTTAAAATTGTAAAAGCAGTGTGTCAATTGAAAGTTTCTTCGAAGATGTGACTGATAATTTAGAGCGGATGCCCTGTTTAATATCGCGGATTCTAGCAGATTCTTTTGTCTTTTGTCGGTTGAGGTTTCCGTCGGCCCTTGCGACCCGTCGGGACAATTGGTAGGATACTCTTTGTTTCACATGTTAACTTACAGTGACTGCACATAGCTTGGTAGCTTCCAATCTTGTGGTAGGTCAGCAAGAACGCACTTCATGGCGACTAGACCCTGGCTATCCACGTGACACTCACATGGTGCAAGACAGGGGGGTGCTGTGGTGGCCAGGGTTGTGGTGGGGGTGGTACTGGTGTTGACTGTAAAGGGTGGGCTAGTGGCATCAGTGAAGTTGAAGAGTGGAAGGGAGGTGGTAGACCTGTAGGTGTTGTTTGAGCATTCGACTGTCCGGGTATTTGTTGTAAAGGTAACGAGAAGACATATAAATAGCATCTGAAACACAGAAAACAAATAGTTTATTTTACCATTAATTCATCATTATATAATGACTTAAATGAATATTTCTTATAGCTTTTTTCAACCGCGTGCCTGTCAACCGCCATTTTGTCATCTTAGGAAAATTCTAAGTGTGAAAAACATCTATTTCCATCTTCTGGTTTGGGAAAGCTAACTTTATCTTACTTTTGTATTTAATTTAGTGAATGAAGTATAAAATTTTGTGATTAAATAGATAACAATAATAATTAACAAAACAATTTGTCAATAGTGAAAACAATAAGAAAAGTAGGACTGACCGGAGGGTCTTTAAGAGTGAATATAATCAATTTAAAGGCGACAAGTTTTACCTTAAACGACCGTCCTCAAAATTTTAATTGAAACTTCCTTAGAATGATAGCAACGAAATATTGAGAATTTCGGAGAACTTAATCAATACAAACAAATTAAAAAAACATTCAAACAAATAGATAAACATTTCCTCACCTGAGGGACTAACTTGTCACAACCCATTTGGTTTCTAAAATAGTTATTGTACTATTCTAGAAACAATTATATTTTCAGTAGTCTGAGAAGAGAGTCGGAAATTGAAATGATTCACGTTTAAATGTTTACAAGTGAGATATTAAATACAAAAATCTTTTAATGACAAAAAGCCCTTCGATTGTACTAGAAAATGAAAATAAAATTAATCTACGACATAAATAAAATAAAGCATAAGAAGTATAATAAATGCGTGTATAATCTTATGAGCAAAAGACAAATATAATTCCCTTTTTATTTATATTTGTGAGATAAATTAGTTTCAACAGAATCACAACTATCAGGTCTTCGCATTAAGATTTTTTACTCCCCTAAGATAACGACAATTTATTTAATTGGAACAACGATTGGCGTGACAAATCGTATTCTGTGGTAGTAGCATTATTTATAATGATATACCCTAATAATTAAAAAGGGCGTGTCGTTACGTATTGCGTCATTGTGTATGCAGTTCAAGCTAAACACTTGAATAACCAAATAAGAAATAAATAAATCACCAAATTACCTGGAAATAGTATTGTCGCTCTTATCATTCACGCGAGAATTAGACCATTTAGATGACACCCAAATACTAAAGGCTTTACTGAGCGTAAAAACAAAAAAAAGAAACAAGAGCCCTGATTGGTGTACTTGAATTGTTGCAGCAACTCAGACAGCTGGAAGAAACCTAGACACCTTCTTATAAAATTTGTCTGGTTTTAGATGTTTTTAAAACAAAGAAGAATTGTGTACAAAAGGTTATTAAAATTGGAACATTTTGAAATATTAGTATGGGCTAGAGGTATGTGAATGCTTTGGAAAAACATATCGCGATTTAATAATTTTGAAGGTTACAGAAAAATTGTTTCATGTTTTTTTATATAATCTAATAAACCAAACATATCAATGGTCATGTATAAAAAAAATAGCTACACCGATATGTAGCTACGTTTTAATCTTCGGCTCAAGTCATGGTAATCAAAGAATGTTTATCCCTTGTGCAGACGTTACTATTGGCTGTGTGGACGTGAATAAATTAAGCCATTGTTGAATCCCCTATGAGGTGCTTTTATTCTGGGAGCCATTGACTCGAAATTTTTTTTTTTAATTCTGAGAGCTGACCAAGTTTTGACCTTCTGGAGTAAAAGTAATGTAAATGTAAGTTCATGCACGGGAGGCAGGGAGATTGTTATGGCCAACCCTGCCAAATCGGCGCCATCTTCCTCAAAAATATGCATTGCTACGCCGATCTGATCGGCAAATACGAAACATATATTTTCAATAATCATTTCACTTTCAGAGATTCTCTTTCAGAGATTCATAGCTCATGAAAAACAAAAAAAATTACCAAATAAAATCAAGAGTCAATTGCCTTTAATTCCCAGGTTGACTAAAAAACCAACCCATTTTTTGTTGTTGTTGGACTTACTTATTTACGTGCAATGCTGGGGAATGTCAACAACACCCCTCCCCCCCCCCCTTCTTTAGTGCAAAATTCGTATCTTTTCGCGCGCTTTTATTTTCACCCAATTACAATGCGACTCGCGCTACCGTGGCCACATTGACAGTTGGTTAAAAATAAGCCAAGAGAGCATGCGAGAAGCGTACTGATTGGTCAACCTGACGTGGCAAAGAAATGTGCACATGTTCAAAACATTATGGCATCATGTAGATCGAACCTGTGAATCTCGCGTGCTTATAGGCAAACATTCTTGAAAATTTTTATTGGTGGTCACGATAGCGCGCGTCGAATTGCGTGGCATTATTGTATTTATTTATTTATTTTTTTCATTTAAAATCTGTTATTATTACATTACCAATAGAATAAAGTCATTGATTGCAGGGTGGATTGAATTTAACAGTGTTAAAGTGCATCTAGTTTGCTACTGAAACGTCTTATTTGCATATATTTCGCAAAACTATTATTTGTCACAGTACGTACATATGACTGATCTAGGGTCTTTTAAACACGAGATTCCGGTTTAATAGTATATAATACCACCCCTTTTTTCTTCATTCTTTTCGGAGCCTTAATATTTCACAAATGGCTTTTTTTATTAATTAAAACATTTCAGTTTATTTAAGTCTACGAATTGATATGAAGAAGAAAGTTTTCAAACGTTTTTCAGGAAAAAAATCGGAGGTAAGTTTGTCATAATGAATCGCGTGCGAAAGAATGGCTAAAAAAACTCAAAACCTCATACTCAAAGTATTACTTGAGAGGCCAGAAGTAGTTACAATGTAGTGTAAATGGCTTGTTTTGATATTGTTACACTGTTTTTTTGTGTCAAACTATAAACTAGCGACGTATTTCATACGTGAGAACACGTAATGGAGACAGCATAAAGTCTGTACTGTTATCTTACTGATAATAAAACCAAGCATTGCATATTGCTACATACAGTCTGTTGACTGTTTCATGCTTCAATATAGCTAAGGAAGCTGTTTCTGGTATCAAACTATAAATTAGCGACATATTTCATACGTGATAACACGTAATGGAGGCAGCATAAAGTCTGTACTGTTATCTTACTGATAAAAACCAAGCAAAATACGCGTGCTAATGGGTAGTTAAATACAATGCTTAAAATGGCTGTGAAATGGTCGTGAAAATGCACGAAAATATAAAGGAAAGTGTTTATCTCTTATCAAACATGCTTCGTGAAAGAATCTTGACTGTGTTAAATCACTCTTTGCAGTATTAAGGTTTAGAAAATCCCTAACCTAACAATATCTAAAAATATATATAACCCCAATCCAGTTTTTCCAGAGATAAAGACAAGATTATATTTTGCTGACAGATTAACGAACACCTTCAGCAAAACTATACGGTTATTATTATTTAAACCATCTATGATGAAATCTTGTCCAACCGTTAAATCGTTTCTTTAACTCAACCTACATAAAAAAGAACTATATTGTCATTATTATACGTTCACCTGTATACGAAGTGTAATGACGTCTTTGCCAAGATAAAATAATGTAAAAATGAAAACATTTGTTATCGCCAATTATAAGTGTCATGTGCGTTAATTATACTCATAATTTCACGTTTTCGACATTGAAGAAAAACTTAATTCAAATAATTGTTTAATTTTAGAAGAGTGGTAGCAAATGATTTCCCTTTTATGATTTCCCTTTTATATAAATAAATGTACTCGAATAACTAAGACAAGTAACATATGATGAAAGAAAGAAAAGTAAACATTGATAACGAGAGAGAAAGAGGAAGAGAAATTTAAAGCGTAAGAGTGAGGGGGAATTTGTCGGTAGCATGCACAAAATCATGTATAAGTTTTTTTCTCAGTTAAAGTAATTTTAAACCAAAACAATTAATTTCAAATTGTCATTTAGGACTCCAACATGTAGAAAGAAAACAGTGGGGGGCTCGATATAACGAAATTTGAAACCAATAACAACATGAAATATGAAATACTTTATCACTAAGCTCATAGATGTGATTTTTGTTCAGGAATTGTTTTGGTTGACTTTTACAAGAACGAAGTGAAATCTAAACATGTGTGGATCGCTGAACTAATAAGAACAAAATACGGCCAGTAATGTACAAAACACGTCTTTGAAAACTAAAAAAAGTACGACCGCTAAAATACAAACGGACATTTTAAAACAGGGAAAATTGTCACAAAAATAAACAATTTTTTCTGCTATAACAAAAAAGGGAACTAAACCCCAGAACAAAATCGATCTCTTAACATTAAATAGAACTAAAAAACAAAGAAAAACGGAAAAAAAAGAAAATATAACAACAGTCTTTTGTGACAAATGCGAACTGAGATACCTGGAAAATCTCACATTAACAGCCTACGTAGTAGAAGTTAATCAAATACATAAGGCCCTTCACTCACCGCTGGATGAAATGCTTTTACATGTGCATCAAAAGTCAGGAAAAGTGTCTTCTTTCTTCCCATTCACATTGAACTAAGGTCTCGAAGAATTTAGAATGGTGAATCGTGCACATCGGTAACCTTTGACGAATCTGTTAATGCCTTCTCTGAAGACCGATCAAATCAACAATCGTGCCTTGCAGTTCGCAGCCGATGGTTTACGATAGCATAAAGCAAAAACATCCGTTTCTCTCTTTAAATTAGTCTCAGTTATTATTGAGAGTGTGCCATTTAGAATCGAATCAGAACCTTTGTTATATTTGTAAACAAAAAACGTCTTTTTGATTTCATAGCAAGTAGACTACCATAACTACTTTGATTTCAAAATTGGAAAGATAAACCGATTTATCTCTTAAAAATTCACACGTACACAGAGTTTCAACGTGAAATAAGCAATATTAAGAAATGGTTCAATCTAAGATAGGAAATCATGATATAAATACTCGTGCTGTTAGACCTTTTAGTGTAGCTGACACTGGGAAAAGGCCAATTTAAGGCAAATACCCCGCCATTCACTGCATGAGAAATTCTCCATCTAGCAAAACATAATTTAATACTTGAACTTAAGCAAACAAACAATCGAAATAGAAGGAAACATGACTAAATCAAAGAAAATTGGAAAGATAATAGACTTCATTGGATTTCCAAAACATCGAAATATCTCCGTTCGCTCACTGACATATACGAAAACAATCCAGGGTATACAGTAGTTATAGAAAAGCTATCACAGTTTTTTTTAATGGTGATTAACAACAGTCAATCGCCACATCTCATTTGATTGAACAGGATTAACAAAATAAAAGTGCCATTAAAAAAGACCGCAACAAAAGGAAAGAATTTCAAACTTCCGTCTACTTTGGCGGCAAAGCAAACGAAAGGCGAACGTTTGCTGCTGTCACGTGACATATGACGTCATGCATTTGAATGGCTTCTGCTCGTCAAATCGCGAGAAAACCGAATTATTCACATATTATATCACATTTTAACCTTTTTTACAGCCTCAATTATATTCGTCAAGTCAAGCATGAATAGCCGGAAAAAACAAATTGTAGGTAAAAGAGATTTAAGTCATTGCTTATAAAGAATATTTAGTAAATCAAAAAAAAGCGAAAATTCGTGACCATTCCTATGACCATGTTCTGATTTATTGAGCAACGACTGTTATAGCGGCAGATATACGAAACTCATTAAAAAGGTAATATTCGATGATCACTCTAAAAAAAATATAAAACCCTGATTGATTTATTTTCAATGAAATATGATCTTGATTACCAAAGAAGAAAATACTACTATTCTACTATTCTATTCTATATACTATTCTATTTAAATTCTACTCACATTCGTTTATTCTGCGAAGGTGGATCTGGTTCTTCAACAAGCGTTATTTATCCTCAAGGCTCAGAGATGAGACTGAGATTCTATTGCATTCATCCAGGGCTTATAGGCTACCAAATAAACATAATAACTACCCTGTGATCAAAACAAAACCAAATCCAGAAAGCTACAACAATAAAGATCCATTAGTTAAACATCAAGTTTTAGACTAAAGTTTTTTTTCATTAAAAGAAACGTTTATTAAGGCTCCCATGGAGTATTATTGGTTTGCAAGTTTTAAGTCTCTCACAGACGTGCAATATTCGATGGTTATAAACAAGTATAACCTTGAGTGAATTATGGGACAAAAGATAAAGTCGACATCAAAACGTCAACATTATCCTTATGAAAGTTTTCTTGATAAAAATATATAATGAACACCCTTTTTATTTCCCAAATTTGAATTAGGAAAAGCAAGGCAAACCTATTCTTCCGATATCTTTCCAATTGATGGAAAGCCAAATATGTTTGTTACAACTCTTTAGTTTTCAAGTTTATGCTTAAAAATGCTTGAAATGAATTGTATAAACCATTTTATACCCATTGCACTTATTCATAAAAGAAAGATGTTTTTGTTGACATCACGAAAGAAAGCTTTAATGACAGGACCACAATCCGATATTTTATTGATTGTTTTTATTTTACTTTATCTTTTCAAAATGAAATCCTCACTAAATCTGGGTTAATTTATTTCTACATTTTCCACAATTTTAATACAGGAATGTATAATAGCATTCATTATACAGCCGAGGTACTACGCGCGCTCTCATTGGCCGATTACCATGCAGTACATCCCTTATTTTATCGCTGCGATAGTACGCGCGCTCTCATTAGCTGATTACCGGGCACGCTCAAAAACAACGGAACACTTTGCGATGATTTTTTTCTCAAAACGCTGTTCAATAAATATGTTTATTTTCCTCGTTTGCTTCGAGATGTTGTGGAGCCTTAATTATTTCCAACATTTCAAACATTGGAAAATTCGTAGGCCATACGGCTCTCACTCCACCAATAAAAATATTATGTAGTATTCAAGAGGCGGGTGAAATAAATCGAAATCGATATATAAGTGAAATCGCTTTAATTTTAGCCAAATGGTTCTCTCATTTTAAGATTCTTTCAAAAACCAGATCTCTGAAGTTGTAGGTCAAATGCAGCGTTTAAAAGTCCCGTCGTTTAATTTTGTGTAACTTTTGTTTTGTCTTTATTTACTCGCATCACCTACTAGTTTTAGCGCAAAGCAAAAGATAATGCATTTGCCAGCCTACTGAAACTATATGGAAAGTGCTTAGAGATAACGCGACCTTGCATTAGCGAGCAAGATTCAGCAAACGCGCCTTGATTAAGCGTGATATGCGTAAACAATAACTGTAATAAGGTATAGTCGTAGAATGTTCCGACATAGGAAGATGTGTATTATCTTTAAGCTTTGTCAACTTAGCAAGCAGAGCATTGTTTTAACATATATGCCTCTACGTCTGTTGCAAAAAAAGGTAAAAGCGTTTTAAAAGCCCAAAGAATCATTTATAACGGGCTGTCAGAAAAAAAGTGATGCACAACCCACTCAAAGAAGAAAAATATGTTATCTAGATTTTAGCACAACAATGTATCCAGTTATACCAATAAAAAAACGAATCCACGATTTCATTTTGGATTTTGTTGTGAAGCATGTAGTTTGGAACATCTATTTTTGGAAAAAAATTTAGGCTAAAAAACTTCCGAAAACGACTTTGCTGGTGAAAGGTTATTCTTGGTCCCTATATTTGGCAAAGTGTGTTACGCAAAAAAGTTTGAAGTTGGAGTTCCCGAGAGAGCATCAATAATACAGCATTTCCCTTAAAAGAGACATCCCTAAAGCACCCTCTAACTGGTATGGATTTAATCGATTATATAGCCTTCGAGGTTGGGAAACTGAGCCTGTGGGAGCCATTCACTGTAACGTAGCATTCCCCAAGATAGATCCGACTATGGGTAGCCCGCTAGCGGCTCATTCGCGGCTATTCGGAAATGTTTTGATTTCGAACATTGGGAATTCTGTGGCGCGCGCCAAGGCCGAGGTGCGCTGGGTAGACAGTGGGGAATGTTCTTAGAAGTTCATAATTCCAGGCTGAAAGTTATTATAAAAAGGTTCTGAAATAAAATACCTCAATTGGTCAGCAACATAATAAAGATATCACTAAAATATACATAAAGTTGTACACACATTAATTAAATACTAACGAACTTGAACAGTTACAAACTTATGTTGCAATGCCGGTAAACTGCACAAATTATGCGCCATGAGCGGATGCCATCTGGATTCAAATACCTTCAATATTGTTTTCAAACGATTTTATCCAGCTATAATCGCAAACTTTTAGCTCAAAAATGGTCTCCATTGATTGGACGATGAGAGTTGACCATGGATATCAAATCATATTAGAGTACAATACACTACGTTATCTAAAAAAAAGGAAAAAAGAAAAAAAATATTTTACACAGCTTCCAATAGAAAATTAAAAAAGAGAATTCTTTTATTAAAATGAAGCAATCAAATTTATAATATTTTTTTTAATTGAAAACACAGTAAGGATTATACAAACTATTAATACAAAATATTTGTGGATGTTTTATATCTTCACCATACCGAAAATCATTCATAAGCAATTGATGAAACTAAATTTACTAAACCTCGAAATAGAAATATTAATTAAAATAAAAAAAATGAAAAAAAGGCTTGAACATTACACACGACCAACCAACATTACACACGATCAACCTCTTTAAATGTGTGTGAATATTTTTTTACAAATATTGATTAAAATCAATCAGTTAACTACCGAAAAAAACATTCATAAGCTATCAATAAAGTTATATTGGCAGCTGGTACAATAAATATGAAAACAAATTTAAGAATATAAAACACAGTCAAAACGAAAAGTGAAAATAAAACTAAAATACTGATATGAATGTTAATGCCTCTGAAAAAAATACATTATCCAAAACTGAGAAAATATGGGGAAAATATGAGGAAATATTAACATAGCTATATTATCGAAGAAAAACGCAAAGAGATGCGAGACAAGTGGTTATCTCCACGGAGTATTTATACATCATTTTACGTCCATTTAGTGAAAATATAAGCTGTAAAAGCCAACAGATTATACCTAACTATCAAGATAAGCTATCGCGAGGGGTAAATGAAGGGCTTTTCGAACCACATTAATGGTTTATTGCAGACAAGGATTATTTTTTTTACTTAAATTATCAAGAATGTTCGTCATGTGTCGAGTAGAAAGGAGGTAAAGGTTTTGAAGAGAAATTTGCTGGCGTGATCATATTTGAAAGCCTCTTTTCGAGACAAGCATTGATTGGTCCCTAAAAAGAGTCAAACCCCTTTTGAAATGGATGAGACGTCTTAGACTAATCTACACACTAAAATGTTTTAATTTCACAAGTACGAATCATGTGAAAATATATAACAAAAATAAGTTATATTGGGCAAGATTCCATTGATGAATATCGTATGGTATTACTCATTTCACAACGATGAAAACGAGAGAAAAGTTGACAATATATGAAAAAGTAAATTTTTCATGAAGTATGATTCCCCAAATAATCTACTTGATAAATCTTGTCACAGAAGAAAGGAGAAAATAAACAGTGAATGCCGGATGACGATCTTCACACCCACAATATCGACCATCAGGGGAAAAAGGAATTTAAAAATATATATATTTATATTGCCTCGCCTTTCTCAAAACAAAACTTAATGAATTTTTAAAATCGAAGTTAAGTAGTTTTTTTTAAACATTATCAACTTCGACCATTTTGATCCCATGAATTGACAGCTCTTTTTAATTTCCACAGCTCAATAACTTAAATATCGATATTGTCAATAACAATTTTAAACTGAATAAAAAGTCACTTCATTAAACAAAATGGGATAAACTGTTTACTTCATAAATAAATAAGTTACCTTCTCCTGACGAAATGAACTTCTTGGATTAAACTGATGTTGTCTCGACGCTGTTCTGATAGAAAGCTTGGTGTGAATTAAGATGTCATCCCATTAAATATCCATTTTAGGTTGTATCACTGCTCAATTGATTGGAACTCAGATTAAATGTCTTTCAACGACCTGGGCTGTAACCTGAAAGCTTGGACACGCAACAAAAATTCTCGGTGAAAATAGAAGCTTGGGATATTTCTTAGTAGAGTAGACAGAAATTAAAAGCATCTTTTGATGATTTGAACGCAAGCTCACGGAAAACCGGGCTTATAACCGATCTAGCGCAGTGTCCCCGATTGACCAATCACGAACAAGCTAGCACGGGGGTATTTCTCCGTGTCGACCGAGTAATAAAAAAAATGCTAAATACTTTGTAAGTAAAGCGCCTCTGTTTGACAGGAAGACACTTTGAAGGAAAGAACGATCCGTTTGAATCCTTATTATATTTGACGATTGAAATGATTCAAGATTATGGTTGTGTTAGGGGATTAATAAAGTGAAAAGGAATAGTGGTTCTTCTACTAAATTATTAGAATTATTGAAAATAACTGCATCAAAGGGATCCTTTTTCGCAGTAATAAAAAAAGGCTTTTTAAAGCCCTTAAAAGGGCTGTAAAATGTTAGGTGCTGCATAATCAAATTTACGTTTTAGCATTCTAACAGGATCAGTGCAGCCTCGCAAAGTGTCTATTTATCACATCCAAACAATGTCTTCAAACTAATCTTTCTGTTTTATCTTGTAGTTGATAAGCAAATTCATCTAACAAAAATGATCACCATGAACGGAGAAAAAACTACGGAGAAAACTTGGATAAAAGAATAAACGAACCTTTCCTCAAATCTCAATTTTATAATTTTATAGGAATAATCAATGTTAATCAAAGCTGTTATCATCATTTGATGGTTGCATATTTTGATGCTCGCGAGAAAACTGCAAATGAGGAAGAACCTTTGTGCACTCAGTACAAATCGAGTCGTTGGGTTCTAATAAAAAAAGGCATGACACGCTCGCAGGTTCTTCGGCACTTTTCGGAAAATACGAGACGCTCTCAGGGGTTCCTAGATACTAATACGACGAGGCATTACTTTCTTTTTTCTATTTGGAGAACGCATACAGAGTGTATTCGGAAGTTGCTCGGTACTATTCGAAAGGTATAATACTCTAGGGAATGGCTCGGTACTATTCGAAGGTATAATACTCTCGGGAATGGCTCGGTACTATACGTAAGATATAATACTCTCGGGAGTGGCTCGGTACTATTCGTAAAGTATAATACTCTCGGAAGTGGCTAGGTACTATTCGTAAAGTATAATACTCTCGGGAGTGGCTCGGTACTATTCGAAAGACATAATACTCTCGGGAATGGCTCGGTACTGTTCGTAAGGTATAATACTCTCGGGAGTGGCACGGTACTATTCATAAGGTAAAATACTCTCGGGAGATGCTCGGTACTATTCGAAAGATATAATACTCTCGGGAATGGCTCGGTACTATTAGAAAGGCATAATATTCTCGGGAGTGGCTCGGTACTATTCGAAAGGTATAATACTCTCGGGAGTGGCTCGGTACTACTCGTAAGATATAATACTCTCGGGATTGGCTCGGTACTATTCGAAAGGTATAATACTCTCGGGAGTGGCTCGGTACTATTAGAAGGTATAATACTCTCGGGAATGGCTCGGTACTATTCGTAAGTTATAATACTCTCGGGAGTGGCTCGGTACTATTAGAAGGAATAATACTCTCGGGAATGGCTAGGTACTATTCGAAAGGTATAATACTCTCGGGAATGGCTAGGTACTATTTGAAAGGTAAAATACTCTCGGGAGTGGCTCGGTACTATTCGTAAGGTAAAATACTCTCGGGAGTGGCTCGGTACTATTACAAAGGCATAATATTCTCGGGAATGGCTCGGTACTATTCGAAAGGTATAATACTCTCGGGGATGGCTAGGTACTATTCGAAAGGTAAAATACTCTCGGGAATGGCTCGGTACTGTTCGTAAGGTATAATACTCTCGGGAATGGCTCGGTACTATTCGAAAGGTATAATACTCTCGGGAATGGGTCGGTACTATTCGAAGGTAAAATACTCTCGGGAGGGGCTCGGTACTATCCGAAGGTATAATACTCTCGGGAGTGGCTCGGTACTATTAGAAGGTATAATACTCTCGGGAATGGCTCGGTACTATTCGAAGGTATAACACTCTCGGGAATGGCTCGGTACTATTCGAAGGTATAATACTCTCGGGAATGGCTCGGTTCGGTCCTATTTGGATAATTCTTGACATGTCCAGCTGCTATTGGTTACAATATTGTTACTATATTTCGCGGGCACTTAATTTCGCAAAAAAGGATCGGCATATTTCGCGAGATTTTGCGATTTGGGTGCAAAGTCATTTTCAATTTCGCAAAAATGCCAAAACGCATTTCTCCGAGAATTTGTTTAAACCTTACAACAAAACAAAACTGTAGAAATCATATTGTGCTTGATGCTATTTTCTAACACATTTACATACACAAAAGTAAAGAATCATAAGTTTTTAATCGTCTTGCTCTTGGTCGTCATAAACAAAACAAGGGAAACCAAACGGAAAGGGTATTGAATTTTTCGATATTAAAGTTCGTAGGAATATGATTTCGCGGGGCTTGAATGTCGCGAAATTAAAGAGAGCAATAAAGAATTTTGATTAAATTGGTCGCTATAGCTTCTCGGTTGTGGCTAATTCTCCATCAGTGTGGCTAATTTCTTTGGCTTAAAAAAAGCCACAGTGGCTCGTGCCCCCAAGATCCTAGCTCACACGGAGTCAAGAGACATTATTACGAAGAATAAGGGCACAACCTCGCCCTAACTGCTCACCTTTTAATTAAAATGAACAAACTAGGCGCTACGGCAATAATTGATTTAACAGCTTAAATGTTCCGACCCTGGACGATAGCCATTTACACATATGCACAATGTATAATAAGCCTAATTTCTCACGGTGCGAAAAGGTCCATTTGACTCATGGATAATACGACGTTGGGCTAGGCCTAAGTGGATTATGCGCACCGTGAGAAATAAAGTTTTAATACATTGTGCATGAATGAGTCCTTGTGCAAAGTAAGTGGACCTTTGCGCACGGTGAGATATTAAGCTTATTATACATTTTGTATTTTAATGAGTCCTTAATGTCCTTGCCTTATTAATCTGATCGATTCTTTTTAACTGCGATTATCGATATAACGAGAACTCTAGTCAATAACTTTCAGCAGCTGAACTATTTCCAGGCTTCCATCATTTAGACTGACATTTGGTGCTTTTTAATGGGTCAGCGCCTTAGGAAGGGGTGGAAACCATGATTGGAAACCATTTCAGTGCTGGCTGCAATGAAAACGCTCAATGGTGTTTGAATGACGGAAGCCAGAAGACGATGAAGCATGTTGGAAATTGTCGACGATATTTCGCAGAATATTGCAAAGCGCAGTAGTAGCGATAATCAATTCAGAAATTCCTATGAAAGGTTTTGCCGGGCTCTACTTCAAATCCGTTGTACGAGCACAAGAGTCTTAATATTATACAGATCTCAATTCAATGTTATTCACTGACACTAGCGTAGGGCGGTTTACTTCCGGTTGAGTGGGGAAAACCACGGACTCCCGTCTTGATGACTTCCGGTAACACCTGAACAGCTTCCGGTACTCGTCATTGAATGACTTATTCATGACACCGTAGATAATAGGATTTGCACTAGATGACGAGATCCCGAAAATCGAGTACATGTAATAAACGCGACGAGGTAACGACCACTCTCCGATAGCCATTTCCGTAAAGTCCACGATCGCAATCGGAATCCAGCATACCCAGAATGCAGCGACGGTGGCGAAAAGCGTCTTGGTGACCCGGATCTCAAAGACCGAAATCTGAGCGCTCTCCGAGTTTGGATTTCGCATGCAAGCATTGTGGTGACGAAGGGCCTTGTGGACCTTGAAATAACACGTTGTTATGGTAACCAGAGGAATTCCAAGAAAAAGAATCAAGAAAAACACAGAAACTGGTTCTAGTCTGACGTAGCAGAAAAACTTTCCAGGATGAAAAGTAAACTTTTTGCCATCGAGGAGAGGGAAACTGGGGCTGAGTAAAGAGAAGCCCCAAATAGCGCTCAAAAGAAGCTTTGTTCTTTTGGCGGTAAACACTGTGCGATACCGATCTGGTTTGACAATCCGGTAATACCGGTTTACGGCCATGAAAGTCAAAGTCGCGAGCGACACGCATGCAAGCCATGTGCACGTGAACCCTTGGAATTGACAATACGTGTCGCTTATGACTTGGGCTCCCTGTGTTATAATAACGACTGACGGCGCGGAGCTGAGAACCGGAAGTAGGACATCAGAAAGAGCGAGTGACATGACGAATAAGTTCGGGATCGTTCGGAGCCGGCGATTTCTTATGAGGATCCAGAGAACGATGGAGTTACCGATGAATGCGGTCAAGACGATTGGAATGTATACGGTTGATTCCAGCCCGGTAACCCAAGGGGGCCTCGTCGCAAACTCCTCGTGGAGGGAGGACACGGGGACGGATGGAGTGATGTTCATATCGAGGTGATGCTGTTGACCTGGTGGAGGGAGTTAGGGTGGTTAACTTGGAGAGCAAAAAAACGGGAACAAGAGTTTTGCATCGTGTTTTTTACGGTAGGAAATCTTACATTGGATCCGACATTGTGGCGATATATTTACTGCGGAAAAATACAAATCCAATAGAATGTACATATCCGGAGCGTGAAATGCTATAGAAATTAAACCAATCATACAATAAAAACGGCTGCGTTTTTTTTTTACTTAGACAAAAATATATTTTTATATTTCTAATTTTCCTGAATTATAAATTAACAGTGTCACTCAAGTCAGATCGAAAGTCTTGTCGATCAGCCACCAGTAGTATAGTGGGTATAGAATTAGTCGTTTTTAGAGGAATACCAATTTTTGGGGTATAAATTATCAGCGTATGGTGTAATGGCCTTGTTATTCCTAAAAGAATAATCCTTTGTTCTGAGGACACAATAGAGGGATTATTCCCAGTGACAATATCTTATTGTTTCCCCAGAACAAAGGCTTGTTATTTTAGCAATTAGAAGGTGAGGACATCGTCGCAAGTAATTGATTACCCCTTTATTTATCCCTCTGTTGTCTCCAAAACATTTTCATTTAAGGTAGAAAAGACCATGTCATCGGAGATAATTCATCCCCCCCTTTGAAAAAAAAATTATTCCCCCTCAAAAACGGCTAATTCCATAGTAACTATACTACTAACACTCCTTTGTCATTGTGACATTTAGATACACGTGTACCTCCATGAAAAGAAGCGAAGTGATGGTATAAGTTGGATAAAAATTTGAATACGCCTTTTTGTTTAAATAAATGGATAAACAAAAAAGGTGCATTCAAATAAGAAAATTATCAATGCAATCCAAAACTGATTTTTTTCAAAAAAGTACATGTGTACAGGGACCGCGGAAGGGGAGCGGCATGGGGAGGGGGAGGGGGGGGGCAAGCACACACACACACTTTTCTGAGCGGATGTTTCTTTATATATGAACGTTTTTTTAACCCAAAGGGTTTCAAGCGTTACATATGCAACCGAAAACAAATTTGTTGAAACGTTTAAAATCCCGTGCATAAAAAACCTGGGTTATTCCCCGCGTTCTTAAAAAAAGCGCTTAAGAATTTGAAACCACTACCAGCCCCTCCCCCCAACTTTTGCCCTCCTCTTATGGTACCACCCCGCCGCCCTTTGGTGTGCATATCA
Source organism: Nematostella vectensis (assembly GCF_932526225.1). Lineage (NCBI taxonomy): Eukaryota > Metazoa > Cnidaria > Anthozoa > Actiniaria > Edwardsiidae > Nematostella > Nematostella vectensis. Next base: position 10,959,464 of record NC_064041.1, on the reverse strand, counting down.
AACATATTCCCCAAGGATAGTGTCCTTCGTTTGCATTGCCTTATATGGTCATTGATGCCCATATTTAGAAGAGCTAAAGTTTTCCCGCTCCCTGATCTCCAGAAAATATGGTGAAAAATGCTGATTCCTGTCAATTTGAGACTCGTGGCAAGAATTTGTCCAAAAAAACCTGACAGCTTGGTTAAATTTTCATCTCACTAATCTTGAAAAGCCCTTAGACCCAGGCCTCCCAGAGATTGACCGAGCGGGTTTGAAGGTCACCCAAATATTGATATGGAAGGAGGATATCTAAAGACACCAAATCGTAGCTTTTTTAAAACCATTAAGCTATTTTCATTAAAATAATGTGTTTATATCTTCCATAAATATTTCCCGCAGACACAGTGCAAGACACTAGCTCTGTTTAAACATGGAGCAGGTGACGGATTAGCAATGTGACAAGCTATAGATACAAATTACACTTTAAATCGATTCATCTACGCTTTGTTCAACACAAATTTCAGTTTTGAATACATTTTCAGATTTAGAATAAAACTCCTCGCTATATGCGAGATTACAAATATAAGAAATGAATTAAATAAAAATACAAATACACCAAAGAAAAACAATAAATACTAGCACAAAAGGTGAAGATTTCGATAACTATTTTACCAGATATTTCAAAATATTTGTGATGTTAACCTCAATATATTGAACTTTTTAAAGATTTTAAACAGTATCCAGATATTTCCCAATTTCGAAATCTCGAATTTTCTCCTTTGGAGTTTTCATGTAGTCACAGCCAAATTCGTTGTTGCGCGACCTCGGCGAATCCAAAAACCTTGTCTCGTTTGGGAATAGCGAGTAGTCAGACACAAGCTTTGGGGGCGGTTTGTCTGGTTTTGGTTGTTTGGTTTGGTTGACTACGCGCTATTTCCAAACGAAGAAAGGAATTGGAGGTCGGGCAACAACGCAATAACGCCCCGTTATTAGCCATTTAAACGCATTTCCGATATTTAAAGAAAATACATCAAACATCTTAAGATAATTCTATGTCGAACTTGAAAAAGACTTCCTTTTACCAGTAATACTACAGAAGCTATAAAAGCAAAACTCATACTAACCCGGTAAAATCTGATGGATCCTTCTACAGCTTTAAGAAAGTAGTAAAAAGTGAGAGAAAAGCAAAATCAAGCCAAGACCACCAACAACAGCAAAAACGCGGCAAGTAGACTTTGTTTTTGTCAAACGCAAATTTCTCACCAGTGTTTCGAAATCGTATCCTTGAAGATGAATGTTAACAAGGCGTTAGCAATGATAAAGCGATCTTTAGTTTAGTATGGCAAGCGAGGAAAGTTAAATGTTTGTCTTCCAAGCCAGCTGCCTCGGATGTTCCAGTATGGGCCAATGGAAAAAAGGCACACAGTGCTTCACAAATATTGTAAAGAGTTCACCCATGGCGAATTGAGGATTTGATTTAATAAATATCATTTAGAATGCGAACTGTGCACTGTTTGTGCCTTTGTGCTAACCATACTATTATGTTTTATTGCAAATAAGGTTGTGTTAGGCGACAGAAAGGGAGGGGACATCATAGGAGGCCCCGGATATCATGAGTAATAGTAAATGCATGGGCATTAGGAAATTTTGCAGATATTTGGGAGGCATGACGCAGAATCTATACCTGTAACAATCTCTGCTTCATCCTCGCACATACATCTATTTCAAACAACGTTGCACTCCGAGAATCTGTGTATCGTAACCGGAAGTGCTTCGTGGTTATCAAGTAAATAAGCAAATAAGCGTGTATTAAAAAAAGTTCTAAAAGCTGTAGAATTCTCGTTTACATTCTTATGAATATTCACATATCTTTCAGATCAGGATTCAGCCGCTTATGTGGTACCCATGAACCACTGCGGGTTACGACACATGGGTACTCGAAGGCAACCTTATTTGGAATAGGTGAATAAATCTGCTCCACCTCCTTAAATCCATCCACCCATATATCTTTATGATATTATTGTTAATTTTTAAATCTCTAAATGCCCGCAAACAAGGAAACTCTCTTCTATTAACACCCGTTCTCGCGATTAAATGTCAGTCACTAAGACTAGAATTCTCCACAACATTCACGCGATATACACGAAAACAACATTACTATATATTATAAACATAATTATGATGGCAATCAGAACTACCTATACCTATATTGTATCAACATATCAGGAAATACTGGAACAACGCGTTGAGAAGGGTTTTCGAAGTATCCATCGAAATAGAAACGTCGTCAATTTGAGCACATGGGATGTCCGACGGAAATCTCAACCGTTAAAGGACAAAAGAATCTATTAGAATCCGTGCTATTTAACAGGCCATCCGCTCTAAATTATCAATCACATCCTCGATGAAACTTTCAATAGAAACACTTCTTTCACAATTTTGAAATATTTTTCGCGTTTTTCGTTAAAAACCATCGGAGATTGTTACGTAAGTAAACTGGTGACACTTTTAAGCAGTCAGTTTTCTTTTAATTTTCACGCACTAGCTAGGTTAATAAAGAAATGGTCCGTACTCTATACTCTTATATACTTTTATATACCTAATGTGGTTGAAACGTCTTACATCTAGCGGAAATGGAAATGAGTTGAAAATAGTAACTCAATACTAATAACTCAATAATAATAACTCAAACCTTAACGGATTAGATTCCCATCAATTTCACAAAAACTTGCTCTTTTTCAACGTTATACATTTGACGTCATAAGCACTTTTGATAATTTCGAAAAGTGGGTTAATGATATAATTTTTTTTGCGAGTTCGTCGGTTCCTACGGTTACTTGTTTTTCTTTTTATGACACAAGACAATAAGTCGGCAAGCGAAATCCATAATTCACAAATGCGAAAAAGGGGTAATAATCGAGAAAATAGAGATTACTAAATGAAAAATGCGCGCGTACGGTTGAGGAGTATCAGAAAACGAACGAGCGAGTCTTCGAGCGAGTGCATAAAAACCGTACAAGCATTGTGTAGTTCCAGAAAATATCCATACCCCCCTCATTGAGGGGAATGGAAATTCCGGGGGGGGGTTAAACGCCCAGGAATTTCCAGAGGGGAAGCGGGGGGGGGGGGGGGGGTAAAAGTAAAATGCCCTTTTTCCTTAACAGTTACTGTATTTATTTTTTTTTTCAGGGGGTTGGAAATTCCAGAGGGGTGGGGGGGTCATACCTCTGACCCCCTCAATAGGGTATGGATATTTTATGGAACTACACATCTTTTTACTAAGTTATCTCTATTAATTTTTAAAAAGACCACAAAGTCAGTCAACACAGAAGAAAATGTTAAAAATATGCCATATTCAAAATTTCATTTCAAAGTTGACATTGAATATTTGCGCAAGCGTTAGCGCGAGAGTAATGCGAGTAGTACAAATAAAGCCGATAATAAATAAATCATAGACTTAGAATTTTTCGCCATACAAATAGTCAATAGTGCTTAAACTGCTAGTTTATCATCAGAGTCACTTTGAATTCTAACTCTTCTCCACTGTTTTGGGTATTTTTCGTCGAGTGGAGGGAGTGGTGGATACTGATTCAGTTAATTGTAACCGAAAACTGCCCGCCATGAATAATAGTGTTTGAAAACAAAGATATTGCCTATTGTCCAGGGTTCACGATGGGAGAGCTACCTTGAGATCGAGTAGATGATGTATTTGTAACCGTGTTACGGTTGCAGTGATGCTTGTACACGTACTTGAGCTAATGTTTGTCTGCATATGCGACATAATTCATCTGTTGTTTTGTGCTCAAGTGGTTGTAGTTCTCGATACTCTTCAGGTTCTTATGACCCGAAAGCTGTGCAATTTGAGTTGGAGGCAATTCATTTTTAGTCAAAGTTTGGATCATTGTTTTTCTGGCTCTGTGGTTACGAAGTTTATCGTTGTGCAATCCCGCTTTGCTCGACATTTCTTTCATCAGACTTCATCAGACCGACCGCGTTGCACTTGAACCAGAATTTGTGCGATATAAAATGGAGCGTCGGGATCGTTTATCTTTTCAGGTCTTTTCGAAGCAAACGCTTTGAAGACAGCTACTGGATCCTTTTCGCTCCCATCAGTTGAAAACATTTTTGGTTGGAAGGCTCTGATATCGCGGGGATTTTCTCAAGTTCGTGTTTTTGTCTGGCGCTCGTTGAACTCCAAGTACTTCGAGTCGTTGTCAGTTTTACACAGTTTCACATCGCCCCAACGCATGTTGTGATGCTCGTTAATTTCTTTTAGATGTTATTGAGCCATGGAGTGTTCAGAATTGCTTCTGGGCTTGATACGCCGAGATATCTAAAATTTGCCGCCATATTGTCATCGCCCGAAAATCCGGGAACTTACATGTAAAGGCGGGAAAAATTCTGACAGTATTTAAAAAAGATCATCTCACAAGGTGTGCAAAACAGATGATAAATTAAGACGAAAAAATAAGAATTGCTAAGAAACGGTAATGGTTTCTAAAGATGCGACGATCGGCTTACAACTGACAGTTAGCATTTTTTAAAGGGATACATTGCCACGTTGTTAGCGTCCAACAATGTGAAAATTTTATGGAAAAACTTTTAATCATTAATAAGCCTCAGTGTTGACAAAATGACGAAGAACTTACAAGTGAAGCACGTCTGGATGATTTCGGTTTTTGGAATGGCAAGCATTTTGTTTTTGTCGTTCTTGTGTCCCTGGCAGAATTCTTTTATCCTGAAAAATACAAATTTCACCCAAGACTACTTGAACCGCGGGATAGCAGTGATACAGAATTCTTCCATACGTCTTAAAAAAGCAATCAAAGTTTTAAGTTACATGGAGAATAATGACGCAAACTTGGCTGCCCTTGCTAGCAAGAACCTTGTTCACAAAACCAAACTTATTGTTATATACACACACCGCGAGCACGACTTCTGGCAGCCTTGGCTAGCCGTCGACAAATTTCACTCCTGGTTGGCGCCAACTTGCCAGAAATACAGCAACAATTGCAAACTTACATACAACAAATCAGAGTTCAGCCGAAGCAACGTTGTTCTCTTCCGCTCGCGCGATATGCCGTCGGTTCCAGAACTTCGAGAATTATCCAAAACACGCACATCAGGGCAAAGATGGGTGTTTCTCACCTTGGAAAATCCTCACCACACGTACATCGATTTAAAACGTTTAAATGGTCTTTTTAATTGGTCAATGACTTACAGAAGAGATTCGGATATATTTGCGCCTTATGGCTTCTACAAAAAGCTCCTACACCCCGTAAATACTAAGGCAAACTACGCCAGAGAAAAAAATAAGCTTATTTACTGGCCCGTAAGTAACTGCGGGAAACCTCGAGACAATTTAGCCCGCGAGCTGATGAAGTATGTTCCAGTTGATGTCTTTGGTGCTTGCCGATCACACTTTCCTGTCAATAACCGAAGCCTTCAATGTGAACGGTTTTCAGACAACTGCTCAAACCTTATGTCCAGTTATAAGTTCAAACTCTCCTTCGAGAATCGGAATTGCGAGGATTACATCACGGAGAAGTATTGGGAAGCACTGAATCACGAGAATATTCCAATTGTTCTTGGAGGTGCGAATTATGACCACGAAGTAGCGGTACCAGGTTCGTACATCAATGTCTATGACTTCCCTTCAGTCCACGCCTTAGCGGATTATATAAAGTACTTGGATAACAACGATACTGCGTATAATGAATACTTCAGCTGGAGGAAGAGTTTTACTACAAAGGGAAATAACATTTCGTTAATGTGGTGTAACCTTTGCGATGCTATGGAAAAACAACACGAGGAAAAGATCATTCACGATTTAGACTTGTTTTGGGGTGTAAGACAAAACTGCGATGTGAAATCGGAGAAATGGTTTAACCTCACAAATCATTATTAAGCCATAAAGTCTTGAACCGTTATCCCTAACGAGTGTATCAACATTAAATCAGTTAAGGCTGGTTCTCACTAGGACGCAAGGGTAAGCGCAAACGGAAGCGCAACACAAGTGAGAATCGGTCAAACATATAAGCAAAGGCAAGAAAATCAAGCTGTTGCGTTCTCTTGCGCTTATGTTCTAGCCTCCCCCTGCAGGCGTTTTTAGGCAGGCGTCGCTCGCTCTTCCACAGGCTCCCCATCCTATATATGTATGTCAGCCTTCAAAACAAGCCAATTTACCCAGAAAAAACGAGATACGGAAAAGAAACCAACCACTGTAAAGAGGGAAGAATAAACTTTATTTCTTATCTGATTTTAAAGAATAAAGTAAAAGGAAAAATATGTATTTTTTTTCATATACACATTTATTTTTCTCACTCAGATGTACAATAAAGGCGCAAAGGGTGGGGAGCCTGTGGTTCATGCGAAAAGGGTGGGGAGCCTGTGTTCCCCCTAAGAACGCCTGCGAGGGAGGCTACTTACGTCTAAGTGAGAACCAACCTTTAGACTTCCTATTTTATTATACCGTTTTCACGATTTTACGCGCGCATCCAAAATGCCTGAGACTGGCGGACCACAATTAATCTAAGATGCGGAAGAAAGGAAATTTGACTCCAAAACTTCGCGAAAAAGCACTCTGACAGCATTTCAATAGGTTCGTCTGTAAACTCCACTTTTATATTTTGGCATTTTGGCTGAGCGTCACTGGACGAGAAATGTCTAGAGGCTATGGGTAGATTTTCTTAACAATGGCAATCTCGAGGATGTCCGTATTAGCGAAGTTGAGTGGAATATAATATGCTAAATAATGCCTACCGTGACAAGTACAAATTTAACGCATAAACTCAATAAAAACACACGGGATCAATATATGGATGCATTAGTCTGAGGAAACATGTTCTTGAAGATGATGCATACAACAATAGCTACTCTTTAGCCCAATAATAGCTCGGGTTCGCAGGCCGCGCGCGGAGCTCCATAGGTATAGAGAAATGGCGGGTTGGCAAATGTTTACATTATTTTTGTCGTAGTATAAACCCAAGAAAGATCGATACACTAGAACTCTAATAATATAAACATGTAGGAACGATGGACGGAAGGATAGAAAGACAAATGATGGAATTGGAAGAAGGAGGTAAGTAAAACTCGTAAGACTATTATCTTTTTGTCGGAGCTATGAAAGTTCCTGTGTTGACATTTTTTTAACACACAACACAAGTAACTTAAGCTACTTAAGCTTACTTATATAAGAAGTAAGTTTAAAGTTAAGATACACATTTGCTTAAGGGATGCTTTATTAGTAAGTATATACCTGCCCACTTATTCAGCTATGTAGGTCGTTCATCTATAAGCCCATAAAAAGGATGGGAAATTCGTGGTGTAATTGTCCTCAACAAACGACCCCCTTGATGAACACAGGGTTTTTTTTTTGGCTTGGCTTTTTTTAAGCTTACTTATATAAGAAGTAAGTTTAAAGTTAAGATACACATTTGCTTAAGGGATGCTTTATTAGTAAGTATATACCTGCCCACTTATTCAGCTATGTAGGTCGTTCATCTATAAGCCCATAAAAAGGATGGGAAATTCGTGGTGTAATTGTCCTCAACAAACGACCCCCTTGATGAACACAGGGGTTTTTTTTGGCTCGATCAAAGAAAAAAGTCATTTCTTTGCTTTTTAATATTTCCCCCCCCCCCCCCGTATTTTTCACACCCGAAGATAAGTAGACATTTGTTGAGTTCTGTTTAATCTCTAGTAATTAGCGAAACGAGCTTTTGTTTTGTTTTTAAACTTTCTTGAATTTGAGCTCGCCAGCTAACAGCTTGGTAATAAAGCTGAATTTGTTCATTTGTTGGATTCTGTCCTGTTTGAAGTGCATATAAGTTAAGTTTTTATTATAAGTTTACTCATTTACCATCTCTCATGAGAAAATAATTAAGCTCCATGATAAATTAAAAATAAAAACAGAAGTGTTTGATTTATCCAATGAAATATTGTTCAACACTCTCATCAGTTAGAGAAGATAAGCTCAAATAATGCTTAAAGTATTACTCCAGCTTTCTTTTGTGAAAGATACTGGTGTTAGTTAATTTGAAGAACATTTGTAATTTATAATGATTTTGAAATATTTATTGTCATCAAATACTGGAGAAAAAAGTTTCATATACACACTGGGACCTTGAGAGATCTGTTATTACCAAGAAATTTCCCTGATATGCCTATATGTTACAATAAAACACATGAAGACAACTTGAATACCTCAGGACACCTCAATGTTTTTATGCAATCTTTCTTAAGCTTTATTACGCCTTGAAATAAAAGTAAAATATAAGGAATACATTTCATAGGAAACCAAAGACGGATGGGGGTGATTGTTGACAACATCAGTTTTATCGTTAACGGGTGTAGTCAATAGCAATTCTTTGCCATAAGAGATAGTACATTAGGTGTGGTTGAAGCAATTTTTTAAATATAGTGTTTCCCAAACATATTTTCAGGAAGTCCTTTTATCTGATGACTTTTAAGAGTGTTGTCATCTTGTCTTCAAGTCCTGTTGTTATTGGATAAGATGATCCATTGGCATGAGACCCCCTTAGTAATAGCAGAATTGAAAGAATCTTCGAAATATAGTTAGTAGAATTTTATGATTCCCTAGAAGACTTGAAATCATCCTCGTCTATTTTTATGGAGACCCTCCTCCCTCCCTCCTTCAGGTTTTGTCTTTAATGATGTTCTCCTTTTTTTCAGGTGAATCTCACTTACAAGAAAAACTCCAAGCAAGCTGCCAGCTTAGAAGCATGATGTACATTAATGCATTTGTATGAATGCAGCTCAATGAAACAAAAAGATAGATAATAATTTTAAAAATGAAAACTTGTTCTAAAAAACTGAACCAAAATAATATAATTTAACTAAAGCAGTCCAAAATTTTGAAAAAAAGGAATAGTTTCTTTCATTCACCCTTTGACAAGTGGGCTTACACAATATTGTGCCAACATAGGCCCTATAGGTTTTCTATCTTATGTTTTAGCACACAAATAGCAGGCAAAATATACCATGAACCCCCTGATAATTTAGTATGGGGACCATCCAGGACTATTAGTCCAAAAAGAATACAAGTGAAGGTTAATTAAACTTTTATAATTTTTAAAATTTCTGCTAAAAAAATCATTTATACATTTACCTGGCAAATCCAATACACTACATTGTGTAATCCTCTGATATGCTTATATATAGAATATATAATGTTCTTCTAGTTTCTGAAGAGAATAAAAACACCCATTTTTGCTGTATTAGGCTTCAATTTTTTTGAAAACATGACAGTAGCTCCCTTTATACCATGGGACTCGCTTGTCAGATTTCCACTGAATATTGGAAAATGTTAATAACTGTGATTAGATTACTTGTCATCTTTATTTTTGTAAATAATTATACCATAAGAAGTGATTGGTCTTACTGCTATTTTACATTTGCACCAAAACTTTGTATGCCTAAAATTGAATGTATGCTGGCTCCGCTTTTAAGCAGTGCCTAAATCTATATATTAATTTTAGCTTTCAACGATTCCACTATAGCAGGTTGCATAGCAGCGACCCTTGTCCAATAAACACGATAATTGGGTCTGTCTTACTGTTAGGTGATAGTAGCTATTCTTCAGCCAAAATATAGTTTGCGTTCTTAGACAGATTTCAAATCAAAATCAGCAGAATTGACCCCTTCAACAAAATGGCAAAAAAGGAAAAACAAGGAAGTCAGCTTTTTTAAATTTTAGTTCTGAACGATTTCACGGTAGCAGGTTGCATGGCAGCGACCTAGGCCTAATAAAATCGATAATAAATTGGGTCTTTCTTTTTTGAACGTTTTCCTAGGCAGATCGGTAACGGCTCAAGAGCCACTTAAAAGGATTCTTATCGGGTTTAGCATTCTCTCTATATAGTTTGTGCAGAGTATACCGTATATAGAATCATCATACTTCATACCTCGCTCTACTTTGGGCCCAGCGTGAGGTTTCTATATAGAGAGTTGTGCTAAAACGTTCAACTCAAATTTACTGAACAATTTTTTATGACCATTTGTTTATTTGTTAAAGTGCCTGTTTGGCGTATCGTGGGGCATATATGTTTGTGTAGATTTTAGGTCGGATTGTTTAACACGGTAAAGTATGGCTTGCACTGGTAGTATTTATAAGCTACGCTTTTCTAGGACTAAAAAAAAAACGGAAAACAGCGATGAGTTTAAGGTTAACACGGTAAAGTTCGAACAAAAACAATTCCACGGATACATTCGTATCTTGGTAACACAGTATTAGCAATGGGAGAATCTGAAAAGTGATTGTGTGATATATGAAGACCTTTTAGTGATCGGCGTAGATATTGCCATGGGCTAGTTCTAAAGTAGTGTTTTGTCAAATATGGTTGTCAAAATCTGAAAACGTTTCAGTCATGTTCCAACATAAAGCCGTTCATTTAAAAATGAGAAAAGAGCGCGTAAAAGTGTAGAAAGTGTCATCTATTGCTTCAACGCATATCTGCTGCGCATGTGTTTTACAAGGAACAAAAACAAGGTCACCTTATGAATCTTTCCCAAAACAAGAACAAAAGCGTTGATGATTGGGAATCATAATAATACGCTCTCAAATTTGGAAAATATTTACTCAGAATGGAAGAAACCGAGGACACCAAATCGCGACAAAATTTTGAGATTTTAAATTACTGCGATTTTTAATACTGCGAACTCTTTTCAATATTCTCTAGCTGCTAAACTGCTTTTTGGCTTCCGTCATTCAAACTACGAAATTACATTTGGTGCGTGTTGTAATTGGTCAGCGCTTTGCGGAGAGGTGGCGTGATTTGAAACCATTTCTGTGCTGGCCAATAAATTCGCTCTAATGATTTTGAATGACGGAATCCGGAACGCGATTAAGCTGTTGGAAATCGTCAGTAGGAGTTCGCATAATTTTGAAAACCGCAGTAATATGACGTCGTACCTTTAAGTAACTGACAGATGACAAAGTAATCCTTGGACTTTCCACGCGTAGCGAGCAAACAGCGGGAAGCAATGTGAGATGTGCATCACGGAATCATCTAGCATCTCCATCAATCTTGCTTGCACTGGAACAAAGAAAAGAAATCCTGCATTACTGAACTACACTAAAGGATATTGGGACTGCGATTCCTGGCCTTTTCGGATAAGGACGTTAAACCTGAGGCCCCGCCTCTCACGGCACATCATTAGGGTTTTAGGCACTAAGAACACACTTTTTACAATTTGCGCCAAATTCAAAACTACTATTATCAGAAAACCTATATAGACTATACATACTCGAAATCATATCAAACTTCGGAATGATTAGAAAAATGCCGTCCGCCCAATCATTGATCACGAGATAACACTCTATGCAAAACAATACATTTCTCTTGGGATAACATTTTAACGCCATAGCAATTGCCAGACTCCTAAGGGTTAGATAATGGACGCGAGTGTTCTATGGGATTTAGGGCACGAATTAACAAAAATGAAAATCAGCGAGTGCGCAACACGAGAAACATTTGTGAATAACTTTGATATTAGTAAACACAATTGACATTGTACTTTTGCTTTCTTTTTTTTTCTCTAAGATGTGAAGCAGTTGAGGATTTTGAAAAACAGGGACATTTCAGTGAGATTTGTAGTTAGTAATATATTAAGTACTCATCTACTTAGTGATTAATATTCCCTAAGTTGCAACTTTGTTTTTTTTATTGTTTTCCTCCAGGAATGAGATTTAGGGAGTTCAAATGGAGGGCGCTGATTGGTCGAGTGGCAGTGATCGTTTTCTAATTATTATAAGAGCCTGTATTCCAATTGTAATCAATCATTTGTGTGGGTGTATTTAGAAAACTGGTTAAAGCTGTACGTTTTGTCTGGATGGGTGAACCAAATCACGGAAAGAAATGAAGAAACTACATTATATAACTTTTCTCATTTTCGCGTTAGGATGTTTTATGTATTTCCTTGTACAACCTGGGGTATTTCACCAGCCAACACCGGCTGTGGTACCTCCCACAAGAGACACACCAAGCACCAGCAATGCAGAGTATAAAGCTCCTTTCCCACCAGACTATAACCCCGTGCACGACTACTTTAAGACTGTCATTCAGGCGTTGTTGAAGCGCGAAGAGGCTACCATCACGATAGAAGAAGTGGTCAAACAGTTCACAAATTCTCTCAAAAAACCGACACGTCGAAAGTTGATTTTGGCGTATACCCCGTACTTTGAGGATTATCCTTGGAAAATGTTCAATAACTCGACGTTTAACAGTTTGCTGGGGCAGAAAGGGTGCCCTTTGTATAATTGCGATTTCACTTGTGATAGGAAATACTTGAATGATAGCGACGCGGTGTTGTTCCACGGCAGGGACATGACACCATTACTTGAGATGCGTCGGATGATGAAACTGAAGTTGCCACACCAGAGATGGGTCTTTTTTATTCGCGAGAATCCAATCCACACGTACCTTAATTTACAGCAATACAACGGTCTTTTTAACTGGACTATGACCTACAAAAGGGACTCAGATATTGAAATTCCAGGCGGAGCCTACTACCATGCTCAAACAAATGTCACTGGCAATGAGAATTATGCAGAGGGGAAGGATAAATTGGTCTACTGGCCCGTAAGCAATTGTGGAAACTTTCGGGACGAAATTGCAAAGAAACTGAACGAGTTTGTCCCACTTGATGTCTACGGAGGATGCAGAATTCGCGTGTTTCCTAAAAGTGGTCGAGGACCCCCTTGCCCAAGGTTCTCGAAAGAATGCGAGTCGCTCTTACGAAGGTACAAATTCAGACTATCATTCGAAAACAAAAACTGCGTCGATTATATAACCGAAAAATATTGGAAGCCCTTGGAAACGGGGAATATCCCTATTGTGTTAGGTGGGGCAAATTACTCAGAGATGGTGGTACCAGGGTCTTATATAAACGCTCTAGACTTCCCTTCCGTCAAGGCCTTAGCCGAGTATATCAAATACCTTGACAAAAATGACACTGCTTACAACGAATACTTTCAATGGAAGAAATATTACATTGCCAAGAAGGATGCATTGACTTTCCCTTGTCAGTTGTGCACCGCGCTGAATCTTAACCTAAAGCCTAAGGTTTATAATAACTTCGAAAAATACTGGGGGGTTCAAGAAAACTGTGGCGTAAACGATGCGAAAATGAAGAACATGTTGTAGTAAACGATCACCTATTAAATAAACCTTAAGGAACTTCACTCAGCCATTGCTTTGTTATTGTTGCTGAATCTTAACCTAAAGCCTAAGGTTTATAATAACTTCGAAAAATACTGGGAAGTTTGAGAAACTGTGGGTTAAACGTTGCGAAAATGAAGAACATGTTTTAGTAAACGATCATCTATTTTTATTTTGTTATTGACGCTGAATCTTAATCTGAAGCCAAAGGTTTCATAGAACAACACTGGGACGATACGGAAACATAGAGTTGTAATAAATAAACGATCACCGTCGTCCGTTTTGTGGCTGAATCTTAACCTAAAGCCTAAGGTTTATAATAACTTCGAAAAATACTGGGGGGTTCAAGAAAACTGTGGCGTAAACGATGCGAAAATTAAGAACATGTTGTAGTAAACGATCACCTATTAAATAAACCTTAAGGAACTTCACTCAGTCATTGCTTTGTTATTGTCGCTAAATCTTAACCTAAAGCCTAAGGTTTATAATAACTTCGAAAAATACTGGGAAGTTCAAGAAAACTGTGGCGTAAACGATGCGAAAATGAAGAACATGTTGTAGTAAACGATCATCTATTTTTATTTTGTTATTGACGCTGAATCTTAATCTGAAGCCAAAGGTTTCATAGAACAACACTGGGACGATACGGAAATATAGAGTTGTAATAAATAAACGATCACCGTCGTTCGTTTTGTGGCGTTATCGCTTAAGATTTCTTAGGTGCTGTTGTTGTTGTTGTTATTGTTTTTGCTGTTGTACGAAAGCTCAGATTGGATACAACCATCTTGTGTTATAAAAGATCGAGGCACAACAGGACAGATATAAGTTCAATCCATACTTCCCGCCAAGCTTACCCGTTGCAGGACACTCCTGTTGTGGTAGGGTTTTCTGTAAGATGCGCTCTATGGCGCTGAAAATGTGGACTGAATTGTTGTACTCGTGAAGGACAGCACGAATTGAGCAACGACCTGCAAAAAAGAAGGACTGAACCCATGAGAAAGGGGTTGTTAGAGGGGGTTAGGAGGGGATATTTTTTTAAAAACTGATTCAAAACCAAAATTCCATAGGATTCCACTCCACTAGTCACCTGGAAAAAGGCCCGTTTTGACCAGAAAGAATCCTAATTTGAGTGCTGTATTGGCAATGTTTTGTGTTGGTAGATACCCGGGGAGGGGACGGGCCTCCGATAAAAACAGACGGGGTGATTGATCGTCGGCAAAATCGATCTTAACCCTAAGAGAGGGCACTTTGGGCGTGGTCAACAGAACTACTTTCCCAAAGATGGCAAATTGGGTGTGGTCGGAGGAATTTTTAAGCCTAAGAGATGTCAGAATTGAAAAAAAAAAACATCAAACACCCCCTTAGGAATAGCAATTGGTCGAATTTTATACCCTAAGAGATAACAAAATCGGAAAAAAATGTTTAACATCCCCTTAGGAATAGCAGTTTGTCAAATTTTATACCCCAAGAGATGGCAAAATCGAAAACAATCCTTCAACATCCCCCTAAAGGATGGCAGTTGGTCCAAATTTTATACCCTAAGAGAGGTGACGATCATCCCCTTTTCTGGAGAGTGCCCAGATAGGTAGAACCAGAAAATTAGGAAAGTATATAGCCTCATCCTCTGACCACCCTCGGCTAGTAATACTAATATATACTGTATTTAAACTGCCGAAACTCAGAATAGCTAACAAAAAGTAGGAAGGTGACACCACGAAGCAATCTGGGTGTACAGCATAAATAGGCCGGGAGACAGGGCTAGACAAGGCACCTTGTGAAACGTCACGCAACTTCGAAGAGACCCCCAGCAAACAGCTTGCCAACTCAACCAAGATGCCGTCACGTGATGCTGAGCCGTATCCTAGCAACACTATATAATGTGACAGCTCACTCTGCATCGATGCCTGAAACAAAAACCAATTTGTTAAAGTGCCCTTGTCAGCCACACCTTTTTTATTGTTTTTATTTGATATTGGAAGGCACATAATTGTTAAAATCTCGAACAAAACATCTAACAATGTTTCATACTTTATTCACCATATTCAACCGAAAATATCGCCACAGCTTCCCCAAACCAACCGATGGAAATGGATGCTTTTCCGCACTTGGTACTTTGCTAGGACGACGAAATGGAGACTGACAGGCTGTTTAATTAAGACGTCAACTCCAAACAACGGCCTTATAGTCAGTGGGACACAAAGTACTCTCAGTACCTCGTTCTCAAGCAGGGCCGCATGTAACAACTTTACTCACATGTTTCGCTACCCTGCTAGCGGAGCTTTCTTCCTGTTTGTATCTATCAGTCTTACCAGTGTCGTATCTCTGTTATTTTTCGGATAAAAGAACTGATAAAAACAAAAAGGAAGACAGATCTGCTAGCAGGGTAGGACGCCATCGGCAGCAAAAAAAAAAAAATTACTAAGCACTAGTTAAATTAAACCTCTCCAAACCGTAGCTAATAAAGAAGAATCCGTAATTATGCCCAAACCCAGAGCGAGGAGGTTAATAATGGGGGATTTGCCTCACAAGCAACACTTTTAAAAAAATAGCGAGATTTCCAGACTTTGCGAAATTTAAGTGAGACTTTAGAAATTTCTTTGTATCCATCGCTTCCCCTCTATACGCTGACGCACCAACATACTTAGCCAACGTGATTCCGTTAGGGGAAGTTGGACACACCATGGCATTTCAACCATAAACAGAGGGTAGCTATTAATAAGTTATACAAATATTTGCAGCACATATTGTTAATCAACAGTGGCACTGCCTAAGGCTAGTAACAATAATATATATAATATTTACTCCCTATATGATATAGGGAGTAAATATTATACATGTTATCTCACCATTTCGCTCTTGCACTCAATAACTTGCTGGCTCAAGTCGCGGACAAGTAGTAGGACACTATCACGCATCCGTGAAGACTTTTCTGTGCTCTCTACATCGAGTAACTCTAGAATGCAAATACCCTTTAAAATCTGGAAGTTGGCTCCACCTTCTTTCCTCGTCAAGCTTTCAGTTGATAAATTGACAAGCTCGGCAAGGATATAAGCTTTGATTAGGCTTTACACAAAAAGGCAAGAAAAGAAAACACTGGAGTTTTTAGCCAAAGCTGGAAAATAATTCAGCCGAAACTTTGTGGACATTGTTTGTGGACAGTTGTTTTTCTTGTTATCAAGGTCATTTTTTTTTTATCCGAAACCTGAAGGCTGGGATTTTCTTTTAAAAAGCTGCGAGAGTCCAAACTAGACTTGGCAGGTATATACAGTACATATCTGTATTTCTGCTTACCATTTATTGCTCTGATACAGGAAAGAACCACTTTGCTTGGAAGGTCTATCAGGCATTTTCTTGACTCCATTGTGATAACTGAATAATGTCGAATGTAAATCGACAGAATTACACGAGGCCAAGTAGTGCATTCTTAAATTTTGGGAGAGCTGGTTGAAAAGACATCTGATTATCTCTGTGCCCTTCTCTGCTAATATGAGAAGAACGCAGGTAGTCAAGTGTGTGTTACTGTCGAATCCGTTGTATCGCGACTCGCGTTTTTAAAACACGATTTGTTTTGGGTTTCTCTTCCGTCAGTGAAACCATTCTGAGCCAATCAAAGTCTCGCTTTGTGCACTGGCTTTCCTCTGGACGAAAACCAAACAGTGTCGCGACAGAAAGACAGAAAACTGCACTAGGCGAGAGATGGCAAGAATCTGATTGGCTTAAAATAATTTGACTGGCGGAACAGAAAATCCCAAAAGGCAAAAACAAATCGATGTTTTGAAAAAATGGCGTCGCGATACAACGGATTCGACAGTAAGACATCCAATACGGGCCCTCTCACCTCTGCCAAAAGGTTTAAGGTCAAGATATGGTTTGGTTTAAGGTCAAGATATGGGGAGCATCTTTCTGTTCGACTTGTTGAATGTAAATGAGCTTACTAGAAGCTTGTGCTCGTCAGTTCCAGGATGGACAATTCTTAATAAATATTAGAGATCATGGCTGATACAACTATATAAGTGCTATGTATAATTAGATATTACTACAAAATGAATGTCTATGAATCACTGTGGAATATGAAATGACCATAACACATTACATAGACAGCAGTACAAAAAAAATTGGGGGCAGAGAACTATTTTCCAGAAAACTAAAGAAGGGTATAATAAACATCAAAATATCCATTGGTTATGGCTGTTTCTTTAAAAAAAAAAAAACCGGCAAATAATTGGGGAGAGGGCAGTGCCTTAATACAGTACCCTCTACCCCATTCCATTGTCCATATTGTGGTCAACAGGCCCAAAGCCAGAGGTTTGTGGCCATTGAATAGAAGTAACACTGTGTTTATCTATAAGAGAATGGTGGTACAAGCAAGGAAAACAAAAGTTTTTAAACAAAAGAAAACAAAGTAATTCTGAGAGAAATGACATCCTTCTTACTTGAAATGGCTCTCGATACAGTCTCAGGCACTACCTGCTCCTCCCGATTCTCTTCAGCCTTACTGTGGTTCATTAGAAAAGTCACTAAAATCCAGAAAGAGATAAAAAGCTTGTAGCCATGCAAGGCACTTCCACATGTGGCTTGTCTCACTGTGTGCACAGGGAGACGTTATGCTCAGGCGCATACCAAGGATTGGCCGAGGGGGGTGCGCAGTCATACTGTAGGTATCGCAATGAAAAAAAACATAGTTTTTACAGATCCCTTCATAAGAAATTACCCAGTTTTTTGCCTCCAAGGAAGGGTGCTTGTATCCCTGTGCACCTCCATGTGTATGAGTCTGATGCTGTTATATTGGGAGAGAGCAATTACCTCCTATTGAGGCACAACCTCACTTTTGTGTCTCACCTGACGACTGAGATGAGATGAAAGGGAATATCCAAACAAATTATGGTACCTACTCAGATTTTCAATTTCTTGAATGATTGAGATAAAAGGGGCTATCCAAACAATTTATGGTACCTACTTCAAGCCCATAGCCAGGGGAGTTTGGGAGAACCATCCAATCAATTGGAAGGTGAAGGATTTGTAGAAATTATCTTAAAGAAAATGACCCACTAAATGGCCCAACAAACCCCCCTGCTCAAAATCTACAGGCTACAGGTCTCATTTCTCACCACTTTTCATAAACTCAACATGCTTTTGAAGCTCCATGATCGTCCCTCCATCTTGGTCCTTCTCCTCAGAGGACGGGGGTGGTGTGAGGATATCTATTTCATCCCTCTGTGTACTGATGTCTTGGAAGGTGTTTTCTTTAAGAGTATTATCTCTTGCCTCTTTGTGTTTTAGTACTAACAGTTCTTGCCTTGATTTGAGAAGCTGTTGCTTTAGCTCTACAACCTACAACATAAAACCATATTCATTTCATATGCTTTTGTTTTCACCTTAGATTATTTAACTGAGTTACTGTAGCAAAATATCATGTAGCTTCATTTAGCCCTCACACATGAAAACACGGTATTTCTAGGCCCTGGGTATTATCGGACATTAAGCTGTCAACCAAGCTTGGACAGAAATTTTGTGAAATCGGGTGAAATACAGTAAATATGTGAAAAACCCTAAAGAGCCAATGCGGATGAATACAGAGAATGTATGAACATTCTCACACAAATTAGGCTTGTGATAGGGACCAAAATCTTTTGAAAATCGCCTAAAGCGGGTTAGTTGACAGCTATGCTTTACCTGATCTCTGTGGCTGTCTAACTTTTTTTTTAGCTTTTCAGAAAGCTCCTCGGTGTAGCTCTTTGCGCTGATATTCTGTGGTTTTGTCCTGATTATTGCTAGTGACTCAAAAACAAAAAAACAGAAAACTTTGTTATTTGATCGAGGCCACCTTTCGAATGAATGCAATGCCTGGTGGAAGTTTACAATATTCATAATCATATTCAGCCACTGATCGCAATATCTACACAAATTAACCACAAGTAAACCTTACCAACGCTAATTTAAAACAATTGAGGAATTCTACATCCAAGGAGCCATCCATTGACAACAGATTTCTGATTTTAAAGTTTCGCGCGTTTGCAAATGGCCACGGATCATCGAAACCTGGCGTTCCACGCCAACCCCATTGCATTCTGGGAGGGAACAATATTTTTGTAAAAAGAACGTTATTGGAAAATAGATAATCACAGATAAACTAGAAAGGCGACTTCATTTAGCTTCAGCAACTTCAAAATCTGTGAAATGTTTGTATTCATCCTTATTATCTTCTACTTTATTTTGGTGTCCCTGTGTAGTCTTTTTCCGTGAAAAGACTAGGTACTAAATAACCAACATGGCGGATGGCAGTGAGGAAAATGATATCGGAGTTATCACTGAGAACTTGGAGCTACAAGTATCCGAGGTTGCAATGCTACAGTCTATGTTTCCTAATGAGAAAGAATTCAAGCTTGAGGACGAAGCCGCATTTATAGACGTGCAAGATTTCCTTGTGGGGAAGCTAGAAGGACCATTGCCTCCACGACTAGAATTTTGCGTCTCTGTCGAAGTTTGCAACGAAAAAGATTCTTGTTTTAATATTTATGTCAGTCTTCCACACAGCTATCCCAAGTCATCCCCCGAGATTTACATCAGGTCAGAAAAGCTTACAAGAAATGCACAAAAAGACTTAAATCACGATCTGTTTAAAGCTATGGTAACATTGGAAGAAGGCGAACTATGGATTTTACCTGTGATACAATGGCTAAAAGAACATGCGGGTAGTTACCTTAAAGAGAGCTGTTTAAAGGCGACTGACCATAACAAACATGTTGACCAGGAAACAAAAGGCTCTTTTATGCGGTTATGGATGTACATGCATCACATTTACAACAAAACAAAGCGAAAGGTTATTCTAGAATGGTCAAGTGATTATAGTCTAACTGGGTTTTGTCTGCCAGGGAAACCAGGAGTTGTTTGTATAGAAGGGGAAGAGGGAAATGTTGAAGAGTACTATGGGCGCTTGAGAAGGCTGAACTGGAAGAAGATAACATGTCGTCACCGAGAGACTTACAATAAATTACTGGACATTGATGGACAAAGAAAATTTATAGGATTTCATGAGCTGAGTTTTGAGGTTCAGGGTACAAGGGAAAATCACATGGACATGGGCCAGTTTTATCAGTATCTAGAAGAACATGGCTTTGGTTATATGTTCCAGATTTTATTCGGTATTGAGGGGAAATAATGGTAGAAATAGTTTATTCTTTGATTTCTTACATTGAAGTGAGCAAAAACTAGACTCTTTGTTATGCCAATACTTGGTTTAACAGTTGAAGCAAATTTATCAGAATAGCCCATTTGTGTTAATATAAAGAATTCTCCAAATTATCGGAAGAGTGTCCAAGGTGTGGAGGTGGCGGCATTTTCCATCAACTGTAATTGTAGCTGAAATTATTCTTGGCTTAAATGCACGATTTTCCCTCCCACCATACATATGTATGTTTGATATATTTTTTGGCCCCCTCTCTCTTTAAGATGGCTTGCCCTCTTTCAGAAATCTTGACTTTACCCCTTTTAACACCATTTTATAAAGGAAGGTCTTTAGTTTTTACTGTACCTACTGTAAACTGTTCAAATTTTTTGTCAGCTTGTTGCATGAAGATGGTAGAGCAAGAGGAAATGTGTTGGGCTCAAGTTATCTTAAGTTTAACTATAAAGAATCATGAATAAATTCTATATAAAAATTTAAGAAAGCAAAAATTTATATGGGAGGCAAACAAATCTATCCAGTTGGTTATAGATTAAATAAAAAAAAGGAATTGATATTTTCATTATTTTATTTTTAAAATATTCTAGATACATTACCTAGTCATGTATCCCCCACCTCCCCATAGGCCACAGTATACCCAACACGTTCCCGAATGCGCAAAATAAATTCACAACTATCCATGTAGCCAATTTAAAGGACCCTAGTAAGCCATACCTTTACTATTGCTTTCATTCAATATTGAAGACCAATAATGTGAAGAAATAGCACAGGTAGCCCAGGCTCACGGTGAGTGCTGAGAAAACTGAGCTTGTTGTAAATCTGTATTCTAACTTCATAATTATACAGTAGTTTGGCGGTGCTCAATTCCACCATTGATTGCCTTTGTACGCTGTTTTAGCTGCTGCGAATTCTTCATCGTCGCTCCTTGTATATAAAATTATTTCTTACAAAGCTTTATGGATAAAGCTTATCTGTGTTTTGGTTAGTCTCCTTTTCAGCCATCCGCGTTTTTTTCAGTCGCGAGCGACTCCCATGGGGGTTTGGAGCGCTTTTGCCACTCACAAACGCGGACGGCTGCAAAGGAGGTTTTTGTTCGTTGTCACATATTCAATAAATAGAACATTACTCTTTGTTTTGATAATTATTTTTTTCTGACATAGTATTGCGTCAAAATCTCAGTGTAAAATATAGGCATTGCAAAATCGCGAAGTTGACGTCGCGAAAATTAAAAGCAATAGTGTATATGAAGATTGCATACCCCCTCCTCTCCTCTTTACAAACTTTGGCTTGATTTGAAATTTTGAGCAAAATTCTCAGGCGTGTACACTGCCCCCCCCCCCCCCCCCCCCGCCCCCCACTGGTGGCCAAAAAGCGGGTCATTTCTTATTAAAGGATCTTCCAATACTATGCTTTTTCAATATGATACCTGTGACTACGCACCCCCCCCCCCTCCCCCCCAGGCCAATCCTAGGAACGCGCCTGATTCTAATTTGTTAAGTTATCCGTATCGTTGAACATGTAGCTGGAAACAATAAGACCTAAACCCCCCAAAACCCAAATGACCTTATAACCCAAATGACCTTATAACCCAAATGACCTTATAACCCAAATGACCTTATAACCCAAATGACCTTATAACCCAAATGACCTTATAACCCAAATGACCTTATAACCCAAATGACCTTATAACCCAAATGACCTTATAACCCAAATGACCTTATAACCCAAATGACCTTATAACCCAAATGACCTTATAACCCAAATGACCTTATAACCCAAATGACCTTATAACCCAAATGACCTTATAACCCAAATGACCTTATAACCCAAATGACCTTATAACCCAAATGACCTTATAACCCAAATGACCTTATAACCCAAATGACCTTATAACCCAAAAGAGAATCATTAGTTTATTTCAAGGATTTATTGTTTTGCTTTAATTGGGGCACTTAACATTCACAAACATGTAGTAACATAAAACAATAATGCGCTAAATACTTCCCTAGAAGTGGAATAATCCAGATTATAGTTCAGTCATCTTGGGTTTAATTAGAATCACTCAGAGGCCTGAGAGCACGAGACCAACGCATCGCTTTGGCGTTTCAGCGTTAGAAAAGACGCAAGCGCTTCAACTTCTTGCTTGTTGTTTTATACGGTAAAAGCTCTATTTAGCACCCTTCTAAAAACCCAACCTCTCTTCAATTGAGATTTTAAGGTTGTGGAATTTCGATAATTCGAACCCTCGATTAAAACATATTGCAAACTCGAAGTGATCTCCGTACATTTCTTATATCTACCTCTTATGTTTAACTCTTATGTTTCTTATTATACCTTTTATTTTTCTTGTGTTTACCTCTTACGTTTCTTATGTTTATCTCTTATGTTTCTTATGCTTTACTCTTATGTGACTTATGTTTACCTTTTAAGCTGTAACTCCCATCTTTAACTGCTCTCTGTTTCCCTGTCAAGGTTCGAGCTATCGGGTAACAAGTGTGTTTAGGGATGGGGGGAAGGGGATGCAATTGTTCAGAAGACAGAAAAGAGGGCTAGGGTTGCACTGCATTATGGGGAAAGGTCAAGTGCATTGCATAGGTTACGGGGAGAGGAGGGGTGCATGTAAAAAAGGAAGGCGAAAGGGGGGGGGGGGGGCATCCCCTCCGCTCCGCTGTAATACCAAATGGATCATATATCGTCCCCACCCCCTGCGCCTGTGTCGGGGGCTTGCGAGTGTGTAAAAAGGGTATAATTCGGAGATCAAAGCGTATAGTGTGGTGAATCTGCGGTAGCGATGGTTTAGAGACATAGCGCAGGAAGACAGTATCATCACCGGCGTAGCCAGGATTTTTAACAGGGGGGGGGGGGGGGCAAAAGGGACTTTCAAGGCATTTTCTCATGTATTTTAGATAATGTCTCATTCATTTACAGTATTTTTGGCTGCTAAAAGGGGGGGGGGGGGGCTATAAGCCACCTGGCTACGCCCCTGATCATCTTGCTGTATAACTGTATAACCAAGGCCTTTCTACATTTTGACGTGCCTTTAAAAAATCCCATCTTAGCATTTGCACTGTTTTGAGTGCTTTTCCTAAACCCTCAAAATATACATTAGCAGATAAGCATGGTATTAGTGTTAAATATAACTTAGAGTGCGTATTCCACAGTTTTACGAACACCCCTTTTGACAGTGCACTAGCTACAAGTATAATAAGTAATTGTTTCAAATGTTAGGTCAAGTTATTTAAGAACTCTGCTCATTTTATTTCAAGAAGTAGAGAGAGTCTATTTTGAGGTCAGGCTATACAGCACGTGTTGATGTGTTCTTCATTCCCGACATAGCTCACAATAAGGGCCGGTGCTCTTGCTCTTGGCTCTTGGTGTCAAGAGCTAAAATAGCAATTTAGCTCTCTTTAGGACGAGACGTGCTAACAAAAGAAAGGTTAAAAGATTCGTGGGGTTTGTCGAGGCCTGAATCAACGGATTAGCACTTATGACGTCAGAGGTCGTATGTATGATCACACTCGTAATGAAGATGAAAAATATAGTTATGAAGAGATTTTTGGTATTTTAGATTTTAGATATTTTTGTAATTACGTAGTATAAATGCAAGAAGTAAGAAAATCAGGTAACGCACCTCGCACATCGCGATTTTTTCCCCTTCACTTTTTAATAGCCTAAACCGTAGCATTACAAAGCGGCTACTTTATGTTAGGTGTTTAGGTGTCATGTGTCGGTTTATGGCATCAACAAGGGCATTCAAGGAGCACCCTTCCTGAAACACATTGAAATGGCATATTTCGTGTTTTGAAAATGAATGCCGAAAACATCCATTTTAAAAGTTGCTGGAAACAAATTATCTATCCAGCCAGCAGTGGTAGACATTTTAGCACATGAAATATAACACGTATAACCGGTTGGGACGATTTTTTTTTCAAGCAACCAAAATATTCCCACCACAACAAGTTATACTCCACAAATTTGCCAGCAGAACCATTCGGTACGATTTTTCCCCCAGCAATCGAGGGGTCTACATACTCCCAGCCAGCAAAAAAACGGGCTGCGGAACAGCTATTTTGCGAAACAGATATCCGTTTTGTGCCCTTGTATCAAGTTTCATTTGCTTATTGAGGCTGTTAGAAGTAGCTCGTAGCTTGCTCGTAGCTCAATGCCTTGCAATAGTTAGTTATTCTTTATAGCAACTTTTTCATTTTACTCTTTATAAACTTGATGTCTAGTAGTCTCAAATCTCATCCGATTTCATTCATGTTTTCGTATGATAATATTTAATCATCCGTATTTGATGTGCTAATGTTTTATTTTATTTATCGGTAACCGATTTAAAGTTATTTAACATATGAACAGACCAGTATTTTATAAACTTTCCAATATATTTCCAAAAATAACCGATGCTTTTTCTTTAAATTTGCGGAGAGACATAACTTATACTTAGGCATGATGGGGATCATGGTGGCAAGTCTAAACTGACCATGTAAATATTTTTGGTCCGCATGATACTCCATTTCCTACCTTTGCTTCGGGCAACATTGCGTTATCCTTCAATCTGTTTTAGAGAGAGCAGATACACCTTTATTGTCTTCAGCAAATGAAAGCTTAGTGGTTGTCTTCATTTGTACGTTAAGACGTAAAGGACAGGGGTATACATTATTTCGATTGAATAGTTCCAGATAATATCCATACCCCCCCCCCCCCCCCGCATTGAGGGGATTGGAAATTCCGGGGGGGGGGGATTTCCAAAGTGGAGGGGGGGGGGGTAAAATTAAGTTACTGTATTTATTTTTTCCAGGGGGTTGGAAATTCCAGAGGGGGGGGGGGGGGTATGGATATTTTCTGGACTACGCATTAGACATGACGAAAAAGCGAATTCGTACAATTATTATTTAGATTTTGAATCCTCTTGAAAATTCAATGTCTTCGCTTAAAAATCGACAAATAAGCAACTTTCAGTGTTTCCTCGTTTTAGTGGAGCTTAGGGGACCCTACAATACAGTTACTCACCAAGTTCTGTTCCTATCCCGAAATACAATACCGTGAATGCAGTGGTTTGGGAACCCTCTCATTATTCATGTTGTGGACTTTGGAGACATTTGCACGACATTGCGACGACATTGAATTTTCAAGAGGATCCGAAATCTAAATAATAATTGTAAGAATTCGCTCTTTTGGTCACGTCTTATCGAAATTATCTATACCTTTGGCCTTTGCGTATATATGAAGACAACCACTAAGCTTTCATTTGCTTTAAACATCAAAGGTGTATGTGCTTTCTCTAGAACAAATTGAAATTGAAAGTTATCGCAATGTTACCCGAAGCAAAGGTAGAAAATGGAGTATGCGGACAAACAAAATTTACACGGTCAGTTTAGACTTGCCACTAAAGATATAAGATCTATAGATGTGTGGCTCGTGTAAATTTTGCATCTATTATCATGGACACCGCAAAATTGGAATCGAAAATATTCATTTGGGGTTGTTAGTAGTGCTGCTGTCAAAGCGCTCCGCGTGTGATTATAATTGCCAAACTCATAACTCAACACTACGTAGCAATAAGAGATAAGATCTAAATAGATGGCTCGCGTGGAGAGCATTACACTGATCCGCGTGGTTATGGTGCAGTGCTGATTCCCGTGTGAAGGATTGTTAGCTATCGCTCACAGACTCATTAAAAGCTCCTCACTCCGCGATACTTACACCTCCTCGCATCTCTTGAACATCGAGGGGATAATTATCCACAGAGCTGTCCTCCATTTTAAGAGGAGGACCCCCGCTTTTGAGGTTGTCTTCCGGGTTTATATGTCAATCTTTATGACGAACAAGAAAACATCCAAATCCTTAGCCTGCTTTATCAGACTCTTCGAGTTTATTGGCGTCACTTTTCCTCTCCCAGGATCTACTCGCTTATAAAATAATAAATTAAAAATTAATTGAACTGGTTTCTGTTTTTTAAAAAACAGTTTTTTAAGCATGTAGCTTATATAATTCTATTCTAGATTAATTCAAAACTCCAGAATAAATAGCCGGTCCCAAAATATTTCCAATTTTATGGATGTTAAATCAATACGTCATCAGTAGGTTATGGAAGACCCCTAGGCCACCACGCCCCTATCAGTAGTCATGAAATATAGCTGGGCTTGCCTTGCACTACATTAGCTTTTATCGGGCGATAAACAAGGGCACTACGTGACACAGAGTCGAACAGAGAGTCGCCCAAAGTCGCCGGGGATCGGGGTCCAATCCCAGGTCAGCTTTAGGTGTAAAAAACTGGCTCTCTTCATTAGGACTATGCTTACACCTTAGCCTTGTAAACAGAGGGGGACAGTGTGTCTCTCTACTGATGGGCTTGCTTTTTTTCGCAGAAGAGAGCACCCGCAAAGTCTGCTGGGTCGCCGCGTATGGCCAATGAACGGCAACCTGGAAGTAAAAGATGTTAGTTTATATTAACACTACCGTCGCAACGCTAGAAGGTTCCTCGAGCAAGCCCGGTGATAGAGCAGATACCTTTCTTTCATTTGGCTGTAGCAAACTTTACAAAGAAGGAAAACGTTAAGCTACCGGTGTCTTGTTTAAAAAAAAGTTCCCAAGGGCCCGACCATTTGACATCAAACGAGGACGTAATGCGTTTGATTGGTTGCTCGATTATTTTTCCCTGGAAATTCGATGAGCCTTTTAGCCAGGAGTTTTTCTTGTCAGTTTTTTTCTAGAGATTTTGGATTGCTGGAAAGGGGAATTTAACCAACGACCCGTGAGATATCAAATGAGTTTAAATCCCCATCTGTTTCCGAGGTACGCTGTGCGCCTTAGCACATACAGGGCACTGCTGTACGTGAAGCCGTGAGATCGGCTGGGTATATGGATTGGTCTGATACTGCCATAAACAGCTACACAGTATGAAGGATTAGATGTTTCGCATTTGGGTTATACTGTAATTACATTATCACTCCACAGTGAAAAGGCGCCCTATGCCATGATTTGTTCAGACAAACGGAGTGCGTGCAAAAAAAATCGCCATTTTTTGTTGTAACTTCTTGGTGGTGTTTGTACGTGTAGATGAAATGTAAGAGGTGACAGGCCTCCATGCGCTTATTCTTGTTAAGCGCCTGGTGGACGAGATTTATCTTAGGCTGAATCGCACAGTACAGGCTGTGATCGCAGTATACAATGTATAAGATATCCAAAGACGGCTTATCCACCAGGGGCCAGTTCCTAGAAAGCAGGTTAGCGCTAGACTAGGGATTAATACATTAAGACATTTGATTGGATAAAAAGCGCATTCAACCCTGGGTAGCGTTAATCTTCTTTCTAGGAACCCGGCTTTAGCAATAGTGTTTGAACAAAAGAGAGCAATAGTATAAAAAAAAATGAATTTTTTGCGCTAATTTTGTTCCACCCTTCTCATATTTCAATTCTGCTACGCAAGCATTGTCGCGCCCTCTTCAAGACGCCAGATTGATCAGCGTTCTAATATTATTCCCAAATTGTTGGTTGAAGGATATAGTTTTGGAAGTAAATGTGAGCCACGCGGTTTACCAAGCAATACATTTTCATTCTGAAATCACAAATGTGCGATCGTAACCTTTAACAAGGACAAGATTAAGTTTTTGCATGGTTCTAAAGACTTGACTCTGACATTGAGATGTGAAAAGATGTACATAAGTGAAATAATTCCATTAGTCCAGTCCATTCCATTTAATCGAGCCCAAGGGCGGCTGGCCCCATGGGGATGGAGGAAGGGGTTTTTTGTAAGATATTGCGTGCACTAGACCCAGTAAGCGGCAACGGAACATGCCCACACCCGGTCCAGATTCAACTCTTACGCTTCTTCCGGTCGGGGGCGTTTATGTCTACTCGGCTCACGGCTCGGAGTTTTGTGCAGGGAGGTTCTTATGGTTTGTCTTGTGTTGCGTCTATCCCGAGGGTGATTTCCTGTACAAATTGAGCCGATTAATTCACCGAAGATTGATCGTGATATCGGACTGGCGCGCTTAAGAAATCCTAAACAGCATAAATAACCATCTTATGTAATTACATAAAAGGTTCTTGATATTGGAGGAACCCATCTCGTTGTCAACTTAAAAAGCCATTTCGCAGTTAATGAGTTTATGTTATGGTTCACACGGTATTGTCTTAATGTTTTGTCACAATTGGATTAGGCTGGTTCATCCACTTCACCGGATACGCGGCAAGCTATCGAAATTACCCCCCTTAAACAACAAGAAACCAGCGCCTCGTTTTACAAACACGGAATCGACTCATAAAGCGTATTAAACAATTAAAGCCCTATTTCCTGAGCTAGACATTCACTTCCTACCATCCTGAATTCTTGTTTCATGGCCTTATTTGTAGATTCTATTAAAGATTCGTGGTTTAATTTCGCGACAGCTTAAGTGGTATAGCCTCAAGTGCGTTGCAATTTAGCGTTCGAGATAGAAATGCGTGCATTTGACACCACGACCGAAGGAAATAGCGTCTAGCACATACCCATGTGCATTCCGCAAATGAAAGACGGCTCTAAATCGAGAGTATCTATTGACAAGAGGATCGCAGTGCGAAAGTCATAAGCGCAATAAATCAAAAGTCTGGTTTACCTGCAAGCAAGCTTTGAGACTTAACCTGGGTTTAACAAGTGTGCGAGGCATTGATCGGGCGAATATTAACGGATATTTACGAAAATGGTGCGAGGTAAAATATGTTTTCGTACTCGGAAATTAATCCACGTGAATGGGAATGTTGGGCGAGTATGCGGGGGGTTGCAGGGGAATATGTCTTGTGCGCGGTCGTTGTGGAAGAGTGTTGTCAACCTCCCTGATGACACAAATAAAACCGTGCGTTTCTCCTTAAGTAGCCCTCAGGGCTTTCACAATGGTCGCCAATCACTCGAAGAAGATTAGTGCTCAAGCTGTAGCACAGTTGGGGACTATTCAATGGCGCAAACCCTACTAATGCGCACAATTCTCATCGTCTTACACCCTATTTTTGTTTACTTACAATAACGTTACCACTTTGTACAAGGAGCAATTCACTTAGCTACAATGAGTTTTTATGTAAACGACCATTTCCGCCGCGACAGCCGGATTGTGTGCTAGGTGTTGATCTTATTATTGTAATCTTATACCTTCCGATTAAGGTATTATTTACAAATATTTAATAAGTTTTATACAGTGAAGAGGGTGGATAATGTGTAAGTGCCGTCTGTCTAATTGGATGTCAAACTATTTAGTCGCACTGTTAGGACTATGAAAACTATTTAGTGGCCTACGCAACACAGTCGGCGCCAGAGAGTCGAGACGAAGGCTTGTCACAGCACACCAACATGTCTTCTAGTTTCAGTATTAGTGCATTGTTAGGGGAGAGAGAGGCCCCAAAGGCTCTAATACAGAGAGAAAGTGTATTGAGAGTTGCTGGTGGAAGAAAATCGTCTATTGAGACGACAGATAATGATCAGAGTAACATCGAAAATGGTAAGTGTCGATTTGGTCTTCAGCGTTGAAGTTTAATAGACTCCGTGTCTACAGAACTACAAAACGTAGACTGCGAGTCTACTTAACATTCAAACGTTTTGAAGATTTCCGAGACATTCCCTGAACAGATAAGGCCTCTTCTATGTACGGATGTGATCAATTCATAAGAAGCAGGAAGGCGCTTTTAATGTCAAATATTATAACTTTTGTTCATTTTCAAGTTCGCGCGCAACATGGCGTGAAACAGTCTTGAACTAGCAATACATTCTCATCTAAAAAAAAAAGTCATTTTAGAGTTTGTATGAATTTGTTGTGATGTAATTGAAACAATGCTTTAATGTACTTTAGTTATTTTACTGAATAAGTTTACTAAGTTGATGTTGATACATGTCTCTTCAGGAGATGACGATAGTGGCGTTGAGTCACCCAATGAGGCCTACGAGAACGACTCTTGCCACAACGACGAAAACCAAACATACTACATCAGCAGCAACCACAAATACCACTCAAGCAAATCGAGGCGAAAACGAACCGCTTTCACGAGTAGCCAGCTGAAATACCTCGAGGAGAAATTCCAAGAGAAGAAATACCTGACCATCAGCGAGAGAAACGAGTTGGCAAAATCCATGTATTTGAGTGATACGCAAGTAAAAACGTGGTTTCAGAACCGTAGGACGAAATGGAAGAAGCAAATGGCGCCAGAGTTCGAGGCTACGCTCAGGAACGAAGAGATGACGGCATTGTATGGGCAATACCCCTTCCCTTTAACATACTACGCTGAATATCCTTCCGTGCCATTTATGCCAACTGCACAGGGCTATGGACTCGTGCCGAATTTCTTTTCGCCTCCAAATCTTCAAGTACTGTACTCAAATATGTCTATATATCCTTACCAGCAATTATAGCAATGAAGTATAGTGATTGGATTTTAGATTTTTTTACAGAGTACTCGTTGTTTAACTAAGTAAAGGAAGGTTATGCTTTAAAGAAACATGCAGAACATATATTTATTCATCAAAAATTATATTATCTCACAGCTAAAGAATATCTTGTGCATAAATAGCGTATTTTTTATGTTATGATTCCGCCCTGAACTATGAACAAAGGTCTGCATATTTAGAGGGATTTAAAGTGCGTAGACATTTGTGCGGACAATTGCACGAAAATAATTTATTGTTACATCTGTAAATACTGTAAATAAGCAATTGTACACTTGAATACAATAAAAACAGAAACTTTTCATAGTATTACGGCGTTTAATTAGTAACTAAAGCACTCAATATAAGCAACAGTTGTGTCAAGCAAATATTTTCGTAATACTTCGCAAAGTGCCGTTTGCGTTTTGGTCTATGGTTGTTTGATTACTTTCCCACATGTTACCCTAAAACCATAGTTTATTTTACGTAAGATAAAGATTTAGATAATAAATCTTGATGACACCATTATCTAAGAATTCCACACAGACTAATTTGTCTGGTTTTCAGGAAGACAAACAGCAGGGCTTGTGGCGTTCACAAAATGTCATTGAAAGAATGTCGTGCGAACGCGTGTTTACTGTTTTATAAATATCCTCGTCCTGGAAGCATTATTTCTCATGCTTGAGATGGTCTCTAGATGACTAACAATTCAAGAAGCAAGGTGTATGTGTTTGTTATCGCTATTAAACAAGACCAAAATCTTTAAAAATAGAATTTTTCAGGGGCTGAACACCAAAACGCTTCTATCCGATTCGAGTAATATTAAAACCCAATTCTAACCACACTGGTTTAAGGTAATATTTTGTTGTTATGGAAAGTTTTCAAAATATAGAAAAAAAATATCAAATACGGACAAAGTGGGTAGAAATCTGCAGCTGAAATATAATTCGAGGTCAATGAAAGATATTTACATTTTAACAGTAAGTACTCCGTAAACTAGATGCCCAAGTCGGTCAATCTGTTCTTTCCTGAACTTAGCTTAAAATTGAAGCTTTAGTAGTGTATAACACAAACGGTGCAAAATGCGCGAACATTCCTAGCGAAAACATTCAACCTGGCGTTGTTTGGGCACAATATTCTAAAATTCTTCAA
The DNA here is from genome assembly GCF_932526225.1 of Nematostella vectensis. Taxonomy (NCBI): domain Eukaryota; kingdom Metazoa; phylum Cnidaria; class Anthozoa; order Actiniaria; family Edwardsiidae; genus Nematostella; species Nematostella vectensis. The sequence continues at coordinate 10,927,579 of NC_064041.1, read as the reverse complement.
ATTAGTCATAACCTCCATCTGTCTTGTGGCCAGCGGTGCCAGCGGCGTAGCCAGTATTTTTAACAGAAGGGGGCCCGAAAGGACATTCAAGGCATTTTCTTCTGTATTTTAGATAATGCCTCATACATTTACTGTATTTTTTGCTTCTAAAAGGGGCGCCCGGCCCCCTAGGCCACCCCCCTGGGTGCAATGTCAGCGCTGTTTGCCCTGGGCCTCAAAGACCTTGCCATAGCAAGCTTTCTGGTTTTGATTATGTCATCAACGAACTCGACCAAGTCACGTGTTAATTCTTTTTATTGGCAATCGGCATAAACATAAATTCATTATTTCGTCAAGGTGCATTCAGTCCAAGTCATGTCTATTTTGTACCCTGGATACTCGAGGCACATTGGGAGACGGAATCTCAAGACAATCGAATAATGATATCCGCTGGTGTGTGTGTGTGTGTGTGTGTGGGGGGGGGGGGGGGGGGCACTTTTAGACTAAAAGACGACAAATACGTCTAGATAACCTTTGCGCAAAATGTAAAAATAAGGCGTCTAGCTGACAAAGACCCTGGGGGAAGCTGGCCTTTTTACACGGGTAGACCGACTTAAGTATTTAACGAATCTAGACAGATTGGTGAGAGGACTGGTAAAATAAGGCATGGAATCTGACAAAGAATGGCTCAAAATCTTTTCCACAATTTTTCAAATCAATACTAAAAAAAACAAAATTCATCCAAACACATGGCCTCTGCTTTTTTGCGCCTTTCTTGTTTGTTAACATGCATAACACACATTATGCCAAAGCATGAAAGAATAGGCTGAAATTTGACGTTTTAGCAAAAAGCTTTTCGAAATATATTATACAATTAGTATAAAATTTATTAATATATAAAACTCGGGAACCTCGCAATTTCCCTGCTAGCAGAGGCCTCTTTTCTCTGTATTTCGCTGGGCTGGAGTTATAAGAACAAGCGATTTGATTGGTTGAGAAACTCGGTATAAAATGCAAAATACACCTCCTAGGAGGCGGATATTTTCCTGCGCCCCGAAATCAAGCAAAATATGTGTGTGTGGCACAAATAATTGTTTCCGAAAAGAAAATTGCTCTAAAGCTTGTTATATATACTAAAACAATGATACCATTTCCATTTAGATAGTGGCTTTAAAATAAATATTTAATATTTCCCCACTATCCACCTCAATGGAAACGGTATAATTATTAAATATATGTCAGTTGGCAATTCGGGTCAGTACGCAGCTCTTACAAGCTGCAATTTGATTGGGCAAATGAACAATATCCGCACCTTGACATAAAGAACGAGAAGAATAGAGACAAAAGAACTCCTTTTTAGAACAAAGATAATAGGAGACAAAGCAGCTGCGTACTTACTCGGCAATTCAGCAAACGCTCGGTGGTTCAGTGGTTTGGTAGATGCACGTGCACGGCTGAGCGCAGGGAAACAAAAACCTTTGCGGCAACACGTAAGATAAATATCACATGCACGTGCGCAAGTGAGCAAAGAAGAACAAAAGGCTGAAGGCGACAATATATTTTTCTGTGCATGATGACGAAATAACCACAATACTATAGCAACACCCTAATTCGCAAAATACGTAAGCGTGAAAAAGCGAGCTGTGCGTGGCGTAACCGACTTAAACAGGGCTGGGATCATGGTTATTTGCTCCTCATTAATGCGCGGGTACCTCAGGTTCCTTTGTGTTTTACAGTTCGCTAGATAGCGGTGCTGGGGCCGAAATCTTTATCACAGCCTTAAAGCTTTAGCTGCCATACCGCGTTTCAGCGTATATCTGGAAGTATGGTCTACTTGTTTGCCTCGTTTCATCTGATCTAACGAGGTCCATCCTCGGACAATTGGCTCTATCTTTTTCTATTACTAATCAGCACTTTTTATGGCTTTATCATTTTCTCCTTTCATTTTGGTTCTCGGTTATATTCCAAGCGCCGGAGAAGATCTACTGACGGGCCTGTGCAGGATTAGATAAGGGCCGCTTACTTGACGTGTCCATAAGCTGGGACAGTACTGAATAACGTATGCGCATGCGCGTGCTCTGGCGAAAACAAGAACAATCGTAGTGTTGCATCGTTCGAGTAAAGGTACGAAAGGCTGACTTCGGTCGCTGTTTTGACAAACTGTACAGCATTAAAACCATACTGTACAAAAGATGACAGATTTGTGTGATAATGAGGGAGTCATAAAGAAAATTTTAGCCTTAAGTTTGGTCTAGTTTTCTTAGCATTCGCCAAAATGTGACAGTTCGCCGGTAAAATGCCGCCATTTCAAAACAAAAAGGCTGGTTTAACTAGTCTAGTCTTGCGTTTTTCAGTACTGTCATCAGCTGGTCCAATAGCCCAGTTTCGAATTCGAAAATTACCGCTAGATAGATTAATTGAGGGCTCATTTCACAGTGTTAACCTCGGCGTGAAGCAAATTATTCACAAATTCCAAGAGAAAAACTACCGATAAGGTCCGCGCCCGGTCGGGGGACTGGGATTAGAAGAGGCGCCGCCATATTGTTCAGGATCTCAAAATTTGCCCAAATCCGCAGTGCCGTTTGTCGCTTTTTCTTAAAGCCACAGAGCTGTCTTTTACATATGCAATAAAACAACTATCCCTCTCCTGTTTTGCTGTGTCTCATGATATGAATTGCTATATATTTTGAGAAACAGCTTTCGACGCGAAGCTGACATTTGGTAAACATGCGAGGTTTTCGATGGACGGCACCGTCTGACGCACGGGGATCCTGTGGAACTTTTCCTTTTATGGGATGGATCCCGGTCATTCTGCTATTGTTCTAAGGCACTGGGGCATAGCCAAGGGATTGAACTCCACTGACAAGAGAGTTTCCCGCCAGTTGGAGGACTTTCGCTCGGTTTTTCGGCGTCTTGAAAGTTTTAATCGCACGAAAAAGAGCGCCCAGGAGAGCAATCTCCTTAGGAAACTGGTAAGAGTGACTTTATTAATGTTTGTAGTCTTTTTTTGCTTAACTATGATTGTAATTATATGAGCGGATCCACCCCAGAATATTTATTTTTCCAGGGCGCTCGTCGAAAGCATCTCCATCATGGCGGCTGCGGGTGGTGCTGTCCGCGAAGGTTATGCCGCAATGCAGCCGTGCTTGTTTAATAGATAAGTGTGATTTTATTGCTTTGTTGAAGGAAAATAAAAGCCTCCTAGTTGGAATAAGGAGTCACGAGTTTGCTTTGGGTTTTGGGGGAAACTCTTTGAAGCAATCGAGTCCAATGTTGTTGATAGATGTTATGGGACTCAAGAGTCCCTTGTTCGAAAATCTCAACCTCCCGTCAAAGATTTCGAACCTAAAGAAAAGAGTTTTTTCAGCAAAAACGAGGGTGTCTGCCGTAATATAGATGAATTATACGAAAAATTGATGGACCAGAAGTGTGCACCTTTCATTTGTTTGAGGACTGTATTTAAAAAAATATTTGAGATTTCTTTAGTTGAATAAAGTAATTGCAGTATGTTTCCTTTCTTTTGTATCAGCATGACCAGTGAAATAGGCCGGTACCACTGGTGCTGCCAGGGGTCTTGTGAGTTCATAACTGACATCTGACTATTCCCATTTTTGCTTGGTGCTTGTACAATTTGTACAACTTGTACAATCTATCAAAACTTAAAACTATTAAATATGGAATGAACATGTGTCTTCATTATATAAACTATCAATGCTCATCATTATTATAGAATATTTTTATGCTATTGGGACAAAAGTAGTGAGGATGGATAGATTCTCAGACAATTCTGAAAGGTTATGTGGGGACCTGCTCTTTAAGGGTGCTTATAAGGAATCTTTAAGGTCATGCTAAGCTATAAAAATACAGGGTTAACACATTTTTATTTTCAACCAAATTCTATTTGTTATTTATTATCTGGCTGATATAAAGTATGATTTAACAAATGGTTAAGGGTACTCAACCGTTCCTTTTGGTTGCCATGGCAACCATAAACTGAAGTCAATACCTGGCCAATATTTTGAACTACTTTAGATTGGGGAGTCAATATCATGATTACCTACTATGCTAGAGCAATTAGTCATTTGCAATTATTATTTGTAATTTCTGTTTGTTGCCATGGTAACGGTGTCAAAATGTTAATATGCACCTATAATTGGTCTTTCAGCAGTTTTCGGGTACATTAGTATTAACAAGAAATACACTTTTTCATAAAAAAGTACTTTTTTGGTTAAATTTGCGTTTTCACCCTCGGTGACGTCACATTTGTTACCCTAGTAACCATTTTTCGATATTTGTCGAAAGCTCTCAGGACAACCAAGCAATTCTGAAAATTTGAGCAAAATACATTGGCCGATTCAAAAGTTATGACTAAATATTTAATATTCCCATATTGCTGTTTCACCACAATGGTGCCATCACAGTACAGGCTGTTTGTAACTAAAACAGGCGATATTTCATCTAATTATATGCCATATTTTGGCACCTTAATAAAATAATGCGTGCGTTCGTTACGGGCCTGCATATCTGAAGATGTCCATCTATTCTTTCTACACGTATTTAAATCAAAGTTGACTTTGATTTGAAAATGGAAAATTGCTTAACACCACTGGCCAAATGACTAGTTTGGTATCTGCATAACATTCACTGCAGCTAATTGAAGTTTACAGTGAAGCCCATAGCGCCATGCTGCTGTTTCCCGAATACCAGGGAAGTTTGTTTGCATAATTCATTCCGGAGATAGTAGTGGTCTTTAGTCTTTTACACGCTCAAATTTAGCAATGAGATCGATAATAATAGCCGTTTCTTGTCATATTCCATGCCTCATTTCACAGCGCTCATTTCACCAATCTGTTACCCATATTAGATTCGATTTAGTCGCTCTTCTTCACCAGATTCAAAATTACCCTGATGACCCTGGGGACAAGGTTTGGCGTTTCTCTTAGTAGCCGCCATCTTCGCCGGTTGCCCAGTCTACACTTGGCTAGACCTCGGTTTCATGTTATCAAGGCCGTCTGTTTTAGGCTGTTTTGTCTGTAAATTTTAAAATAAGGTCGACGATGAGGGCATCTTTCGACGCACTTAATTTTCAGACGTTTTAGCCATCAGACGTCAAAATCGTCCGGATTTTTTCACGAATTTACGCTAGTTAAGGTAATTCCCTTGAAAAAGTTCTACTAACCAGATTTTTTTAAAAAATTGATACAAACAATATTGAAGTTAAGGGCTTTCAAAAAGTGTAATTAAAAATGGGGTTACAGACCTCGTTTTGGCAACTGAGGGGCGTAGATTTGACATTTTTGACATTTTTTTTCTGATCGCGCGAGGAAAAATCCCAACTCCTGGTTTTCAAAAAAAAAATGCCTATAGTCTTTAGAAAATCAAATTTTGTTCAAAATCCAATCTCCTAAACAATAACCCGTAGTAGCTAACGTTTAAAACGAATCACATTTTAAGAGTTCGCACTAAAAGACACTGTTTCCGCCACTATTTTTGCGGTGAAAAGCGCTATTTTGAAGTATTTTTACGGATTTTAAGAGAAAATGAACAAACTTCTACTATCCAACTTTAACTATTTGAGCAAAAAAAACCGACTTCGTTTTTCTGTCAAAGCGACTAAGTAAAAAACGTGCGCTTTTGCTTTTGTTTTCTTATACAACTGCGGCGCGCGCGCCCGGAAATTTCGAACAAACAGCGAGCGCCACTATGCGCAGAAGGGGTACGCAGTGCAATTAAATGGAATTACCTTAAAGTTCTTAAAACCTTTCACTTATATCAATCTAGCCAAAAGAAAGCATAGACAAACTTTCAAATTCTGAAAAGGGAATTTAATTTGATTGAAATTTGAATTTTCTACAGATCTTTAAAATTTTCCTGGCCGCGCGAAAGCAGACTGAATCGAGTAAATAATTCCAAGTTTTGGCAGGAAAATCTGAAACAACGTATTTTCCTTAAATCTGTCAAAATTCAGAGAAGGCGATATCACAAAATATTGGCTTAGTGTTTTCTATTGCAATGCTACCCATAATGAAGCAAAGAATAATTTTAAATCGAGAATTATATGCGAAAAAATATCGTTTTGTTGTAGGTTTCGAAAACAGCGCGCGCTCGTAAGAATGTCGCACAATGCAAAAATCAATTCAAAGACCACTGCTTAATTTTGCAAATTTGTTTCCTTAAGTTAAATAATCATTTGACTACCAGGTTGAGATATAAAGATGAAGGTAAAATTTGTAACCACACAACAATCTTAAGCAATAACTAACAAAACATGAAGACGGGGACCGGTTAAGCGCGGCATATAATTTCTCATGTAATTTGGTTGACATCTCGATCTACGTCACAAATGACTGGACCCGGGCCTTGCAGTTCACGACCTTTTTTCCGAAGGTTGACCAAAATACCTCAATATTACAGATTTGATATATTCGCGCGAACTCGCGTTTTATAGGGTCCATACAAACCGCATACTATCTGGAAGATGAAAATAACAGAATTGACCAAAGCTATCAACTCTGAAAGATTATATGAAGGTTTCCTTCATCTTAACCATATATAAAAACGGTCAGTCAGCGACCATCGTAAGAGCAAAAAGAATGGAACAAAGTACGTGATAACAAACTTCTTTAATACAAATATGCTACAAAAGTTAAAGTAACTATAATAAAATATATGCCTATTTACATATTCCTTTGTTCAAGATTTACAAATATTCACACGTTAATGCTATATCTACATTTTTTTATAGATGCGTCCCATAAATAACTAAGTCCTACCAACTTTTCGATTCAATTTCAATCTTGGAATCCAATCAAGTGCTCGCTGAGTATTTGGCGACGGCTTTGGTCCCCTCGCTAACCGCGTGTTTCGCCAGCTCTCCGGGTAAAATAAGTCTTACTGCGGTCTGGACCTCTCGAGAAGTGATCGTCCGTCGATGATTCATCATAGCGAGTCTGGCGGCTTCTCCTGCTATCCGCTCAAACATGTCGTTAACGAAAGAGTTCATGATGCCCATGGCTTTCTTGTTGATGCCGATGTCGGGATGAACTTGTTTAAGGACCTTGTACAAGTACGAGCCGTAGCTCTCGACACTTTTGCGCTTTGGTTTTGTTTTCTCGCCAGGCATTCCTTTAGGACGACCGCGCATTTTTTTAATCCCTGTACTGGCGGTTTCTGCTGCTGGCTTTTCTTGTTCGCCTTCGCTTTGACTTTCTTCCTGTTCGGGTTCGGACTCAGCAGGTTTAGCATTTTCCTTCCCGGCAGGAGCTCTTTTCTTGGCAGGCATCTTGGAACTTCAAAGAAATAATGCAATGAGGAAAAAGTGCTATGGCTTCGGGCTTTTATGTGCATGAATTTGTGAATTCTTTTTTGCACGATTTCGACATCCTGCGCTTCATTCACGGAGACCCCAAAAATGCTTTTGTTTGTGAATCAACAATATACACTTTAAAAGAGAGATTGAACAATAATATGTGCGCATAAGAATACTATTTACAAAGAAAAGTACAAAAAATTAGAAATGAAAATGTAAAAAGAAAAAACAAAGATATTCGTTTTCACGCCAAAAGTGCCAATATAAGTCGAGCCCGCGATAATAAGATATGTCAGCGTTTGACCGCACCAAATCAAGATGGCGGCCTCCAGGGTCGTACAGCGAATATGCCGACCTGGGATTCAGGCTTTTCGCGTGTCACGATTAGCATGTATTACGGTTTATAGACGTAAATCGACGCACGAAAACCCCTTGGTAAGCTCAGTTGAGTTTGAGTTTGTCGAACTGTGGATTATAGATAAGTGTGTATTATTTTGACAAATGAAATAAAGCTGAGGAAAACCACAAATTAAATAGTCAAGAAGCATACTACGTTAAAATCATTTTACAGTCAGCATCCATAAATTATATAGTGGGCAGTGTTTGGTGACTCTGAGAAAAAGTTTTTTCAGTATTTTTTCTCAATTGTTTCATTTTCAGATTTTTAAAGCAATTTCCGCCACGAAAAAGTGATTTTCTTTGCCTACAAAAGTGGTATCACTACTGCACTTTATCTATTTATACCCTGATATATTAGGGTAATTTGTTAGTGCATGTGCAACATTCTTGTGCAGACTGAAAGATGTACAGTAGATAAACATAGGGATCATTTAGCACACATTGAGGCACACATTTCTTTCTTCTAAGTATCCCAAGGAAAGGTATTAAGTGCAGAAAATACTCTTGCTGCGCTTTTATAACAAAACATGCAGAAAATGGGGGAGCTGCCTTTCACATTTTGCACATCTTATTGCTGAAACTGCTGTTGAGGAGTTGTGTCTGGAGGAGTCAGAATGCCAAATGTAACTATTTTTTACCCCCTCTCATTGTCAAAGGGCAAACCTTTTCTTTTAGGCAAAAACCTGGTCCGTTCCTGCAACTTTACTTCTTATATAACAATTTCATCCTTCTCACCCAAGCAGGTCTATAATAAGCCACCCAGCCCATAGCTATCAACTCACCCGCATTTAGGCAGGTGTCACAAGATTTCGGACTTCTTCACAAGCCTAATTTTTGTGAGAAAGTTCATACATTCTCTGTTTTCTCCTGCATTGGATCTCTTGGGTTTTTTCACATATTTACCGCATTTTACCCGATTTCACAAGATTTCTGTGCAAGTTTGATTGACAGCTATGCAAGCCCTGTTACATTAGTATATATTGAATACACTTGGCTTTCAAGGTATCAGAGCTAAACTAATAAGGCTTAAATTCCAGGGAATTAAGGGTCAGGAAGGAAATAAAGATGGGCGATTATCCCGTGGTCTGCCCAGGAAATGGCCGATAGCTGGGGTCAAGCAGGTCATCCTTGTAGCATCGGGGAAGGGCGGAGTTGGCAAATCCACCACTGCAGGTAGAAAAAATTAACCTTACATGGTATATACCTGTCTATATACCCCAAAGCCTCCACATGTCAGCCTTAAAGCCATTTTTTACACATTTTAGCAGACCTTAGTCCTAATTTCTCTAGAGTCTTAACTCATAGTGATACTCAAATTCTCTAATTTTGGAGGATTTTCCAGTTGAGTGGGTTTGGTGGGTTTGAACCCTCCTCACTGTAAACCTGAATACAATTGGCTGCAATAACTAGATGGGTTTTAATTCACTTTATTAAGCGTTCTTACCTCTCCTTTTTGCCATTTGCAGTTAATCTTGCCTTGGCTTTGATGGCAATTAAAAAGGTACAACAATGATATTTACTTATTTTCATGCTTTTATATTTGTTTATATTCATTTTTATTAAGCAGGAGCTTAGAGTCGGCCTATTGGACGCTGATGTTTATGGCCCTTCAATCCCTATGCTGATGAACCTACAAGGACAACAGCCTGAGCTTACACCAAGTAAGGGCTCATCACAGTTTTAAAACAAAGCAGTTTCTGTTCTTTTATCGAGGGGGCGGTATGATGTTTTTTTTGCTTCCTTTTTTTAACCTTCAGAAAAAATCCGAGTCTCAGGTGAAAACAGAGTCCTTAACCATTGGTGTACATAGAATTCAGACAACAAATAGACTATTATTTAGGTCTTGATGCTTGCTGAAGAAATTTGATATGCCCATTCCTCTATTCTGTCAAAGTCAAAATGCTTAACATTGGCACAAGAAAACAAGGGTCTGGCAACCTCCAGGCTGCTTGGAAATTTGATATCACTTTCCACTCTCTTCCATAGAAAATCAGATGAAACCCTTGGTGAATTTTGGAATGCCATGGTAAGACCTTTAGCACCTTGGATTAAATTTCTATTACAGATGCGAACCAAGGCTTTGCTGAGGGAGGAAGGGGGTGTGCAATCATAAGTATCACATGGAAAAGAATAGTATTTGACAATCCTTCAGTAAGAAATGACCCATTTTTGTAGCCATTGGGCAATGGACTTCTTTCATCTTGTATTGTGTCAATGAAAAACTCTTATTCCCAATACTTATTTTACAAAGCTTGACATCGAGTATTCGACGATCCTTCAGTAAGAAATGACCAATTTTTGTAGCCATTGGGCAATGGACTACATTCATCTTGTATTATGTCAAGGAAAAACTTTTATTCCCAATACTTATTTTACAAAGCTTGACATCGAGTATTCGACGATCCTTCAGTAAGAAATTACCCATTTTTGTAGCCATTGGGCAATGGACCACGTTTATCTTGTATTATGTCAAGGAAAACTCTTATTCTCAATACTTATTTTACAAAGCTCCTGTAATGTTTAAGTTTCATATATATATCAATGATTCTTTGCATCCTGCAGCATGTCAATGGGATTCTTGGTGGATGATAAAGCTCCTATTGTCTGGCGTGGTCTTATGGTAAGTATTGATAATTTTTCCATAGCATCTACCATTGATTAACCTGGGTACCAGATGCTCCAAAAGTGATTTTTTGTCTGTTTGGCTACAAGTGAACCTTGGAGGCTCCAGTAACAGGATAACAAATAATGAAAAAGAATCATAAAAAAGTTTGATTGTGTTAATGACAAGGTAAATTGTGTTTGATTATGTAAATGATTAAGACAGAGTTTGATTAAGGTGAATTGCAAAGGTTGACTGGGTTCAATGTGTAATTGATCAGGTTTTACTAGGTTCATGTGTAAATAATGAGATTTGACTGGGATTTTATGTAGAAATGACATAGTTTGATCATTTGAATATAGTGAATGCCATGGCTTATGTCTGAGCTCTGTTTAACCATTGCTAACAAACAATTACTCTTGCTACTTATTGCCACCACGAGAGCTAACATCCACATCTCTGCTGATTTCAGGTCATGTCTGCAATAGAGAAGCTGTTGCGACAAGTTGCCTGGGGCGGGCTTGACATCTTATTGATTGACATGCCTCCAGGAACTGGTGACACTCAGCTGTCGATCTCACAGCTCATACCAGTGGCAGGTGAATGTTCATTAGATTTGTTTTTTACCTCAAGGGGAGTCATCGTAAGCACATCAAACAGGTCATAGCTCATGAGGATGTGATATCATTGAAGGGTAGTTATCATGACCACACCCAACAGATCATAGCTCATGAGGATGTGATATCATTAAAGGGTAGTTATCATGACAACACCAAACAGGTCATAGCTGATGAGGATGTGATATCATTAAAGGGTAGTTATCATGACCACATCCAACAGATCATAGCTTATGAGGATGTGATATCTCATAACGGGGCAGTCATCATGACCACACCCAACAGATCATAGCTTAGCTCATGAGGATGTGATATCCTTAAAGGGTAGTTATCATGACCACATGCAACAGGTCATAGCTTATGAGGATGTGATGTCTCATAACGGGACAGTCATCATGACCACACCCATTCCTGCAGTTTTAGGGGCTATCATCGTGACCACACCCATCATGGCTATGCTTTTTTCCTATGGCTTTAGGGGCTATCATCGTGACCACACCCATCATGGGTATGCCTTTTTCCTATGGTTTTAGGGGCTATCATCGTGACCACACCCATCATGGCTATGCTTTTTTCCTATGGTTTAAGGGGCTATCATCGTGACCACACCCATCATGGCTATGCCTTTTTCCTATGGTTTTAGGGGCTATCATCGTGACCACACCCATCATGGCTATGCCTTTTTTCTATGGTTTTAGGGGCTATCATCGTGACCACACCCATCATGGGTATGCCTTTTTCCTATGGTTTTAGGGGCTATCATCGTGACCACACCCATCATGGCTATGCTTTTTTCATATGGTTTTAGGGGCTATCATCGTGACCACACCTCAAGACATTGCTTTACTGGATGCAAGAAGAGGAGCAGAGATGTTTAAAAAAGTCGATATACCAGTAAGGTTTAAGACAAAATAGATGCTGAAAAATATTTTCTTACTTGCAATTTTGTGTATTATGTCAAGTCTTATCAATGATTTGTGCAAAACATGAGTCATTATGTGTGTAAATTTGTGTTTTCTAGGTCCTAGGACTTGTGCAAAACATGAGTCATTATGTGTGTAAATTTGTGTTTTCTAGGTCCTAGGACTTGTGCAAAACATGAGTCATTATGTGTGTAAATTTGTGTTTTCTAGGTCCTAGGACTTGTGCAAAACATGAGTCATTATGTGTGTCCAAACTGTAGCCACAAGGCTTACATCTTTGGACAGGACGGTGCAAAGGGCGTAGCACTTGACATGGGCACAGAGGTGTTAGGTGAGTTTTAATAGGGACCTTAAGCAAGGACAACGGCTAGGACAACGTGATCGAAAGAGGTTTTCGCGTGTGGCGATCAATAATAATTTTAATTGAAATGGAATAAGCAAAACATAGAGACAGATAAAAATAAACTAAGGACATTATTTCTACAGCAGCGAATGTAGTTAGTGGAGTTTACAGTGCAAACGTCCACATCCTCAATTGACCATGAAATTTGGAGTTTTCACATTGTGGTTTTACGTAAAACGGCTGAAATGCATCAGACAGAATACATTTCCACGTGCTGCTATTGAATTCTGAATCAAATCCATTGTTTTCTGCTGTCTGCATCCGCATGCCTTTCGTCGCTGCTTGGTCGCTAATATAAAGTGGCGGCAGACGGGGAGGGGCAGAGGGGGTGCTTGCCCCACACGTTTAAAGTGGTTGGACAGCACCCCCCCCCCCCCCAATTTTCTGAGTGGTTTTTTTACATGTACCTAAATGGTTTAAAAAAAGTGTTAATTTGATCATTTAAAGTGAACCCAGGATAATAAGGGAGGATTTCCTGATTAATGAGGTGTAATTATGGTTTAAATGGTTCAACTGAAAGGCCATAGCAGGGATTCACATGACTACTGGGTGCTCAATTTCAGGAGATGTTCCTCTAGACTTAGATATCAGGCAGACATCAGATGAGGGGAATCCTATTGTTGTGCTCCATCCAGAAAGCTTACAGGTAACTATTGCGACAAACATGTAATCTTCTACTGCTGGGATTTTAGCCCCCTTTCCAGCGTTATACTTACAGACCCTTTCCCCATCAGCCTTTCAAAATCTAATCATTCCCCAATACCAACCAGCAGTCTGCATATTTTATCTGGGGCTTTGAGCCTAAGCCCTCATATTGACAGCTATCAAATGATTGTATCACAGTAAGATTTTAATGGCAGGGAAAAAAACTACAAATCTCAGAACTCTCCTGCTAGAATGTTGCTTCCCATAAAAAAAATCAAAATAAAATAATTGTATTGCAGTCAGATTTTGGTGGCAGTTGTTAAGCTACAAAGAATTCTGGAAATGCCCTGTCAGGGTGGTTTTCCCAATAAAGATGGGCCATTCCTTTTACCAAATTCAACACATATTATTCCTCTGAGAGTTGAAGTTTAGATGGGATTACTTTCTTCAGGCTAAAGCGTATCAAGACATTGCTGCCAAAGTTCTGGATAAACTGCCTCCGTACATTGAGCCATTCCCAAGCAGAGATCAAGCTGGGTAAAATGCAAGCAATGGCTATATGCTAGGAAAACGTACAGGTCACATGATCAATTATAAGCCAGGAAACCAGTCACATGATCAATCACTTGCCATGAAACTGGTGTCACATGACCATGCATAAGCCAGGAAAAAGGACACATGATCAATCAAACAAGAAAAAGGTCACATGATCAAAGCCAGGAAAAGGTCACATGATCATGCATAAGCCAGGAAACGGAAGGTGTCACATGATCATGCATAAGCCAGGAAACGGAAGGTGTCACATGATCATGCATGAGGTCACATAGTCAATCATAATTAAAATCTACAAGCTTTTGTTATTTTATGTATTTATTGTCAAAACAACACTACAGTTTTTATGAATAGCTTTTAAATGCTTTGTTTGTATACTATTTGTACAATTATACATAGGAGAGAATTATAAATAAATGAGGGCAGAGTTGTACAAATAGAGTGCAGCCATAATTCTCTTTTTGTCTAAAATGAAAACAAAAAAAATGGTCTATGGTATGCTACTTATAAAAAACATATTTTACATTGTATAGTCTGAAAGAGATAGTATAGAGGTTTGGTAGTGAGGAGGTAAAAATTGGAATGCTGATTCAATTCCCCTAATATACAACTATTCCCAGGCATTTATGCCTTGTTTGGCAACATGTCTCTTTGGAAAAACTTGTCATTAGAAAGATCCCCATCTTGTTAATGGATTCTACTTTGGTTTTGTCTCAGTGTCTGTCACTGTCCTTATGAATATAGCATCTGGTGGATGACTGTAAAACAACAAATGCATATTAAGTTAAAAGTGGACATAGATTGGGATGAGCATACTATTTTTACAGCAAATGAAAGTTCAAAGACCAAAAGGTGCTTATGGTCTCGCACATGCACTGAGCAAAAAAAAAATAAATTTTGGGACCGGTCTGCAAATTATACATAAGACACTTATGTACTCTGTCATTCATTATATTTTGAATGTGTGTATATTTAAATAAGGGCATCTGAGTTTTTAGGCAACCACACATTAGATATACATGCCTAACAAATCAGTTGCCTAACATCTGGTAACCTACAGAGCTGTAGCAGACCTCGAAATATTAAGGGGGGGCACAGTACAGAAACATCAAGAAAGTTGGGGGGGGGGGGCATGTGCCCGAATGCCCCTCCCCCTGCTACGGCCCTGACCTATATATACATCATAGCAAGGGTGGTGCAATAAACATACTCATTATACTTACTCTTTCTCATCCTCCTCATACATGTAAGATGAAGCAATTGCAAGCTGGCTTCCATCATGGCTGAAGGCAAGGGAAGCTATACTTGTGGGGTACCTGTGGAACTAGAAACACAGGAAGCCCAAAATCAATAAACTTTTATTACAGAGAAGTAAATTACAAACAAACTTGCACAGAGCACAAAAAGTCTGAAAATTTGGGGAAATGTAAAATGCTTTTTTTGACTTTTAGAGGCCAATGTAATAGAACAAAAATCTAAAAATATAACTGACCAAACTACGTGTGCGCTGCACTAAGGCATACACATTCTTGTAGCAGGAATGGCCTATTGACAATTCTCTAATAACACAGTTTGTAAAAAGATGCTCAGTCTAATAATTTCTAGGGACGCACAAGATTCCATACCTGACACAATCTCTTTTTGTTAAAGCCATCCCAGATGTTAACAAAGCCATCAGAACCTCCTGTGGCAAACGTGTTATGCCTGGAATAGCAAATATCCATGGACTATTAATGGAGACTAATACATTAATAAACACCCCATATTTACTTTACAGTATGTACATAAAGTACAATATGTACATGTGGCTTTTGTATGAAAGTATTTTCGGCATTATTGATAGTTCTCCATGCATGAAAAATTCAAAAGAACAAAATAAAGTAGCCAACGAACAATAGCCAATATTCCTGCATACGAAAGGAAAACAACATGCACCGATCTTGTAGTACAATCAGCATTTACACGCAAAATCTGTTCATGCAATACACTTAAAATACATGCAAAATAGGGTACATGATATCAGGAAATACATATTAACTGGGTACAGATAGCAATAGCGTTAACAGGCTATATAATACTTACATATTATGGAATGCAATAGCATTCACTGGGTATATTTGTTCAATCTCTTTGTCCTTGGTGCGATGACACTTGAATGCAAATTTCTTTTTCTGCACTTCAGGACTAGGATCAAAGTACTCCACAGCAACCCGCCCTTCAATTGAGCTCAGTACGTAACCTTGGGATTTAAAGATAGGATAACACCTTTATAATGTGATAAGCAGGGGTACTAGTCAACAATGAATTTATAGTAATAATATTCAAATTAGATAAAACTCGAAATCAAGTGTTGAGCATATTGAGTAAAACAAGCATACTACATACCTTGTTGGTTGGGAAAACATCTTATACATCGTGTCTGGTATTTCAGACTTGACTCTCGCCTCTGCTGCACATACCCCTGCAGAAAAATAAACAATATTTTTCAGTTTTAGACAGTAAAAAGTCATTTTAAATAATTGAGATAGGACAGGCACTCTGATTGGTGGGATTGGTCACTTTTATTACACGATGAAGGCAGTTTTTCAAACTGTTTTCTGGGCGTGCGCGACGTGCACTGAAATGCGCGAGCGCTGTTGTTAAGTTTTTTGTCTTTTGTGTAGGATTAGAAAAAAAATTATAAAAGAAATAAAACATCCTTTTTGTGCCTTCATTGAGTAGATGTGAAGCACTCGAACTGCTGTCTCTTGCTCCACTGATCTGCTCTTGAATTCATCCAAAACAAAAACACCTCGGTTTTCAAAACTCAATGAAGCCATGCAAAGTATTTTTTTTAATTTTTTACAGTACTTTTGAACAGGCTATAGCACTGGAAATAACGTGACAATAGACAGGCACTAGCATTGAATCTGAGACAATACTAGTCATTCAACTCTTTCTTACCATATTGCGGAGATCCCAGACCATGACTTTTCTACCAGCCTGAAAATAGACATGAGATGTTAGGAAGCTCCTAGAAACCTTTCGGAGCTTTCATGGTGTAAACAGTTTTGCAAATAACGATAATGGTATGTATGGTAACCATCACTTACAGTTCCCACAACTAATCGTTCGCCAGCCAAAGCTAATGTGTACACCTATAAAACACAAATCTCCCTTGAGATTACAATTGCCATACATAACAAACACTATAATGCTATTAAGAAAATAATCATTGTTACTTGAACAATCAGCACCCCCATTTGAGCCCAAAATCTCGTCAACAAGGGAATTAGTCGGGTAGGTTGTTGTTGGTATCTAGTTTGTTATTAGTAACTACTTTTCGTTTTTTTTTTGGTAGGGACCCAGTTTAAACCACACACAATTGACCCACCTGATGTTAATGAGCTAATGGCAAGTGTAAAATGGCTTTCGGCAGTAAAAAAAACTGTTAGATATTATATAATGGTGATGATCTGTTAGATATTATATAATGGTGATGATCTGTTAGATATTATATAATGGTGATGATCTGTTAGATATTATATAATGGTGATGATCTGTTAGATATTATATAATGGTGATGATCTGTTAGATATTATATAATGGTGATGATCTGTTAGATATTATATAATGGTGATGATCTGTTAGATATTATATAATGGTGATGATCTGTTAGATATTATATAATGGTGATGATCTGTTAGATATTATATAATGGTGATGATCTGTTAGATATTATATAATGGTGATGATCTGTTAGATATTATATAATGGTGATGATCTGTTAGATATTATATAATGGTGATGATCTGTTAGATATTATATAATGGTGATGATCTGTTAGATATTATATAATGGTGATGATCTGTTAGATATTATATAATGGTGATGATCTGTTAGATATTATATAATGGTGATGATCTGTTAGATATTATATAATGGTGATGATCTGTTAGATATTATATAATGGTGATGATCTGTTAGATATTATATAATGGTGATGATCTGTTAGATATTATATAATGGTGATGATCTGTTAGATATTATATAATGGTGATGATCTGTTAGATATTATATAATGGTGATGATCTGTTAGATATTATATAATGGTGATGATCTGTTAGATATTATATAATGGTGATGATCTGTTAGATATTATATAATGGTGATGATCTGTTAGATATTATATAATGGTGATGATCTGTTAGATATTATATAATGGTGATGATCTGTTAGATATTATATAATGGTAATGATCTGTTAGATATTATATAATGGTGATGATCTGTTAGATATTATATAATGGTGATGATCTGTTAGATATTATATAATGGTGATGATCTGTTAGATATTATATAATGGTGATGATCTGTTAGATATTATATAATGGTGATGATCTGTTAGATATTATATAATGGTGATGATCTGTTAGATATTATATAATGGTGATGATCTGTTAGATATTATATAATGGTGATGATCTGTTAGATATTATATAATGGTGATGATCTGTTAGATATTATATAATGGTGATGATCTGTTAGATATTATATAATGGTGATGATCTGTTAGATATTATATGATGGTGATGATCTGTTAGATATTATATAATGGTGATGATTTGTTAGTGTCATCTAGAACAAAACATTTCAAAATCTCTTGTGGCACTGACCCTTGGGGCACCGACAGATTTAGGTTAATTCACACCCTAAACCTCATAAAGAATACATGTGGTCATTATCTAACCCTCGCTAACGACATAGCAAATACTCGAACTGTACGATAGGATGAGCTTGATTAATCAAGTTGGATACCGACCTTTGCTGGCTGTTTGTAAGTGCCGGTGCATTGTTTCTGACGAGGGTCCCATAGCTTAATTGAACTATCCCAGCTACCAGACACAATCAGACCTGAAATAACAAAGATTAATGAAACTGCCCAAGCTATGTACATAATAAAACTACAGTATCAGAAATATCAAAGAAATAATGAAGAAAATGTATATCTACATCCAATCATGTGGTCTACCTACTGACTGACAGATATGAATTGTGTGTTATCCGTGTTAAGGCTGATTAAAACAGCATGATTGAGTTCTATGTAACCTGCCTTCAATATGTCTTAGCCTGAATTACACAGTTTAACTTTCATAGCTCAACATTGTACCAGAGTTGTAGAGGTATTGGGGGCAAGTAGCATACGACTAAATCATGCTGTTTAGACTAGCCTTTAACCTTACCCAAGGGCTGGCAATAGTCGACACAGCGGATGGGATCATCATGTGAACCTATAGTCTGTACCTGGTTCTGATTCAAATCACACCTGCACAAAGAGAATAACCGGTATATACTCTAAGGGATACTAAGGTAATATCAGGGGCGGGGATAAATTTGATGAGAATTAGAATTTAGGGGGTGTACTGTAGAAAATTGTGGATATTTTTTAAGGCTTCTCTTTTTTTTTTTTTTTTTTTTTTTGGGGGGGGGGGGGGGGTTCTCTTCTGTTTAAGATATGAAGTTCTGGGCTTTGTCCGGCCCCCCATATTGTTTGTGGCCAAGTTCCCTCCCCTCTCCTGGCAAATGCCCTTACTATGATCTCGGCAAAGTAACAAAACTTATACTAACATCTTTAGATTATTGTCTAATCCTCCGCTAAAGGCATGTACAGCATCTTGGAAACAGCAGTCCAACACAGAGTATGAGTGGTTGTACTTGAGGCGCATGTCATCATTTTGCACATCATAGAGGCGAACAGACTAAAACATGAGCACCAAACAAAGTCCATAAAACAATAGAATTATAAAAAAATTGCTGGAATCAATCCTGATCACGGATTTGACAATCGTAGACAGTCTTGAAATAAAAAAAATGCATAGATATCTTATGATATGGACTATTCCTTATTATAGTAGGCCATTTCTGGTAATCAGATTTTGATTTACTTAACTTAAGATAGTTCTGATTTGTAAATGCCAGCTTCCTAGCGAGAGCTAGTATCAATTAGTTTCCCATTATGTACCAAGAAAATCTTTTATGCCTTGTTTTTCTAATCAATTATTATTTGGTTGGTAAAATCATCGACTAGTAGTCACATTACATCTAGCAAATCGACCGGCGGGACATCGATCGAATCTCTTCTTTCTTCGATCAGTTGACGTAAAGTCGAAATTAAACACTAAACAAACAAAGATAAAAGCCTGATTTCTGTTTTGTAACAAACTTACAGTATCCCAGGAAGATACTAGGAGAAAGCTTGATGAAGTAGGGCTGAATTTCACTGCAGAAATGCCGTCTTCGGGAGCTTGACCGAGTTTGAATTCGTTCGGACACTCACCCGCCATCTTGAAAATGTGCGCGCGCTAAACTAGACTTGGTCCTAGGCCCCTTTAAAATGACTTGCAAAGGCTAATGGGAAGAAAGTGATGTTGTTAGGCAAGGGCGCGAGGAACAGAGAAGAAGGAGAGAAAAGTGTTCCGACTATCGGCAGAGAGTTTTCCCTTCTAGCAGAAGCCTCTTTTCTCTGTATTTCGCTGGGCAGGCGTTCGCGAAGAAAAGAGACATGTCTTGGTGAAAAGTAAAGAGCCATGGGTTGAAACTTTGTTTGATCAAACCACAGGTAGCCCAGGCTCACGGTTTATTACAGAGTTTGTATTAGCGAACAAATCTCGTTGAAATAAATATGCTGATTTGAAAAGAAAACAGGAACTTGACTTTGCTGCTACTCAAACCCGCCATTATTTTCCATTTTACGCTGTTTTAGCCGATGAGAATTTTTCCCATCGCCTTCTGTAAATAAAATAGACAAGGTTGCAAACTCGACAACCGCCAAATTCCAAAGTGCTCAACAAATCCACCGATCCTTTCAAAATCCAGACTCGCACGGCAAAATAAACCTCGCAGAATCATAGCACACATATTTATCTTTCCAACCATACCGTTTAGTCGTCTATTCGTCCCCGTTTTGCCGTTTGAGCGGGGGAAATCTTTCTTTTGAATTTGAAAATATTCGTGATAGCAACGCTAGATGGGCCGTTCGTGGAGAAAAAAAACAATACACGCCATTCTAAATTCTACCTAAAATTTACCAGAAAAATTGGTAAAATTTTCAAGAGTCCAACTGTGCGATATTTACATTGAAGAAACTCGCCTGTTCAGATGTCTTGAAATTTATCCCACAAACAAGACAATAGTCGTATTAGCTGCGTGACGTTTTAGGTGATTAAAATTGAACAGTCTTTTTTTGAAGAGGAGAACTAACCGGAGTTTTATTCATAATTTGCGACAAAACCCATGCAAAGCTTATTGACAGCTTTCGCGCGATGGAACGGGTTTTGGCACGCTTTTAAAATCGAAGGGCGTGACAGCTGTCATGGGGTCGCTTAGAAACGCTCACGCATGCGCAACGAAAACAGTTTCGACCCATGGCAGAGGTCGATTATAACAAGTTGCAGTCAAAGCATTCAGAAGCTGAATGAGGGCGTGCCCCCTCATCTCGCATCCCCGTGAAGATTTCATAGCTCCCGCTTTTGGGTTTGAAATTGGTTTGTCTGTCATCCTCGATCTGTAATAGGACTTTAGTCGTCGCTTGGCACTGATCGACATAACAATATGTTTGGAACTTTAGACTACCATGATTTAATTTATAGTTTTTATCCTCATCATATATATAAAACTACTTACATAAAAAAAAATGAATAAACATTTGATTTTTCCCCTCGTTATGAAAATAAGTTCGTCAAATTTTTTTGCAGTGCTGTGACTGCAGGCCTATAGGCTGAGTACGCCCCTGCAGAGTTAAAATTGGCATACAAAAATATATTTATCGCTGTTTTTAAGCGTATTACTTAAAAACTCGATTCGATAATGCACCCCTCCTCCATCATGTTCTAATGTAAGTTTTTCAGTACTGCTTAAAATCCCGTTCAACCTGAGAACAAACTTAGTATCCACATAGAAATGAGAGACAACTGGACAAGCTTATATCGCCCCCAATAAACCCCCATAATTGAGCTTCTAGGGAAGAAAATAACATCACAGATTGATATATTTATATCCAAACTATATTTATTTCATGGATTAGAGCATGAAAATATAACTCTTTAGGTACACTCTTTTGCATAATAAGAACCTATTTTCTAAGAACGTCCAACCTGAGATTTCACCAAATTTCAAGAAAGTGCTAATAACATGTCGGGGCTGAGACCTCTTAGTATTGGGGCTTAGCACCTGGCCAAAGGGTATCTTTGTATTGTGATTTGCATAGACACAGAGTCGTCTTTCTAAAAGTTTCAGTTATTTATTATGTAGTTATTGTGTAAAACGTAACTAAGGGGAGTACATGCGGACTTTCGACGTTTGGTCTTTGTGGCCACGGTAGCGCGCGCCGCACTTTGTCTTGGTGGCCACGGAAGCACGCGTCACACTTTGTCTTTGTGGGCACGGTAGCGCGCGTCGCACTTTGTCATCTTGGTCGCCACGGTAGCCCGCGTCGCACTTTGTCTTGGTAGCCACGGTAGCGCGCGCCGAACTTTGTCTTGGTGGCCACGGTAGCGCGCGCCGCACTTTGTCATGGTGGCCATGATAGCGCGCGTCGCACTCTGTCTCGGTGGCCATGATAGCGCGCGCTGCACTTTGTAATGGTGGGCTCGATAGCGCGCATCGCACTTTGTCTTGTTGGCCACGGTAGCGCTCGTCGCACTTTGTCTTGGTGGCCATTGTAGCGCGCGCCGCACTCTGTCTCGGTGGCCATGGTAGCGCGCGTCGCACTTTGTATTGGTGGCCATGGTAGCGCGCGGCGCACTTTGTCTCGGTGGCTACGGTAGCGCGCGCCGCACTTTGTCCCGGTGGCCACGATAGCGTGCATCGCACTTTGTATTGTGAACACAGTAGCGCGCGTCGTACTTTGTCTCGGTGGCCACGGTAGCGCGCATCGCACTTTGTCTCGGTGGCCACGGTAGCGCGCGTCGCACTTTGTCTTGGTGGCCACGGTAGCGCGCATCGCACTTTGTCTCGGTGGCCACGGTAGCGCGCGTCGCACTTTGTCTTGGTGGCCACAGTAGCGCGCGTCGCACTTTGTCTTGGTTGCCATGGTAGCGCGCGCCGCACTCTGTCTCGGTGGCCATGGTAGCGCGCGTCGCACTTTGTATTGGTGGCCATGGTAGCGCGCGGCGCACTTTGTCTCGGTGGCTACGGTAGCGCGCGCCGCACTTTGTCCCGGTGGCCACGATAGCGTGCATCGCACTTTGTATTGTGAACACAGTAGCGCGCGTCGTACTTTGTCTCGGTGGCCACGGTAGCGCGCATCGCACTTTGTCTCGGTGGCCACGGTAGCGCGCGTCGCACTTTGTCTTGGTGGCCACGGTAGCGCGCATCGCACTTTGTCTCGGTGGCCACGGTAGCGCGCGTCGCACTTTGTCTTGGTGGCCACAGTAGCGCGCGTCGCACTTTGTCTTGGTTGCCATGGTAGCGCGCGCCGCACTCTGTCTCGGTGGCCATGGTAGCGCGCGTCGCACTTTGTATTGGTGGCCATGGTAGCGCGCGGCGCACTTTGTATCGGTGGCTACGGTAGCGCGCGCCGCACTTTGTCTCGGTGGCCACGATAGCGTGCATCGCACTTCGTATTATGAACACAGTAGCGCGCGTCGTACTTTGTCTCGGTGGCCACGGTAGCGCGCATCGCACTTTGTCTCGGTGGCCACGGTAGCGCGCGTCGCACTCTGTCTTGATGGCTACGGTAGCGCGCGCCGCACTCTGTCTTGATGGCTACGGTAGCGCGCGCCGCACTTTGTCTCGGTGGCCACGGTAGCGCGCGTCGCACTCTGTCTTGATGGCTACGGTAGCGCGCGCCGCACTTTGTCTTGGTGGCCACGGTAGCGCGCATCGCACTTTGTCTTGGTGGCCACGGTAGCGCGCGTCGCATTTTCTTTTGGTGGCCCAGCAGCGCGCTACGCACTTTGCCTTAGTGGCCACGGTAGCGCGGGTGTAGCCAGGTCAGTCAAATCATATAAGTACCCAGACTTTTTTATTACAATCTTATTGATACAATAACTACATATCTGTTCATTTACTGTAAATTAATTTTTCCTATTCTACATATAATAAATAATGTAGCAATTTTCAAAGACTTCTTGGGTTATCGGTATTTTATATAATGCTGTTTTTTTTCTTCTTTTCAGTAATAAATCAACAAAGAGGGAATAAAAAAGCTTCCATCCACTGGCTAGAAAGCTTTTTTTTATCCACAAACTGTCAAAAGGCAACACTGTTAATGCATTGTCAGCGTTTATCCTGTACTCATGTATTTTGTACATGAAGCTGAACAAATTCTCTTTGAGATTATTTTAAAAAGTCTTTTAGAAAAAACCTTGTAAAACCAAAGATGAGCAAAACAAATTTACGAATGCAAACCGACCCATCGCTAATGTCGAATACGCCCGTAAGCAAGCTAGGGAAGCTAGGTTTTGGAGCCCCTCTGAACCAAAAGATGTAAGCGAGTTCAAGTACATAAATAGATAATATAGAAAAATGTGCCCAGTGCGTGCTTGATAAAGAAGGCAAAGTATGTGCCGACCATGGAATCACATCTTGTAGAGATCTTTGAGTAAGTACGCAGCTGCTTTGTCTCCTATTATCTTTGCTCTACAAAGAAGTTCTTTTGTCTCTATTCTTCTCGTTCTTTGTGTCGAGGTGCGGATATTGTTCCTTTGCCCAATCAAATTGCAGCTTGTAAGAGCTGCGTACTGACCCAGATCTATTTTTGGTTTGACTAGTGAAAACACATATACATAACTTGAGTTTTTGACTAGGTGGTCCTTCCTTTCCCTTGTAAAATAAATGGAAACAAATTTTGGTCTATTGATGCCTATTATGCAGATGCATTTTGTTGTGATTTTGAAGTACCCTTTACAAGACCAGCTTATAAGAAAATGCATCGTTTAGATTAACAGCACTTTGAAAAAGAAAAACGGATGGATATTCCATCGTTGGTACAGACTTGGACCTTTAAACACTTGTCCTGCAAGATATTGTCCAGCTTTTACAGTAAAATATACTACAAAGTCTGTCTCCCTCTACCCCACCCCACTACGAATAGACCATATTGAAAGAGCAGCACACACAGCGCAGGACTTTTGCCTAATTTAGAAACACAACAAGGCTTACACAAATGTGCGATGGAGGGAAAACTGCGTGCCTAAGCGCGGCAATACTTTTGCGCATATTCCTCTTCCGCCATTGGGGGGTCGGAGCTGGTTTACAACAATTTTCAAACGCCTTGTAGCAATGAGGTAATGTGCTTATGTCAAGATAAAATAAGACTACAACCTGCAAAAGCCTCCTTTTCGCCATACAAATCCGTTGGAACCTCTGGAGAATGGCCCATTCAAGATGAAATTATGTCCCTTGATGCTCATTTCCCAGCCTATTTCAAATTCCTAACCAAATTTGTTACCAATAGTTCTGAGAGGACAGTTCTCGGCGTCAATGCATGAAACAAACGATACTTAATGGCAAACCGTAAACGGCGACTTGTTGCCATGGTGACGGTAGTGAGTTATTTTTCGTCTTGCATGTAGTACACCTTCACCCCTTCGCACGACTGGCACGAGTCGGACTCCACCGAGTGGAAATAGCTCTTGAGTCTTATCTCTTGCAGGGTTGGCTTCCGTTCGCGACTGGACTTTGTTCGCTCGTCTGTCGAGGCAAGAGAGAACACGGTAGGGTAGCTTGAGGGGAGGGGGGATAAGAGAGAGAGAAATGATGTACACCCTAGATTATCTCCTTAAATATACGAGCTATTGATGTTGTTAGAATAGCAATAGAAAGCTGTGTGACAACACACCATGCTAAATCATGTTATATAACACCCACAACCATGACTTGTTATATCATCCTATATTACGCTAACGCTAAGCAGCAACTGTTCAACACATACGTAACGAGTTTCGTGTTGTATCATGCATATAACACCATGTAAATATTGTACACATTAAGGAGTTTCCCCATGCTCACCATACTTTTCCACAGGAGATCGCAACTGTTCTATACAAAGCCCCTATTTCAAAATATGTCAGTGCAAATGGCAAATACCAATTATAGTCAAATGGCGTTCTGCTATCAAAAAATACCATTGAATTCCTCAATTTTAACTTGATGTAATGAAAAATGTGAACACTCCCTGCGATAAGATTAGTTATCATCTTTGTTCTTACAAATAATTACTGGTCCTAGAATTGCCTTTTTTCCATTCGTCAGTTGCGCTGACAGCGTTTATCGAAATAGGCGTATTACTGAACGAGTTTTCCCATATTGTATCATGCTATATCAAACTAAATCGCTCTTGTTCTACACATATACTGCACGGGCCTCAAATGATATACCCTGCAATTGTACTTTATACTCAGTCAAAGAATCGCCTGACTGGATCATACGCGCGGGAGAATGTGCAGTCATTGATGACTTAAAACAATGAGTGAGAAGAAAGACCTGCGCAGAGAGAAAGTACGTATATAAATGTATAAGAATAATTACACAAGGAAGTGTGATGTGTTAAAAGTGGGGTAGGGTAGACTGCGTAGCAAGAGCAAAGGACTGGGGTGAAAGAAAAGCTTGGAGGAACGCTAAAAACACATGTCTAACTAGCTGCATACGCCCTTCTTTGGTTTTCGTAAGCGGGCACTTTCCCCTCACAACCGCTCTTGCGCTTGCTACACAGTCTAGCAAATGTCAAAAAAGTTTCGATTAAAAGTCATTACAAGAAGTCATGCGAGCGAATGGGTGCTTTGGCGGATGTAGACCCAGTTAAAGGGTAGCGGACAAACTAGAAATGGGAAGTACAAAAATGTACCAGAATGGGTGCTCGCCCATGGGCGTGATTAACGCATGTGCCGAATGGTAATTTATAGTGAATGAACCAATCAGAAACTTACAGAAAGACATTTAGAAACTTTCAAGAGAAAGGTGCATCAGATCAGACCGTTAGCTGTGCTTGCCTGTGGGACACCAGAGAAAGATTACACGTGATAAAGCACGCAAAACACGTGATAAAGCTTACCAATCACGTGATAAAGCACGTCAAACGCGTGAGAAAGCACGCAAAAAACGTGATAAAGCACGCCAAACACGTGATAAAGCATGTCAATCACGTGTTAAAGCACACCAAACACGTGATAAAGCACGCCAAACACCTGAGTGTAAAGGACTACGGAAGAAATATCACAAGACCAAAAGACAGCGACAAGCGATGTGAAAAACGTAAGGAAAAAGTAGAACGTAAGTAGAACAAAGCTGTTTGGGGATTTAGTACAGTCATAAACTTAAGGCATGCGATTAATTTGTGTTTTCCTATGACCTTTCCAGCACAGATTTTTTAAGCTGTTTTACTGCGAATTTCAATATTATCATGGCATGCAGAGTGTCGCGTCGAGTAGACAGTCCGCCGCATCTAGACCATTTGGGTGCGAGCGAAGAAGATAAAGAGTCCAAGGGCACTGACCTTCGTGCGAAAGGCGCTAAGAAATTGTTTTCTAAGCAACTCCATTCGCTCAGAATGCCCTGAAAAGACCACAAGAAGGACACACAGAAGTTTAACACGAACGTGTAGATGCTTTTGTGCATGCGCTAATACCTCGTGCCAAGACACGGCGTCTTATAAGTCGAAGGAAAAGTACGCTGGCTTGACATTCTCTGGTTGTGCGGGCTCAGACGGCCATGAAGGGCACGTACCTAGAGCGGAGTCTGGTGACGAGCCTTCGTCCTCGTCGCTTCTGCTCATCTCTGCAGTTATAGGAGAGAGACTGGGTTACAGGGAACAGGAGAGAGACTGGGTTACAGGGAATAGGAGAGAGACTGGGTTACAGGGAATAGGAGAGAGGCTGGGTTACAGGGAATAGGAGAGAGACTGGGTTACAGGGAATAGGAGAGAGACTGGGTTACAGGGAATAGCAGAGAGGCTGGGTTACAGGGAATAGGAGAGAGACTGGGTTACAGGGAATAGGAGAGAGACTGGGTTACAGGGAATAGGAGAGAAACTTGGTTACAGGGAATGGCCAGGATTTGCTCTGGGAGGAGGTTCTAAGGCACCTATAAAACATTGCCTCGAAATGTGGGATAACACACTCAAAAATTATTTTCTCTATTTGCTGTAAAATAAATATGGATGATTCTTTTATATTTCTCTGTAAAACTTTGCCTTCCAGAATTAAAAAATGGTATAACCACGCGAAATCGACAGTAACCTTGTAATTAAACGACAACTTGATGTCATATCAAACATATTCTCCAAGGATAGTGTCCTTCGTTTGCATTGCCTTATATGGTCATTGATGCCCATAGTTAGAAGAGCTAAAGTTTTCCCGCTCCCCGATCTCCAGAAAATATGGTGAAAAATGCTGATTCCTGTCAATTTGGGACTCGCGGCAAGAATTTGCCAAAAAAAACCTGACAGCTTGGTCAAATTTTTATCTCTCTAATCTTGAAAAGCCCTTAGAGCCATGCCTTTCAGAGAGGGTTTGAAGGTCACCCAAATATTGATATGAATAAGACCAATGTCTATACTAACTTTTAATCAATAAACGAAAAAATGCAAATATTCGATCATCTCACCTGAGCCTTTCTCTGCATTCACGACAACAAGTTTTCTGATAACAGAAAATATAAGAAGAATGAGCAGATTGGAACACGCGTACACACATCTGGGATACTAAGGATCTGTTACCAAGGTAACGCAATAAAAATTAAGCACTCTAGGTATAATGATCTTTTATTTCTCGATGCTACATTAGTAATCCCATTCGTTCTTAGCATGATACAAAATATGAATCGGAATTCTTAGAATTTGGTCTGACCTTTCTTCTTCCTACTACTGAAATAATTATCCATTATTTAATAGTAATGGATAATTATTATTATTATTTTATTTTAGTATCATTTTTTAGCAAGAGGGGTAGTGATTGTCACTAAGCAAGAAAACGAATCGTCCGATCAACACATAAAAAATAACAAATAACATCAAAGCACCAATTTCTGTTCCTGAAATTGTCCATCGTGTAGGTTTGGTTCGTAATAAGTGCCAACTTCTTAGAAAATGCCAAGTTTATTACATACCTCCCTTGTCCCGGGGTCTTAATTTTTTCCACCGGAGACTCGGGGTCTTGGAATCGAGGGTTACTGACGGGGTACGAGATTTTTCTCTTCTTTTCCTCGTGGATTCTAAGAAAAAAGGGCAAGGGTTTTATGGGAAATGATCGGGAAAAATACACTGCAATTTGCCCTTTGACATTATAAACTTTGCCAAATAGTAGGGAATGCTTTAAAATTGTGGTAAGAGACGTTACATGTCCAAGGACAAAAATGAGTGCTTAAGTTTTACAGGACAAGACAACATAACAATTGTTAATACATGACCGCAATACACATGACGGGCAAGAGTTCTACGCTGATTTTTCTAATGAAATACGGGAACCTTGGTAACCAGGCCCGTAGCCAGGTTTTTGAGCGGTTCGTTTTTCCATTTCAGCGGACCATATTTCCGGTATACCTCTCCCCTCGCCTTATTACATTAGGCAATCAATACTTCAAATAAATTCAATCTTGCATTTAAAATATATTTTAAAGCACCCTATTAATAGGGTGCTTTTTAACATATAGCGATAGTAATCAAGATGATTATTAAAAAAAAGATTTTTATAGTCATTTTAAAGACATATTGATTTGCACGATAATCCAGCCAAACGTTAAATATTTTTTTGTTTGCTCTGAGCGGACCTTCAAGCCGAGCGGGGGGGGTTCTACCGAAACCCCCGAACCCCTCCTGGCTATAGGCCTGGTTATCACAGTGGTCCAAGTAGGGGAAGCCCCTCGTAAGCCATGCAAACACCCTCATCATCAGCCAACATTGCTGGCGAGACATTACATCACTCAACGTGTAGCGCAACTGTTGTGCAAAGTGCTGAGGATCTATGTATGCACGAAACTTTATGTAACTCTTTGTACCAACACCGCCCACAAACGCCCCATTAACTCTCACCTTTTTCGGTCAAGTTTAAGACGGTAGAATCCTCGCAGGAATGCGAGCACGATGACGAGAATAAGCGCGGTACCGACCGTGTACACCACAGCGTCATAGTTCCGCTTGCTCTCTTTCTTGTACGTCTCTTGCGCCGCGCTGATCCCTGTGTTACAACAAACCATGTCAGAGATGTAGCAGCCCTAACGTTACTGGCTAGATTACTTTACTATTCTATTGTATTTTACCACTGTCCTAGTGTTTTTCCTCATTGTTTTGTCTGAGGTGCATCAATCCAATTTGGTAAAATCTTCTGATAGTTGCTACACGACCTAACCATGTTGAGGTATCACGGATCGCGTGATAGTGAGTTTCAGTGGCAGTGTTTGAGAGCTGTATACGTATTTAGGTGCGGAAAATAGTTTGAGGGCTGAACATAGTGTTTGACATTCGTACATAATAATATGGTTGGTGCCGGACATTTGAGGTAGGAAATACTAGGTGTTATATATATATATATATATATATATATATATATATATAGTATTTTTAAGCTGAATGTAGTATTTGAAAGTATAGTGCTCTAGGACCGAATAAATAGCTCGTATTGACCATGTTCGTGTTCGTGAACTTTTGGACCCGATATTTTTTCCATCGTTTTTTGGCCCAAGATCGAAGCTATACGTTCCCCTACGGCCCACAACACATAGCGTTGTTTCTGAGTGAACTGACCTGTGAAGAAGGCGTCGGAGAAGTCACTGTCCTTGTATGACATGTCTCTGAAGGGCCCGCTGCTCTTAAGGTGCACGCGTAACTGAAACCTGTCAAAACGAGGATGCATGAGCGAATGCTACGTCGCAAAGATCCCGGTCGGGATCTTCATCGTTACCAAATAGCACAGCTTATTGTGGTAAAGAAAATAAATGTGTAAAATCTCGTGATTTCCTCTGTACTTTCTGCCGGCGGAGGCCTTTGAATATTGTCACGTGCTAAGCACGTGACCCCACCTGTACTTAGCACCGGCTGAGAGTGGGCCGTTGCATATCGTCACGTGTTGAGCACGTGAACTCACCTGTACTTAGCATCGGCTGAGAGTGGGCCGTTGCATATCGTCACGTGTTGAGCACGTGACCCCACCTGTACTTAGCACCGGCTGAGAGTGGGCCGTTGCATATCGTCACGTGTTGAGCACGTGGACTCACCTGTACTTAGCACCGGCTGAGAGTGGGCCGTTGCATATCGTCACGTGTTGAGCACGTGAACTCACCTGTACTTAGCATCGGCTGAGAGTGGGCCGTTGCATATCGTCACGTGTTGAGCACGTGACCCCACCTGTACTTAGCACCGGCTGAGAGTGGGCCGTTGCATATCGTCACGTGTTGAGCACGTGAACTCACCTGTACTTAGCACCGGCTGAGAGTGGGCCGTTGCATATCGTCACGTGTTGAGCACGTGAACTCACCTGTACTTAGCATCGGCTGAGAGTGGGCCGTTGCATATCGTCACGTGTTGGGCACGTGAAATCACCTGTACTTAGCACCGGCTGAGAGTGGGCCGTTGCATATCGTCACGTGTTGAGCACGTGAACTCACCTGTACTTAGCACCGGCTGAGAGTGGGCCGTTGCATATCGTCACGTGTTGAGCACGTGAACTCACCTGTACTTAGCATCGGCTGAGAGTGGGCCGTTGCATATCGTCACGTGTTGAGCACGTGAACTCACCTGTACTTAGCACCGGCTGAGAGTGGGCCGTTGCATATCGTCACGTGTTGAGCACGTGAACTCACCTGTACTTAGCACCGGCTGAGAGTGGGCCGTTGCATATCGTCTTGGCTCTACTCTTGTCGTCACAATTCTTCTCGTTACCGATAATGACCTCAAGCATGGACTTGGACATGATCTCCAGCGAGTTCTCGACTTCCAGGGACACGTACCTAGAATGATACCTGGACATCACTAACTGGGGATTGTCACTGGCGCAAGCAGGATTACCACTTAGATGAGACCGACCCTCAATAGAACAATAGACCAAGAAACACCTTTCAATTGGCAAACCTGGGTATCATCAACAAGGACTGTCACTGACACTGATTGTGTCACCCTTAGTGAGACCCTTACTAAAGAGAACACAAAACTAGCAAACCTGGATATCGCTAACTATTACTTTGAGAGGCGTAGTAACATCAAAGCTACGCTAGGCCTAGGGGTTAATAAAGAAGATTAGTCATCTTAGTCAGGGACCTCAAAGCCCATCGGCTCTTTGTTATATTGCCTAGTCCAAACGGTTGTTCGGGGAGACTTGTTATCATCGGCTAATCCGAGCGGTTGATCGGAAGGAATTTTTGTCCACTGATCTTTCAGAACTGGTACTTACCGGTGCATGTATTGATTCTCCTTCTGGATGAAGTGCACGAGGAACCAGGTCAGCGGAGGCCTCTTCGTATACATCTCGACTGCGAACAAGCAAAGATCGCTTTAGAAAAAAGAACGGGAAAAAATGGTATGTCAGTATGGATCTCTTCGTTTACATCTCTTGAGGGGCAACTTTGTAATGCCATAGAGGGTCTGGTGGTCACTAGGGGAGAGGGGGACGATAACAGTACAAGCTCTTGGTACAGGAAATAGGGTTGGACAGCTCGGTGGTTATCAGGGAGGTGAGGGTCTTGGTTGGGATATGGCTATTCACAGCTATCAAGCTATTCATGAATACGCCAGGTCAAAAGAGAGGGGAGGGGAGGGAATGGGGGTGGGTGCCCACTGCTATAGTGCTATTTTATTCAGGTTCGACAGAGCAAAAAAATGCCATGAAATGTTCCAATTATTAATATACAAGCTCAAGATTCTGCATACAAGGAGTTCCTTTGACCAAAAGCTCAATTCCAAATTTTAAAGAAATTTAGAAGATATGAAATTTAGATATTAGCGAGCAAAGTTGGCTTAATTTCTGATCAGAGCCCGGCTTCTCTCTACAAACGAGGAGAATTTATACTTTGAACATTTGAAAATTGCACTTCAAGCCTCATATCTCGAAGACGAATAAATTAGAAAAAAAACACTTTTTGATATGTTGGTTAACATGACATAAGAAACCTGTATGCAAAAATTCAAACTTACCGAAGTTAACCAGACCTTATTTTGGGAAAACTTGCCATTTTTTTGGTCTGTCCTCAGGTTCCAGAAAGCCAAAGATCTTGTTGCCGGTTATCAAGAGAAGGGGTAAGGGGCGTGGTTGGGGGTATAGAAATAGCGGGTAGGGGGTACTCAAGCTATTGTTGTCATCACATTCCTTTTTATTATTTAAGTTCCTGATTCAGGAAGTATTGTGATCTCGAGGTTAGAGGTGGGTTGTAGAGTGAGTAGAGGCGTGGTTGGGCATGGGGGAGGGAGTACTCACAGCTGTAGTGGTTAACATATTCCTGTGGTATTAAATTCTTGATTCATGAAGTATTGTGAACTCGAGGTAATCAGAAAGGGGGTGAGGCGTGGTAGGGCATTGGGGAGGGGGTACTCACAGCTGTCGTGGTTGACATATTCCTGTACTATAACGCCAAAGGTCTTGATATTGTTGATGTCCATGTACTTGAGGTTGAACTGCAGTCTCATCGTGGTCTCACTCGTCTCGACTAGCGTCATGTGGAGGCTGATAGGATGGAAGATCAGCACCTAGACGAAGAGGGGACACGTGATCAGATAAATAGCTAATCTAGGATGAGACAGAGTCTTGTGGAAGCTGATGGAATGGAAGATCAGTACCAGAACAGCAATAGGAAATGTTTGAGAAGACATAAGCGTTTGGCAAAGGCAGGATGTAATAAAGTCGCGTGAAGGCTGGATAGCTAGAAGCTCAGTATCTCGCATGAGCGTGATCACGATTGCGTGGTACATGTCAGTGAGTGACATATACGCCAGCCTGATCTGATCTATAATGATGTACCAGGCTACACGTAAAAGAACGTTAAAAGTGTATGAGTGCTTGACATGTGTACGAGTATATGGCATGTGTACAAGGTCGTAGCATTTGCTCTAGCGCGTGGCACGTGTACATGATAAAGGGTGTCACGTGAGTGTCACACTACCTGTACTAGTGCGTCTTTTTCACTCTTCATTGGTGGAGAACCTTGGTCGGCGACTGAGATGGTCAAGTTGAACAGACGTAGAGTTTGACGCTGAAGCATGCGTGACGTCTTTACCACGCCCGTCCTGAAAACAAGAGACAGAACCTTTAGCCACGAGTTCGGGAGAAAAGATGGCATTTCTTTCAAGGGTGTGGTTACGGTAAGAGGTGATGGGGAGATTCAACTATTGAGATCTGAGATCATTGCTCTTTTAGACAATTTTTTTTTAGAAAATTGGGAGATCTGACTTGATCTGGTTAAGTCTGAGTTTTCGTCAATTTAAGCAGTAGACTAGGATTTGCTTTACCCTCTCCAATTGTTTTCACATCTGCTCTTTTTATGCCCCATCTCGAAATGTAACCGTTGCCCTACATAACCAACTACTCCCTTTCTTTAAACACCTACAGTGCTGCGCGCGATCTCATTGGTAGGTTACCGTACTACGCGCGAGCTCATTGGTTGATTACCGTACTACGCGCGATTTCATTGGTTGATTACCGTACGGACGACCCAGAAACAACACAACACTTGGGATGTATTTTTCCCGCAAAACGGTGTATGATAAAAATGTTATTGTCCTTGTTTGCCTGGGAGGTACGGGAATTTATGAAGTCTCAAATTTTTTAATGTTTTATTACCCGCGAGTAAGAGCTGTTTAGTATCTCCCTTTTTACCCTATGTGCTATGGTACTTATACCTGCAGCTTACCTGGAGTCGATGGCGAAGAAGTTTCCCTCGTTACCGCCTGATATCCAGTAAGACAGCCTGCCGTTTTGTCCCGAATCCGCGTCTTTCGCCATGACGGTGTCTACGGCGTAGTAGAGCGGCGGCTCTTTCAAGAAGACTCGTGAGTACCTGTACTGATAGAACTCAGGTCTGTTGTCATTCACGTCCTGAACAAGGATCCGCACCAGAACCGTATCCACAGGCGAGGCAGTGCGCACATCTGGACACAGAAATAATTAAGTGTAAGCAAGGTTTATACGAGTGCCGTGTCCACAGGCGAAGAAGTGCGCAAGTCTGGACAAAGAAATAATAAAGTGTAAGCTAGGTTTATACGAGTGCCGTGCCCACAGGCGAAGAATGCGCACGTTTGGACACAGAAATAATAGTGTAAGCTAGGATTGCACGTGTGCCGTGAACACAGGCGAAGAATGCGCACGTTTGGACTAGGATTGCACGTGTGCCGTGCACACAGGCGAAGAATGCGCACGTTTGGACACTCAAGTCAAGTGTCCACAGGCGAAAAAATGCGCACGTCGGGTTACCGTGCCCGATATATTGTGGGCTACGATACTAAGAAATAGTCCCAACGAGCTGTAACCGTGCCAAATAAACAGTGGCTCCTGCTGATACTAGAAATAGTCCCCACGACAGTACCAGTACCCGTTATACAGAGGTTCCGAATACTTAGACATAATCTACACGAGTTGACTTTCTTGCATTAAAGAGGGATTCGCAACCTACCCAGTACCCCTTATAAAGATGTTTCTTATACTTAGATATAGTCTGCACGAGGTGAATGTGCCCGCATTACAAAGGGATTCGCAACCTACCCAGTAACCGTTATAAAGAGGTTTCTAATACTTAGACATAGTCTAAACGAGGTGACTGTGCCCGCATTACAGAGGGATTCGCAACCTACCAATAGCCCCCACAAGGAACACGTATCTCTTGGTCTTCTCATAATCCAGCTTCTTGTTTAGTCTGATGGCGCCCGTCTGGGAATTCACTCCAAAGTGCAGGTCAACATCGCCCTCTTTATCGCCACCGGAAATATGACTCAGAAAATAACTAATGCTTCCCTCGTACTTCCTCTCATTCCGCGCCCGCACGCGCAATATCTCCGTGTACAGCGGCGTGCTCTCATTGACGGTGGCCAGGTAGATGGGTACTGGGAATGTCGGCCGCTTTGTCGGCCCCGAATCATGACGTTGCACCTTGATGAACACGTGAACGGGGTCAGAGGTCATGGCCGGCTCGCCCTGGTCCTTCGCGGTCAAAGTCAGGTTATAGAAGTAGTAGTGTTTTCCTCGTAAAGACTTATGAAGCCTGAGCTCCCCCGTGCTGGTATCCAAGGCGAACGTATCGTTCGTGTTTCCGGTCTCGATGGCGTAGTTAAGCCGCGCGTTTTCGCCTGAGTCCGCGTCGTTGGCAGTGACTCGTAGGATGGTCGCGTCGACTGTTGTGTTCTCGCTGATGACCTTGTTGTAGACGGGGAGAACAAAGCGCGGCTTGTTGTCATTCAGGTCGTCGACTCTGATGATAACGAGCGCTTTGTCTGGAGAAACAAAGGATAACTTGAGAAAAAGGGCTTTTAATAAGATTCGCCAGTGATCGAAGGCTTTGGCTTAGATTAAAGTATAAGAGAAACAACGTTGGACTAACGCAGTCCTACGTATTCTGCCATGTAGTCAAGGCCTGGATTCTCTGTGCGCTCGACGGGAAAGTCAGAATGTCGAGCGCAAAGACAGTCCACGTCTAGGAGGTCTGGACTATGTGCGATGTGACAATACGGGACTTGCGCTAAGAGATCACATGACTGTTTGGGTGGAAAACTGGCGCGCGCTCAGGCCAAATAACAGCAACAAAAAGCAACTTTTTCAGTGCTTACGAAAAAAGCCAGAATGCTTTTTTTAAGGCTTAAGTTTTAATTAAAGTTTTTTTTTCATCGTTCTCTGGTAAGGCGAGCGCAGTCATTTCTTTTTTTTTTTTTTGTTCGATTATTTTGTTTTGAATTTGCCACCCAGAAAGGTCGCATGATATCTTAGCGCAAGTCCCCTATTCAATTATTATATCGTGTGATCATTTGATTGTGTGACAATTCCGTATTGTGTGAGCATTCCGTATTGCGTGACCATTAATTGTGTGACCATTCCGTATTGTGTGAACATCTGTGTTGTGTGAGTATTTGGTGACCGCGTTGTGTGACTTCAAATCAATCCATAGATAGCCATTCTATCATATCCTGTGACCGTACTGTGACAATATCGTGTCTGAAACGAACTGTAACCTGTTTGACACAAACATCCGTCTGCCTTACCTATCTCCTTCCTGTTTCTGGCCACGAGATTAAGTCTGTGAATGTAATAGAGAAAACGCATGTAACAGCACTTAATAATAAATATGATGCAATTCGGTATACAATACAAAAACATATGCTGTTACTGATAATATGGTGCGATAAAAGGCGAAATCGAAGAAGTACTGGTGAAAGAAAAGACTACGGAACGATTCTACCTGTAATTCGACGATGTAACATGTACGCCTTAAATGTGCGTCCTTGTCATTATCATGTCCCATCGTGCCCATCATATCCCATCATGTCCCATCGTGCCCACCACTTCACCCCGACCCCCCTTTCCCCCTCCCTCGTCAAACTTCCCCTTTCACACTGTCGATATGCGTCCTCCTATTAATCCTGTCACAACGTGCCCACCGCTACATCCTCACCCCTCTCCCTTCCCTGCCACGCCCGTCCACCACCCCCCCCCCCCTTTTCTCACACCCGTCTTACCTATACTCCTTGGTCTTCTCATAGTCGATGTGAGTCCTTGTCGTAATTCTGCCTGTGTGTTTACCAATCTTAAAGCTCAACGCACCGTCGATATTCTCAATAGAGTAAACAATCTTCCGAGGGTTTCTCCGATTCCCCGAGCCTGCAACGGCTCTTACAGTAAGAATCTCAGAGCCCAGGATGATATTCTCTGGGATGGAAATCTCGTACACCGGTACATCGAACTTGAGATTCTCGACAGGCTCTATAACGATGCTAACCGTAGCAGGGCGTGGTGTTTCGAGGGGTGGTATCCCGCTATCTTGAGCTGT
Source organism: Nematostella vectensis (assembly GCF_932526225.1). Lineage (NCBI taxonomy): Eukaryota > Metazoa > Cnidaria > Anthozoa > Actiniaria > Edwardsiidae > Nematostella > Nematostella vectensis. The sequence goes on along the minus strand of NC_064041.1, from coordinate 10,890,223 downwards.
GATCTCTAACGTGCAATTCTCACCCCCATGCCGCGTCAATGGCTGCACATTCCTGATCACTCCATCGTCATCGATACCAAAGAAAGGACAGCTCTCGGTGAGAATCGAGTACCTTAACTTCCCTAAATTTCCGTAATCCGGGTCTGCGGCGAAAACCTTCGCTACCGATGTACCTACTTGCACGGCCTCCGATACCTTCACCTCGTAATTCCGCTTCAGAAAAGTCGGTCTCCTCTCGTTCACAGGGTGCACGGTAATCGTGACAGTGCCAACGTTCTTGAACTCGCCGTTAATCGCAACGACGATCACCGTAAAGTTCCTAGTCCTATCAATAGCGAAGCGTTCCTTAGTCTTCACTAGGACACCAGTCTTGGGCATTATACTGAACAACTGCTGATGGTTCAGCAGATGATACCTGATGTTTGCATTATCTCCTGTGTCTACGTCAATCGCATTAACTCTGAATATCTCCTGCCCTTCCGTAACGTTGGTGAATATCGTCGTGTGATATCCACTCGGTGGGAAAGTAGGCGCATTATCGTTCTCGTCGATAACGACTATCCGTATATGCGCGAGTCGGAATTTGTTCTCGTGGATGTTGAGAGCTTTGATAGTAAGGTTATACCCCGATGCGACCTCACGGTCGAGTTCACGCTGAAGGATCAGCGAGGCGCTGTTATTACGAGGGTAGTTGATAAGTTTGAAGATACTTTCCTCGTTACCTATTAACAAGTAACCAAACAAGTTAGTAAATATGTAAACAAATGAGTTAACAAACAAGTACACGGGTAAATAAGTAGGTAAACAAACACGTTAACAATTAATAAGTTATAAGTTAACAAACATGTAAGCAAATAAGCAAATAAACAAGTCAAGGTACTAGATAGGGTATTCGACTCAGACATTCCTGCTTTTATCTACTGAGCTTCTCTCTACGGAGACAGAGCAACACACGAATCGAAATCCAAAATGCCTGGGGCTGTTCCTTAGTGATTTGAACCAACGCCCAATGACGGTTCCTTTCACCTAAGGCTAGATCTTCTATCGACCAATTTACAACACATTTGTCGTCAAACGTTACCTTCCGCTATGGAGAATGTCACGGGGGCGTTCAGCCCTGCCTCCCTACTTTGCGTCTTTGCGTGAAGGTTGATAATGAACTGACCAATATCGTTATTCTCCTTAACGTAAATGGTGTGCGGGAACTTAGTGTAGTTTGGCGCTGCCTCTGGGGATGGAGTGAGAGACACGTTGTGGAGAAAGAAATAATTCATCATCATAACAATTACCATCACCGTCAATATCACCACCATAAGCATCATCATTACCATCACCAAAATAATCAACACCATCACCACCATTATTGCCGTCATCATACCACTACCACAACAACCATCATCATCACCATAACCATCATCATTATCACCACCATCATCATCATCATTATCAACACCATTATCATTATCACCACCATAATCATCACCATAACCATCATCATCATTATCAACACCATCATCATTATCATTATCACCACCATAATCATCATCATTATCACCACCACCATCATCATCATTATCAACAAAATCATCATTATCATTATCAACACCATCATCATCATCATCATCATCATCATTATTAACACCATTATCATTATCATCACCATCATCATAACTGTCGTCGTCATCGCCATCATCATCATCGCTACCATCATCACCATCATCTGCATCACTTACCAAAGTAGGTATAATGCGCTAACTGCACCTTCAGCAGATTAGGCCCGTCGTTGGCGACCGGTTCACAATACTTCTTTTCGAAACAACTGACCATAAAGCAGCTGTTCTCGATCAGAAAAGCCACGTGACCCGCCCTTCGGTTGCAGGATTCCCGGATGCACTGAGGCATGCTGGTCGTAGTGTGGATTGGAGTAAACACACCCGCGTTAATGCCATTGGCCAGCGACATGTTGTAGGAGACTGGGCCGGGCTGGCAGATGATCGTCGACTTAGGGTCATCTGAAACATACAGAAGTTTCTTAGAAATGGCGATTGGATTATATAGAAAAAGATGCTTCGGAGATCATTTCCAGGAAAGGGAATCTGCTTATCCTTCGACTTTGCTCGTTTGACATAACCAAAATTCAGGCAATCTGTTGGTTCTAATAAAGCATTTGAAGTTTACTTCGGCAATAGGAGGCACAGCGGTGTTTTAATTAATATGAACAGGACGCCTGGAGCTGATATTATAATAAAATTTAAATTTCATTTAAATATATATATATATTTTTTTTGGGGGGGCGTCATAAAAAAATCTCTAAACAAGACAATTTCACAGTCTTTTATCACACTATTCATGTAATTAACATATGCCCCGCCCACCCTCACGTCTGACTAAATACAAGCTGCTCCCCATCAATATCCGACATTATCTTATAACCTTGATCACTAAAGAATTCTTATAATCTGTTGCACTTTGCTGGTACGTATCTATTCAAGTCTGCTGTTTGTGCCAAAAGTGTGTACCATTCTACCAGCTATTTCGATTCCATTTGTTATACTCGGTTTGTCGTTACCACGCTAAATATATAAACTAAACTTTAACATATTTTTGTGTGACCATTAGTCGGTGATTAGGACATAACCAGGCACAAGTACCGCCCTAGCAGGGCGCTATTAGTGTAATAACGAAACAATAACGCACTTCACAATGCGGTAAGGATTGACAGTGGCCTTCAATTATTCCCTTAGGCCAACTTTAGCTGGATCCAAGGCCAACCCCAATAGGCTAATTACTTAGTACTCCTAAAGCATAATTACCTAGGTTAGACCGATAACAAAACGAAGAATAAGGCGCCTTCAAAAACGTAAGCGAAAGAAATAATGGTTCTTTGTAGAATTAGTTAAGGGGTTCTAAAGCAGAGTAGATAAGGGTAAAAAAAGGAATTTGGGTAGGGGTAAAGCACATTAGATTAATTAGATTAAGATAAAAGCGCCTTTAAAAATTTAAGCGAAAAAGATGGTCTCGGGAATAAAGGCTGAAATAAAGGCTTAATTAGTTAGGTAAAGCTGAATAAATTATTTAGCCTTTCCTAGCCCCCCGAAACCCTCTTTGTGAGAAAAGAAGAATTGTCCGTATGTTTTAATCAATTTTAAGTTCATTTTGCGTATTCCAAGCAACTAAAAAGCAACCAATAAGATTACTTGCCGGTGTGTCGCTACAGATGCATCTATACTGAAAACATTGACAGCCTCTGTCAGCCGCCATTTTGTCATCCAAGCAAAGTACTAAGTGTAAAAAAGCATCCATTTCCATCGGCGGATTTGAGGAAGCCAATGCGATATTTTCGATTGAATTTGGTAAATAAAGTATAACACTTTGTTTTTAGATAGTTATTTAGAGATTTCATCAAATAATGTGCCTTCATATATTCAATGAAAACAATAACAAAGGTGTAGCTGACAAGTGCTATTTAAATGAACATAGCAGCAGTACACGTTTGCCCAGGGGAGAGGGCGTGCGCGGAATACTAATCGATACCTTTCCGATAATAAATCGAGACTTTTCCAATGAAAAATCTGTAAAATACTGAATGGAGCGGTGGCGTGGCGTGTGTGTGTGTGTGTGTGTAGGGGGGGGGGGGGGGGATGAAGGCATACTTACTGATAAGCGAGCACTCCGTTAGAAGCAAAAGGGAGCAGAGAACGAAAATGGAGTTGATCAATTCTGATGGACGCAGCATTCTTGCCAGCTTCCTCCTAAAGTACAAAAAATATCACGAATGAATGGGTGTTAGCCTCAGTCCCTTCTCTGAAACCTCCAACTTTATAAATGATAAAGTTGCAATTTTAATAGCGCGCGATTTCCATAAGCTCGATAGAAATCCAAAATTAAATGGTTAGACCACTCTTTACTTTCCTTTAACCGTATATGGCATTCATCCATGAAGCATATACTATCTTAAAGCTGGATGCCCCTCCCCCCTCCCTATCATCGGCATTCATTCTTTCCTGGATTCTACGGCCTGCCTTAGGAGGCAACCAGTACTATTAAAAGCGTCCAGTACAAGTCATCATGTAAGATGTTACAATTCCTTCTTTTAGCGTTGTGGAAAATATTGAGCAACACCGTACTCTACGATAGAACTACAAAGAAGTCAAATAACCCTGGGGAGAGAGATCCTAGTGCTATTCAGGAATAATATAACACCAAAATCTACGATAGAACAGCAAGAAAAAAAAAAAAAACGGTCCGGTCGGGTGAACAGAGGTTAGTATAGTAAAACAACTTTCAAGTACGATTATAAATAAACTTCCATGATCGTATTTCGACAGTAAAAGGACTGCTGTCTAGTTTATTGCAAATAAAATTGTATTTTGTTAATCCCAGCTAATGATAGATTTACTGTACGCAATGCGTATTTTATAACACAACAAAACCGTGCACGTAACGTAACAAATCAGTACACGGAATTTAGTGAAACAGTACACGAAATATAGTGAAACAGTACACACAATACAGTGAAACAATTCCGAGCGCTCTTAATGACTTAATTGTCGCAATAGATCAACAAATACAAACTAGACGATAATCGTTTGACATTGAACTAATTACTTTAACACAATGTCTCGTTTACCTTATGACTCGAAGACGACAAGACTCCATTTTAAAAGCACAACAACTACTAAACATGAATATTACACTTTTTGAAGAAGCCAGGAGTAACAGAACGCTCACAGTGATAAAAATAACATTATTCAGAGATTTTGTTCCTTAGAATCAACTTTGTTTTTGTCAAAAAATTTAAAGCTGCTCCATTTCCTCTTTCAGGCGAGACTTGTAGAAAAGTAGAAGTGTATTTGAGTGGATTATCGGTACATTTCTAAGCAACATTTTCACGGGTGCTTTGACTTAACTCATCTTCTATTTAACACTCACAGTCAGTCAAAATACGACACAAAACAAGGACCAATCAGGTCGCCGTAAAAACGTCTTGGGTAGGCAAAGCCATTCTACAACAATACTTTGTTTTGTCAAGATATTCAATTAGGATTCCCTCACGTTGAGGTGAAAGTTCTAATCTTGAGGTTTCATAAAGAAACAAGAAGGTTAATTTGAGAGCACTATATGCCAGCGTAAAAAGGTTCAGAAAAGAAATACGTAATTTCAATTCCTTAGATTACAATTTGCTGCCATCCTTTGATACGGAATTCCTTAGAAATATCTATAACAAGATAACTGAAACCTGTGTGTGAAAACAATAAAAGATCACAGCGTAATGCAGAGTAACATAGAGGAGATTCCTTCACGGCACAAATTTCAAAATCAAAGCGCTCACGGCAATGTGAGTGATTAATATAAAATATAAAAGCCAGATATGGTATACAAGCCAGATATGAGGGGATTACGTCTGCATGATTACTTAACAGGCGACGGGTTTCTCTAGAGCGGCTGATTAAATTTTCATGGCCACAAGGACCATCGTACGACATCTCATTCAGAGAACGAGAACCGGTACTCTAAGTTTTAACACCAAAACCTTCCATTTGCTCTTAAAACTTGGGCTCTATATATTTATTTGAGCTCTATTTTACTCTGAATTATTTAATTTATATATATGGAAGATAAGTAATTGTGATATTAGATCTCCAGACATTTCGAGCTTTGATTTATTTTGGGCTCCAGCTCCGCCGAGAGAAGTATCAGTAAAAAGCCAAAATGTTAAATAATTAACGAAGATCTCGCGAAATGTATAATTTGTGCTTCATGTGACACAGAGACGCGTGGAAGATTAAAATAGAACAAGACGTGCAATAATATTTGTTTGAATTAAAAAAAATACAAACAACAAAAGCATAAAACGGAACAGAAGAAGACTATAAGAAATTTTTATTGTTATAGCTGCGTTAATTGTTTTCTTTTGTTAAATGCGGAAATGATATTCTAAAAACAAGGAAAAAGAAGTCGAAATAAAATATTTTGCAAAAACTTTCTCTTCTCCTTTTCAAATGCTTCAAATCTCAAAGCAGAATTTAAAAAATCAAAACCTTGCATATACATTTTGATCGAACGTACTTTGTAGATACCAGAAAAACTTCTGCCAAAATATCTTCGAAGCAAATGAGCAAATGAGAGGTAGATTTTTACTCTGTTATATGAAAAGACAAAAAAAGCACGCGCTCAAGCATTTTTTGGCGGGAAGATTATCATTGACCATAGAATGTGGTCACCCTGTGGTACGTCTGCCACGAACGACAACAAATGGCATCTGTGGCAAGATTTACAGGTGGTCACTGAGAAAGGCCCGCTGGGAAATTACCAAAAAGATACTAGAAAAAGCACGGAAAGTAATAATATTATCATAAACAGAACATGATAACTTCACAGGAAACTTGATGGAGAGAGCTTGTTATTTTTTCGTACAGAATTCTAAAGTTCTAATAAAAAACAAGGTTAACTTTTGTAATTTGTAATATGCCATCTTGTGGTTATTACACATGGCAATGTTAGCGTCTTGTTGAAAAAATACCGCGGGTACAATTATTTTTTTCTTCGTTTTTTAATTCTGCTTTTTTTAAATAACTGTAAATTGATTCGTGCACTGCCTACTAAGCTCCGCTTACTTAATAAGCGTACCCCAGCTGAACTTTAATACGGATAGCATACATTTAGTTAATTGCGTTCAATTTAAAATACTAACAAATAAAACGTTTTGAGTGTTGGCCTACGGCAAATTTTCTCAAAATGGGATTAAAAAATAAATAAAACAGTAGTCAATTTTTTACTTTTGAATTTTAAACACTGCATATAGCTGTGTAAAATCGAAGCGTTTGCAAAGCCTTAACTATCCAAGGTTAAAAGAATCTAGGGGATTCTATCACAAAATTAACATTAGTCTATCAATTTAGTTGAATTGTTCACAAAAGCTCTATGGCCAGATCTAAATTAACTATCAAGTACCGTTGCTAGCTCTGTTATCTTTGTATCGAAGACATATTTGATGATTGAATAGCTACACAACTTTAAGGTAAATATTGAACATCGAATTCACATATAAAATGCCATATGCATCTGTGAAATTTGAACTGAGAACCAATGATACAAAAGTATCAAACTAATAGAAATAATTTTTTTATTTTTCCTTATTATGATTCCTTGAAATCACTCGTTCGAAGCAAAAAATTGACTCTACTAAAATGGGTATTTTCTAGAAGCAGAAAAGAATAAAGAATAGAAAAATGGGAAATGTGTGGTTCATCCTCACAAGACAAGCGAAATACTAAGTTTATCGGTGAACTAGAATCATAGTGCAAAGACTACCGATAGCGGTGTTATTACAAAGGAAACAATTATCTTGTTCTCATAAACGCAAATTAATCCGTGAGTTCACGCGAGAAAAGGCGCAGCTTTCAGTTATTACACTCACCTTTTCCCGTATTAATAAACCTGGTATTTAGACGCAAGACCAAGGCAAACGTAAACTTTACAACATCTGCTGTTCACGCAATCAAGTCCACTCGCCACCTTTGCAAGAGAGTACTAACCAGAATATACCTAAAATTTCATTTTGGCGTCTATCCAAACCGCCCGATATAACATGATGCTCTCGCGTAATCCCGCAAAGTCCCGCTAGGGGAGATCCCCAGTATTACACCTTGACCCGCACAGGTGTCTTCTCGGTTCCGTTAGACCTGTTAACAGTTGAAAGCCATTTTGTAACGGTCAGATCATTTAGGGAAATTGTTTAGACCGGATGTTAATTCCATTTAAAGTCGGTTACCATGCGACGTTTGAAAGGTTTGGAAGGACATCAAGATTGCACGGCTCGACCAATCAGAGGGCTTGTACGGGAGGAAAGCCCACTGTCGCGACCACAGTGGGTAAACCGCATCAGATCGCAGAGATAATTGAATTTGTACAAATCCTTTTGTCTTCCTTATATAATAAAGTGTCTGACAGGAATCCAATACAGCTATCATAACCAGCACTTTAATAAAACTTAAGATACTTTTAAAATACTTATCAGCCTCGTTTAAAATATCTCCTGGATTTCGCTTGAAGACCTGAAAAAGTTTAAATCAACGGAAAATTGACGGCATGGGGTGGAGTTAAATACCATGGAATGCTCTGATTTGTGACTGACGAGTGCAACCGTTGTTAACAATGGATAGTTTTTAACAATACAATGGATAAACGTCAAAGCTTATTCAAAGGTTATGCTGCAATGACTTCTTTGTCACATTTTGGGATATCAATTTCATGGCTGTCATTAAAGTGCCTGTTTCTCGGTTGAGGCGAGCTCTTTGGCATATATTGGCTGATATTAATAAGAGCAACCGCCAAATTTTGGAATGGGTGATGAATTCGGTTTGTGGTCAGTAAATGTTATATACCAAGCAGGTAGTTCATATAATTTACATACAATTTCCAAATTATTTTTTTTAAATAAAAAGAATTCTTATCAGTAGTAAGCACACACACCAAAGAAATACTTGGTTTCAGAGAGTGCAGTTTATCAAATGTCACGTGCTGGCTTTATATCGATATTCACGTGATTAGGACCAATAGCAGTCATGTTACCGTAGCAAAAGCCGTCACGTAACTATTCAATAGCCGTCACGCTACTAACAAATACTAACAATGGCTGTCACGCAATAGCAGCAACTTTTCTGGACCCATGTTTCTCGGCACACAGCTCTAAGTTTAGGTAACTAGTTCGAATTTTGTTTTGAATTGCTTCTTAACTAAAAAAGTATCCCGGCCTTTAACTTTAAACTTGTTAAGTAGACCACGACCTATCATCCACTTACCAGCATGTAGCCCGTAGACATGAAGTGTGTAACATGTTTTTTAATTTAGCCACCTCGAAAATCATTGAAGCGCGCGCCCTTGTAGCAGAGACAAAAAAAATTCTCGGATACAGTAAAAACCCACATGTAAGAACCTAGTGATTTGAGGACCTAAGGTAGAAATTTAGGATTCTAGTACCCCAAAATATAAGAACCTTTTAAGCCAAAAAAAAATTGAAAAGGTTCTTATATGATTGATTACAATTGATGAAAAATTAAACAAAAGATGCAACAAATTTGCTAAACATTTTGCTCTTCCATAAAGATAAGATTACAGATATAACATATAGTAGGATGATATCTAAAAAGTGGCTGTGTATTCAGTCAAACTTCTGTAATTATGAATCCTACTGCTAGCAACTTGGAAAAAGAAATAAGAACCTATTTTGATTTAATTGTTAGTAAGTGCCCCAACCTTATAAGAACCTGTTTTGACAGACTTGAAAAAAAAAACTTGGTTCTTACACGCGGGTTTTGACTGTTGTTGTTGAGAATCATTTTCGTGTCGCGCTCTACATACTATTGTAGCGCACTACTTGTTTTTGATAGTGGCTAGACTAGGAAACCTTTACGAGACATGTCACACGCTACATGTCGAGCTCGACATGTCGCCTAGTTTAGTCAGGCCTTTAGGTTTCAACGAGTAAGTAAGATTTAGTCATCAACCTTAAAATCCCACACTTATTTCTGAATTTAAATAGGATGCTATAACTTTTCGCGTAACCTATAGCCCCCTATAGTTTTGGGCAGTGGTCACTCACGAGAGCTCATTTACGTGACCACCCCCAGTAACGACATTTTTTTTGTTTTGAAATCTCGTTCAAAATCACCTCTATTGTTAGGAAAGGGCGAGATATTTAGTTCACTTTTTGTACTACAAACGATGCAAATGTACAACCTTGTGTTAAAATTGACAAAATCTCAGACAAAAACTTATAGTAGATGTTTTTTTTTTACATGACATCAGTACAATTATACACCTTTTTCAATTAAAGAATGCCAACCACGCCGCCATTTTATGCTCCCGCTCAATGCCGAGTGACTCAAAGAATGTATGTCCATCGGCTAATTCAAAAGCGTAACCATGATATTTTCAAATATCGTCAATAACATATCAGACTTCATTCGCAGATTGCTATTTTGAATTTTCTCGCAAATAAATCGTTGTATTTTTAATGATAACAATAACAAAGGCGTGGGTGATTGAAATTCTTTAAGGTTGCACCCAAGAATCCATGTATCGTGACCCGCAGTGCTTCATGGGTATCAAATAAATAGGGAAAAAGTGTAAATAAAAACATACACAGGCTTAGAAAGCTTTAGCAATGTTGTTTATCTCTAATTGTTCACACGGCTTTCATGAACCAGGATGCAGCCATTTATATAATACCCATGGCCCACCGCGGGTCTCATCACAGGGATTCTCCGAGTACAACCATATTTGAAACAGGAGTATGACTGCATCTAAATATCCTAACAACTAGTCGCCCTTAGAGTGATATGAAAGACCTGCTATTTCTAAGCTTTGGCTGTTAGATACTAAAACAGAATCTGATTTTTAGTATATAGACTAATAGAGGTAATCCTTTTTTTTTACAAATTCTTTTAAATAGTTTGGAGAATAAATATAATGAATAAATAACACATGAATTCTGAATATAGGCCACACGAGGTCGAGGCTTACCAGATGTTACCAGAAGATTTTTTCGAAGCTTCAAGAGAAAAAACATTATTCGAAACCCCATTAAAGTTCCAATTGCCGCCATTTCGAAACCTGCTGTAATGGCACTTAAGGATTGCTGAACCGTCTAGCATATTAGTAGGGAGACTTCGCCTGGGGAATAAAGAAATCCCACGTCCTTCCACAAGTCAATAACATGATGAATTGAGCTTTGAAATGATTTATCTCTCATCCATCAAGTTGTTGTTAACTTGAGCTTATCAATAACGTAAATGGAGCAATCAAAACACGCACAAATTGGCAGAGTGACTTGCCCTGTATGTGTAAATTGAGAAGGCGACACTGTGGTTTCTTGGAATGGTGTTCTACTTTTGACTGATCAATAATGATTAGAAGTAAAGTTAACGAAACTCTCACGGAGAATTGATGTTTGTTCAACACAGCCGAAGTGAAACGCTGCGGTTCGCTAAGGAATACTTTCCAAGGCCCTTAGGCATTATGTGGCTTTCAATAGCACTGTATTATTAACGAGTTGGGAAAAGCTTTTTGAAAAAAAAATATTTTCAAAAGCACTCTTCAAAGCAAAACATTATTTCCGGAGACGATATGAAAATTAAGGCTATATATAATCTGTTTGCTTAAGATTTTTTTTTACCTCTATCTCTTTTTTATCTCTCTTTAAAGACATAAGAATTGAATAGATGTGGCATAGTGATAACGTAACGTTTTAGCTTTTTGGTGTATTCAAGCACTGTACAATTAAATACCTTTCTTTCAGGAAAAGGTACGAAAATTTAGACTTTAGGATAATTTGTTTGTTTTAGATGGTCTTATCTATCACATGATCTGTTCCAATAGATAAAGGAATTATATAGATGTGTCATAAAAAGGCAAAGGTAAGCAAATGGCGAACCACAGATGAAAATTTTATTATAGTTTGATACCTTCTTTAGAAAACCAACCGAAGATTATGGCGTGGTGCATCAGATATAAATTCATCTTTAAAAGAGTAAACACAGATATTTGTGCTTATATTATAAAATACTATAATCAAGCTTTACCATTTTATATTTCATTATTAAAGCAAATAACGAGTTTACAACTAGTACAAAAAAATCAAAATCTTGGAGAGCTTAGTGTCTTACGAATCGTACTGAACCGTTTTAGATGTTTTCTGCAATACCAATAAATAATGTAAGTCAAAAAGCATTTTTTTTTTCGATGAGTCCAACATCAATATGTTGCTAATATTGTACATCAGTCAGGTGCATATTCCACAAGTTCCTTGAGGAGCTGTTAACCTTTCGCTAGAACTCTTTAACTTATGTTGAACACTAGCTAGCGATGGAGAATCAAATCAACACAGGGTTGAAGGGGGAGGTTGTACATCTTCTGTGTAAGCGTTTCGTGTATTAGCCCCCTTCGTAGGAGCAAATTTATCTTCGGAGCTAGTGTGGTCTCTTGCTAAATCCACATTTCGTACTCAAAGGAAAATGACTTTTACTTTCACCATTGGCAGGATAATGTCACGATAGAAGAGCGAGTAACAGGAGGTGATGTAAGATATGTTTATATTTTAGCACCTGGAAATAAGACTGTTCTACCGCTAGAAAGATTCATATACTAAGTATATCTTTATTTCTTGTTCGGCATGAGATCAGAGTTTCTCACAGCGTGAGGGGCGCGAGTTTGACAATAAACTCCGATAACAACACCTCTCTTCGCCGCGATAACCAACACGACATGTACACAATCGACAGTTACTACAAGAAATCATCACGCAGACAATGCCATAATATTTTCAAAGCTCCTATGTTTTTCCGAAGACGGAACAAAAGATAACGCACGCACCTTTTCGATGACTCGGGATTAGCGATGTAGATAACCAATACACACGATCTTTAAACTTCCAGGCAATTTCGGGAACATTTCCGAGATTTGTAAATTCCGGGAGACATCCAAAAACTTTTTCCGTTTCACAATTGTCGCAGGCGTTTCGCAATCTCTCGGTAAGGTGTTCGAAATTTTATATTTAACCTCGACTGATCCTTACTTACAACGAAGAAATGGTACATCCACCACTCCCGGGGGAACGACTCTATGATGATGAGAGTTAGCAGCATTCTTGACAAACCAATTACAAGACGGATTGGTGTATACGTAAAAACAATTAACCTGAAGTCTATTTGTATAGAGGATTATAAAAACGGCTGACGGTGAAAACACACCAACTCGAGAACACTCTCAACGTTAATAGTTGAATTCGAATGTGGGAGCAGTGGTGAAAGATCAATCTCTAGGTAAATTTGTTTAGGTTTTCATCGAAAGTTGTAGCGTCTTGTAGGTATAAAGCAAAACAAACAATAGGTGCGAACTGTGCTATCTTGAGTGATAAAAACAATAAACAATAAACGAAGTGTTAGTCTAAGTGCCAACAATCCTCGCTTTACACTTGAAGCTTTATTTTAAGGGTACTTTATAAGTGCCAATGGCTGTTATCATAATTAAATCAAATTCTGACATCTATTGGAAATTAAGAGAAAGATGGACAGAAAATGTCCGAGTTAAGCCCACCTACTGCGATTCTTCGGTGATTAAAAAGAACAATCGTAAATTATTCGACTTTGCGCATTTAAATTCGTACTAACAGTATAGCCTACTACATATTTTATTAGACCTGGTTAATAAAGGAGGAGTCGGAATTGATGGAGTATAAAAGCGTTATTCTGCATTTATCGGTTCATAAAAATTAGATAAATTGTACTGTTGATGGAGCACCTCGAAAATCTTGTCAAATTTAGTAATCTGGGTTATCGGTAACAAGTCTGTCAATGGCTTGAGAGGTACATGAATAAATGCTGTTATTGATATATAAAGATACTGGGAGAGCGTGTTAAGACATAATAAACAAAACCTAACCTTTTTTATCAAAACAACCATAAAAACAAACTTGTAAACAAAAACTCTGATACGGGATTTCTTTAACAAGCTAAACAAATAATGCTGTCGGTCCTATACTCTGATGTTAAGTCGTCTTGTTAAAAACCTGGTACGATATTCTCAACATGATTCCCACAAACTACTGCGACAGTATTACTTATTGATAATGCATAAACGTCATTTTAAAAAGCTTGTTTGAAGTCCAGCTAACAGCGAAAAATTTCTAAAAAAATAAAACATTATAGATTACAGGAAAAAGATCAGTCGTGCCACATGTGTGCACAGTGTGTGCTTAGAGTTTAAGCTAAACCATTAAGTACTACATATGACACAATAGGCAATACACATTACACACTAGTACGACTTTTCTACTAGTTTTCCAGGTAAGCACGCGGAACTTACAATCTGCCTCGTAGCGGTCCGAAATATAGCGTCACAGCCATACTGCTACACCAGACATCACAAGCCACTGGCCTCTCGCACGTTTAACGGAACTCTACTTAACCGCAGCTCATTCCATGCCCATCATTTGGCTGTTTGCATTGTGAGGCTAATTATAAGTTATCTCGAGCGCAGTTTGCCAAGTTGGTATTAACGCACACTGTTTGTTGCGATAGATTAAGGGCCAGGATGCTTTGCGCGATAGGAGACGCTTTTCTTCAGACGCCTATCCGTTGTTAAATACAAAGCATTAGCTGCGAGTGGGCGTCAAGGACGTTAAGGACTGCGTGCATGTGACAGATAATTATGGTTATAATCCATCCATATGGTTTTAATCCATAAACCATAATCCATCTCCTTCCCCCTCCCCAAAAGGGGAGATATGAACTGACTTTTTGGATGGCAAATTCAAACCAAAACATACACAGAAATGACTCCACCCGTCACGCCATAGAACGACGAAAAAAATAAAACTTTAAAATGAAATAAACCCTCTCTGGACAAAAACTTTTTTGCTTTCTTCGTTAGCACCAAAAGAGCATAAGATAAGAGAGGGACACTTTGGTATTACCCGCGCGCCATGTCGATTCCGAATCTGGCTATTTTTAGTAACCACCACCCCACCACTGCGCGTGAGGATTTTCCCTAGATTTTCTCCTTTTATTTTGTCCTGCTCCCCCGCGGGTTGCGTGTTGTTGTTTTGCCAACTCAATAGGAATGAAAAGAGATCATGTGAAATAACCCGGAAGAAGAAAACAAGTCTAACTTAAGTAAGCAAGATTGGCAAATATACTTACAAAAAGCTAAATCCCTGAAAGTTTGACTGTTTTGTTTGTCTGGGCGGCGAAGTCAAGTCAAAAAGAAAGAAAACACCGACGACCTTTAAATTGGCTTTGATGCCTCGTTTTATTTAAATCCCGACTCCAGCTTGTATAATATACTTTAATAGTTATAGAAATGTCTAGGAAACAACATCAAAGAAGTACAGTAATATCTCCCTCTTTATTTTTTCACTATTAGAGATACTTCAGATACTTCAGCTTGCTGGCTTTGATCATCACAAAAATGAATTCCCTCGCTACAAGGATAGTTTTATGAATTGTTTTTTCTTGGATTCCTTCTCAATTAACCGGAATATTCACAAAAATCAATGTTATATCTAACTTACAGATTTTGTTTGACCATTAGGAAGATAATGAATGTTGACAAACCACGAAGAAGCAGCAAGTAGAGCGGAAAGCGGTGTTTGAAGCACGAAGTTTTCCGCTCTTGATTTTCAATAAAGTCTCTGTAGTCTTTTTTTTTACACGTTTTTGAAATCTTGCAATTCTCTAAGTACTAAATCCCCTTAATAAATCGCAACTACCTGTATCCTTGATGCCAGAATGAAATTGTCGATGTAATTAATGCAAATAGGGTGTTTTTTTCCGGATTCAAGTCACAAAACAGCGGCAAACAACAAGATGTAAATGGCAAAGCGCGGGGGTAGGGTGTGTAAAAATGATCACGCGCAGTGGTGAGGTGGTGGTTCCTAAAAATAGCCAGATTCGGAATCGACATGGCGCGGGTGCCATGGCGCGCCATGTGTTCATCTCTTATCTTATGCTCTCTTGTTAGCACTAAATAAGTTGCCTTTTATTGCGTTCATTTTGCCGCTAAAAGCCTGAACACGCGTTAGTTTGGCCACCTAAAAAGTCACGTGACTTCTTAGCGCAAGTCCCCTATTATGTATATCGATCGCCTTTTACAATTCGAATTTGGTAAGCGTCTCAACAGTTTTGTATAGAATTGTAGCTTTTTCCAGGTACAAGCTCATAACATTGGGTTATTCTGAATCACCTCCGACCCCGCCCGTAGTATTGGCTAACGTTGCCTTTGAAGTGCCATTTACGGACATCCCCTCGTTTTTTTATAAATATAATAGCGTTACAGCAAAGCTGTAAACGGTATATATATTTATAACTATCTATTTATACTTGTTTTTATGTGGATAAACAGGCATGAAATAGTGGTAAAGATAGACACAGAGAGCGTGCTAAAAAGAGAGAGCGATCAAGGTGACCAGAATCATCAGATAGAGATGGGCCAAGAAAGTGATTAAGAGAGCGATCAAGGTGACCAGAATCACCAGATAGAGAGAGAGAGGGAACAAGAAAGTGATTAAGAAAGCGATCAAGGTGACCAAAATCACCAGATAGAGAGGGAGGGGCCAAGAAAGTGATTAAGAGAGCGATCACGGTGACCATAATCACCAGATAGAGAGGGAGGGGACAAGAAAGTGATTAAGACAGCGATCAAGGTGACCAGAATTACCCGATAGAGAGAGAGGGGACAAGAAAGTGATTAAGAAAGCGATCAAGGTGACCAGAATCACCAGATAGAGAGAGAGAGGGGACAAGAAAGTGATTAAGAGAGCGATCAAGGTGACCAGAATCACCAGATAGAGAGAGAGAGGGGACAAGAAAGTGATTAAGAGAGCGATCAAGGTGACCAGAATCACCAGATAGAGAGAGAGGGGACAAGAAGTAATTAAGACAGCGATCAAGATGACCAGAATCACCAGATAGAGAGAAAGATAGGGGCCAAGAAAGAGATTAAGAAAGCGATCAAGGTGACCAGAATCACCAGATAGAGAGAGAGGGGACAAGAAAGTGATTAAGAGAGTGATCAAGGTGACCAGAATCACCTGATAGAGAGGGAGAAAGTGGACAAGAAAGTGATTAAGAGCGCGATCAAAAGAGTGAACAGGAGTGAGCAAGAGGGTAAGCAAGAGAGTGAATAAAAAGAAACCCAAAAGAGCGAATAAAGAGGCATCTAAAAAATGACGAAGAGGATGATAAAATAAGCTACCATAACACATAGGTTAAGAAAGCAATTGTCTGCTCATATCGGTAATCCAGATGCAACAATATTTTCTATCAAAGAAAGACAAACATAGATAATAACAACGTGTTTTAGCAAGTGAAGTGGCGAGAACCTAAAACAAAAAGGTTGTCATCATTATGGTTTGATCTGTAAATGGTTAAAAATCTCTAGGCTGCTGTATTATCAATATCACGGCTCTGTTATTGTGCAACACAGCCCACTCACACCACGACACGCGAAAGGACGATATCATAAACAGTGATTCGTATGGCATAACACTGAATTAAAAAAGAGTCAAGTAAAAAAAATATCGGCCTTACGGCGATGAGTGAGTTAATTGATTGGTGCTTATTAAAAATGTATACAAAAAAGGGTTCCGCAATGAAATTTGGATGTGTGAGAGTCGCGAAAACAAGGCCACCTCAGAGCTCGTTTGGGAGCTCAGTTTTAAGTTTTTTTGTTATCTTTGCTTTGGTAACGTTCACCGCAAAACATTCCCTCTTGTCCTATATGATCGTCAACGTGGATAACAATAGTCTCCCCTCAAGTTAACGGCTTTTAATCGAAAACTCGCACTTGGCTGGACAGGCTTGAGTATTTTCGATTAACAGTATTATAAGATAGTGCTGTATTTTCCGTATTTTTTTACGATAGCATTGACTCGGACACACCATGGAGTGACTCACATTTGCGTGCTTTCATAGAAGTATTGATAAGAAAATCGTGTCATTGAAAATTTAAACGAAACAAACAGATCAAACAGTTCAGTGAAAATGTAAACATAAATTAGGATATTCACAATCATCGAGAGGAAAATATCAATTCAC
Organism: Nematostella vectensis; assembly: GCF_932526225.1. Lineage (NCBI taxonomy): Eukaryota > Metazoa > Cnidaria > Anthozoa > Actiniaria > Edwardsiidae > Nematostella > Nematostella vectensis. The sequence goes on along the minus strand of NC_064041.1, from coordinate 10,872,626 downwards.
GCACTTGATATAAGGGGTTAATTTTTGAAGAAAAACAAATATTTCGATTTAATTGAAGGGTAGCAAAAACGCCCCACAAATTGAACTTCAGCTGCATAAAACAAGAAAAGCAGAATTCAAATTGAATTCAGTGGTTGAGCTCAAGGCTTCCTCTCATTGTATCCTTACTGTGTGTTACTGTAAAATCCAGCTTTTAATAATTAACGTTTTTCCATATCGCCGAGATCGACAAAGACCAACAAACACACCCGAAATCGCACTTAAGAAACACAAACTAACTCTCTGAGATAAGCCCGGGTTTAGTCCACTAAGTCCTGATGCGCGCAATCACCTTGACAATCACTTCTATCGCAAGCGGCGTATTTATGATCGCAGATAAAGCGGCTCAGAGTGTTCTTTACGCCTTATAAATTATTTGTTTTCCAGCACAAAATGTATTTCAAAGGCGAGTGTGGACTTACCGGAGCTTGTTTACTTCTTTCGGTAACCACATTTTGAAGAGTCTCCTGAGGGATGGTGAAGGCAAGAGATAGCGTCATGTAGAATTGGTTCTTTGGCGCACTCAATGCGTTACGCATGTTAGACGCGGGCTAAGTGCGTTTACCATCGTTACAAATGCATACGAGTGATTCGAGACTTTCAAGTAGCGTTAAAACAAGAAGTTACAACACGGTTAATAATTGAAATGTGGTCCGGGGCGCTGAAACCCACCTCAAGCGAATAACAGCCAATCAGCGATGGCCCAATACGCATGCGCACGAAATGATAAATCGGGAATAGGCAAAATGAGGATTTACTGCCCAAGCGATGGTATAATGTTCCCGGTAAGGAATATGAATTCCACGGTGTTAATTTATAGCGTGTTATTTTAATTTGGCAATCGCGAATGGTTTACTCAAATGTATTGAACAAGGAGCATAGCGACAGCTGCGCGGGTCAAGCTTTGTGGTCATTTCCACAAATGATCTCCAAGCTACTGCACGCGCACAAAACAACATTAAGAAGGGGGTTGAAATATTATTGCAATGATACAGGCTTGTTTATGAAATAGACGGCGAGCTATTTGGAATGGCGGCAATTCTCCTACTTATTATGGTTTTGTTTGTGATAATTTAGTCCGACACGGAATCCCAAGTCAACCCTTGTTTATTTTGATGAAATCAATACCATTTGGCAAATACTAAATGACGATGGAAGATGTAATGCCGGGTGGAAAAAATGCTTCTAGATAAAACAGCACGCGCTAATATCGGTATCCTGTGAGGCTATTTACGCCTGGTGGTTAAGTAAAATAGGCCAATACAGCAAAGGGCGGTGAGTGCTAAGCCGTATTCATTTTCAAGTGATCTGTTAGTGTCAAGAGAATTCGGGAGCACGTGCCATGGTATGGGTTATCACGTGGAGTATACGTGTCAGCACGTGCAGCATTACTCAGCAGCAACATTACGGGTGAGCTGTTGGTGTCAGGAGAATGCGGAAGCACGTGCCATGGTATGGGTTATCACGTGGAGTATACGTGGTCACGTGCAACATGACTTAGCATTATGAACACTGTATCATAGTGGTGGTGGTGGTGGTGATGATGATGGTGATGGTGGTAGTGATGATGGTGGCGATGATGATGGTGATGGTGGTGATGGTGGTGGTGGTGGGGGGTGGTGATGGTGGTGATGGTGGTGGTGGTGGTGGTGATGGTGGGGGTGGTGGTGATGGTGGTGATGATGATGATGATGATGATGGTGATGATGGTGGTGGTGGTGGTGGGGGGTGGTGATGGTGGTGGTGGGGGGTGGTGATGGTGGTGGTAGTGGGGGGTGGTGATGGTGGTGATGGTGGTGGTGGTGATGGTGGTGGTGATGATGATGATGATGATGATGGTGGTGGTGGTGGTGGGGGGTGATGATGATGGTGGTGGTGGTGGTGATGGTGATGGTGATGGTGGTGGTGATGGTGGGGGTGGTGGTGGTGATGATGATGATGATGATGATGGTGGCGATGATGATGGTGATGGTCATGATGGTGGTGGTGGTGGGGGGTGGTGATGATGGTGGTGGTGATGATGATGATGATGGTGATGGTGATGATGGTGGTGGTGGGGGGGTGGTGATGGTGGTGATGATGATGATGATGATGGTGGCGATGATGATGGTGATGGTGATGATGGTGGTGGTGGTGGGGGGTGGTGATGATGATGGTGGTGATGATGATGATGATGGTGATGATGGTGGTGGTGGGGGTGGTGGTGATGGTGGTGATGATGATGATGATGGTGATGGCGATGATGATGGTGATGGTGATGATGGTGGTGGTGGTGATGGTGATGATGGTGGTGGTGGGGGGGGTGGTGATGGTAGGGGTGGAGTGAGTATATTTTATGTCTAAGCTCGCAGGAGGCTAGTTTTGCGAGTGTTTGATCCTATGTGTTGGTCTGTAAGTACTGTCGCTGAGGATGGTATCATAAGGCAAGTCTCCTAAATGGTTCTATGTGTGTTGGTCTGTTAGTAGGGTCATTGAGAATGGTACCACAGGGCCAGCGCCCTCAGTGGTTAAGGGTGTGTTAGTCTGTAAGTATTGGCACTGAGAATGTTACCAAAGGGCCAGTCTCCTCAGTGGTTCTTTTTGTGTTAGTCTGCAAGCCAGCGTCATTAGTAGTTTTATGGGTGTGTTAGTCTGTAAGTACTTTTATTGAGAGTGTTAGTATGTGAGAATGTACCAATGGGCCGGGGTCTTCAGTTGTTCTATATGTGTTGGCCTGTAAGTACTGTCATTGAAGATTGTACTACAGGGCCAGCGTCCTCAGTGATTTAAAAGGAGTCAAGCGCCTCCAGTCTCAAGTGTAATATATTTATTAAATTGGTTCTATAGCCCATCCCCTCAGGGTAAAATGAAATAAATAGCAATTAACGTATAACTTTGTTTAAACAATTTTAAAGAACTCATTAATTAATAAATAACTATTTTGCCAAAACCGCATGCGAGATTCTAAAAGCGTGGGAAGGGAGATGAATTTCACTCCCAGGAAAAGAGTGGTAGAATTTACTTCTAAATAGAGTGATTTTTTTCTCTTGAATAGCTCTTCATATAAATACTAAATAAAGATTTAAGCAAATACTTGAACAACACAAACTCTTTTCATGTCTCGGTATGCTATACTCAGATATTCCGCTGCCTAGGTTAAGTAGAAGTAGAAGTAGAACTAAAATGTATCATCAAAAATAAAATCAATAAACGAACGAGAATTGTCGAAAAATACCTGGGAAAATACTTTTTTCCGTTGGAGATATGATGAAAGGCGGTTCGTTTCCGCGAGTTGTCGAAAGAATCACAAACCATATTAATTTGTGGTATGCTGAAATGCATTTAAAAGTTTTTTGATACACCACGGGTCTAAAAGGGATGGACAATAACTGTTGTTTCACAGAGGTTGAACGAAATGGCTTTTGGAAATAAATGTTGATTTTAAACACGATAAAATCTAATAGCTCGTGTATTTAGCAGTTGTTCTGGCCCACTTCTCTCTCTCTTCTTACATAATTTATGAATCCAAATGCAAAGTATCATAAGTAGACGAGGGCTATGAGAAGAGTATTTTATATTCCATTCTAATCACTGAGAAACAAAGGTTTCTTGCCATGTATAGATTTAAAGATGGAGAGCAAATAACCCTTCTTGTAGGTGGAATGCTTTGTTACTAGATTGCAGATACACCGTGGGCGGAGAAAAACCAATCGGCATCGCCATCGCCATCGCCATCACCATCGCCATCGCCATCGCCATCGCCATCACCAGCACCATCACCACCATCACCACCATCATCATCACCACCATCACCACCATCATCACCACCATCACCATCATCACCATCACCATCACCATCACCACCATCACCACCACCATCACCACCATCATCACCACCATCATCACCATCATCACCACCATCACCACCATCACCACCATCACCATCACCATCACCATCACCATCACCATCACCATCACCATCACCATCACCATCACCATCACCACCATCATCGCCATCGCTAGTGTGAAGATTGTACTCGATGATGTTTTTGTTAAAGATTTCTTACAAAAAATTATTGTATTCCTTAATTTAAAACATTATAACAAAGGCGTGGCTAATTGAAAGAGAAAACGTAGTCGACACGCTAATACGATCTAATATACATCCTGAACGATTATTTTTGTTTGAGATATTTTTCTGCGAATCTGGACAAGCAAATAAGCATTTTCCGGTCAGCGTAGAAAGTAATAGCACTGTTTTCTTTGCCCGGCCACTTTTAGTGTAGAGTTGGGACTCAATTGTAGAAAAACAAGTACAATTTACTACGAAGAAACGAAAAACAAAAAGCAAACAAACCACATACAAGAGCAGTGTAAGTCCTACCATTAAACTTGTGTTTGATATTATACCTAGGCTACTTCAATTACATATAGGAATGAGACTGTCGTTTGTATTTTTACTATAAATCTTGACGTTTGCCGATAAAACTTGTAGTAAGAAGTCGGTCGCAAACAGCGAATTCGGCTTTCTCTTCTGATTTTCCCCGCACTTAAATCACTGCAAGTTGACAAAAATAGCTTTGAAAACACATAAAAACTTAGTACCTACCGTAGAGAGCACCTCTTTATCTTATTATTTCCAATTTTTCGTATTTTAAGCTGGATTCGTGCCGTTTCCATTCAACAATCAAACTCGTAGTTATCTATTTCTATGCTTCATTCTCACAAGATTTTCATCAAGCTTGGACAACAAGACAGGTTTCCATCATGTTAGGTTACTGTGTTTTATTTTCCAAGTCGCAGGAAAACCCCTATAAACGTCTGTATTTAAAATAACTCCGGGCAGGACTAACAGACCTCATCCGACATGTTGTACAATTTGTGGGACTTTTGTGGGACATTTGGGTTGCACTTCGCTGGCTTCTATTTGCTGCTTTCTGATTGCATATTCGTGCGCGCGTCGGATCTATGAATTGGCATCACGCTAGCCCGGTCGCAGCTCTAGATCCCACATGGATCTAAGCTGTGTCATAACTTTCTTTATGAACGTTGTTGAAATCTTTTATTTAAGAAGCAGTACATATGCTGCATGTTTACCGCGGAGAAAATAGTGGGTGCGTGTAGACACGAGTTTTGAGTACAGTGCAGTGAACTATGGTATCCTAGCGTAACCACACCTTATACCTGCGCAACCCCCCCCCCCCCCCATATCCTCCGCGGGTATAATTTATGCCTTTAGAATGACGCCGAACACGAGAAAGTATTTTAAAATCTGCTAATTATAACACAACATTAATATTTTAGTCAATCAAGTAAATTTGAGATGAACTTGAAACTCGTTTACTTTCGTATATCAGAGTAATCTACAAAAAAAATTGCCTAGAAAATAAAAAAAGCAATTGAAAAGTTATGATCTTCTATTTGATGCAGCTGTTATATGCAAGATCCTATATCTTGAGAATTTCCATTTAAATAAGAACCTGTTCAGGTTAACTGCCAAAAATGAAGGTTCTTCGCGCGGGTTTTTACTGTACATTCTTTTTCTTTTCAGTTTAGGCTAGCATTTCAAGGCTGAAAATGTTCTTAACGATGTTCTTAAATTCTATTGTATGAAAATGAAGTACCCAATGAATTATTAGGAAGAGAATTACACAAATGATCAATAGCAATAATATCTAAGGTTGTAATTATGAACACAGTTTGATTCTGCATTTTAGAACGCATCAAAACAATATTTTGCTGCTAACTGCATGTTCTTGGCATGTTCTTACAATTTGGGGAAATCTCAGGCTGGACGTTCTTATAAAAAGGTTGTTGTAAAATAGTGTGTGTTCTTCAAGTAGGCTATAACATTCGGTTATCACGAATTATTTCACTCCAACATCCACAACTCTATTTTCAATGTCAAGTCCTAGCTTATCGACATCACAGGTTTTCTCTAATTCCTTTCATGATGATTATGAAATGATAACAAAAAAAAAATAAAAAAAGGAAAGGCATCCTATATGTATAAAGTAGGCAAACTATAATTTTTCTTGTCAAGTCTTTTCGACCTCAGAGCGTTTCTATAATTTCTGTCCTCGTATTAACACAATTAATAATGATAAACAAAAGGTATCCCTTGTACAAGCAGAGTTCTCAATAGCTGAAGTAAGTAAGTAAGCGCCCAATAATCGCGAATAATTTCATCCACAATTCTGTTCTCAATGGCACGCGTACTACCTCTCAATATCGCAACTTTTTCCTTAACTCTTGACTTTGCATTGCAACAACTATTATCAATAGTGTTAAAACCAACAAGTAAAACTTTAGCTAGATATGGCCTGCCATCGCGGCATTCTTCAGTATATAAGCCAAAGAAGAGATTAATGTTTGCTACAAATATTATAAATAACTTACACCTGCAGCTAGCTTGGAAACTTGCATCCATTTCATAAAGTTCCCACATTGAGAGCGAGACGGATATAGGCCCAGATTTGAGCTGCAAATAGAGGCACGGTTAATGTGCAAATAGAAAGAGTGTGTTGTATTGGAATATGATAGACGCGTTCTCTGGTGCGTCACTAAACATTAACACTCGCAAATTCAGTCATTCTGAGACTTGCATTAAGAGGTGAGTATGGACTGACTCGGATAATAGAGTCCAGTAGGCAGTTATGCCTACTGACGCCCTACGCTTAATTAGCGCTTTGCACTTGTTAGGCCTTAATCTCGGTTTTACACTCTTAGATTTACAACAAACTCGAATGTTCACAAGAAAAATAATTGATTGCACTCCATTATAGAATAAATTTAGTAATATCAGAAGCCAGGTGTTTTTGATGCAAATATAAGAAATGCCTAACGCCTACATTAAAAAAACACGGGTTTTAGTCAGGTACCCCTGGCCAGATTACAATCAAGAAATTCTCGGTATTTTCACTCTGTCGTTTAATTTTTTTGGGCGAGGAAAGCGGAAGTGCAAAAAACAATCTAGCACCGCTGGAGTTTGGAAAAAGGAACAAGAAAATGGGAAATTTCCTCGTGGGATCATATAGCGACTTTGAGTACGAATTACCCTGTTTATCGAATCCACGAAATAAGTTAACAATATAAGCACTATAGAAAACGATTCCGCCCACTAAAGCAAGGGTTATGATTATTTAAAAAAATATTCACATTTGAAATGGCTTTCGATATAGGAGAGTTCGGAATGCAGGCAACGACTAGATTACCCTATTGTTAGGAGAATTCGTGGGCTGTAAATGGGTACGTTACAATTCATGTTGACCTGCTAAGGGGTTGTCTAAGGAAGGGTGGGGTGGCTGGTATTTTAGGTTCAAGGTGGATATCAATAGAGGGACAGGGGGATTGACGGGCAGAGGATGGGATGACAGAAAATAGAACGAAGGAAAGACAGGGAATGGAAAGACAGTCAGACAGAGAATAGAAGGACGGTCAGACAGAGAATGGAAGGACAGTCAGACAGAGAATGGAAGGACAAAAAGAAAGAGAATGGAAGGACAGAAAGACAGAGAATGGAAGAACAGAAAGACAGAGAATGGAAGAACAGAAAGACAGAGAATGGAAGGAAAGAAAGACAGAGAATGGAAGAACAGAAAGACAAAGAATGGAAGGGCAGAAAGACAGGGAATGGAAGGACAGTCAGATAGAGAATGGAAGGACAGAAAGACAGAGGATGGAAGGACAGTCAGACAGAGAATGGAAGAACAGAAAGACAGAGAATGGAAGGACAGAAAGACAGAGAATGGAAGGACAGTCAGATAGAGAATGGAAGAACAGAAAGACAGAGACTAGAAGGACAGAAAGACAGAGAATGGAAGAACAGAAAGACAGAGAATGGAAGAACAGAAAGACAGAGAATGGAAGGACAGTCAGACAGAGAATGGAAGAACAGAAAGACAGAGAATGGAAGGACAGAAAGATAGAGAATAGAAGGACAGAAAGACAGAGAATGGAAGGACAGAAAGACAGAATGGAAGTATAGAAAGACAGAGAATGGAAGGACAGTCAGACAGTGAATAGAAGGACAGTCAGACAGAGAATGGAAGGACAGAAAGGCAGAGAATACAAGGACAGTCAGACAGAAAATTGAAGAACAGTCAGTCAGGGAATGGAAGGACAGAAAGATAGAGAATGGACAGAGAAAAAAGACAGAGAAAGGAAGGACAGTCAGACAGGGAATGGAAGGACAGTAAGACAGAGAATGGAAGGATAGTCAGACAGGGAATGGAAGGACAGTCAGACAGAGAATGGAAGGACAGAAAGACAGAGAATGGAAGGACAGTCAGACAGATAATGGAAGGACAGACAGACAGAGAATGGAAGGAAAGAAACACAGAGAATGGAAGGACAGAAAGAGAGGGAATGGAAGGACAGTCAGACAGAGAATGGAAGGACAGAAATACAGGGAATGGAAGGACAGAAAGACAGAGAATGGAAGGACAGAAAGACTGAGAACGGAAGGAAAGTCAGACAGAGAATGGAAGGACAGAAAGACAGAGAATGGAAGGACAGTCAGACAGTGAATGGAAGGACAGTCAGACAGAGAATGGAAGGACAGAAAGGCAGAGAATACAAGGACAGTAAGACAGAGAATGGAAGGACATTCAGACAGAGAATGGAAGGACAGAAAGACAGAGAATGGAAGGACAGAAAGACAGGAAATGGAAGGACAGTCAGATAAAGAATGGAAGGACAGAAAGACAGAGAATGGTAGGACAGTCAGACAGGGAATGGAAGGACAGTCAGACAGAGAATGGAAGGACAGAAAGATAGAGAATGGAAGGACATTCACACAGAGAATGAAAGGACAGTCGAACGGAGAATGGAAGGACAGAAAGACAGAGAATGGAAGGACACAAAGACAGAGAATAGAAGAACAGAAAGGAAGAGAATGGAAGGACAGAAAGAAAGAGATTAGAAGGACAGAAAGACAGAGAATGAAAAGACAGAAAGACAGGGAAGGGAAGAACAGAAAGACAGAGAATGGGAAGACAGAAAGAAAGAGAATAGAAGGACAGAAAGAGAGAGAATGGAAGGACAGATAGACAGGGAATGGAAGGACAGTCAGATAGAGAATGGAAGGACAGAAAGACAGACAATGGACGAACAGACAGACAGAGAATGGAAGGCCAAAAAGACAGAGAATAGAAGAACAGAAAGATAGAGAATGGAAGAACAGAAAGACAGAGAATGGAAGGACATTCAGACAGAGAATGGAAGGACAGAAAGACAGAAAATGGGAGAACAGTCAGTCAGGGAATGGAAGGACAGAAAGATAGAGAATGGACAGAGAAAAAAGACAGAGAAAGGAAGGACAATCAGACAGGGAATGGAAGGACATTCAGACAGAGAATGGAAGGATAGTCAGACAGGGAATGGAAGGACAGAAAGACAGAGAATGGAAGGACAGAAAGACAGGGAATTGAAGGACAGTCAGATAAAGAATGGAAGAACAGAAAGACAGAGAATGAAAGGACAGTCAGACAGGAAATGGAAGAACAGTCAGACAGAGAATGGAAGGACAGAAAGATAGAGAATGGAAGGACATTCAGACAGAGAATGAAAGGAAGGTCGAACGGGGAATGGAAGGACAGAAAGACAAAGAATTGAAGAACAGAAAGACAGAAAATGGAAGGACAGAAAAACAGAGAATGGAAGGACAGTCAGGCAGAGAATGGAAGGACTTTCAGAGATGAGAATGAAAGGACAGTCAGACAGAGAATGGAAGGACAGAAAGACAGAATGGAAGGACAGTCAGACAGAGAATGGAAGGACAGTCAGACAGAGAATGGAAGGACAGTCAGACAGAGAATGAAAGGACAGTCAGACAGAGAATGGAAGGACAGTCAGACAGAGAATAAAAGGACAGAAAGACAGAGAATGGAAGGACAGAAAGACAGAGAATGGAAGGAAAGTCAGACAGAGAATGGAAGAACAGAAAGACAGAGAATGGAAGGACAGAAAGACAGAGAATGGAAGGACAGAAAGGCAGAGAATGGAAGGACAGAAAGACAGACAATGGAAGGACAGTCAGACAGAGAATGGAAGGACAGAAAGACAGAGAATGGAAGGACAGAAAGACAGACAATGGAAGGACAGTCAGACAGAGAATAGAAGGACAGAAAGACAGGGAATGGAAGGACAGAAAGACAGAGAATAGAAGGACAGAAAGACAGGGAATGGAAGGACAGAAAGACAGAGAATGGAAGGACAAAAAGACAGAGAATGGAAGGACAGAAAGAAAGAGAATAGAAGGACAGAAAGACAAAGAATGGAAGGACAGTCAGACAGAGAATGGAAGGACAGTCAAACAGAGAATGGAAGGACAGTCAGACAGAGAATGGAAGGACAGTCAGAAAATGTATAGAAGGACAGTCAGACGGAGAATGGAAGGACAGAAAGGCAGAGAATACAAGGACAATCAGACAGAGAATGGAAGGACAGAAAGACAGAGAATGGAAGGACAGAAAGACAGAAAATGGGAGAACAGTCAGTCAGGGAATGGAAGGACAGAAAGATAGAGAATGGACAGAGAAAAAAGACAGAGAAAGGAAGGACAATCAGACAGGGAATGGAAGGACATTCAGACAGAGAATGGAAGGATAGTCATACAGGGAATGGAAGGACAGAAAGACAGAGAATGGAAGGACAGAAAGACAGGGAATTGAAGGACAGTCAGATAAAGAATGGAAGAACAGAAAGACAGAGAATGAAAGGACAGTCAGACAGGAAATGGAAGAACAGTCAGACAGAGAATGGAAGGACAGAAAGATAGAGAATGGAAGGACATTCAGACAGAGAATGAAAGGAAGGTCGAACGGGGAATGGAAGGACAGAAAGACAAAGAATTGAAGAACAGAAAGACAGAAAATGGAAGGACAGAAAAACAGAGAATGGAAGGACAGTCAGGCAGAGAATGGAAGGACTTTCAGAGATGAGAATGAAAGGACAGTCAGACAGAGAATGGAAGGACAGAAAGACAGAATGGAAGGACAGTCAGACAGAGAATGGAAGGACAGTCAGACAGAGAATGGAAGGACAGTCAGACAGAGAATGAAAGGACAGTCAGACAGAGAATGGAAGAACAGTCAGACAGAGAATAAAAGGACAGAAAGACAGAGAATGGAAGGACAGAAAGACAGAGAATGGAAGGAAAGTCAGACAGAGAATGGAAGAACAGAAAGACAGAGAATGGAAGGACAGAAAGACAGAGAATGGAAGGACAGAAAGGCAGAGAATGGAAGGACAGAAAGACAGACAATGGAAGGACAGTCAGACAGAGAATGGAAGGACAGAAAGACAGAGAATGGAAGGACAGAAAGACAGACAATGGAAGGACAGTCAGACAGAGAATGGAAGGACAGAAAGACAGAGAATGGAAGGACAGTCAGACAGAATGGAAGGACAGAAAGACAGAAAATGGAAGGACGGTCAGACAGAGAATGGTTAGACAGTCAGACAGAAAATGGAAGGACAGAAAGACAGAAAATGGAAGGACAGAAAGACAGAGAATGGAAGGACAGAAAGACAGGGAATGGAAGGACAGTCAGACAGAGAATGAAAGGACAGTCACACAGAGAATGGAAGGACAGAAAGACAGAATGGAAGGACAGTCAGACAGAATGGAAGGACAGTCAGACAGAGAATGAAAGGACAGTCAGACAGAGAATGGAAGGACAGTCAGACAGAGAATAAAAGGACAGAAAGACAGAGAATGGAAGGACAGAAAGACAGAGAATGGAAGGAAAGTCAGACAGAGAATGGAAGAACAGAAAGACAGAGAATGGAAGGACAGAAAGGCAGAGAATGGAAGGACAGAAAGGCAGAGAATGGAAGGACAGAAAGACAGAGAATGGAAGGACAGATAGACAGAGAATGGAAGGACAGAAAGACAGGGAATGGAAGGACAGTCAGACAGAGAATGGAAGGACAGAAAGACAGAATGGAAGGACAGTCAGACAGAATGGAAGGACAGTCAGACAGAGAATGAAAGGACAGTCAGACAGAGAATGGAAGGACAGTCAGACAGAGAATAAAAGGACAGAAAGACAGAGAATGGAAGGACAAAAAGACAGAGAATGGAAGGAAAGTCAGACAGAGAATGGAAGAACAGAAAGACAGAGAATGGAAGGACAGAAAGGCAGAGAATGGAAGGACAGAAAGGCAGAGAATGAAAGGACAGTCAGACAGAGAATGGAAGGACAGTCAGACAGAGAATAAAAGGACAAAAAGACAGAGAATGGAAGGACAGAAAGACAGAGAATGGAAGGAAAGTCAGACAGAGAATGGAAGAACAGAAAGACAGAGAATGGAAGGACAGAAAGGCAGAGAATGGAAGGACAGAAAGACAGAGAATGGAAGGACAGAAAGACAGAGAATGGAAGGAAAGTCAGACAGAGAATGGAAGAACAGAAAGACAGAGAATGGAAGGACAGAAATGCAGAGAATGGAAGGACAGAAAGACAGAAAATGGAAGGACGGTCAGACAGAGAATGGTAGGACAGTCAGACAGAGAATGGAAGGACAGTCAGACAGAGAATGAAAGGACAGTCAGACAGAGAATGAAAGGACAGTCAGATAGAGAATGGAAGGACAGAAAGACAGACAATGGAAGGACAGAAAGACAGAAAATTGAAGGATAGAAAGAAAGAGAATGGAAGGACAGAAAGACAGAGAATGGAAGGACAGTCAGACAGAGAATGGAAGGACAGAAAGACAGAGAATGGAAGGACAGAAAGACAGAAAATGGAAGGACGGACAGACAGAGAATGGTAGGACAGTCAGACAGAGAATGGAAGGACAGAAAGACAGAGAATGGAAGGACAGAAAGACAGGGAATGGAAGGACAATCAGACAGAGAATGGAAGGACAGAAAGACAGGGAATGGAAAGACAGAAAGACAGGGAATGGAAGGACAGAAAGACAGAATAAGAAAGGAAAGTCAGACAGAGGATGGAGGGACAGAAAGACAGGGAATGGAGAGACAGACAGACAAAGAAGAGATGGACAGAATAACAGAATATGGTTTGATAGAAAGACAGATGATGGAAGAACAGGCAGACAGAGAATGGAACCAAAGAAATAAGGTGCAATCTGCAATGGACTATTTTTGAAAGTCATCAGAGCAGGCATTGCTCATAGGCGACAGGGAATTTGAATTAATTAATTTAACTTTTAATTTGATTATCTATAAAATATATCCAGTTTTTCAAACTATGCAAAAACAATTAGAAAAACCAAGTGTCTGTTTGTATTTTAGATTTTTCAATACTTCTATATGGTATCCACCTGTCTTCTGACAGATTTTTTGTGTCAGGTCGGATTTCTCATTCACAGATCAACAAGGCACCCAACAAGTTGCATCTTCATACCCACTTTGAGGAAAAAGGGCAAACAATCATGAAAAACCTGAATATACCTGAACCGCAAAAAGTAAAAAAGACTCAGTGACAACATTCTATTTGACAATTCATGTGAAAGTAAAATGATACTCATATTGGAACCCTGTTCAGGACAGACAGTCTTGAGATATACACCCAGTTTAAAATATAAATAGCTTTAAAATATATATCCTATCTAGTGAGTATAGGGGAGTTATCCCCCGGCAGTTGCCATCGTCCCGAATTTTAAAATTTCGCGCGCAAATATAACTTCAGTTAAAAGTAACAGTGAAATAGGCTTTAAAATCACGATGATTAAGTCACTGAGCGATCACAAGAATACCTTTGGCATTCCGGGATCTTGATCCATCTTTTGGTAAGATTTGAACGCAATTCTATTCTGGAAAAGTCTGAATCAACACACCACTCACCGCACTCACACAGGCTTTTTGTATTTACCGCCACCATTTTGTTCTTTTCCCAGAGTCGCTCGATCGATGAACCACAGGTATACCAAATCAGCCTACAGGATTCTGGTCTACACTTCACATTTTGAAAGCTCCTCGTATTTTCCAAAGACGCTATATAGCAGGCCTGTGCCCCATAAGCAGAACATTTTTTTCCTTGTGGGATACAAATTCTAAAAAGTGTTCTACGGTAGCTCCGCATATTAAAACCTGAAATCCTACCTTTACAAGGTTTTACAAACATTTTAGGGCAATTTCTTATACATTTACTGTAAGGTTCTTTTATAAATGGTGTTAAGATACCAGGGCTTTTATATAAAGGTTCTTTTTGTATGTGGGGAACTACGGATCTTAACTACTGTATTTTTTTTTTCGAAAATATCGAGTGGGAATGGTTTTATTGAAGCAATATAGGCATATATCTGAAAATGTCCAGAATTTTGATTAACCATTTAAACTTATCAAGATACTTAAAATCATCGTTTTTGAAACTGACCGAAAGTTGACCTCACTCGCACAAGGGGGATTGTGAGTCCCCCCCCCCCCCCCCCCCTCCCACAAACCGCCTGGTACGAATTCTGCCGCATCATTGATTCATTGATGGATATTGTAACTAAAAATAATAATAATCACGACTACAGAAATCATTGGCAAACACTAGTCATCATGAACTGATACTTTTTGGAGGCGTGTCGAAAATAACATTAAAGAATTTGGCACCCATTAAAGAAATTACTCTCTAAATGGTGGATACAATCCTTCCGAATGCTTTATAAAATAAAGAAAAAGACGTATTTGGTGCATGCGATGTAACTTTTAACTAAAATCAAGGTGGAAAATGATAGAAAAAACTCGAAACAATTCCGCACTAACCTCGTGCTCGATGGAAGCTCACGGAAACGGAAATAATATATTCTCGGTATTTTGCAGTCTTGCCTTGAATTGTGAAAATGCCCAGCCAATACTCATGATACGAAAGCTATTTTTGGCCTTTGAATAAATTTTTAACCACAAGCAAAACTAAAAAGACCAATCACAACATCATTATACATTATAAAACGAGAAGCGCACATTTTTTCTGAATGTTTTAGCTGCGTGCGGTGACAGAAAAGCTTACCGGGTGATCTTGGAGAGATGCATACTAGGCCTAGCCTATGGCATTTTGCAAGTAGTATGTATAGAAAGTTATGTTTTCCTAGCGTTATACATCTACTCCTACATATTTAGATCGTTAAAATTGATTAAATCGATAGCACACCATCCAGGAGAAGAACACAAAATGAATAACGCCAGTGACAAACCATATATTTTAGACAGTGTTAATTTCCAAATAGGCATTATAGTCTGTTTTCTTCTTTCGTTTATTCATTCATAATATCTTGTATTTCATACACACACAAACAGAGATTATGGCAAGTTTGCATTCGCAACTTCTTGAAATAAAATCGACTTGATAGGTATTACTACATTTTGCCAAAAATCTATTTCACAGCAGTGACGTCACCACAGGCTTCCCATCGACTTCCTGCTATAGCAGTATTTCGAAGACGCTATTTACACTAAACATTAAAAACTACCTCCCGGCTCACACACACGCGGGTTTCTTCTATCCTCCACCAATCAAATATATATTTTTTCCATTTCATACTAAATTATTCTCGCACAGATCTGTTAAACCGGAACCGGAAGAGGGGGTGAGCTGATCACATGACGGGGACATCGGCGTCTGCGACGTATTGCACACAGTTCTACGAAATTTTGCCCTCGCGTTCTGAAACCAAACCTGTAAAACTCTTTTTGTCAGACCGGTCTTTTGCGAGAGCTGTTTCAAGTCTTTTGCGTCCGGGTTGTGATTCATGGCAAAGTAAGTCTTCATCGCACGAAGCTGGTGATGCTTGAATGAAGTTCGGACGCGTTTCGGACGGCCGTCGGCACCAGTCGTAAGTTCGCCGGGTCGGTCAGAGAGGTCGTATCCTAGGCAAAGAATTAAAAGTTTAAGGCACGTAGATAATACTTTTCAGAGACATATAAAGCATGGAATCATGCTTAGGAAACAAACTGCTTTCGCGGCCTAAACATATTACAGCTAGAACACATTACATTTTTATACGCCACATGACCCTGGGTCACTTGATAAATGAAAAATGAGAAACCAATGAGTACGTCGCCGCCGAGGGGCCGTGAATGAGTCATTTCACAGAAAGTAATATCAAACGGAAATTGAATACTCTTAGCTTTGATCTGAAAAGGAAAATATCAGATAAACATCAATCATAATCATACTGAAAGGAAATAACATTAAGAGAGGGAGGTATTAACTGTGTTCTGTTATTGAGAAGAAGTCGCTAAGCCATATCTGCACCTGTATCTTGGAGCGAAGCGTCTGTCGTAAGAGGATGTTATACTTCTGTTTATTTGTTGTTTTTGTTATTTGTATCATCCAAAACCTTATAAAATAGCGCTTATCCTAGAGACTGAGAGACGAGGCTTCACATGCCGGCATCATGCTGATAGTGCGGCCCCTTTGAAATCCCATTTGCACCTGCCTGGGCTTTGAGGACTATTAGTAGCTTTGTTAACAATTATCCGCTCTAAATACTGAGTAATTTGTCTTTGTTACACTTTGAATGCACTGGAGAGGCTATGGTGGGATTAATTCGAAAGATAAGTTTGAGGTTAAGGTCTTGTTTCGATTGTGGCGGTATTAGGGCTACAAAACTATTCGGAATTAAAAAAATAACAATTATGAGGAACTTGAGAAAAAAAGGCAATTTACTTACACGCAAAAGAGTTATCGTTGAATTAACAATTAGGGGGCGTCAGTTACGTTTGTTAAAGAAGAGATTTGGAAATATAATTAAACTTGGTTCATATGTTTTGTTAGGAAAGTAGAGTTGGTAAACAAAGGTATTATAAACTGGATTATAAGGCAGGTTTCCCGATGAAGGCTTCACAAGAACTCAAGATAAAAGAGAGGACAACAGCGTATATGCAAAAAAGGAGGCGGTACAAGGCCTCTTTCAAGAAGCACAAGGGTTTCGATTATACAACAACAACAACCTACAATACAGGGCTATCAGCTCCATCAAGAGACAAAAGGGAGCAACTACAGAAACCCGTCCACAAAGTGTCCACAATAAAACTTCGCACCTCGATTTGCTATAGAACGAGCCAGTAAATACAATCAAAATGCAAATTAGTGGAATGGTATTCTATAGACCGGTACAGGCCATATAACTAGCGAACGCTTTGAATAATACAAACACGACAACCCAAGTTAATGCCCTTCTATCTCTCGACAGTTCGCCACATGAAGATATTGGTGCAGTCAGTCTACTTCACAACGATACCACATCAATAATATAAAAACGACACACAAACAACACCCTATCTTTCTCGACGTGTGAACCAGGGTGCAGCTTATATCACAAGGCTCTAAATAATACAACAACAATAATAAAAACTAGTCATTTCATTCAATAGCATAGTTACAATTAGGCGACGATCACACTCATACACATTTGTGTAGAGCTTTATTATTACGTTTATGAAATTGTTTGTCTGACTGACTTAAGTAATCTACAGCTCCTTCATTTGTATTAAGGTAACTCATCAAAGACTTCAATGAATACCTAACCCTTTATACACCAATAAGGGCTCTGGGATCTTAACAAGCTTTAATTATTGCTATTCAAAAAGTCGAACAAACAGCTTAAAGTATACTTAAATGACTAGGTATTGAGACGCACAAGCTTTATCTCAATGTTTTTGTTTCGGCAGAAATATCTAGCGTTTCTTAATCAAAATAAACCGGACTTTTGAGGACTTCATGCCTCGTGTTAGATTTTAGTTTCTCGTGGGAATATCAGATAGTGAAATTGCTGTTTGGATGAGCTTCAACAGACAGATAGAGCGATAGTGACAGATGCGGCTTTTAGAATTGAGGACAACCTTGAGCTTAGAGTTTCGGTTTGAATGAGTTCTGTCACAGATTCAATTAAATCATATTTACATGATTTCCTTCTAGACAGGCTCGCAGCTAAGTACCTATAAAGATATATAATAGTTTTGTTATTTTTATCAGTTTTTGTGTTCGCTTAAGTCTAAGTAACAAGCACGTGGCATGGTTACTATATTGGAGATCAACACGAAAAAATACGAAAGAGAGAAAAATATTGTAACAGTACTATAAACCAAAAAGATAACACAAAATAGAAACTTTACGACCGAGCACGTCTCATTTCAATTATCATCAATATGAGTAAATGTGCGAAGTTTGGTTCATATTATATCCCATAAAAAAAAATTAAAAAAAAAACAAAAGGCCGGAACTTTGAGAACATGTTTAAAAATTAGATCATATTAAATCTACTGCATAATAAATCTAAATCCAAAATTACAAAGCTCAGCTTTCATTGTCATCTAAATAAGTTAATATCGGGAAAAATATAAATACACGTTAAAAATAAATGTTTTTTTTTTAGTCACAAGACAGTGATTGCTACTCAAGAAATTCGGTAAAAATCCTATTCATCCATTTTTAAGCGGTATACTGACCATCTAAAAATACATAATGAGCTCCTTAACCACCTGTACTTGAGGATGTGATGAATATACCCACTTAACAACTCAGTGTTTGAGAGCAACATCTTGAAAAACATAAAAAAAATAGCTTAGAGCATTTAGTGTTGAATAGAATAAATACAAGACGAAGGGGTTCTCTTAGAAAACTATTCAGATCAGTTTCCGTTGGGAGTGGTAGCAATTACAAACAAAGGGAAATAAGTTAAGTAACTAAAAGGACGAAATAGGTTCGGTTAACATTTGGTAAATTTAGTTTGTCTAGTGCTAAGCTTCCGGCCAAAGAGATGAAGATGGATGTGCGCAATATACATGACTTTAAATTGTTAGCATTTTATTCAATACACCATTGCAGAGTGACGTAATAGTTTATCACATCACGTCCGAACACGATGCCTTTTTTTAATTTTTATACGAATACGGCTAATCATTCCATACGTCAATCATTGGTGTATAGTCCCTAAAGTTGTTTTCCTACTTAAGTCAAAGACTCTTTAACTCGAGACTTTATATAATTAAATAAAGCCTTAAATTTAATTCTAGATTTCAATTAAATTTGTTGTATGGAGTTCTCAAATAAAACTAGGCACAAACACAGATTTCTAGCGTTTCAAAATTATTCCCCAAAATTTCTAGCGTTTCAAACTTATTCCCCAATTTCTCAGGCAAAAAAAGGGTACATAGGGTACCCCAATGATGCCAATGACTGCCCCCCTCCCCCCACCCCCACACACACCCTCAGCCCTAAGAAATTCCTGCATACGTGCTTGTACGATACATCGTGCCTGGGGCTATAAGGGCTCATAAGGGCCATAAGGGGCCATAAGGGCTATTGGTGGCCACGGTAGCGCGCGTCGCACTGTAAACCGTGTGTTGTTAGAATTTCATTAGAAACATGTACTGAAAAGTCTTACCTAGATTAGTGATGCTTTCTATTGCCGTCGCAATCCGCCGTTTCCGAGGTCTTCCTTTCGATAACGAGTTTATTTTGGTTGGATTTCGCGATTCCTCACGCAGTAACTCCTCGTAGTCCTCTTTACAATAGATCCTGATTCCACGCATTCCAAAGTATTCCCCTGTAGCGAGCATGCGCTTACAGCGATCGCAAGCGAAGCAGTTGACATGGTAGACTTGATCGCGGGCTCGCATAACGAGCTCTTTGCTTGAGATAGCTTGACTGCAGGACGAACATTTCTTGACTGAAAACCGTCTACGGATTACAGCAATATTTTATTAGTATCTTATTCAATTATAAAGTATAAAAATAGAACCGTCAATGGATTAATAGCAATATTATAACAGGACTGAATGTTGCAAATAAATAAATAAATTAGACTTAGCCAACAGAATGAAACCAATTCAATAATACATCTTTCACATCGAAAATTCCAATCACCAAAACATGTTTTTTTGGTTTTATTCATCTGAGCGTAAATTCTCTTACTATTGCTAAAATGTCAACAAAGTAGAGCCCACTATTTTATAAGAACGGCTAATTTTCTGTTGAGGCTGCGCCGTTCTTATTTTGTAGCTTTTTAAGGCTGAAAAGGTTAACCTAGGAGAAAGGAAAGGGCCACTTTGTCTACTCTGAAAAGATGACTCTTTCTCTCAAGTAGCCCTGCTACCTTTATCGTTTGCATTGCTATGTCTATAAAAACAGTGAAAAAACATTCAAGACGTCTTCGGTGTGTGGGCGCTATCAAGTCTATCAGAGTATCGTTTGCTTTTCTTCATTTAGAATATCAACCGTGGACATGATAGGCGATGACATTCAAGCGAGCAGTCAAGTAAGAGGTTTGAAAGGGATAAACTTGAGCGTAGAGTGCGAAGTTAGAGCGGAAAATAAAAACAAAATAATTGACATGGTGTGAATATTTCTGTCGGGTGACGAGGTTGAAGTTATAGCGGGAAACGAGAGAAAAGTTTTGGCGGGAAACAAGAGCAGGTTTTGTGGAAGACGAGAGTAAAGCTTTGACTTTTGGCGGGAAACAAAGATTGAGTGTCAGCTAATACCAGCGAGTTTTGCGAGTTTCAGGGGAATAACCTAAAGGGATTCCATTCGGCGAAAACAAGAGCGATATTTCAGTTGAATTAAAGCGATTGACAGCAGAGTAGAAGCAAGACAACGCGACGAAGTTAAATTAAAAAAGGAAACCCAACACTCGGTCGGAAAACAAGTGTTGAGAGTCCGTAGCTAGGTAACCAATAGGTGGACAAAGTATATCCATTCACATCACGGGCAAATATTAGTGTAAGCTTATTGCATTTAAAGTAATATTATAAACACGGGTAAAGGGATTGTTGACCTATGTCGACAACCACTATTCGCTGTTTATCGACTAGGCGAACTCTTGTCATTACAAGGAGAGTGTACTTCTCAAACAAGACAAAAAACTGGGGAACATAAAAACAAAGGCGCATACTTCACTTCAGTGAATAGTCTTATTATTAGAAAGCGTTCTCTTTTATTTTAATTGGTATAACTTTTATGTTTAATTAAAGTTAATCAAGAATAAAGGAAAGGTTAAAATAAATTTGAATTTAGAGAATTGGAAAATAAAATTTACCGGTTCAAAATTTGATAGTGCCATATCTTATTTATATTATAGTATATCTAGAATAGAAATAATTCCGAAATAGGCAAATTTAAAGTGATTATCTGACTAGGGCATTCAAAGCTATCAAAAATGATTTAACTTTTTAATTAAAACACTTTGACACACCATATCTTGATAAAAAAAAAACGAACATTAAAGTGTGAATAGAAAGCGATTGATTGGTGACTGTGACTTGATTAAAACAGATGCAAGAGGATAGCTTTTCGTACTCTTGAACAAACCTCTATTCTCCCATCTTACACCTTCATTTGAATGTCTAAATGTGCATCCGTTAATCCCACTAACAAATCTAGCTTAGACAATACTTCTTGAGAGAAAAGGAAAACTGCGATATGAATTATCGACATTGGCCTTGTCTGCTTGTGTAGAGGAACACTGCATTTTTACACACTCGGCACGGAATTAAAAATAATTTTGGCATAAATATTTGGGTTAGAAGGGAAGGCAACCTGACAAAAAAAGTCTCCCTTGAGCTAACCAGCAATGAATATTTGATAAATATTCTTTCCTTGGCTAGACAGTAATAGAAAAAGTGTCGGTTATATAACGAACAAAACAAAAGATTTCAACACTATTTTCTTTTTTCTTCAGTTACTAACCTACACCAAAACATTTTTTGAGCAGCTGTTAAACTCTTCAATTACTAGCTGTTGGAAAAAGCTAATAAAGGGGGAAAGCAAGACGATAATTATACAAAGAAGACACAATAACTTCGGCTTGATCTCTTGATAGCTGACCTAAAATTCCGAAGACAAAGCATATACGTTACCACCATTTCTAAGAAATTTCCGCGAAAGCAGCAAAGAAAAAAATAAGCAAGGGTTGAGTTCAAATGTATCTAGTTTTGAGATCGTGTTTACAGCATTAATAACAAGAACCCTCTCAAGATAACCAGATGTTTGAAATGTAAGAAAAATAAAGATTTAATCAGGAATATTTTTGATAAACAGATTGAACTCAATTATTTAAGAATTTCAATAACCAATCGAAGGCCTAAAAAACTTGAGAAATATGAATTTTTTTAGGAAATTGCCAAATTCGTTAAGCAATTGATAATGATAACGCAGATCATTATCACGAATTTAGCAGCATGGGAAAAAAAGTCAGTTTCCGCTAGAGCAAATTATAAAACAGACAATAAAAGGGGATATTTTAACATTGATATATCTAACAAGAGCTTATCTCCAGATATTACGAGTGGATACTTGCTGGTCTCTAAGAGCTTGTTTTACTATGATGATTAATGATGATAGACTATTAGGGCACTCTTTTCAACACAGAAAATGGATTTACTAGTTTTGCCCAAGCATTCATACTGGGCGTTGTTCAGATGGAGATTATAGACGCGGTATATTGCTTGAGGCCCGTCCATGGGCTTGTTCACTCACATAGCTTCATCCATAGCTTACACATAAAGTATCAAAACAGAGCTTAATTATATAGCCACCTATACCCGCATCCGTACCTCTACCTTACTTATACCTATACTAATATATTCTCACCTATATAATATAAGAATAAATCTGGTAGAGGACTCTGACTGATGTGACAGAATCGACTACTAGTTTTCGGTGAACCATATTCTTTACTCTGATTCATGAACACAACTACATGGTGATTTTGCATGACTCACCTATATAGCTTATACTCACAGATTCGCATAGCTTTACTTATATACTGTAGTTTAATACATACACTTGATATAGCTTTAACCACTTAAAGTAATCCTAACGGCACAATATCCAGGGGCGTAGCCAGGGGGGTGGCCTAGAGGGCCCGGGCCCTCCCTTTTAGCAGCCAAAAATACAGTAAATATATGAGACATTATCTAAAATACAGGAGAAAATGCCTTGAAAGTCCCTTTTGGGCCCCCTCCTGTTAAAAATCCTGGCTACGCCGCTGATATCACCCCATACTTGTGTATTTTACATGCCTCACCTATAGCTCATACACATAGATCCACTCGCATAGCTATACTTATATAGCTTAAAGGGCCCTTGTCAGCAATACCTTTGTTGTTGTTTTCATTTGTTATTTGAAGGCACAAAATATGTCACAATCTCGGAATAACCATCTAAAAACAAAGTTTTGTACTTTATTTACCAAATTCCATCGGAAATATCGTATTGGCTTCCCCAAATCAGCCGATGGAAATGGATGCTTTTTCAGGCTTGGTAATTTGCTAGGATGACAAAATGGCGGCTGACAAAGGCTGTTTAAAACATCTTGATATACCTTTACTCACCTATAGTAATCCTCACGGCATAGTATGACCCCGTCCTTCGAGAAACAGGTTAGCTCATTGTCAAGCCTCAGTTCACAATCGCTGCACTTGAGACAGTCTGCATGCCATTCCTGGTCCACGGCCATCAGGTAGAACCTCTCGAGGATTCGAGACCCGCAGCCCGCGCATACCGCCTGCTGCTTGTCACCCATTTGATCCGCGCTGGGCATGGCCTGTTGAAGAAAAATGGAAAAAATAATAAGAATAGTATACTAAATTCATGAATAAATACAAAAAGCCCAAATGGCCGTGTTCGTGAACCAGAAGAATGAATACAATACACCAAAAACTGGAATTCGTCTTTAATAAGACTTCTTCAGGATGTAAATAAGCTTGTAACGATTCACCTTCTTCAGTTTGCCCTGATAAAGTCTTATTAAAGACGAAAATCCCAGTTTTTGGTGTATTGTCTAAATTCATAAATGATATGGAAAAAGATGAAAACGGTATATTATAATCATAAATGAAATGGAAAAAGATGAAAATTGTATATAATTATCATAAATGAAATGGAAAAAAGAATGAAAATGGTATATTATAATCAAATATGAAATGTGAAAAAAGGAAATGGTATATTATCATCATAAATGAAATGGAAGGGATAGAGTTAAATCTCCAGGAAAGACTAATGCTTTTAAAAGTTGGTGTTCAACTTTCCGATAGCAAAGAAAAGATAACCCCTTTAAATAACACAAGGTTGAAATTCAACCAGTTCAATCTGATGTTGATTTATTTCCCACCACCACTATACAACATCTATGAAGCATGTGAGCACCTAGTTAATCTACGGCTCGTCGGTGATTTCTCTAGTTATACCTTACTAGATCTACAGCTCGTCGGTGATTTCTCTAGTTATACCTTACTAGTTAATCTACAGCTCGTCGGTGATTTCTCTAGTTATACCTTACTAGTAATCTACAGCTCGTCGGTGATTTCTCTAGTTATACCTTACTAGTAATCTACAGCTCGTCGGTGATTTCTCTAGTTATACCTTACTAGTTAATCTACAGCTCGTCGGTGATTTCTCTAGTTATACCTTACTAGTTAATCTACAGCTCGTCGGTGATTTCTCTAGTTATACCTTACTAGTTAATCTACAGCTCGTCGGTGATTTCTCTAGTTATACCTTACTAGTTAATCTACAGCTTGTCGGTGATTTCTCTAGTTATACCTTACTAGTTAATCTACAGCTCGTCGGTGATTTTTCTAGTTATACCTTACTAGTTAATCTACAGCTCGTCGGTGATTTCTCTAGTTATACCTTACTAGTTAATCTACAGCTCGTCGGTGATTTCTCTAGTTATACCTTACTAGTTAATCTACAGCTCGTCGGTGATTTCTCTAGTTGACATTGTCATAGTCCAGGAAGCACGAAAACAAGTCGTGTAAATGTCATAAAAAACTAAGATCCTGTTGCGGAGGGCAAGGTAAGCTATTTTTTTAAACATTTGTGTTGTCAAGTCAACGTCGAAATATGAAGCGTAAATTAAGAAAAAAGG
This sequence comes from Nematostella vectensis, assembly GCF_932526225.1. NCBI lineage: Eukaryota > Metazoa > Cnidaria > Anthozoa > Actiniaria > Edwardsiidae > Nematostella > Nematostella vectensis. Next base: position 10,847,774 of record NC_064041.1, on the reverse strand, counting down.
AATAGAGTTTTTCTCTTCTTCGTATTCTCTTCCTTGAGAAACTCAAGTTGTCAATGTTGGTCACCTGACCCATGAAATAAATTCATCGATGCTTTTTCTAACAGGTATAACCCTTAACACCCTAAGGTGAAAAAAAAAGATCTGAAAGTTTCAAGGAGTAAGCTAAAACCTGATCTTATCTGTACTTTTTTTATAAGATTATCCTACGACCCTCTTATTCGCCATCAAACCATAATAAAGACTTAGGAAACCTAGCGATTAGCTCAACTAAAGAGATCTATCTTAAGTTGTAAAGTGCCTAACGACGCAGAAGAGGCACGATCGCTAGCATACGGGAAACTCGATTGGTAAAAGTGCCTCAAGGCCTGGAAGCGTCTGAGATAGGTTAGGTCGCTAATGCAGTTTGAAGTTAGATATTAACTCATTTGTAGCAGTCCACGTGATGCCGTATATTATGCCACATATTACTCAGGTCAAAATACCTGTCTTTGCTTTACTGCGTAGTCTCTTTGTATCCACGATAATAAAAACCTCGCGGCTTTTTACTTGCGGTAGTTCTTTCAGAGACGCAGTTGTGCGCAGCGCATTCAGGAACTCCTGTTTTGTTTTTTACTTCCTAGGTGTAAATTTTACCTTTATTCAGGCAAAGTTGTAGAACACTGCTTTACGACAACTTTGAACATTAAACGCAGCCGCTAAACAAAGAATTGAGAAAGGCTCAGGAAATTGCCAAGACATCATATGGAATGGGTAATAATATAGCAGAGTTGTTCTAACATTTAAGATAATACTTTATGGATTGGCAAGGAAATGCGAATAGAATAGCTTGACATAAGGTTTACCTAAAAAATTTACTTTAATCAAAAGAGCTGAATGAGATTTCCATTCATAAACACTTAAACAAATATTATAAACAAAATATGTGTTTCTAGGTTTTATGACTTCTTTTCAAGTAAAGCGCGAAAAAGTGTCGAGTCAGTCTTCTTGGCCATGCTTTTTGCTGGTGAAGAAACTCCTTACGTTCGTTCAATACAAGAGAAACTACCTCACGGTAGGTTACTACAAAACCTGGACTGTTTAATTCAGTTAAACATACTCAAGGTCCTCGCCACTTTAAATACAACAGCATTGGAAACAAGGACACAAAAAGTGTTGGGAGTCTTCAGTAAGGATGGCGTAAGAGGTGACGCTACAAATATATATATTCCCACAGTATAATACGCGAGTTATGAACATACTCTCTGATCTTTTAGCTTTTAGTGCCAGGATCAGGGACATAGGGGCATACCTAGACTTGACTTAGCACGACAACACTACATTAATCACAGGACAACCGCACTAGCAGGAAGAATCGCTAAAACAACAAGCGGGATTCTACGTACTTTGTGAATTGTGTAGAAGCTCTCTGCAATGAGGTTGCGAAAGATGCAACTTTGAATTCGCCCACGGGGATACGCTAGTTCACACACCAACTGCCATCTATAACTAACTTCATTTCACTTGCACGCATTTTTACGGAAAGGCCGACTCGTAAATTTAATGCCGCTATCGGTCCGCCAATCAGGAGCCATTGTTTGCGTTTGATTGACGGATCGCAGTAAACATAAGGAGTGTTTTCATATTTGATACAGGGCACTCTCCGAATTTCCGTTTTCTATGTTTGTTTATACAAATGTAATTATATCTTTAGGAGAAACGCGTTTGGCAGATTAAAATCCCTGTACGGCAATGAGAGAGCGGCAGGCAAACCTAAAAAAAAATTGTCTCAAAAAAATACTTATCACCCGTAATGCTAGATTGTTTTGTAAAGTCTATTGAACAATACGGAACAAAACTACCAGAATTACATTCAAAAGGGATTCAAAACATACACAATAGCTTTTAAGAAAGACACAGAGGTGAAGTAAAAACTTGACATATGTAAAAATCAATGCTTATTGTTTGCTTAAAGAAATCACCGAAGAAAGCTTCGACTCGATTACATACAAGACGTCAATCAAAGACGTACGAGTACCGAGTTTGCCGGCGTTGGCTTTGAAAGCTATACACTAAAACACAAAGTTTATATTTCCCCTTGGGGACTTTACAATAGTCGCTCATTTATTTAGTTGTTCAAAAGAGTCAAATGAATTCGAAGAGCAGTTAATCGAGTTTCCTTTCACCTTCAAGGCAAAAACCGCTTCTGCTTAAGATTATTTTTTCAAACGTCATGTGTCAATTTGTAGAATCTACTTAGAAAGCTTTTGTTGAAGAACACGTAAAAATGAGTCGGGAATAAAAACCAATGGTTAAACCAAATGAAAAAAAAAATAGATTGTCAACGCGGTATAAATCAAACAAATTTATAGTGTGTTTTTATATATGGAAATTGTTATTAAAAAGAAACCCCGTGTTCTCTAAGTTGAAACAAATTGTAGTATACATCCGAAAAGAAATCACAAAATAACATAAAAAACAAACAAATAAACGCTCTTTTTAATGCCCGTTTCTTAGGAAAACTAAAACATCTGCAGACGCGTTGATAAATTTAAAATACACGTTTCGAGGGAAAGCTGGAGTATTTGAAAAATATTTTGTAATTTTCAACTCTAAACTACTTGAATATTCTTTAAAAAAAAGGACATAAAAAGGGGAACTCAAGCCTTTTTGAAGCAAAGAACCAAGCGCGGATTGTGAGGTGAAAATTATACAAGAAAATAGCTACGCGTAAAATCGCGCAGAGAGAGGGAGAAAATGAAATCTCAGTTTGAAATAGAGCACAATACGTGCGCCACGCTGGGGTAATGTTGTTTGTCAGAGGTATGTGGTGCACGGAAGCAGAGAATGTTTATATCTTTAACATGCAAAACTCACTATACTAGGTACAATAAAATAAAAAGAAAAGGAAATATAGCATTTCTAACAAAAGATTAAGATGCGAGTTCTGTTTGTATCAATGCAAACACTAACCTTGAAAACGTCCAAAAAAAACAATTTATTTTGATTTTCTTAAAATGTTTCAAAAGTTTAAATAATTTTCATTTATTTTGTTGGTTTTTCAAAATGCAAGATCATACTGTAGCGGGCAAAATCTGAGCAAAGTCACCTTTTACCTAATATAGTTTTTAGCTCTTGTCAAAAGTAGGGAAAATAGAAGTACAAATTACTATTGTTTTGAATGAAACACTACTTTGTAATTATTTAGAAATACAAATCTGTTTTTGCTAAACTTTCACTTACCTTCAATCAACCTTCCTACCTCGGTTTTATAGTATTGTTCTATCTAGCAGAGTAACATATTATTTATTCAATAAGTAACTAAATACTATACAAATCTAAATAAACAATTATAGGAGGAAATTAACTATTTTAGAGAAAAAATATATAACATGGAATCTCTTTTGGCAACGACTTATAGCAACTTAAACTATCTTCTATCGCGGTAAACGTCGAAACACAATAGCTGACAAACGCAACGACGTTATGAAGTCTTTTTTTTAATCGGAAATCTATATATAAATGGTATATTACTAACATCCAAAGACATAACAATCAATGAACATTCCCTGATCGCAGTACAAAAGCTTATATTTTAATTAGACTGTTATTCCTAAAGTGTTAAGTTTTAGGCTCAATTTTACCAACTCAACATTGATTGAACTGAGCAAAACAATACTCCAAGCACGGAGGGAAGAAAACGAAAACGTTGCGTTTTTAAATAATATAACTTGAACTTCCATCGCACAAATTCTTGAGAAAATTGAAGCGTCTACATGGAGTTAAGCTTATATAAAATTTAAGGAAAAATAATAAAATAAATGACATTAATTTCTAGAAGCGAAATATTTTCATACAACAGGCAACACCTAGAAGTTCAACTAAACAATTACTAGATATTAGCACGTTCTTGTGAAAACCTTCATTCGATAAAATCGTAAGGAAACCACTGTTCTTTGACCTGGTTTGCTGTTGTGCTAAATTAAGTGCAAGGTAGTTTTAAGTTATGTCTCGATAAGTGATTTTGATACTATTATTCAATATCGATTAAGATCCTTCTTTCAAACTCGCTAATTTTAGCGCCGCACTTCACTAACTTATAGTTCTCCAAACACAGGGAATTTGGTACTAACTTGTGAATGAGTTGCTAATCTTTAGCTGGGGTATTAACTTGGAGAGTTTTATAACTAACCTGTGTACTTTCTTGCAGCATCAAGGATCACTTACGAAAAACCACAAGTTTCACGAAGATTCTGCGAGAAATGTTTGTGCAAGGCTCGTAGCATGAACTCTGCTAAAACGCTCAGCTCTCCGCGCCAGATGTAGAACTGGCACCCTTAGTGGAAAACCCCACTCTTTTATTAAAATGTCGTATTGTGATTTCCATATGTTACGGCAAAAAACAGGTGAAATTATACAACACGGCCGCAAGATAATAGAAAAGTATTGGATACTTTGACGTGATGAAAATTTTCGCTATTACAAAAAAAAAATGGAAACTAGAAAACTACACTTTAGTGAACGAGTAATTTCCTACGAAACTTTTTCAACCTAAAAAAATAAAAATAAAAATAGCTGTGTATTATACAAGGGTACTTGAATTAGGGCCCCAAACAAGGGGGACACGTGTCGCTACGAAAAGAATTGAGAATTGTATAGAATTCGGAGTGTGTTATTCAAGTTGAAAAACACGAAACAATAGTGTTTACGAAGTGGTCAAGCAAACAGAATGGAGGCTCTCAGGGGGTCTATTCTACACTAGTTTTCTGTTCAAAACGGAACAACGGAGACTTTTTAGAGCAGGAAATGTAAGTTACTATTTTCTAATAGCTTAAAACGCGAAACTAAAAACATTTAGTTGGGAAGAAAATATTATGCAGAACGAGTAAAAAGAAAGAATGCAAAAAGGTCTTATTTAGTGTTTTACAATAAATTATCACAATAAACTGTAAATTGCATTAAATCAAGCGCCACAGTACTATTTTGAGAATACAATTGGGAAAATTTCTAAATAAATAAGATATATCTAATTAGAGTAAAAAAGCGAAAACGATAATGTCTTTATAAGAAGAGCTAAACACTTGGTAAACTATACGAAAACCTCGAATCAAATTTATTCAGAATGACAATCTCCAATTCGCATGTTTTGGTTATGTCCAATAAACGTGAGAAACTTTAATTGAAAGCAGAAATCATTTTAATAGATGACAGAAAAATATTTCACAAGTGCTGACAACAAACCGACAATATCTATCCCTCAAAGCAGGACTCACTTTACTTGACTATACGTTTTCATTCAGAAAATTAAGCAAAAAGTTCATTTGAAGTTATGCGTGTCTTTTAATCATTTATAGTAGCGAATAAATTGGCAAAATCTTAAACAGCTACACATTTATATGAAAGGTTATTTTACACAGTCATTTAGGCGCGTTTGTGAATTGGTGTCAAGAATGGTTATGCCACATTTTAAGGCTCGATTTCACTGAAAAAGTTTTAGTTTGCAACAAAGCCAGACAAGGCAGCGAGAATCAAGGTTGATGGGTGAATTCGAGAGCTCTAGGTTCTGGTTTAACAGGACGAACAAAGGTGCAGAGATTTTTGTCAGAGATGAAGGTTTAAAAAGATGTGTCTCTACGTGCGGCGCGTGGTATGTGAAAGTTCCATCATCCATCTGTCAAGGGACTCGCGCCCGGCACGTGCCAGATAAATATACTGAACAGAGAGAACAATGGATACATCAGGGGTGCTAGAAAAGCTGGGATAAGGAAGGAAGAGATACTAGGGTACAAATACTGAACAGATAGTACAATGGCTGGATCAGGGGTGCTAGAAAAGCTGGGATAAGGAAGGAAGAGATACTAGGGTACAAATACTGAACAGATAGTACAATGGCTGGATCAGGGGTGTTAGAAAAGCTGGGATAGGGAGCAAGAGATGCCAGGATAAATATACTGAACAGAGAGTACAATGACTAGACCAGGGATGATAGAATAGGTGGAATATGGGGGTGGGAGACGAGAAAACAATGACTAAATCAAGTTAGAATAGCCGGGATATGGGGGGGGGGGGGGGGGGCAAGACAGAGAACAATTAAGGGACAGGTCGAGAAAACAGTTGCTGGATCAAGTGAGCTAGAATAGAGTGGATAGGGGGCTAAGAATGGTGCCAGTTTCTAAAATCCTAAACAGAGAGAACAACGTTTAAATCGAGGCTGTTAAATGGGGCAAAATGATCAGAGATGTAGAGAATGCCAAAGAAAGAGAGAGAACAATGACAAGAACAAGCTGAGGGAAAGAAGGGGGGACCAGTGGATATTAAAGAGACGGCATAAAAATGGCTATCACGAGGAACGAAGGTGTGTAATGGAGAGGTAACAGGCAAAAGCAAACTGTGAAAACTACGAAAAAATGAGAGCAGGAAAGAGTAGGAATCTAAATAAAACAGGGCTGTGGGGAAGGGAGTTGTGAGAAAAAAATAAGGTTTCCACAGGCAAGGGGAAGGGGAGGAATTTTGTTAGAGAATGAAGAAAAGAAGGGCTAGAGAGTTAAAGGTTAGGGTAATCCGTTGAGCCAAAGCTCTCTTTAGAAGTAGAAGATAGAAGGGCAATAGCAAATTAGCTGGAAAATATTCAGAAGGGAAAAACTGAAAGAGGAACAGCGAATTAATGGATACAGCAAAAGAAAAAAGAAATCAAGGAAAATAGATTTTACAACTGCAAAAAAAAATGACTGCTAATCCCATGAAAAAAAAATCAAAGAATAAAGAGATAATAAGAGAAGGAGTAACCATTGAAACGTAAAAGCACTAAAAAATCAAAGAAAAGTTCAAACAGGAAAATCATCCACATTACAATCCCATTACAGCTTGTAAACCAAACAAACTGAAGTACAGGTTGACAAAAACGAGTACTATCATAAAAACTAAATCCTAATTAGAAAAAGACCAAACCGAAACTGACCCAAGCAGCGATACGCAAATGTCAACAAAAAATGTTACAGCGCACATATTGTCTCACGAAGTTGGATTACATCCCTTTTTCGGCTGTTAAAATCAAAGAAGCGCCTGTCAGTTGGGTTAGTTCTGGCGAGGAAGTGTTCTTGACAATTCACACAGGAGCTTGAAGGGTGATCAATAGATGGGTGATCGTTAATTAGCAATAAACCAAGACCCGGGCGAACAGCTAGTCGGATAGAAAGGCAGGCATAAGTAGGCGCTACATCTGTTTTGGGAAATAAACAAACATGCACTAATTTGGTCAGGATACTGTATCGGATAAAACCATATTTTCCCGCCTTGGTGAGCTAGTATATCAAACTCAAATGAAATTGCCCATAAGTCCATTTCAATTTTTTACTCTTCAATTTTGCCGATTTTGCTACAATTTTCTGATTTTAAAGAGCAAAAGTGCCTTTCCAAAATAACAAGCATTGCCTTTTAACAAGTCTAAAAAACGAGCTTTTCTACGTCTTTTTAAGAACGTTGTTTTCAGGTTAAGTTTAAATTATATACGTAAAATGTGGGTTAAAAAGTTCACAATGAAAAATTCCGTATAATCATGGTAATATGAAAAAAAAACCGCTTTTTTATAGTTTCGTAGGAGGATACGGTCTTCGCGCGACAATGGGAAGATACAGATGTTATAGTACACCACAAAGGCATGGAAGCTTTAATTACCGTATCGCCCCTACTGATATTGTATTCACGATTAGAATCGCTAAATGTTTAGTTCTCAAGGTCGAGAAAAATAACAATTCCAAAAAGGGCGGTACGAGTAAAAACAATCCACGCCTTGTATTCAACAAAGTGAAAACAACGTTTCAAAATAAATGGCGTGTTAGCGCGAAAAATCGTTTCTCGAAACAAAGTGATGCGTAAAATAAAACGTTAAGAATCTAAAAGAGTCAACTAACTGCGCTTCGGTCACTATAACCTTATTATAGCACGTGTCATAATGAAATAAAGCGTAAGGAAAGAAAGGAAACATCCGACCTGAGCGTTGAACATTGTCGCCTCAATTAACAGAATCAAGACATGAAGCTCGTACTTAACGTACTAACTATAAACATTTACAAATAGTTTTGGATACGCGCCTAGACAAAAAGTAGAAATATCTAAATTATATTCAAAACTGTGCCACTGACTACGAAAGGGATAGATAAAGAACGATAAAAAAGTATGGATTTCTGAATAATTTCTTTGGAGATAAGAAAAGTCCTTTTACTTTACTGGCCATCTTACTGAAAAAAATGACAAATACTTACTTATTGACAAAAATGTAAATACTGGCAAATGTATAAAAAAGCACACCATTTTCTAGGAAAAAAATAGAAATAAATCGCTTTACAACTTCAGCCAGGTTGTACTGGCTGAAGTTGCTTTTACTGTTTTTTACTTTGAGTTGTCTATTAAAAAAATACAGCGTTCTTTCAAGTTTTTTTTCTATTTTCGTCACTCAATTGTCTTATAATTTAAGTCGTTTATTTAACAAGAGGCAGGCAACACCAATAATATCCCGCACTCAAAAAGAATTGGACTCATCGGGAATGTTTGCCGCAAGTTTACACAAGAAAACCACTGATTAATTACACTCTTCAAACTCGCAATTAACTTTCATTGTCGCAATTTATAGTTTACCAAGAGCTTACCTTAACAAGATAAAATAACAAAGAATATGTAGCACATCTAGGAAGGTTATTACACAAATGTCCGGGGCAAGTGATTGGGATTTCAGCCTATCTACCTTGCTTTTATTAAACTGACACAAAATATCCAGCCGCCCACAACCAAAGGTATACCAGAATATATAGGATTAATTGGCAGCGAGACCTCAGGGTGACCGACATGCCACGGGGCCATTTTTTTACAAACACCACAAAATGCAGCACGTCAATGAAGTAAATGAAAATAAGAAGGGTTTCGCGGATATATCACGTATTGTAGAATTCGATTACTTGGATTGAGATCCCGGCGCTTTTGTTAGCGATATGATAAAATTTTTGTTCATTTAAAGGAATGAAAGCCCTGTTTAGAAATCTCACAATAATTTGTTGAAAAGAAAAAAAAAGGAAAAACACTTTTTTGTATCTGTATCTGTATCTGTATTTTGGATTTTTGTATCAACCCTATGAATGATCGATTATGGGATGCATCGCACACAAAGAGAACGGTTTACATCGCAGAAAGTAAAGAAATTACAGCTATGAATTGCACTTTAGTTATTATGGATTTTTACCCAGTGTGTTAAGACATTTTTTTAAATGTTGAAATGTTAAAACATTTTCTAACCTTTTTTAAATATAAACCTGATTAACAGACCTTTTTGAAAAGTCTGTTTAATAGATTGTTCAGTAAAATATTTGAATCATTTTTGTCTGTTTAAAGGATTGATCAGTAAAATAAAAAAAAACATTTTGTTGCCATAGCCATTTTTCGCGAAAAAGCTCAGATAAAGGTTCAGTCCAAACATACATGTACACCAATCACATCAATTCACATGCACATCAATTCACATGCACATCAATTCACATGCACATCAATTCACATGCACATCAATTCACATGCACATCAATTCACATGCACATCAATTCATATGCACATCAATTCACATGCACATCAATTCATATGCACATCAATTCACATGCACATCAATTCACATGCACATCAATTCATATGCACATCAATTCACATGCACATCAATTCATATGCATGCTCCATTATCAAACCATGACGGGCATGGTTGACTCACCCTGGGGACTTGCCATTACATGATGGGTGTGGTTGACTCACCCTGGGGACTTGCCATTACATGATGGGTGTGGTTGACTCACCTTGGGGACTTGCCATTACATGACGGGCATGGTTGACTCACCCTGGGGACTTGCCATTACATGATGGGCATGGTTGACTCACTCTGGGGACTTGCCATTACATGACAGGCGTGGTTGACTCACCCTGGGGGCTTGCCATTACAAGATGGGTGTGGTTGACTCACTCTTGGGACTTGCCATTACATGACGGGCATGGTTGACTCACCCTGGGGACTTGCCATACCATGATGGGCATGGTTGACTCACCCTGGGGACTTGCCATTACATGATGGGCGTGGTTGACTCACCCTGGGGGCTTGCCATTACAAGATGGGTGTGGTTGACTCACCCTGGGGGCTTGGCATTACAAGATGGGTGTGGTTGACTCACTCTGGGGACTTGCCATTACATGACGGGCGTGGTTGACTCACTCTGGGGACTTGCCATTACATGACGGGCGTGGTTGACTCACCCTGGGGGCTTGGCATTACATGACGGGCATGGTTGACTCACTCTGGGGACTTGCCATTACATGACGGGCGTGGTTGACTCACCCTGGGGGCTTGGCATTACAAGATGGGTGTGGTTGACTCACTCTGGGGACTTGCCATTACATGACGGGCGTGGTTGACTCACCCTGGGGGCTTGCCATTACATGATGGGCATGGTTGACTCACTCTGGGGACTTGCCATTACATGACGGGCGTGGTTGACTCACCCTGGGGGCTTGCCATTACAAGATGGGTGTGGTTGACTCACCCTGGGGGCTTGCCATTACATGATGGGCGTGGTTGACTCACCTTGGGGCTTGCCATTACATGATGGGCGTGGTTGACTCACCTTGGGGACTTGCCATTACATGACGGGCGTGGTTGACTCACCCTGGGGGCTTGCCATTACATGATGGGCATGGTTGACTCACTCTGGGGACTTGCCATTACATGATGGGCGTGGTTGACTCACCCTGGGGGCTTGCCATTACAAGATGGGTGTGGTTGACTCACCCTGGGGGCTTGCCATTACATGATGGGCGTGGTTGACTCACCTTGGGGACTTGCCATTACATGATGGGTGTGGTTGACTCACCCTGGGGACTTGCCATTACATGATGGGCGTGGTTGACTCACCCTGGGGACTTGCCATTACATGATGGGCGTGGTTGACTCACTTTGGGGACTTGCCATTACATGATGGGCGTGGTTGACTCACCCTGGGGACTTGCCATTACATGATGGGCGTGGTTGACTCACCTTGGGGACTTGCCATTACATGATGGGTGTGGTTGGCTCACCTTGGGGACTTGCCATTACATGATGGGCGTGGTTGACTCACCTTGGGGACTTGCCATTACATGATGGGTGTGGTTGACTCACCTTGGGGACTTGCCATTACATGATGGGTGTGGTTGACTCACCCTAGGGACTTGCCATTACATGATGGGTGTGGTTGACTCACCTTGGGGACTTGCCATTACATGATGGACATGGTTGACTCACTCTGGGGACTTGCCATTACATGATGGGTGTGGTTGACTCACCCTGGGGGCTTGCCATTACATGATGGGCATGGTTGACTCACCTTGGGGACTTGCTATTACATGATGGGCGTGGTTGACTTACCCTGGGGACTTGCCATTACATGATGGGCGTGGTTGACTCACCTTGGGGACTTGCCATTACATGATGGGCGTGGTTGACTCACCCTGGGGACTTGCCATTACATGATGGGTGTGGTTGACTCACCCTGGGGACTTCCCATACACTGGCATGGCAGGCTCCCCTAGCTGACTGAATTCACCTACACCACTACAATACCATGGCGGGAGTGGTTGATTCGATGTGCAGACTTTACATGCACCATTCACCATGACCATGCAATGACAGGGTGGTTGACTCACCTTGAAGAGATTTCCATGCACTGGGGTGGCTATCTTACCTTGCAGACTTTGCACGCACCATACTGTACAATGATTGTGGTGGTTGACTTGCCTTGCAGGCTTCAGTAAGTAGTGTGAGGGCAGGCAGAGTTATGTTAGATATAGAATGCTGAGTTGAACTTCTTGTCCTTTTTACTTGACGGCACATTCTCATGGTTGTATGGACACTACATGTTAGAAAACACATAATAAATAAGATTATAAGATAGAAGAAATGTAATGTAACGTGCAATGTGAATGTAATTTTGATAAAAAATACCAAACTAACCACAAATTTACAACATTAAAATACCCACCATTGAGCTCTACTGCCAAAAATACCAGAAAAAAATTCCAACCCCACAAGATATTATCCCTTTCAAGAGGTCGGGGGGGGGGGGAGTACATCTCCCCTATATCCACCCATACTAGATGCACTTGCACATCTCACTAGCACAAAGCCAAAGAAAACTATAATATAGAGACTTGAAGATATGAACTCCAACGATGATGACGATGACGATAGTAGAAAACTATGATTTAGAGAATTCCAAGGCTGAACATCAAAATTTATTATGTTTATTAGATTTTAACTGTTGTTTGCCAAACAATGATGGACAATGAAATTACTAATATCTTGGTCTTGCAAGGAAATTGACATTTGGAGTATAAACTCTCCTTTCTCTGTTTGCTAATTATAAAATGTTTTTTTTTTTATATTTTGGGGGTATTTTGGGAATTTTTATTGAAACTAGTTAGGCATTTTTCGCCAACCCCTGTTGTGTTATTGTCAGTCATGCTATCATAGCCATTGCCATTATCAGGTATAATAACTAAACAGGTACCCACATGTCGGCAAGCATTCCCACAGCATGAGCCTCTCTGTCGATGGTAATCCTCAGTGAACACAGCATAACCAGTCACAGGATCTGTATACATTGCATTTCCCTCCTAAGAATTTATAAGAGAAGGATATCAGACAGTCAAGGGCACTAGGAATACACAGCCATCCCCTACTCAGATGATATAGAAATAGATGACAGTCAAGGGATCTAGGAATACACAGCCATCCCCTACTCAGATGATATAGAAATAGATGACAGACAGTCAAGGGCACTAGGAATACACAGCCATCCCCTCATTAGATGATATAGAAATAGATGACAGACAGTCAAGGGCTCTAGAAATACACAGCCTTCCCCTCCTGAGATGATATAGAAAAAGATGACAGACAATCAAGGGCATTAGGAATACACAACCTTCCCCTTCTGACATGATAAAAGTTGAAGAGACAAAAAAGCAATTTTAATTAAGATTATAATCATGAAAGTATTACTGATTGCTGTAACTGATTAATGGTATTTCTATTTAAGATGTTTACAATTCGATTTGAGATATTTACAATCAAAATCAAATTTAAGCAGAGCCATTGAGATCTACCTACCTCGCAAGCAGTTTTATGAGCAAAGTAGATCTCCTTCTCAGCTTCTGATAATTTTTCAAGATCAACAACAGAGTGCTTCAGAAGTCCATTCGTTTTTTCATCTGTGTTGTCTTTTTGACAATCGTCAGGTGTATCATTGGATTTTTTGTGGCTGTTTCCTGACACAGATGACATCCGATTTCGCAGAACAGACACTGCTTGCAGGCTCTTTGCAGAAAACAATGATGGCGAATAATATATGCGTCTCGATCTCTCGAGAAACGCTTGCAGAGAACAGGATGCCATTTATCATCAGACCAACTGCTAAATGCGACTGCGGTACATTTGGCACAGAATTCCGTAAAATTAAAACAAAAAAATTTAGAATTAAGTTCAAAGTCACATCAACTATATGATTTGCTTTATGTGACAAAATAAACTTCAATCTTTTTTAGCGTTATTTGAAATGTTTAGGGTTTTAGGAAATTTCGCTCAACGAAATCAGGGAATGACAAGGCGTTCCTATAACATTTAGTCAGCCAGTCGGCCCAGACTCTTGCATGTCTTTCTTAGGAACGCCTTGGCTATTATGCCAGTTTTAATGATTTGTTCACACCGTCAATTAACACGTTGTTTTTTAACTACCTCCTTTTGTATATGTGATTAGAGAAGTGTAAAGAAATGCATTGCTGGCTAATGTAAGAAATGGCCGACTTCTCTATTTTGAGTTCGGAGATCAAGGGAAAAGTTGTCCTTCCGGAAGATAGTGGCTATTCCCATGAAATCAAGAAAGTTTGGAACGCTGTCCTTCTAAGCAAAAGACCGCTTGCATTTGTGAAAGTCAAGTGCACAGAAGATGTTGTCAAGACCGTTAAATTCTGTACTGGGAATCAGGTTAGCTGATAAACCATGTAGCTTGTTGATTTTTAAAATATGTTCCAACTTGATGGGACAGGTCTGACCAAAGCTAGTAGGCGGGGCCACAGCAGGGGGTGGGGCACATGGGGCATGTCCCCCCCCCAAGATTTTAAAGAAGCTATTAGGAAATGATCAGTAGGGGTGTGGCTGTGCCCAGTGTGTAGCCAGGATTCTTAACAGGAGGGGGCCCAAAAGGGACTTTCAAGGCATATTCTCCTGTATTTTAGATGTCTCCATACCTGTCAACCTCCGAAAATCTCAAGGCTTGAGAATTTTTTTGGAGGAGGGGTGGGGTATATTAATTTTTTTGGGGGGAGGGGTGGGTATAACCTCGCAGGCGTTTGCCGTAAAGAAAGCTTTCGCGAACAAATCCACTTATAGATCTCACGAGGGTGTTAGATAAATTGCGCTGCACAAGGGAATAATTGTTTTAAATATTTTAAAAGAAAATAGGCAAAATGACGATTTTCTATAGAATAATTTTTTGGAAACGATAAAAAACTGCTAAAAGCGGGAGATTTGGTGCTCAACGCGGGAGAGCAAGAGAAGGGGTCCAAAATCTTGAGACTCCCGCCTAATGCGGGAGAGTTGACAGGTATGTGTCTCATACATTTACTGTATTTTTGGCTGCTAAAAGGGGAGGCCCGGGCCCGCTAGGCCACCCCCCTGGTTACGCCCCTGCCCCCAATATTTTCCTAATGTTTCTGTATTATGCCCCCAATCTTACATGGTCTGCTACAGCTCTGGTAGGGGTGGTTTTGGGTTTTATTTTTCTCAATAATCAGTACAAAAATTGGGTGCGCAGAGAGGACAACATGATTTTGATTTGCATATTTTTGCCACGAAAAATACAAAAATAATATATGCGCTTTCTCGTTTAAAATAATGCTTTTCTTTAGCGTGCATATGAAAATAACGAAACCTGAAAAAAGTTTTAAAATCTTTTTAGTTTCTATTTCTTTTCTATCCAGTCACAAGGAAGGATTGGTTGCACTATTTATGTTAATCCGAATTTGTCAGCTTATTGTATAGAGTTCATTTTGAAAGAGGATGAAAGAGCTGCAAGAAACAAGATGCCAAAAGCATAAAAAAGCAATCATGAGGTTAATTGTGACATTGATTTTTCTCGCGCTTCAATTGGATGTTTATGAGACACGGCACTGACCTTAACTTAGGTCGGTAAAAATGACAGAAAGCAAGCTAGGAAGTCTGTTGTACAAATAAAGCCAATAGTATACAAAACTATATTTTTATGGTTACTATGTATACC